>NC_143397.1:200524046-201164046 GCF_052110815.1 Crocodylus siamensis
TCCTTCTACCATCATGGCCAGGGCCTTACTGACCAGCTCTTCCTAAAGCCCAGTTTACATAGTCCCATGGATTGCCCCTTCCAGCCCAAAGCAGCCTGGTCTTAAAGGTGCAGTACCCTTTTTCCCCACCCTCATGCTCACTGTTGAATAATGGGATTAAGGCAGTGGTAGGTGCAATGGCAGATCTGTCTGGTTGCCAGACTCCATTTCCCATCAGGCCCTGCCCATGTCACTGCTGCAGGTTTCCATGGAGACCCCAGCAGTGGTGGCATCCTGGCAGTGTGGAGTGTGCAGTCACTGGATTACAGCTGTGCCCTGGCTCTGGACCATGCTGTCACGGTTACAAGATCGCAGCCATGGAGCAGCTCCCCACCCCACCACGCACCCTGCCAGTTGCTGGGGCTGGACTCCATGGAAACCCTGGCTCTGAATTGTCTGCTGGAAACTGACCACAGCAACATAGGCAGGGACTGCTGGGAAATGGAGTCCACCGTGGGCCTGATCCAGCTGGTGGGCTAGACCCCTGGTTTAGGGTCTCTCATATAGTAACCAAGCAAAAAGGGGAATATAAACTGCTGTTCTGTTGTTCAAATTCTTGACTGAATTCCTGATAAATCTAGCAAAATAGCTGTGATTCTCAATGCTGCACAGGCCCTTCCTATATCTCACACCTCCAACTCACCCAGTAGCACAATATAGCATTTTGAATATTGAATTTGAAGACATTTTGAATATTGAATTGAAAGACAATTTCATCCACAATTTCAGGAAAAGATGAAAAAACTTAACACAATACATTATGAAAGACTGCTGTGTACCAGAAGACATTCACAGCTGGCTTAGATATGAATCTAATAAAGCACTACAGGCAGTATCAGTCAGCTCTGGAGACACATAATTCTTATTGATGTACATATTGATTGAAATTTAGTTTATGACTATATTTAACCAGAACCTGCAGCAATATAATAAAATGTACAGGGATCAAAAGTAAGAGAGACATCAGATCCACTTGTAAACAGATTAGCAGCAAGTGTTACATTATCACAAGGACAAGTTTCCCTTTGAAGAGACGCACTTTCCACTTCTGTTGTGACCAGAGAATTTTGCTGTGCACAAAATTTTGCAGTTGCAAAAGTAAGGTGAACCCCCAGATTTCTATGATCTACACATTACTTACAGTACTCTTCCTAATCAAAATTATGCAAGCCTGTGTAACCTGTCACAACAGGAAGATGCATATTGTAGCTATCTGAGTCATCAGTTTTAATCTATAACCCCCAGTCAAAACAGGCATGAGTATTTGAAGATGGCTATGATAATGATGGTTATAGTAATGATTGTTAGAAGGAAGCTAGATTGTTCATTAGTACTATATACTATATATTTATTTCTATAATGCATACATTTAAAGCTATTTCCTCTAAAGAATCACAATACCTCATAATAGTCGGCTATTATGAGGTATTGTGATTCTTTAGATATTCTCTAGCATCACAGAAAGGATTCACACAAACAGTAAAAATCTATGTAATGCTGAGTAGTTCCCAGGTTCATATGGAATGGAATGATGTGATAGCAATTTCTTTACCTGCAAAAGCAATTAGATGTAGTCTCACAAACTAACTGGTTACTGAGTGATGCTTACAGGAACACACAGATCTCTCTTCACACCTGCCCTGTGTGGCACATGACAAACAGTAGTGAGCTATTAGCAGTTATTGACATTTGTCAACTCTCCAGGTTTTGTAGCAGGAAAACGGAAATGGCAGCAATCATGCCCAATTTAGTTTCTCGTGATGTCAGGACTTCATGGACTTGCACACACATCAAGAAGCACCCAGAAAAGGTTTACAGATGTGCGGAAAGCAGTCAACTATGACAGTGATGTTGCCAATGTTGCACATGGATCAACTAACGATTAAGATATCAAAAGCGATCACTGTAGCTTACTGACAGCCAGCTCAATTGTTTGCACCTGTTTCCCCCTGCATTACACATATGTCTGGAATGGATTACCCTGGCTTGTGCTAGACGCATTTCACCTTTCCACACTATGATGTACTCCAGAACATCTCTGCTAAAGATCATGCAACTCTCTTTAGTATAGGGGTCATGAAAAAAAGAGAAGACAATCTGCTGTTTGTTTTCTCTTTGGTGAAGGCTTCCAGTTGCTAAAGTAATACCACTGAAATAAGGAGCTGCTGCACTCATCCATTGAATTCTTGACTAAAAACCCTAAGGGGCCATGACTCGTCAGGAAGAGGAGTTGAAGAGGAGCGGTTGCTCCTTAAGGGAGCAATCTTGACAGCACAAGGGATGGCCATCCCATCTCAGAGGAAGGGTAGCAAAAGGGCGCAGGAACCCCCTTGGCTCAGCAGGGAACTCAAGAACCTCCTACACCTCAAAAGAGAGACTTATAAAGGATGGAAAGTTGGAATTATCACCAAGGAGGATTATTCAACACCAGTCCGTACCTGCAGGGAGCAGATCAGAAAAGCCAAGGCTGCAGCTGAGCTCCATCTGGCTTCACATATCAAGGAAAATAAAAAGTCCTTTTTCAGATGTGTAGGGAGTTGGAAAAAAAGCAAGGGGAACAGCTGATAACCAAATGGGACAGCTGATAACTGACATCCAGGAAAAGGCCAACCCTGCTTAATGGGTACTTCTCATTGGTCTTTCATCAGTCCAATGGGACCGACCTGCCTAGCAAGATGCAGGACAACCAAGGTGAAGGCGTATTTATACTCAACGTTGTTGTTGATCTAGTAAAGGATCACCTTGAAAGGCTGGACACCTTCAAGTCAGCTGGTCCTGACAGATTACACCCCACAGTACTCAAGGAGCTGACAGGCATCATAGCCCAACCATTGGCAAAAATATAAAAAAAACTCATGGCACTCAAGTGAAGTACCGAAGACTGGATAAAGGCCAATGTAGTACCCATCCTCAAGAAATTCCAGGAATTATAGGCCAATCAGCTCAGTCTCTGGTAAGATTCTCGAGAAAATTGTCAAGGAGACCCTTTCAGATAAGCTGGCCGAGGGCAACATCCTGAGGGATAGTCAGCACGGGTTTGTCGCGGGTAGGTCTTGCCTGACCAATCTCATCTCCTTTTATGACCAGGTGATGTAGCACCTGGACAAGGGAGAAGAGATTGATGTTATATACCTGGACTTTAAAAAAGCCTTTGATCTGGTGTCCCATGACCTCCTCATGGAAAAATTGGCCAACTGAGGCCTTGGCTACCCCACAGTCTGATGGCTGGGA
Source organism: Crocodylus siamensis (assembly GCF_052110815.1). Taxonomy (NCBI): domain Eukaryota; kingdom Metazoa; phylum Chordata; order Crocodylia; family Crocodylidae; genus Crocodylus; species Crocodylus siamensis. The sequence goes on from NC_143397.1 coordinate 200,527,317, forward strand.
AATTGGCTCTGAGGTTGGACCCAGAGAGTAGTGGTTGATGGCAGTGAGTCATTATGGCTCTCTGTAACCAGTGGCTTCCCCCAAGGATCTGTCCTTGGACCAGTTCTCTTCAACATCTTTATCAATGATGTGGACATTGGTGTCCGAAGCGCACTGGCTAAGTTCACTGATGACACTAAACTTTGGGGCATAGCGTCCACACCTGAGGACAGGCTAGTGATCCAGGCTGACTTGGATAAGCTTAGTAAGTGGGCGGATACAAACCTGATGATGTTCAATACTGATAAATGCAAGGTATTTTACCTCGGGGGGGGAAAAAGCCACAGCACGCTTATAGGCTCGGCAGTGATACACTTGCTAGCACCACAACTGAAAGAGATTTGGGGGGGTCACGACTGACCACAAGATGAACATGAGCCACCAATGCAATGTCACAGCTGGTAAAGCAAACAAAACCCTGACTTGCATTCTCAAGTAAATCTCAGGATGTCATCCTCCCACTGTACTCGGCCTTGGTGAGGCCGCAGCTGGAGTACTGCATCCAATTCTGGGCTCCACAATTCAAGAAAGATATTGAGAAGCTTGAGAGAGTCCAGAGGAGAGCCACGTGCATGATCAGAGGGCAGGAGAACAGGCCTTATGAAGAGAGGCTGAGAGCCATGGGACTCTTCAGCCTGGAAAAGCACAGGCTCAGGGGGGACCTGGTGGCTGCCTACACAAGGGGTGTTCATGTTCATCAGGATCTGGGAGAAAGTCTGTTCACCAGAGCACCCAAGGAAAAACAAGGACCAACGGTCATAAACTCCTACAAAACCATTTTAGGCTACACATAAGAAAAAATGTCTTTACTGTCTGAGCCCCCAAGACCTGGAATAGACTCCCTTCAGAAGTGGTGCAGCACTTACCCTGGACTTATTCAAGAAACATTTGGATGCTTATCTTGCTGGGGTCCTATGACCCTAGCTGACTTCCTGCCTCTGGGGCAAGGGGTAGAGTTGATGATCTTTGAGGTCCCTTCCAGCCTTAATGTCTATGAAATATATGAAATAATTAAAACATGTGCCATCTGATATCAGTCTGACATACATAATCTAGAACCAGATCTGTTTTTGGATTCTGCTTTGAGAACAGTCTTTTCTTCCTAGACTGCAAGAAGACTGAGGAAATGTGAGTTTCCTGGTTATATCAGACAAAAACTAGGTCTGTGCTGTATTCACACTTCCAACTTCAGTGTTTGTTGACATAGCTGAGCTACTGTTCCAAGTAGGCTTGGGTACCATAGCACCGAAAACATGGCACTGCATATCTCACTGTGGGCGAGTTGTCCAAGTACATGCCCAATCTCCTTTATGTCTGTAGTTCAGACATAGCTTTAATGTTTGGCTAGGGACCTCAGCCAAATGTCAGCTGTCTTCAGTGAATCTATGCAGATTTAGATCAGTTGAGAGTCCAGTCTTTAATACCTCAGTTCTTCTCTAAAATTACCTGGTGTCCCAGGGCTATTGAGAGGAATTATTTATTAAATAATTGTGAGGAGTGCAGGTAGTAGTAATGGAGCAAGTCTATCTAATAAATTAACCCAACCTCAGAGTGATCAGTAGATAGTAGAGAGGTCAAGTGTTTATATCTAGGTGGTTTGTTCTGGTGCAGATCTCAATTCTTAATAAAACAGACAAATCATCAAATTAAAGCAAGCTAATAGAGGACAGGGACTTATACCACAGAACAAGTGATGCAAGATATTTTTGTGTCCACAGCCACCCCATGTAAATAAAAGTTAAATTGGAGTAGTTTACCCCTGAATGAAACAGGGTCAAATTGTCTCTTTTCAGGAAAAGGCTCACAGTTACTCCACATCAACTGTTCTGTGGTAAATCCCTACCATTTGTTAACTCATTGTAATTTTATCTATCATTTGTCTGTAGTCTGAGTCCCATAATTTTACTTAAATTGTCTTCGAGTAATTGTCTCCAAGTAAACTAAATTTGGGAAGTGGTAGGATGAATATATCACTATGCATATATTAAGATAGGGCTTACAGAAACATGGTAGGATTCATCCCACAACTGGGCAGTTAGCATTAGGGGCTATTGGCTTTACAGGCGGGATAGAGAAGGAAGGAAAGGCGGGGGTGTGGCGCTCTATGTCAAGGAGCAATACATACCCTCTGCCAGCAGAATGAGGTCAGAGGAGGGGCAAGCTGAAGTGCTCTGGGTCAAGATACAAGGGGGCCGTGGGGAGAGGGATTTAATGGTGGGGGTCTACTACAGACCCCTCAGTCAAGGGGAGGAGCTGGACTGGGAATTTTCAGGCCAGCTTGCAGAGGCACTTAAGACAAGGGATGTAGTTGTTATGGGTGATTTAAATTACCCAGACATCTGCTGGGAGAAACAGCCAGGTTGGACCATTCAGTGATGCTACTGTGCACTAGTATAAATACTGCATGATAGCATATTAGCACTGTCCATTTTATGATGCACTATTGCACAGTGTTATTAGGGTACTCTGCAGTTAGTATCTTGTGTAGACATGCCCAGAGGCATGAACTATTCAGCTATCAGTGTCAAGTAAAGATATATTCCAAGAAAGCTAGTACCAATTCATAAATGATTCCCTGTCTAAAAGAAGGTCTAAATCAGTGATTCTCAACCAGGGTGCCACTTCACCTGGTTGAGAATCACTAATTTAGACCTTTTAAACAGGGAATCATGTATTAATTGCCACTGCACCCTGGGATACCTTGAGATTTTTTCAAGGGTTCTGTGGGATGCCACTCAGTCTTAGCAGTCTTAGGTGTGCAAACACAATTCACAAGATAAACCTAGAGATTTCAAATAGGAATCTATAGTGCTGACCCATTGTGGTCTTTCTGAACTCTTTGCAACAGACTAATTGTTTTATTGTTTTTCTCTAATAAAAAAATGAGTGAAAACTAAGAGCTGTCATTTTTGAGGTATGTCTTGAACCTAGGAAAGTTGGGAAATGCTAGTCTAGATCCATAACGCAGGCCAACCAACTATGTATGTATGGCATGTATCAAATACAGGAACTGAGACATACCTGTTAGTAGCACAGATCTTTCATAATGGGATGAGTGAAAAGGACAGGGTTAAGAACATTTTGCTGTTATAAGATCCATAGGAACCAATACCATTCTTGTGCAATGGGCAAAGCCCCACCACCATGGAATTCCAAATTCAAAAGTTAAAGTCCTGGCTGGCACTAATAGCCTGTTATACTAGTCTGGTTAAGGAAGACTGGTATTTATAGACACATATGGGAATGGAGTGTGTCACAGGGAGACAACACAGTATAGCCCTGAAGGGGAGAAGGGGAACCCCGGGACCCGAAACAAGGCTGGGGAGAGGAGGGGAGAAGAAAAGAAACCAACAAACTCCTTACAGGCAGCCGACGACACAGGAAAACCAGAAGGAGCGGTGGGACCCACGCAGCTGATTAGCCGCGTCTTTTTCAAACTTCAGCCACTGCAATCAATGATGTTCGGAGCTGGCACGGGGGCATAAAGAGAACCCCGAGGGAAGATGAGGGGAGGAGAGCTGGAGACCAGCTAGGAGAGGAGACAAGCTTGGAGCCTCATGCGGAGGCAAGGGAGAGGCCAGCCCCGAGGCTGGGACACGTTCCCCTACAGCAGGATGGGGAACGCTCAGGGAGAGGTGGCAGATGCTCTGGTTGCCGGCGGCGACTCTGGGCATAAGGAGCCCAAGATCCGATGCTACGGGAGGACCCACCCTGAAGAGAAGGGAATAGGAGAGGACCCGTCAATCCAGGTGGGGTTGGTGCGGGTTTGGGGGAGCACCCCAGAAGCCATCCCGGCAGGGAACCAAATACAAGTGGCGAGGGAAGCCACAGAGTCCTGGGTTTGACCAGGCGGGACCACTCGGTGTGGGACTGAGTGGCCATCAGGGAAGCGCAGCACCCAGCCTTAGGGGGTTGCAGATAGAGTTAAGAACGGAGGGGACTTCCCCCGGGACAAGGGAGTCCAAACTTTGAATTATAGCCTGGGAGGCTTACAGGCTGATCTTTCTTTTATGTTTTGTGGAGTGGCCCATGGCTAGAGGGCCAGGGAAGAACCCTGAGTAGGGGTCCCCCCCCAGTGGAGTCTAGGCTCAGGACAAGCCTACAGATTCGTCACCAGGTCATCTGGGCATCACAAGTCGAGGGTCGGCCCTGGGGATCGCCGGCAATCTCGGTGTGGCTGGGTATTAGGGCAAGGTGTAGGGGAGGGTGGAGCCTCGCAGAAGATCGTCACCTCAAGAGTCCCAACACTGGAGAAGCTTAAGTAGCTGACCCCTCCATTGAAGATTTGAGCAAAGTCGTGGCAGGTGAGATAGGGGCGGGGACTACTTCTAAGACCGATCCGGAAAGAGACCAAATCCAGGGATGAAGTGCCAGGCCAGAGGCCGAACAGCGCGAGACCGTATGTTCGAGGCCCACCGGCAGCAGAGTGGTTAGCACTACATCTGGTCACCTTTGATGCTTCAGTTGGATTAATGGGGGACAGCCTCCAGCTTGAGTCTGGAATGAGACATGGTTTTTGGAACCATAGTCAGACAACCTATACATTATGCTGCCACATAGCAGGATTTGTGTATGCATAGTAATAGTTATCACTCAAACTCAGGAGGTATAGTTTCACCTTAATGAAATAAAAAGGCCACCATCAACTTCATGGGATTAGAATGCTTTGGGTTTACTTTGTTATGGATAGGTTTAATTTATTTTATTTTGAATGAAAGCATCAGACACTTGCTTTTGGATATTTGTTGTTTTGTCCACTAGATTAATTATTTTTCCCCTAAATAAAAAAGTGAATGCAGACTTCTCCAAATATTTATAGTGAGAGTCAGAAAACTGAATAACTACTTTTTGAATAATTTTTTCTTACATGATCAAAACATTATTAGTAATTTGTTCTTTTACAGTATTATTAGAGATGAAAGAGGAATAGCTACACCCCCAGTATCACAAAAAACCCCAGTTCAGAAATACTTATCACACAAATCAGATAAGAAATGTAAACTTGGATCATGGAATCCCTAAAATAAGTTACCAGTATAATCAGTGGAACAGCTGAGTATATAAAGGGATATCTTTGTATATTGAGAAATGGTAAATTAATTTCAAAAGATATTTCTGGAGGTCATAATGGTGGTCAGACATTTTTCCAAGTTTATTTCTTTGAATTAATATGCCTACCTTCAGTAATTAGGAACCAATAGGAACTGGAAGGAGGGGGCCTGAGAAAGAAGAAACCACTCAGCTGCTTTTTAGTTGTATTTTAAATCTAGGTTGAAATATAAAGGCTTAATTCTTATGTTATATACTAACTGTATGCATAATGCTGCATGTGGTATCTTGTAAAAGCAGCTACTGTGCTTGAACATGCAAGAGGATTAGTTCATTTTATAAAAGGTGTGTCAATCTATGGGCCTACATAAACAGCAACCTAAATAAGACCCTGACTTAGTTGTTTTATTTTCTGTGAACATTGAATAATCTACAGCCAAATATCTTTTGAATTATTGTTTACTTCATTTGTTTTTCTTTCTGTTTTTTCTAAGCAATAAGACCCTGACCAGAGCCAGGCCTCTCTGAGGGACAGACAGCAGCTGGGTTGTGCCAACGACTTGCAAGAGAGCCAAACATGTGTTCAGAGTTTTATGCTGTTTGTTCCAGGCAGACGTGTGTTTAAAGGAACCACTGGAAAATCGAAAAACATTCTGGTTAGTAAAAATTCTGCTCATGTCATATTTTCAGACTTTTTTTAAACTCATTATTGCTGATGACAGTTGCATTGTTTGTTCTACTGCATTTCATCATAAAATCAGGTGATCACATTTATATATTTTTTGCTAATCAATCAGGTGCATAAAAATTAAAGTGAAGATCATAGTTAACAGATATTATGAAAAATTTTACCAAAGAGATCTCCCAAACCCAAAACAAACAGGTTCCCTTTCAGACACCCTATCACTCCATCTATCCTCTGACCCACAGGAAAAGATTAGGAAGATAGGGAAAAATGACAAGACCTTCTTTTCTTAGTCATTTACATTCCATTGCTGATGATGATCCTCATCCTAAAGTTAGTCTTTTTCAAGGATGAGTTAAATAAATGGGGTTACAGAAGTGGAGAGACATTAGCGTTTCAGCTAATGAAGTATATGATCAAATTACGCAGAAAGACTGACACACAAGAAGACCTCAGACTACTTCCAAATTATGGTCCATAGTTCTAGGAAATGGTTTTAACAATTTAACTAACAGTACCTAACAGCTATTTGAATAAAAATTGTGTTGCAGAGTAGACTCATTAGTAAAGGCATTATCCAGTTTAGATGATAAATGTGTTTTAGTAGTCATATAAGAAAATAGTCCTTTATGTCTCACTCAGGTGAAACTACTAATTAAGTCAACATGCTGTAAGAGCTTTCCATAGCAGCCTACTTAACTGTACAAAATACAACTTTAATTTTAAAAAATGGAAAAATAGGGGAAGAAATCTGCCTCCTACAAAAAAAAAAATACCCAGAGGAAAACCAGAGAGGAAGAAAAACAGGCATTTCCGTAGAGCATCCTCATATGGGAAAGAATTAGGGAAATGCAGATTTGAAGAGGGACTTTTAAGAACTGCACAGAACAAAGCATTTGCAGTGCACAGCAAATTTTGCTGGTCTTATGGCATCCACAAAGCATGCGATATATTCTTGTGTGTCATCTACTGGATTTAACTACTCAGTGAGACAATGAGAAAATGTTTATCCTCCCCTTCAAGGAAAATGTCAGTGAAAACAAGACAAACCAAAAAAATCATATAATTTTCTCCACTGATATACTTAACTTTTGGTGGAAATTTGGGTCAAAAAATATTTTGGCAAATACCAAAATTTGGTAACCAGAACCCAGTGGCAGATGTAATGGGTCAGTGGTGCAGCCAACAAGTAAAGAATAGTTTTAAATAATTACAGGAAACAAAACAACACCCCCCCAAAAAGGCAATAGAAAGCAAGACCTTCTAAATAACCACATAATCCCACACCTAAATTCAAGGCATTAAATTCTACAGAGCACAAACACCAGCAGCCAAGCTGTTCTTATACCTAAGGATTTTCTCAGCTTAATTAAGTGGTGCAGGAGCATCTGCCTGGAATGCTCAAAAGCATCCTCAGGAAACAGGTGTGAATTATTTACATTTCTAATAAGTGGGATAAAAAAAAAATCAAAGCAATTATGTCAGTACTCCACAGCGAGTCTTCCTCACTCAGCAGGCTAGGCAAAGTGGATAAGACTGCAGGTAGAGAAAGTAGATTGTGATGGGGAACCCTTTAGCAGCTAAGCCTTTATCTCTTTCTTTATCTCTGCCCAGAGAAGGTCAGCTGGATGAGAGCACTAGGTCCTAATCTAGGCCTCTTTGGTTTATTCCCACCATAAACTGGATGTGTCTACACATTCATTAACACACCGTAATTACAGCATATTAAGTTTAGAACCTATAATAAATAACAGGTACTAAACTTAAGGTGTTATAATTGGCCCCACTGCGCATTAGTGTAGGTGAATGCTTTTTAAGTGATGCTTAATGCCCGTTGGACTAATCTACTGTGCATTAGCACATCAGCACAGTTTTTGCCAGCCACATTAATGCACAGTAGAATGAGTCCAATGAGCATTAAGCATCTCATGTAGATGTGTCCACTGTTTGGCTGTGTCTTTCCTTAGAATTGCTTTGTTAGCCTCCCTTCTCTCTCCTTCATGCAGCACTCCTTAAAGGGCAGGCACAACACACTGCAAGAACAAAGACTTCTAGTTGCAGAGAACACACTGTATAAATGGAGAGGACTTCAGTCCTTATCCTAGCAGTCTCTGTTCAGTGCTTGCAAGAAGAGCAGCACACAGCCCTGAAATTGGAGGGAGGTCCTACACCTGTAAAAACCAGACTGGTCTTCCCCATAATTCAATATTTGTGAGAAAAATCATTTGGGCTTTGCTGAATTTTTTTGTGGAGAGAAGTTGTTAAGAAGCATAATCTAGATATCTTCAGCTGCCAATTGGTTCTCCCCCGCCCGCCCGCATTGATGGTAAACTGACTTTTTCTCTCTAAATTGTTTTTTATTAAACAAGCAAACAACTTCTATTTCCTATCAAATAAGAAAACTGAAAGAAAAGTGTCACATCTCCTTAATAAAGATGTATTTTTAAATAGTTTTTAGCAATGTAGTTAAATTAAGCTGTGATCTAGCTAAGAGACATATTTTACCTTAGAGTAGCTTCTCACTTACTTCTGTATACATTTATTTATGTATAAATTTACTCATGGCATTCAGCACTACACAATGAAGGACACAAAAAAGTTCATGAATTAACCTTTCACTTCCTTTATATGTTTTATATCTATGTTACAGAGGGATACCGAGGCAGATTAAATGATTTAAATTAGCTGAATCTTGATTTTGAGTCCTTCAGCATGTTAACCACTATCCCCTCCTTTCTCTTAAAAATTCATTGATTAATTTAGTTTACAATAGCAATAATTAGGGGGTTAAAGTAACTTCTCCATAGTCATGTTTAAACTCTTTGCAAGTTTAATCCCATGGTTTGTGATCATTCACATTCAGTATTTCACTGCTTCTAGAACAATAGATTTTTAGCCTGAGGGCTCTTGAGCTGAAGGATAAATGTCTCATGCTGTTAGAATACATGCTAGCTTAGTCACTTGTTCATATAAGGTCATGAGCAGTACAGATGTGTCGTAATAACTGCTTTTAATGATTACTTTCAGATCAAATAATGTTCAAGAGATTACCACATCTGTAAAAAGGCCCTAAATGAAAGTACAGGACATTTTGTACAGAAAGATTTAGAAAAGCAGCTGTTATTTATAGGGACAGCAACTTTGTGTTGTAGTACTGATGCGTAAACTGGCAAAACCTTTTTCAGTTTAGTGATAGAGAAAAACAAATAACCTCTGAGCTTTTATGAATCTAATATTGTGTAGATGGTCCTCTTTAACCTAGTCTTTGGCTTAGAAAGCACCTGTAAAGCTGTTTGCGCTGTGTTGTCCTTTTGTTCACTCCTCTTCTCCTACATGACGTTGATTATTCTGCGTGTGTGCGCTACTAGCATAGGTTGAAATATTTCCCTCAGTTTTCTGAAAGCCTGTCATCATTGTCTAGAATCAAATTAAGCATATTGCATGTGATCATTTCTTTGAGGCTCATGTGGGTTTGGGGACTAACCAGCTACAAAAGCATCCACACAATAGCCAAAGAATCGGCAGGTTTTTGCTATTGGGTTTTTTTCCTCCTGCTTAGTAACAGGTGGTATTTATCCAAGCAGCCTGAGCTGGGCAGCTGGCTGATGGGTCCCTCCAGCTGGACATCCTTTCCCCATTTAGTTCAATCACACCTGCTTCAGTCAGCAAACAAGGGCCTTTTTCATCTTCTATATCTGCAGAAAAGGGTGAGCATGTGTATGGGGAGGGGTGGATAAGGAATCTTGGACCAATTACACCACTTTCAGCTGCAGTATTTCATGATGTCTGCAGACCCCATCTGGTCTCTTACCAAAGAAAAAAATTGGGTTTAAAGGTTTTCTTCTCTGTTTTGCTCTGTTACGCTATTCTCTTTAACACAGCTATTTCATTATCTCTCTCTATCATTTGATCAGATTTATCTTCCATTAAAACTTCCTTTCCCTTGAAGCAGACAGTGACATGAGTATGCATGCCTCTCCCAGCTTTTATTGTGCTGAATTAAGAAATGGTAGAATAGTCTCATGAAAGATTAATTACTTCCTGTAAGCATCTTTGTACCTGAGGACAAGCAATTACAAAAATATGTCCAAAAGAAAACAAGAAAGGATGTTAGAAAGTATTGGCCAGGTATTTCCTGGCAGACAGCAAGCTTAGCTTGTTACAGTGCCAGCTTATTTAGAGCTAAGGAAACTTCTGTCTTAACTCATGTATCATATTTTGTTTTGTACATTAGTAGCAATATTCTCTTTGTAAAAATATATATAACTGACACTGTACAGGCATTTTCCTTGATGCTTCAATTGTACTAGTGTTTGAGGGCATGTACTTGTACTGTCTTAAGAAAAGTGACTGACTGACTTAAAGGATAAATTCTTAGGACTTGAATATGAAAGAAGTCCTTAGGTAGATTGTTTCATGTTTACTAATTCTTCTTATTCCTGTACAGAACGATTTTCTGGTTGACTTGGCAGAGTTTGCTTTGGATTCACCTGGACAGAGTCAAGGCAAGAGTCTGAAAGAAACTCAATATACTGAATACTTAAAAGTGAACATCATCATTTAGCTAACTTTCTGTCACAGTCATTTAGAAAGAAAAGAGTCTCCTGTTTCTCCAAGGAGGGCGTCAGAACTGCGGTGAGAACTGATTGAAACTAATTTCTATTTAGAGTGAGCACAGAGCTATTTCTCAATTAGGCACAAATATTTACGTCAAAATATCACAGAGGGTGTGGACTGAACCCATAAAAGCCACTGGAGTGGAGGCTTTTTAAAGCATTCTTAATTTAGCCTGTTGTTCATGGAGAGTGCAGCACAGATAGGATCTATGATCACCTCTGTAATGAAGAGGCAAAGCAGATAACTTGTGCAGCCTTAACCATTTCATTGCATTGGAACTGGCATAATGCTGGGACCCTAGCCTCCTTCACATTGGAGGGCCAGGTCCTAACATGTCTGCCCTCATTGTGCTTCAAGTGCATTCCTCTCAACCTGAAGTGCATATGGGACCCAAATGTGCGTTAACCATGCTATGAACTTTGCTCTGTCCAGGGTCCTGTCTTGGGTCCCCAATATTCTGTCTGCTCTAGTGTAGATGGGTCCTAATAGACAATCTTTATGAATTTTCCCAAAGGTCCACTAAAGTAGATAATTATATAAGTGAGTAGTTCCAGTAACAGCAAAACTAGGGGCTTAAATTATCTCATTACTTTAATTAACGCACCAAAGTTTGCAATATTTCCAGATTCTTGGACAAAACATGCTGTTCAAGTGCAAAACCAGATGTTTGGAAGAAGAGGCTAATGAGAGATGATACTTCGTGACTTCATGTGGACATAACATTATGTACCAACTTCCTAGAGGTAGTGTAAGGCTTATCCTTTTGAATTATTTGCCTGAAAGTCTTTGGAGATTTCTGTACTACCTCTAGATTGCAATAGGGGGTGCCACAGTGATGTCTGCCCATGCCGGCTAAACCCTCCAAAAATGTAAAAGAGTAGTCTTTTTGCTCCATAAACTCTCTCTCAGTCGTACTTATTGTTGTAGATCTAGGATGGCTCTAAGGGATGTTACCTTGCATGGGGGTGAGGGGATTGCACATGGAACAGGCATGCAGTGGTTAACTGTGGTGCTCTCTAGAGCAGCCTAGAGGCAGTGTAGACATGCCCATTATGAAGAAATAATAAATAGTGTATTATCATCTGAACCAATCAGTATAATATAGTACATTTTGTATTAAAGTATATTTTGTGATGAGTGCACCAGTGTCAGGGACTCTGATCAGGTAGGCCCACCTGAGCCAAAAACTGTCAGGAACTGATCAGGTGGGCCAGTTTGGGCCAAGTACCTCAGCAAGTCACACCTGAAGTAAGCCTCAGCTAATGAACTCTGCCACAGTTTAGGAACAACAAACAACTTGATTGGTTGCTGGGAGCACTGCATATCCAGCAGGGGCCTTGGCTTTGCAGGCTAGTCAACAGTTCTCCTGTGGCAAGCCTCCTGGTTCCTGCAATCTGGTTTTGGCTCATTTGTGGACCTTGGTTTTGAATTTCTAAAAGGATCTGTTTCCTGGATCCTGACCTGTGGATTTTCCCTTTGATTGGTACTCAACATCTAATCCCCAGATCCTGACCCTGGACTGTGTTGTGGACTTTGCCCTTGGATTGCCCTTGAATTTTGTAATATGGCTCTCATCTTATGGCCTGGCCCTTGGCCCCTACTTTCCTTCAGTAGTCTAACCATTATGAAAGACTGCTTGGAATCTGGTCCCTTACAACTAGATGTCCTATTACTGTTGCCTTTGCAATAACAACTGGGACAAGTATATTCATGATGTAACACACTTGTGATGGCCCAGAACAATGAAAATGTTTGCTGCTGAAAATGAGCTATTCTTTTTTTCTGTCTACTGAAGAGTGAATACCTGGGACATGTTTTTGCCATGTTGGACCATGCTAGGGAGTGCCACTATGAAAATGTGCCTTACCCACTTGCTCCCACTCAGATTTTAAGCACTTGGCACAATCTGTAATGTAGCTGCCATGAGTTGGACATGCATCAGAAAGCAGTTGCGTTACAATCTGTTGGCACAGTGGAACGAAAGTCAGTGGCAAGTGAGTTTGCATGATGGCACTTTCTATCATGGTCTGATGCTCTGATTTACCCTTGGAGTCCTTATTAATATATTACAAAAACACATTTTTGTGATATAATTTTCTGTTTTGATGCAGTTGCTTATTTTTTCAGCCCATTGCACTATGGTTGCACTGCTATGAATGGAGATCTAACCATCTGTTTCACATGCCTATACATGGGGGAGGGTGGAAACATACTGTCTTTCATAGGCCACTAAGTAATCCTGGAGAATTTTGAATGTGCATGGATGTTTCTTACATAATTCAACATACATAAGGTGATACCTGCCCAGCTGTATTAAACCCAAATGAGAAAAGTATACTTATTCAAAGCCAATTGAACGTCATTTTAGAAGGCTTTATCCTGAGCTGTAAATTAAATGCTGAATGGGGTTATTATATAAGTGGTGAAAAATCCATTTTTACAAGTAAGTGATACCCTGGGTAGCACTGTTAAATGTAATCACATGCCCAAATAGAGAAAGACCAGTTCATTCTAAAGAAGAGTGATTGGTGCCATAAGAGGAAGAGCAGTCTAAGGGCAAAAAAAAAAATCAAAAAAAAAAATCAAAGATTCAGGGTAGAGATCAGATTAACATCCAAGGGCTGAGCTGCTGGAGACGCTACATTACTGAATAAAAGTTTCTAGTGGTTGTGGGGCATCGGAAGCACCATTATGAATAGTCCAATTCCTGTACACAGATGATTTGGGAGTTTTCTCAGTTTTGAGACATTTTCAGCTTTCTGTAGTAGAAAAAATATGGTTTTGTCAACAAGAAGACTAAGATTCAGTGGAAGGACACACTAACAATGCGTATGTAGCATTTATACAACATTTTCCAACTTCAAAATAGTGTATAAACATCAACATCTTCACATTCCTAACAGCAGTATAGGGATGTGGTTGGATGCCTAGCACAAAGCAGAACCAATGACTTTTGATTGCCATCGCTGTCATGTGCACATCCGGCCAGCAGCAGCCACTTTTTTGTCCCTCCTCCCAAGTTAGTACCTGGGGTGGTTGCCCCGTCACCCTCTGCCTCTGTTATGCCACTGGTTTTTAATACCACTCTACAATGGGAACCAATGAAGTTACATTTCCCATAGTTGTAAACCCACTGAAATCACTAGGGATATAGCAGGGAAATATTTACCTAAAAGACATCAAAATAAAAATCTAGATGTGTCAACTAGGTGCTGACATGGGATTGTAGAGGAATGTAGGTGCCTAAATTCCAAGCAGTGATCCAGAATAACCTTGCTCCACTGACCCCAAATCTCTTTAACAGGGATCCTGGTTTTGTCCAAGTTAAAACAATCCCCAATTTTCAGTTTAAAAAAAGTAACCCCAAATCCACATTTTACATGATTAAAATGAAACACCGCACACACACACACACACACACACATATATAAATAATGTGTACACACACACATATATATATTAGTGGTGTTTTATTTCAATTATGGAAAAATGTGGATTTGGGGTTACCTTTTTTAACCAAAAAGTAGGAGTTTTTTTAATCAGAGAAAACTAAGATTTTTGCTCATTAGACACCTACATTTTTGTCCTAAAATGCTCCCTAGGTGCCTAAACTGGAGTCTTTGTGAATGATCTAACAAGTCTGCATAGCTAAGTTCCTGCCTAAATTCTATTGTAATCCAGACATGAGGCAGAGTGGTGCTTAAGTTCAGAGAGCAGCATGATTTGTTAAGTGTGCACCCAGGACAGTTAACAGCATTTGGTTCAGTACCTAGCAGAATAGTTACTGGCACTTTCATTCAAAAATACAGAAAGCAGTGATTCCATGATCCACCTTTTGCTTAATAGTCTGGTGGTTAGAGTAAGCCAAGAAGACAAGTCATGGCACAGGTAAGACGGGAGTCCAGTGATCAGTGAACTCACCTGGGGGTGAGCAGGCTCAGGTTCTGGTCCCTGATTATTTCTGTTTTTTTGACCAGTAATTAATGCAAAATGCAGCTGACCAGAGCCAGAACCTAGGACTGCAGCTTCCCTATCCTTTTACATTCTTGACTGTCCAATAACTTTGCTGTAACAGGAGAGGTGGAGAGAGTGCCTCTACCCAAATGAGGCTGAGCTCTGAGCACTCCTGGGAAGTGAGAGGAGGGCTTGAATTCTGCCATCCCTATTTTGGTTGATCACTGTAACCAATCACTTTGTATTATGCAAAAGACCACCATGCCCCTAATCTCAGAAGAGGTCATGGACTTTTCAACAGAAGAACCTAATGTGCATCCCTGAGTCAGCAGCAGAAAATATGTCCCTGTCCCTGCTATCAGTTGACTTTTGAAGATGATTAACTCTTCTCATTGATTATATGAAGAGTACCTATACCTGTTTCTTTGGGTCACTATCCTGGGGCATGCCTTATTATTAGCCATAGGCAGGCAAGGTTCTTTGAGTAGGTATCTTTTATTAGACCAACTGAGTAGTTGGAAAATTATTATTAGGCATTCTGATGCCTAAGTAGAAACAGCTAAAAAGGGGCCAGTTTGGAGTTTTCCCTAAACAGTATTCCCAAGGGCACACAGTGAATTAGTGCCAGAGCTACTTAACTCCTTAAGGGATTCTAGTATCCAATTCCATTATTAAGTTGCTATAATACATTTTCCTCAGTAAAAATACTGGTCTAGGAACTTTCTCCTAATCTTAATTTTTGAAGTTAAAAACCAGGCATGGCTACCTTTTACAGTATTTTGACACAGCAGCTTCAAAATACAGAGAAAATCCAAACAAACAAAACTTTCAATGTTTTCTTTCTTAATTCAAAGTTTCCTTGCTCCTTTTTAAAGTTTATTTTAGCTCCAGCTAATTTGTTTATTGCATTTTACATGGTGATACCAAACCTGGTTTGCTTGCAGTTTCCTGTTTTTCATTGCCATTATTAAGATAATATTCATATTGTTTACCAAGCTGTGCAGTTAAAGAGTCAATCCTTGCCCCCTAGATTTGAAATCTTATTACATGAAATAAAAAAACCCCAAGAAAAATCAGATATTGTATTGTATATGCTAGTTTTGTACACATCTTATAATCTATTCATAATTTTCTCTTTGAGTGCATGGCAAATATTGATTGCAGCCTGTGTGAAAAATACAAAGAAATCAGCTTCATCTCAGGCAAGAACATTCCAAGAGAGCTGAAACAGTACTGAGCTGACTATTGCCTCATCCATTCTGTTGTCAGCTAAAATAAGGACAGAGAGATAAAATGAACAAAAATTGTGTGTTCACAATTATTGCATGTAGATAAAAACAATAAAAGATTACAAAAACAATGTGTGCTTATTTTTTGTGAACTGTTGACTTAATTTCTATCCCAAACATTTTGTGTGGATCTTTATTGCGGACATGTCGAAATATCCCAATCAGTAACCCAATTGACTAAAATCCCTGTATTCATTAAGGTCTGACTTAGTGCATGTAGGTCTTTCAACAATGGGACTTAACATTCTGACCTAACATTTAATGTATTAATCCTAATTTTATGCTGATGCCAAGGCACTCTTCTGTATTAAATCAATTCAGGTTAATTCAGAATTATGTCTCTCCCACCCAGTATCAATAGGTCCACTGTTGGTTTTTCCTAAAGCTGACCACCCAGTTTTATGAGAATCTGCAGTGAATTAGAAAATCTGTCATTGCTGGAGGAGCCGGACAGCTAGGATATGACTTGTCATTCCTCCTATACAATACACGCTCTTTGTCTGCTATCTCTTAAACTAACCTGACATAACTTAGCCTCCTGGTCAATGGCATCTTTATTCTCAGAAGGAATGCTTAGCTCACCAACATTATTAAGACATTTCTGGACAATGTTTAGTGGCTGTGCAATAATCCAAGGTTCTATTAAAAAGCCATCTGGGTAATTAATAGCACATTTGTTCTCAGCCTCCTCCCAATTTGTCCATTAGTGGAATAAAAGCACAGGACAAAGGGTAATGTGGTTCAGTTATATTTTACAAGAATTCTTCAGGAAGTTGAAAACACATGATAGTTTTCCAAAGATACATATGTTTATGGGCACTCAGTGAGAGAGCAGCAAACTGCAAAATCCAGAGGCTTTTAATCAGGCTTCTCCACTGTCAATAGCTGATTGACATAGAAATGGACATTCATCACTGACTATGTTCTCCCTTCTATTGACAAGGCCCAGCATGTGAGGGGGAGTGTGTGTGAACTGCCTATATAATCTCAATTAAATTAAAACTGATTTTAAGACCCATGTCAGTGCCTCACATCAAAACCAGCACAAATAATTTTTATACTCTCTCACCTGATAGTTGAAGGCTTTTCTGAGGTTTCTTTTTAATGTCTTCTCATGAAAGCAAGATTATAGCCTCAGGCTGCACTCCTTATATGAAGGTTTTTTTTAAAAATTCTCCCTTTCTTTCTCTTTAAAGCACCTGAAGAAGAAACAGTCCACGATTTTTACAAGTTTGTGGTTAAAATTAAGAAACAAGCACCAAACTGGCTTGGACTTTTTTTTTGCTTACTCTTGTAAGGCAGATAATTACTGACATTTTGTTTCTGTTGGCATAGGGAAAAGCCCAGCCTGCCTCTTTTAAACTACCATGTAAAATCTGGTACGAACACATCTATAACTACATGACTATGTTTCAGTGGTAAGAATCTGTGTTGTACCATAAACAATTAAAAATGCATGTGTATGTATTTATAACTGGCCTCAGATCCACAGCTGGTATTAGACAAGTAGTTCCATTAAACTCAATTGAACTATATTCATTTGCACCAGCTGTGGATCTGTCCTTGTTTGAAGTGTGCTGTATATATATAGGCTATTCACATTTATCAGCCAAAAACCCAACTTCTGTCCAACAACACTCTTTATAAAATGTCCACTTTTCTCCACCCTTCTGTGTGGAAATATTTTTTGGTCAAACAATTGAATGCCTGAAAAATGAAATAGTTTTTATTTAGATGTGTTGAAAATATAGTAATGCCTCATTTGAGTTGGATTTCTATTGCCTTGTGTCCTTATTCCCCCAGGATGTACCCTAGCCAAAAATGTCAATGTGCATCATCTATATTCATTAAAGAGGAGGTCATAGTGCATTATGAGAGTGCATTATAAGAAATTATACATAAACCAGTTTAAGTGATCAGAAACCAATTTAAATCTGTTACAGAACAGAAATTCAGTGCACATAAACCCATAGATATATCCACATTAAGGGAACACAGCCTCCAGAACAGAATGGGGGCATGGTATGCCATTTCTGAATCAGTTCACTTCCATTTTGGAAGCACTTATATTTTTTCCTTTTTAAAAAGAAATAAAATTTCAGTCTATATTTTTCAACTGATACAATATGACAATAACTTCATTTGTTTTAGCTTTCATGGAAAGTTGCTGCCTCAGATGAAACTGGTTCTTTGCATGTTTCACAAAGATTACAATGGACTTTTGCTATGCACTTTAGCAGATTATCACTGATAGGCCATAAGCTTCATGCAAAACTATCATTTTCAGTCGCTGCCATATTATTTTTCAGGTAATAGGATTTCAGCTCTGGGGGGAAAAGGATTGATACTTTATAGGATATCTTCCAGTGGTAAGATTCTTTCATTTTGATTTTTGTCAACACTTTCTGTAGAAAGAAATCCCTTGTTTTCTGATCAGCTCTGATATATATTTGATGAATGATATAAAAATTACATACATACAGATTTTTTCTTTTTTTTCCACCTTCTTCATAGAGAATGTAGGGATTTTAGTTTGGAATTCAGCCAGAACAAAGAGAGTATGCAACACTGATGTGATACAACATGCACAGTGTGTTTTAAAGTTTCTTTACACTCCCATACTTTGATGCAATACAACATGCACAGTGGGTTGTAAAGTTCCTTTACACTCCCATACTTCCACAAACTTTATTTGTGTCAGTGGGCCACAGCCATACAAATATTTGTTGACACTTTACAACCTCAAGTATCTGTAAGTACATGGCATTTACAAAGTAAGTGTTCTGTAAATACTCAATGAAGTATAGGTTGGTAATTGTGCATTCATATACCAGCTTTGTTTTCACAAGTTATAGCAGGGACTTAGTGTAGCTCTCAAACTGTGACTATTTAAAGTACTAGTTTAACAAAGCCTAACTTTGAGTTGTCTCATTAAAGTCAATGGGACTATTCAAATACTTAAAGGTTAAGTAAGCATTTGCTTAAGTGCTTTGCTGAAAGGGGGCCTAAATGAGTGAATTTTTAAATGTCCCCGTGAAATATCTTGCAGAACACTTCATTGCAAGTGAGACAGGCCATTATCTTTTTGTGTTAAAATAATGCCCCAGACTTCCATTCAGGATCAGAGCCCCCACTGCATTGAGCATTGTACAGATATAATTTAAAGGTGGTTTTAAAATGAGTAACTTAAATTCCAGATGAGTTCTTCATCTGGCAAGTTGGACAGTAATTTGAAGGACTGCTCAAAGGAGAGTATGACAGTTATTGGAAAAACTAAATGGGCTAAATTCTCCTTTTTATACTTCCATTGGTTTTGGCAGAGCTGTATCTCCTTGCCAGCGCTGAACTGGACAGCGTGTTTCCTATTTCTTTTTTAGCACAATCCACTTCCTCTTATGCAAAATGTTCCCTGGTATTTACTTGTGCACCTTCTGCTGACATTTTCCTTGTCTCTTAAGGCTAGGGACAGAAATTACACATAAACCAGTTTAAGTGATCAGGAACTGATTTAAACCTGTAACAGAACAGAAATTGAGTGCACATAAACCAGTTTCAAAATGGCCCAAATTGTTCTAAGATAAACCTAGTTGAATGTAGCATCAGACTTAACTGATTTAGGTCAAACTGGTTTACAGAACTTCTGTCCCAGGCCCCTTCCCGGTTTAAGTTAACTCACAGTCCCCCAGCATCCCAGGATGCTTTGCAGCCGCGGCCTGGGCTGTGCTGTCTGCTCAGGGTTGGCCTCTCCTCCCTAGCTGGAGCACTATCACTGATCTGGCTGGCTGAGAAAGGGGTGCAGGAGAGGGTGGGAAACCCTGCTCTGGAGCACTCTCTTTGGTGTTCCAGCAGCGGGAAAGAGGAGAGCGGGGGCATGGCCAGACACCGGTAGCCATCCCCCCCGCCCTCCTGTCTCTCACCAGTCTGGGACCCCAGCCTGGCTTTCCCCACTGCCTGGTTTTCTTTCCTGCTCACCGCTAGAGCAGTGAGAGCAGGGGTATGGCCAGAGCTCAGCCCTGGGCCTGAGGCTGAGCGGGGAGGGAGGAAATCACAGAGAAGAGGGGCTGGCAGGGACCTCCAGAGGTCCTTTAGTGTCTAGTCCAGCCCCTGTCTGAGCCCTGGCCAGGCCCTTTGGTACAAACACTAGAAGGTAAAGAGCAGAGGGTTTGTTCACTGGGGATCTCTGTACTGCTGGGGGAAAAAGCCACCAAGGCTTTTCTGTGGGCAGTTTTCTCCCCTGCCCCACAATTGGGCCCAGCGCTGTGCCCATCCAGCCCTGAGCCCTGAGACAGTGCCATGCAAACCCTTGGAGCTGTGGGGCTGAGCTGGGCCAGCCCAAGGGTGCTGCTGAGGGCAGGCACAGAGGGGTTGGGCCTTGGGGACAGGAGCTTTCCCAGATAACTGCAGCTAAGGTTGGGGCCACAGGAGCTGTGCGTCCAGATTGCTCCCACCTCCCCATACCCCAGCTGGGCCGGGCTGTTATGGAGCCACTGCGGTGGGCAGGGCTTTCCCCATCTTCCTTTTCCATTGCGGTGCTGAAGTGGGGGGCTGTGGCACTGTCTCAGGGCTCAGAGCTGGAGAGGCACAGCACTGGGCTCCATTGTAGGGCAGGGGTTGTGGGGGGCGGGGGGAACCAACCACAGGACGCCCTTGGTGGCTTTTTTCCTGAGCAGTACAGAGGTCCCCGGTGAACAAACTATCTGCTCTTTGGTTTCTAGTGCTGGTACCGGACTGTCTGGCCAAGGCTCAGGCAGGGGATGGAGGACCTCTGGAGGTTCCTGACACCCCTGCTTCTCTATGATTCTCTCTCCCTCTTCACCTCAGGCCCAGGGCTGGGATCTGGCCATGCCCCCACTATCATTGCTCAACCCTTCGGTGCCAGCCTGCGGCTGAGGTCTGTCCACAGTCCCCCCTCCCCAAAAAGCCTGGCAAGGGCTGCTTCCCTCCTCCCCCTCCAGGCACACCCTGGAGTCCCTGCAGGCCAGGGTGGGGGTTTAAAACCCTCCCTAATCATACTCAGGCCTGCCGGGGCCTGGCCATGCACCTCCTCAGCTAATCGTCGGGCTCAGCTCAGCTTCCTCCAGTGGTCCAGCCACACTGGAAGAGAAGGGAGGGCTCACTCTAGTGCCCCCAACTTCTAGCCTGAGCCACTACAGGCATGTGCCTGCATTTCTGGGTCTATTCACTTGCTTGGCAGTTCAATCAATGTAGGTTAGACTAACATGCAAAGATTGAATCAATTCAGGCTCAGGCATTTTGAATGTCTGTACATAGCCCCAAAGGCTTGCTCTTGCTCACATTCATCCCCAACTGTTATCTTTGGGTGCTATGTTCTCATACTTTGCACTGTAGAAAGCATCACAACCTAACTTCACAAGCTAGCATTCAGAGCCATGTACCAAACCACTTACATGGCACTAAGTCCTGCCAAAACAGTATACAGAAACAGAATAATGTAGAATAATGTAAATATACTTTTGCATATTCTCAAAAAATGTCACTTCTGTCTGTACTCAGAGATGGGTTATTCTAAGAATGAAATTCAGCCATTGCTGAATTGCAAAAACTATATTTGAAATACTGCTCATTTTTACTAAGTTAATTGCTCAAAAGAGTACAGCTCATTAAATGCCATAGCGTTTCTTTGGCAAAAGTGCAAAATAGAGATAGAGATGGAAAACTTCTTTAGCAATTGTTCATATTTAAAAACATTAAGTTCTTAAGAGCCCTTTGTACTCTAGCTTGGGGTGGGCAGGGTGGGGAGAGCTGGTAGGAAGAGAGAGTATTGGCTTATTTTCAGCTGGTGAAACTTGGTGTAATTCTTTTGAAGTCAACAGAATGCTGATGTAAATCAACACAGGATCTGGCCATAGGATTTTGAACAGAAATACTAACACATTTTAACTGTATTACTGCTAATAGAAATATGGCAGAAGAAATAGCAAGTCAGAGTACACTTGACAGGATGCTCTCAAGCACGGTAGGCTTGCTCCAGCATAATTTTGCTTTTACAATACCATTTCATGATTATAAAGATTTTCTTTAGCCAATGGAGACTATCCATGGACTGCAGGAAGACTTTAAATTATAAACACAGGATATTCTTGTCCTCTTGCCTTTCTGGTATATTATGGGTGCCTTCTATAAAAGTTTAACGCAGTGCAGAGTGAATTGGAACTGACCTGTACTTGACCTATTCAGCTTCATCTACTCTTGACAGACTTTTCAACAGTGAGCTCACAAAACTCTCTTTTTTTCATTACCCCTGGAGAAAGCCATTAGTCAAGCTATTTTTCCCTTCACTTTTTTGGGCTTACTGAGCTTTGTGACTCAAATACAAACTTCAGCATAAACTCATGTTTCATCATTTCTCCACGCTATTTACTCCCCAGGTTCATCTTTTCTCAAGAGACATACAGAGAGTGTTTTACAACCCCATGACGGCAACATGCATTTTGCAACGCTGTAAGCACGTATGCAGCTTTCTGCACATAGAAGGAAAGGAAATTACAGAATGCCCTCCTGGTCATTCTGTACAAATTTTCACATTAGCAGATTACCAGTACCATGTGCCTTTAGCTGTGGTGTGCCTATGAAGCTCTCTGTAGACATTTTATTGATGTTAAATGTGAGGAAATTAAGGGACTAAAAAGGCTATGGACTTCCCTATCTTCAGCTGGACTTAACAATTTTCTGTCTATACTCCTTCCCTTACTAAAATATTCTATGTTCAATATACATTTCATTATTTCATTTTAAGTAGTTCCTTTCTTCACATTTGGAGTCCATTTCTCTCAGATGTTGAACACATCCCGAGAGATGCTTAGCAGGCTTTGAAATGAATAGAAGTAGAGGACAATGAGAATTTCCTAGAAGGCTTAGTAGTAGCAGCACTAAAAGCAATATTAGAGTATTCTCTTATTGCTAGCCTTCTAAAATCAATTATTTTAAAGACAAGGAGGTATAAGTCATTATTTTATTTGCTTAAATTTTGTGGGGGTCATGGGATGAGTGACAGATTCATTTTCATGAAGGAAGTGTCCCAGCAAAACAGGACAAAAATTGCGCAACCAGTTATATCTGAGTTAGAGAAGGAAATGCTTAATGTTTCCTTTGGTTAATTCATAGGCTTTGTGCTAGACTGCACTTTCATAGGACATTTCAAGTTGGGTTGGGCTGGGCTGGGGGGACAGTCGGAGATGAGCATCAGAGGAGCAGGGAGGGTACGATGGAATGTTTTACATTTTGGGGAAATTGGTGAGTTTGTTTTGTTATACTATTTTATTATTTTGTTTTTATAAGTCATTTTGTCTCTTAGTTGGCTTGAGCCTTTTTGGGAAGGGCAGCATATGCATCTAATAAATAAATAAATAAATAAACTTAGAAAAAGTGTATATTGCCAACTTCACCTTTTTTTTTACTTTTAATAAAATAATTAGGTAATTGAAAATTATACAAATTAGGCAATATGAAGTCATAGTAGGAAATCTGTATGCTTGAGAACAGTTTAATTGTCACAGTGAGATAGTAGTTGAAATGACCAAACAACACCAGACCACTGTAATAAACTAGTTTCACTGATTAAAGACAAAAATCTACTATATAGAAATCAACATGGTTTGTTCTTTCTGGGGTGAGCTCATTAGAAAAATCAGTCCGGAAACATATGGGCTACATTCAGACTAACAGGTTATGGACTGAATTAACCTTGTACATCTACATTGCCCTATTCTCTACTCATGAACTTTGGCATTTGAATGTGATACACAAAGAAATCAAGAGGGCTATGTTCCCACTGCCTCTAGGAGTTTCTCCTATTTTGATGAAGTCCATTGCATTGCATTTCCTGCTTGTGCTTTGCCTGCTTTTCCTACTGTTTGTGCTATAGGAGGTCTCTACACAGCCACTAAAGCCACAGTTAATCATAAATAAAAAAGGCCATTTCTTAAGGGTTTTTTTGTGAAAGAGGTAGGGAAGGAAAGATTTGCACCAATTTACTACTGTAGCTGCGCTGTTTTAGGCAACAAAGGGTTTACTGGTGTTTCTTAAAAATCTGCTCAGAGACCAATTTAGTTAATCTTCTTCCTGCTACAAGGACAAAATCACTTTAGATAATAATTCCTTAACTCTGTGCTATTAGATCTTTTCTATTCATCTTTACTTGTCTCCTTGGAGGTGCAATATATACCTTGACTCAAGGATTATTGTGAATAATATTTTTTACTGAACCAACTGCATGGTTGGAAGAGATTTGACAAGGTCTTGAATGCAGTGCCCCAAAATCCCTGCCCCTCACATATTTTTTGTACCATCATGCCTACAATGTCACTCCAACACTTTCTTGACTCAGTGATTCTAAAATCACTGATGCAATGAATTCTGTCACTGAAAAACAATACAGATGCAATCACCACCTCTGATGACAAATCATGCTATACTCAGCAAGCATTATGCACTTCTTGTATCTGAAATAGAAAAATATTCCAATTGCATCCTGTCTACCACCTATAGGTTCCCATTCTGTTGCCATTTTCCATGAAGATTCTTGGCACGCATAGCAGGAGTGCAGGGAGAGCTGGGTTTCTGGGTACCGAGACGATAACCAAGTTAGATTTGTAAATAGCAAACAGATGACGATGATGAAATATTTGTTGGACTGATAATGAAAGCCAACTGAAATGTGCAAAGATTAAATAATAATGTGTCTGGAAGTCGTACCTTGTAATTAATCTTCTTGTCCTGTTCATTCAGACTCCACTAAACTGAAGGACCTTTGCCAGAATGCAGTAATCAGGAAGGGGACACAACTAATTCCCTGTATCCCCAAAGATTGATTTGCTGATTAAAAGTCTACATTTTCTAGCTGACCTCTTGTTGGGCCAAGACATGGTGAATGCTTTGCAGCAGTAGTTAGTTCTGTTTTACACTGTGATACAGTTTATGGTGGTGCCAAGTTTAATTGTTCAAAAATCATGTGTCAGACCTAAGCCCGATGATTAGCTTAAAAGCTGAAAAAGGGTTTTCTTTTTTGTTTTTTTTTTCTTCCTAGATAATAAATCACATTTTTACCCTGCTCTCAGTTTTGAGCCTTTGGGTGGAATTCTCATTGCTCATATGTGAGAGACCACTTCACGCTGAAAACTGAGAAAAATGCACACACAAAGACATATTCCCTGTAGAGGGTTGCTAGGTGGGGACTTCTCTTCCTGCTGTAAATACCACAGGGTGAGACAACCGTCATTCCATCCCCTATCACTTCCCTGCTTTTTTCTCCACTTTTCTCCTTGTCTTCTGTCTTTCTTTACCTTGTCCCTTACTGTTCTTCCAGTCTCCTGTTCCCTTTTGGGCTCTACACTTTCCCTTACGACCTCTTCAGGCAAAATCCAGATTTGCCAACTAGATACCTAAACAGGATTCAGGCAGAATTTAGGTGCTGATAATTCAAAAGACAAAATAACCCTTGCTCCTGTGGCCATAGGACTCATTACAAGCCAACAGTTTCAGTACAAAATTCCCTACATCCCTAAATTTCAGTTTCTGAGCACTGAGCCTGTGCAACTAGGTCCTAGCTTCCACCTAAGCTCCCCTTGAGGTGAAGGCACCCTCAACTCTACCTAAGTCCATAGAAGAGCCCTGGTAGGCATACTTGGCATACACTTAATGCACACCGATGCCATTATGTTTACTACAAAGCTTAGCAGTGATTGCCACTTTCAACCACCCAGCAATAGCGGGTAGTGAGCCACTCAACCATGGCTGCTGGTGGTGAGGTTGGCTTGCTACCACCACCTCCAGACTGACCCTGAGCAGCCAAATCCCCTCCCCTGGATTCCTCACTGCCATTGCTAGATCCCTCACTGCCAGACCCCTTGCTGTCACTGTGGTGGACACAGCAACAATTCCATATGCCCTAGCCTTGAACTAGCCTGAAAGGAGCCCTGTGAGCCAAATCTCAGGGCTCCAGGTGAGTTGGACACCCTGGCATTAGACAATTATTGAACAAAAATAATTCTAAGAACAGGGACCAAATAGACCAGGGGTAGGCAAAATGTGGATCTGTCCCCTGGCTGGACTCCATATCCCAGCATCCCCTGCTCATGCCGCTCCAGGCTGGTCTCAGTGGAGACCTGGGATCATGGGACTGTGACAGCCTCGGGCCATGACAACGTGCTGCAGAACCTGGGCTTTCCCCTGGCCCCGGCCCCACACTGTTGAGGCTCCACAATCCTAGGTTTCCATGGACCCGTGCAGGCAGGGAATGCAGCTGAGTGGGGAGCTGCTCTGGGGCTGGAGCCACGATCTTGTGGTGTTGATAGTGAAGGGCTGGGGTCAGGGCTGGGGCAGAGCCACAATCAGCTCCCTGCACACCTCTGCCCACAGAACCCATGCTCGCCACACGGGCATGCAAGCAGTGGATCGAGCTCTGCCCTGGCTCCAGTGCCTGCCCACCCTATGCTGCAACACCCCAAGATCTCGGGGTCTCCCTGTCCCTGCCTGCCCATCTTACTCCTGGCTACCTGGCTGTGCACCCTGCCTGCATGGGTCCCAACTCTGGCAATGGATGCAGGGCAGACGGGGCAGGGTGCCTGGGCAGCAGGGCTGGGTGTGGTGGCAGTAGCCAGAAGGAGCCACAGAGGTTGCTGGGAAATGGAGTCTGCTGCAGGCCAGATCCAGCCCATGGGCCAGATTTTGCCCACCCCTTAGATAGACCCTCCCAAGGCAGTGTCCTAACACTAGATTATAGCATTAAGCTGCTTCTTGTGTTCTTGGACCCACAGCTACCTGAAGATTTCTGAATAGGAGGGCTAAAGGATAACCCCAGCCAGACTATACTAGAGCCTGGTTTTTAAAACATTCTCCTGGGAAGTGAGAGAAGTGCACGCGAATCCCCAACAGCTGCTGAGGCCCTTATACCTATGAGCAATATGTATTTTCTCTTTAGGAATTATAAAACAAGCTGAGCTGAAAGAACCAGTCTGGGAGAGATAGGCAGGCAGCTTAAGCACATGGTTTCCACACACACAGACAGTAGGTCTTACATCTGATAAACCTTATCTATGTTAAGTTTTGATTTATGTCTCTTTTTTGATTTATGTCTCATCTTTAAGAACTCGATACCCTAGAACGCAAGGCTCCAGTGCTCCAGCCACTAGATTGTTATACTAGAGATGTGTAGTACCAACATCACCAACATCAATGTCAACTCACTGCCTAACCCTTAGAAGTGTTCTTGCATTCTAGTGCATGAAGGCACCTAATATGCAGCCCTGACTTGGACCAGAAAGGGTCAAAGATTTTTGTGCTTAGTGTTTCTTATTGGGTAGCTCTAGGCAGCTTCCCACTCAAAATCTGGGCTTTCTGGAGGTATTGCACTGATATCAAATGGTACTGCTATAAGCAGTTATGATGTTGAGGTTAGGTCTGCATGCTTTGGCACCAGTGAAAGTGTAGCAAAGGCCAGGGCAGCTCTGCACCCTGGGCACTGGCTGTTCATGGGGCAGCATGAACTGCTATGGTGCAGATGGTGGTGTCAGCAACTATTTTTGTGCTCCCCCTCTCCCAAAGGTGGTGCCAAAGGACTGCTGACCTAGTGGCATGCCCCCTGCCCCCTCTGCCTAGTTACACTCCTGGCAAAGACTTTCTAATTTTAACCGGTTTCATTCAGTGACTTAGCTAGCTTGCATTGCTAAAGGAGGCTCCAAACATAACAGTTGCATGGGCTGACTCATGTTCTCAGGAGGCAGCTTCCCCTTTTGATGGCATGTAAAGGTATATTTGTCCTTAACCAGGGGCACCTTCCAAATGCATGCAACTCTCCCCATTGACTGTAAAGGAAACAGAAGCACCAGCCTTGTTTCTTTGAATCACCCCTTGGAACGAGGAAGCTAATCCCTGCTTCTCACTCCACAACAGTACCAATTTCAACTTCCCTCCCCAGATTTCCCAATCTTGCCTCAGTGTCCTGACATTTCAGTGGCCTAGCTCAAAGGTCTTTCATTGCTTCTTGGATTATTTGAATAATTATCCATGTTTTAAAAAAAACAGCCTCAAGAAGAGTGTCTTGTTTTCTATAGATTTTGTATCTTGGCATTAATATTCTCATATACTCATTTTTCATTGGTTACCAAAAAATTGCTACACACTTGTCCTATGTATGTGGATATAAACTCATAGGCTAAGTACAGACCATTAAAAGCCCCTGGTAGAAACCATCCACCTTATCACACTTTACTCAAAGTGCAATAAGTTAGAGTGGAAGTTAACCTAACAAACATTCACTGTTCAGTAGAGGGGAGTGGGGACTCACAGCCTGGCTGTGCAGGCTACTGAGGGTGCCCCTGCATGCCTCTCAGGAGGCTGCCAGAGTGGCCCCTGTCCCCAACCCCTCTCTACTCAGTCTCCCTCCCACCAGCAGTGTCAGCAGTGGGGGTGGTGGGGGGGGGAGAGGTGGTAAACAGAGCCCTCCTGCCATAAGGGCCTCCCCACAGCTCGCTGACTGGGTTCTGGAGGGGATGTGGGTTGAGCCTGCATGGGGGAGGAGGGGGACTCCCTCTACCCCAGCCTCTTGATAGCTGCAGCCAGCAGCTGCAGTACAGTGCAGCCCAGCTAGGGCTGCTGCAGGACAAGGGCTCTGGGGTCTCCCCCCCAACCACCTTGGTCACAGGGCGGCCATGGGGACAGAAGCCCCCCTTCCCCCACCTCACCTTCCTGCCAGCTGTGCAAGGGGCTGGGATCAGACTTAGGTCAGTGACAGCCAAGGGAGTGGAACAAACCCAAGATCTACTCAAGGCTAGGGCACAGCTCTGCACAATGCTGCCTGGGATGGCAGTGACTGCACTCTAAGTTAACCCTCAATGGGATCTGGCGCAGATGTTTGATAAGGCACTCTAATAGAAGGTCCTTTAGGTTAGTACACATCCATCCAGGGTTAACTTACAGCATTTTTAAAATGGTGAATCTCACTCTAACAGCCATAAATGTCTGTTCTGTCATGACTGTAAAGGGTGCTTAAAGTGCATTAATGTAATGTTTATACCTAGCCATAGCTCTGTATTTGATTCTTTATGACTTTCATTTTGCCTCCTGGAACTCTTAGTAGCTTATAAGGTTTATATGGATGACATGTCACCTTTTCATGCTAATTTCATTTTACGATTCTCAATGATATGAACCTTTGGGCTTTTAAATCAGTAATTAGAATCATATTTCAAAGAGCCAGAATTTTCTTACGAAGTAAATGGATTAAGTGAAGGGTATTGATCAATCTGTTTTGGTAGGGATCATTTTATTTCATGTGCCCAGTTGCTGAATAAGTTGAGCACAAACTGCATCCCATTTCCTTTTAGTTGGTAAATACACTCTCTCTTTCTCTCTTAATCTTTTTGGGACTTTATTAGTCCACAGAAGAAGGGAACAAGCAGAGAAAGGATTTTGTTACTCCCTTCTTTTTTCTCCTTTTTCTTTACATCACCCACATTTCTTTGGAATTCCTTCTTTATCATTCTTACACCATGTTGCAGGTTGTGCTGTAACTCTTACCATATGTGCTTCAATCTAGAACATGTTGTAAAATATACTGTTTTTCTGTCAATTTACATGACAGTTTTAACTCTCACATAGCATAATGTGAAATAAGGACCCCACTGGTTCTGCTTCCACAAGCCTCATTTCCTGAACTATACATTGTGCTATGCTACAACTACTGGTTTTTCAATTGTTTTCACTTTAATAATACTTTCAAATAATCTATGGTACCAGATGAAGTTATTTTATACCATTAAACGATTACCACACAATTAAATATTGTGTGTTTCTTGAATTTAGAATAGAAGGAATGAAGCAAGCAAAATGTAGCAGTCTGCCTGTTGCAAAAAGCAAGGCCCTGAATAGTGGGGGTATTAGTTACAGAATAGCCTTTTCTGAATAAAAGCCAAGTGAAAGCTTTAAGTAGAAGATCCAATACCCTAAAACATACTCCTCCATTGACCCTTCATCACTCTGATACTGTAAGTCTTATATCACACTGCCAGATGTATCTGTTTCTCTAGACTCCTTGCAGGCAGAGGAAGGTGTCTGAATGATAGGATGGCCTGGGAGGTTTCTATGAGCTGGTTTTTTGGGGAATGGTCCAATTTGAATTGATTTTCCCAAATAGTTTGTACACAGGCTCAGACCTTTGGATAGACACTATTTATTTTAGACTTTTCAACAGTGTAAGTGGGATGTTTGGCACTGACCACAGAAGTTAGTAGAACTGAGTGCATATGCAATTTACAAGAGAGAGCCCTGAGATAAAGAAATACAACTGTTTCTAGATAAATTAAAACTACTTTGGAACTGAGTTTGCATATCTTCGCAAAGTAATCTTTGGTGGCTATAGAATTTCTGTTATGGCCACAATACCCCTGGTTCTTCATAATCTGTAAGTGGTAAACTTATGCAATGACAAATATCCAAATTTGGATTTGAATCTGCACTAACAACTGCGCTTTTTTAGAGTCTTCTATATAACTGGCAAATGTACTGTAATCTAATCTAATCCAATCCATCCAATTTAAGATTTTCAGTAGAAGCATTCTAACAGTATTTAGCTCTTTCTGCATAGCACTGGGAGTGTCTACACAAGATGCTATGGTGCAGTAGCAATGAGCTACTGCGCCTTATCTCATTGCTACTGCACAGCAGCATTGCCAGGCACTAACTGCAGCAACGACACTGTGCAGTAGTAATGAGCTCATTGCTATTGTGCAACAGTGTCAGGAAAAAACTGTGCGGTGACGGTACTGTTCAGTTACTGCACAGTCATTAAATGCACTAAATGACTGTGCAATAACAACTGCATAGGCCACCACATGTGTATTCACAGACACTGGCACTCATTTTGTTATTTGTTATCTGCAGGAATAGGCTGGCATCTACATGTGCAGGCATTAAAACTCATTAACACTGTGTGTGGTCTGACTTGGGACTAAAGTTAGTCCCAAGTCAGTCCACACGCACAGTGTTACTGTGCAGTAAGGCATCTAACTGTGCGTTATTGCACAGTAACTAATTGGGCATAAATTTGATATCTGCATGATGCAGATATCAAATTTACACTCAAGTCAGCATAAGTCACCATATTTACTGTGCAGTAGAGGCATGCATGTGTAGATGCGTGCCTGTACTGCACAGTAATTTTGGTTAATGCACAGTAAATGTGCATGTGTAGACATGCTCAGTGAGGAATTACTGGCTAGGCAGCAGAACTGAAGAGAAAAACTGGGGTTATAATGAATCATAAACTGAACATAAAGCAATAATATGCATTTGTAAATAGGCAAATCTCATTCTAGTTTGTATTAACACAAAAGGCTGTATACAAGATATAGTTGGTAATTCTACTGGAGCTGGTGAGGCTTCAACTGAAATACTACATTCAGTTTTGGGTGTCACACTTTAAGGAAGATATAGACAAACTGGAGAGAGTCCCAAGTATAGCATCAAACATGATATGGATCTAGGAGGAAAAATAGAAGGAATTGTGGTTTTTTTTCCTTGGAAAAATAGACTACTGAGATGGAGACATGATAACAGCTTTCCAATATGTAAGAACAATTATTCAAGTTGACCAAGCACAATAAGACCTAGAAGCATTCAGCTTAATTTGCAAAAAGGAAGATTTAGGTTAAGTATTAGGAAACATTTTCTGACTTGAAGGATAATAAAGCACTAGAACAGGCTACTTAAGGAAGTTAAGGAATTCCAGTCACTGGAGGTATTCAAGAATTGTGGTACACAGTTGTTGAATGAGAACAGTTCTAGGTAAAGCAGGGTTTGTTGTAGCCTCTTGCAAGATTAGCACACTAGTGCTGCAGGTGGCTGGGGACAGGTCCAAGCTTGCATTAGAACTAATGGATATTTATGCATAGGAGAGAGTCTTTTTGCACTTACGGTACTAAAAGCAAACTAAATGGAAAAGGGGACCTTAACTGTGCAGAGAGAATGCTTGGAGGAAAGTCTGTCTGCTGTAAAAACAGTCAAAGCCTTCCAAGTCACACAGAACTGTAAGCTTGGACCATGAGTACATGAATAGCAGCAATCTGACCAGAAACCAGTCTGCTACTTAATGGAGACAGCATTAACATACATGTATTACATGCTTTTAGGATCAGGGCATCACCATCACCTGCACTGGATGGTTTGGACTCACAGAGCTTTCAGACAATTAAGCACTGGAACACTTATGTTGCCCCCATGAATGTGCGGTTGGAATGGACCAGGAGTGTAAACAACTTTGCTTATGTTTGAAGCAAAAGCAGGTCCCGAGAGTGGCTAACATCTGGCTCTGTGAGCACTCAATAATGCTTTGGACACAAAGAGGTACAGCCAGGTTAGGTGATAGATCGCAGCTGAGCTTCAAGCCTGAGGCCATCTGTGTGCAGTTGTTTGGCAGGAGAGGCGTGTGTGAGATCAGCACATGCCTCTTGTACACTCATTGACAAGGAAACTAGACACAGAAAATCCTGGTTATTCATCTCAGCCAAATTAATCTTGGGGCTTGCCTTGAAGTCAGTTTGAGAGATAGGACATGAAGGGACACAAGATTTTATAATCAATCATGGCTAAATATAGGACGGGTTGGGTCAGAAATGACTGTGAGGAAAGTCTGGCAAGGAACCATGGAGCTGGCTCACATGGCTAAAGCACAAAAGAGCATGAAACCAAAGAGGTTACTAGAATATTTTTGGATGTCACAGGTCACATACAGGGACATCTGGTGTGGCTGGCCTGTGTTTTGGGAAATAATAAGGTGTGCATTTTGTTGAAAATGGGGGCTGACATGAAGGCTTAGAGCTGAAGACAGTTCACGCTGAATTATAAGATGGGAGCCATATAACCCTGACACTGGATCCACTTAATTTATTTACTTAAGAATAAATAACATTGAGAAGAGTGACAAGTGTATAAAAACCATATTTAAATCCCTGCCAGTGTCTGTCGGCATTCACTACATGTCCTAAAAAGCAAGAATTTCTCCAGGTTTAGACACGCTAAAGGATATAGCATTTGTCTATCTCTAGGGAACTTTTTTTGCTTTGTAATTTTGGCTGTGTTTGTGCCTTTTATAGATAAAAAAAATGAGTGTCTATGGACTTATTTTAGTTGTGACTGTATAATTTTAAACCAGAACTATTTGTTTCATTAGCCCTGAATGGCAGTGTAAATCGTCTCAGAGCAGTCATTCACGCTCTGGGTCTCAGTAGTTTTAGAATGTATGTGCACTAGCACGTAACAAGCAGAGAGCTTCCCACATCTCCCATATGCATGATTGCAAGGCAGCAAAAGTGTTAACAAGAGGTAAATGTTGGTAGTATTAATTTATCAGTTGTTTGTGATTCAAAACAGAAAACTGAAATCCCTCTTTATCTCAGATGAGCACTTGCACATTTTTAATAAGCTGTTTGTTAACTTACTGCTCAGCCTGGGATAACCTGGCCCCAAGTATCTGTGCAGACTTGCTACACTTGTATGAAACTGTAGAATGAAAGTAGGGCTTAACAAGTCTTGTACCTGAAAAGTGTTGCCATAGCATCTCAACTCCATATCACCTTTCTTTCGATGCCTTTGTTTAGACCTGCAGTCTTAACTTTGTTCATTTTGGAAAGATTGTTTGCTGCTTGGTGCTAGATGTGGCCTTGGGTAATAATGATTTTTTTTATCAGCTACAGCTACAATGCACAGTCTCATCTTCAAAACTTTCTTTCATTCTGTATACAATCCCCATGCAGTAGTTGCTCATGTTTACATACTTTAGAGAGGATCCTTTAACGAAGTGTTTAATAGACTTCTATGACACATTACACCTTAATATTGATAAGAATGATAAAGTAATAAAGATCTGTGGACAACAGAGTATGGTACCTTTTAGGAATATAAGATTAGAGGCTACATTGTATTTAGACCTGCTTTACAGACCATGTTTGTATTTCCCTGGCTAATCTAGGCTTTTAGTGTCTTTCAGAAACATACTTCTACTTACAACTTCCAGATGGATCCCTGCACTCATTCCAAACCTACAAAATCATCCTTTTCTATTTCTCCATCCCTTCAAAAGTGGTAAGTGCATTGTTGCACAAAACAGATGCTGATCTTTAAAAGTCTGCAACAACAAAAAGAAAGACTTCAGAATCAAGCAAATTAGGGAAGCTGTGCTATGCAATTACTATAAAGTACATGCTCCAATGCAAATGAAAAGCACCATCTGGGACATTTCAGTGTAGTAGTTCTGCAGAAATCCACTTGTTGAAAGAAACAGACACTGTAAGGGCATTTTATCATGTCACGTTCTTAATGGGGAAGGAAATCCCTGAACTTGCCTAGAATATCTGCTTTGGATATAATTATCCTGGTGATGATGATGTGTTTCACAAAGCAGTGTTTTCACCAAAGCTTTCATGTTTACCTGTGTTCAAGTAAGGCTTTCATCAGCTAATTTCCATCTTCTTCCTTTCCTATCCTCAATGATTGCACCAAAATGGAACTGAGGAAATTGGAGGGAGAGGTTTTCACCTGAGATATTTTGCAAGATTACAAAAGCAATGCACAAGATTGAGTACTTTGTCTAAGAATTGCGAAAAAGTTTAATTTATATTGACAAAATTAAGTTTGAGCAAATGTCAGTTAACTACAGAGTCCCTCAAGAGCAGCTAATATAACTGATCCAGCACATACCAAGCAAATATTAAGAGAGGAATGTGTCAGTCACCAGTGGAACTAGTGAAGCGTATATCTCCTTCTCTTATCTTCAGAATGACAACGCATCATACTACACATTGATCCAATGTCATTCCTAATTCTCAAGCACAGTGAATTTTGCTGTAAATATTTTTGAAATTTACTTTAACACCAGTGAAATGTATGCTAATACTTTCACTGAAGTGTGAGGCCACTTTATCTACTTCCAGAAACTTTTTTTTAAACATAAAACCTAAGTTCTGGACCAGAAAAAGATTGCACTGCATGGAGGACCAACAACACAATCTTTTTTTCTTAGCATTTCTTTTTCATTTGTTTGCAGCACTTGGTTTTGAGGGTACAATGAAAGCCTAAGTTCCTATTTATCAGCAAGACAGAGCTTTGGTAGAAGGTCCCATATCTTGTTCATTTATATTGTTGTAGTAAGAAAACTTCTCTACGGATTTATTTCTCTTGCAAATTGAAACCCCACCTACAACTTTCATTAAAAAGATATCACTGCTCTCTTTCACTGACATAACAGTCAGTCTGCTTAGAAGAGCTTGTCAATGTAACTACTATAGTAGCAGAGCACCATATTGGAAAGAACCCTAGCAGAAATCCACTTGTTGAAAGAAACAGACACAAAATAAAGTATACTGAGAAAAGCACTGTATGGGCTGGTATAATTTTCTCCACACCAGGGCTTCTGCAAGCCTAGCTACGTCAGCCAGAGGTGTGAATGTTCACACCCCAAACTGATATGTGTGCTCCAACAAATTTTTTAAGCACAGACCAAGCATTAGGCAGCCTGATTTCTGTTCCCAGATCTGTCACATCCTTCAAGAGCGACTTTGAGCAAGTCACTCATCTGTTTTCCTAACTAAAAAAATGTAGGTACAAATTTTGCTGCTTCTGTGAGGTGCTGTAAAATTAGGTTTTTTATAGTGCTTTGTGTTCCTCTGGCAGGCGTATCTGTTTAGATACTGTGTAACTCTCTGTCCTGTTGAAATCATGTTTGCTCCAATAGGCCTCAGAATACGGAGCTCACAAGAATGGTGGTTTAGAGAGAATGTAATGTTGATTAACATGACACGTCTGGCAGCCTTACTCGTGGCGAGTTAGAATTTCAGCGTATGCTAATTTCTTCTGACTTGCATTCGCAGCCCAGGCCAATTCACACTATAGACTTCTGCTAGAGTAAATATGTTTGTCAGGCACTAGATGAGAGGTAATTTCTCACCTGTGTATCTGTGTTAGCAGAAGCCCCTAACATCCAGTAGAGTAACTAAGAGCGGGGTGACCAGGGCAGTAGGCTGGGGCATTCACAGACATAAAACCTGAGTGGGACACAAAACCAGCAGCCACTGCATTTGTCACTTGGCTGTGCTACTACCATCAGCAGCCTGGCAGCCACTGCTGCTCCATGCACCATCGCTACCGAGAGTGCAGAGCTGCCATGTTATACCTCTGCTAGTGTCAGTACTGTTCTGTTGGCAAAACTGAGCTTCTAGATTGTTGTGCTTATGGGTGATAGTTTTTACTATAGTGTTATAAAGGTAAAGAAGTGCACTTTAGCACACTATACTGGTAACGTGCTCTTAGTCTAACTATACCTAAATCTCACTATACAATTTAATCTGCAGTCTAAAATTTCTACGGTGTTATTATACAATGACAGTAGCTAGAAAGCCTGTTAATATTTTTTTATTGGTCTAGCATAAAAGGGAGTTTACACAAGCACTTCAGGCAGCCTAGATTCCTGTTTTCAGGTGTCGAATGTGAATCTAAAGCATATGAGCTGTTACAGAAACAGCAGCCTGTTGCACAATGTTGGCCTTTGTTGCAAGTGGTAGCCAGTATTATTAGAACCTGAAATTCTGTGGTCTATATGATTTTAGTTAAACCAACAGATGTTAATCAGCTGGCACTGCTTTATTCACTTGGTCCATTATGTGCAGGTTCTGCGAAAAAGGATTTAAAGGAGAAAGCGATGTGCAGATGCCCTTAGCTTTAAATCCTGGGAGCAGATGATAAACTAAATACGTGCTACTTGGGTGTGATTTTCCAAATGTATTAGTGCTGAATGGGTTTCTGTTCTGCTCATTATATGAGCCACATTGTTGAAATACTGCTATTTGCAGAACCTTATCAGGCCAAAAAAACCTTACCACCCAAATGTAGTACTTTTCTTTAAAGATGGATGCATTGGGCTAGATCTTCAGCTAGTGTAAATCTGCACAACGCCATTACAGACAATAGGTGTTTTGCATTCAAAGCAATGCTTGCTTACAGCAGCAGAGTATTTGGACCTTTGTGCTCACTGGGGCTCTCTGTTGGTCTACGACCTACTGTTGCACTTTTAAAACTGACCAGGTGATTTAGCTACACAACTTATTGGAATGAATGTGAGTGGTAGCTGCGTGTCCTAGTGAATCTTCAAAATTGTAACCCATATGTCAGAAGAAGAGTTTGTGGTACTGGTCTCCCTTTTTGTGAAAAGAATCTCTCTATGGAAGACTTCTTATTTATTTTACCTTCCTTCTTTTTTTCTTAATCTGTAAGATGACAAGTAAGTCTTAACATGATCAAAGAGTCATGACTCAGCACAGTGCATGCAAACCATTTGTATTCAAGTGTTAAGAAGGGGATAACATTAGTTATCTCAGGACTAGATTAGTTCATTATTAGTTCACAAACATGGTGAAGAGTAGGAAGAACGTACTATGATAAATAAGTGTGATCAGTTTAAAATATACCTGAAGGGAGGATTGCTTATCTGGAAAAGGAAAGGAAGAATGGTTTCAAGGCAAGGGTTGAAAACTTAATTTTAATACATTTTAATAGAAAAACTCCTACTGACTTTTCTCAGCTCAGCACATTCTTTAGAAAGCTCCCACAGCAGGGTTCCTGTTTAGTCAACAGCAGATTTTAAAGTTGTCCTCTCCTAGTCTAGCAGTGAAACATTGCATGTCCTTCCAAGAGATTGATACCCTGAGGCCCTTTTGGGCAAGAAGAAATAATATTTACCATTCTGTGCCAGTAGGGGGCAGCAAACTTCCTAAAAAAACAAACCCTTTTGGAGCCATTAAAGAATGGATATATAAATTTTCATTATTTGGAAAAAATAGGCAAGCAACTGAATTGCGGTCGTGGAGTCTAAAGAGATATCCTATTTAAAATTCGATTGGATTTAAAGGTTTGATTTAACCTGTGGTTAAAATCTCATGCTGAGTCATAAGTACAAGTCATCTGAACAGGCTTGAAGAAAGACCTGTAATCCTGATCACTAGAAGTCAACGTTCACCAGAAGCTCTCAGAATACACTGTAGTACATTGTAATTACATCTGAATTTGTTTTGTTTTGGTGAACTTAGGGTGTCTTTCTTTGGAGGCCTGTGATTATTTTGCTTACCAGTATCAGCAAATATTGGACATCATCATTCATGAATTGGAGAATCATAGAAAAGTAGAGTTAAAAGCGTCTTCAGGAGATCATCTAGTCCAATCCTGCCTAAATCCAGATTACCTTTATCCAAACCACACCGTACAAATGCTTCTGTAATATATTTCTAACACTACGCAATCAACTCTTTCAAAAATACCAAGAGCACCCTAACCCGCTACAGGTAAAGCTGGGAGGCAAGGGGCTGTCAGTATTCTGCCACCATAAGGTTGGTAAGTGTAGCAGGCTTACCTTTTAGAGCTTGGGTTGAGTCCCAGGCTTGAGATTCTGATGTTTTGATTGGTGGAGCCTATCCACCAGCAGGAGGCAGCAAGAGAAATAACATCATATCCCTTTCTTGAGGGGAGGGAGAGAAGAGCTCTCCCAGACCTGATTGAAGACTGCAAACTGTCAGGTCTGGAAGACTTCAGGGGTGGAGCCCTGGAGCATATAAAAGGAGTTGCGTGCCCAGCACAAGGGCAGATGTGTTGAAGACTGAGAAGAGAGAAGAGAGGGGTTTAGAAGAGCTGAGGAGAGCTGCTCAGCAGGGCAAAGCAGTAGCCCAGGAAGAGCCCCTGAAAACTTCTATCAGCAGGGAGCAGAGGACAGCTCCAGCGGTTAGGTTTTTGGTGCGCAGCATGGTGCACAGTGTCCAGACCCTGGGAGCTGCATGAGGCAGCTTGGGTCTGCAAACTCTGGTGCGCAGCCAGAGACACGGTGCACAGGCCGGTGCATGGAGCAGGATCTTTGGAGCCCCTGGGGCGGCTCAGGTCCTCAACCCCCAGAACGAGGCTGAGAGCTCAGTGCAGGAGGCGCTGTACAGAGAGTGAGAGACCCTGGGAGCCACTGGAAGTGGCTCGGGTCTACAGCTGCTGACATGGGGCAGCAGCTCAGCGCAGATGACGCTGCTCAGAGGGTCCGGGAACAGACCAAGCTCCAGTGCTGCTCAAGGCTGTCCAGGCCCCTAAACCCCAGAACAAGGCAAAGCGTCTACTACGCACAGCGGGGCCTGTGGCCCGAAGCCAGGACAGCGGCAGCAGAGTCAGGTGGCAGAAAAACCCAGCAGGGACAGAGCTTGACCTGGAGAACAAGAGGTATATCTCCAGGACTGCGGAGTAGTAGTAAGTTACCCTGAAGAGAGGGTCCCCACAGGGGAGCCCCCTCCCCCCAAACTGGGTGTGGTATATCTGTATATATATATTATAGGGCTTATTGTTTTGTAAACTTGTACATAGATTTTATATATATATATATGTCCTTATCCATTAATGGTTTTGTGATAATAAACCTGTATATAGTTAAATAACTGGATCTGACTCTACAGGGGATGGAGGCAGCCACTGGGCTGTTGTGTCCTTCCACAGCACACTGTCCTCCCAATAATTCCCTCAATTGGAGGGGGAAGTACAAACCCGTGTACACCTGGGCTACATAAGATACATTCACAAGATCCAAGGAAAAGTGCTATGCTCACCACTGCAGTGGAAGGCAACTCCTCCTCCCCTCCCTACCCAGTCTTTAACAACGTGACCATGGTATAAAATTTATTCCTGATCCCAAATGTGGTGATAAGTCTGTTCCCAAGAGAAGGGGCAAGATCCTCTAACCAGGAATCTCTGGGATTAATCCCAGAAGGAATATTGACACACCCCAGTCAAATCCCCAT
Source organism: Crocodylus siamensis (assembly GCF_052110815.1). NCBI lineage: Eukaryota > Metazoa > Chordata > Crocodylia > Crocodylidae > Crocodylus > Crocodylus siamensis. The sequence goes on from NC_143397.1 coordinate 200,566,775, forward strand.
CCTTAGCCACAGTCAACACCCAATGATTCTGAGGAAGTTAACTCCCCCGCCCTCCCCTGCTGCCCACCAAACCCATGACACGTAGCAATAGCTCTGGGAAAAAAATCCTTCCCATATATGTGGCAACCATCAAATCCAGAAGCATGGGAAAAACCAAACATCCTCCATTTTGCTGTGTACCCTGAGGACAAGAAGTGTAACTCCACATATCACACCCTCTAACTGGAGAGTCAGAGATCCCTTTTATATTCCTACTGATGGCTGGATCTAGGGTCATGGCAACCGGGATACAGGAACACCTCCTTCAGCAGTGTGGCACAAGCATGTTGAAGAGGACTCACTGCATATGTGCCACACAGCCAAAGGGGATGTGGCCACAGCCCCTTCCTGTGACCCTGGATGCCAGTGAGCTCTCAGAGCTCTCCAGCATGTCAGCACAGCTCCTAATGGAGCACCTCAAGTGCTGTGAGCTCTATGAGTTCATGAGTGCAGGGTCTTCCCCAAGTCTCTGCTTTTGGCTCAGAAGCCTGCTCACTCTTCCCCTCCTTCCTCCCCCATCCCCAGTTCAGCAGCAGAGGAGAGGAAGGGACAAGCAGAGCAGCAGCCCCTGGGCTCTGTGAAGCAGGGGATGAGCATCACTGCTAGGATGGAAAGAGTAAACAATAGGGCTGTGCGAAGCTTTATGTCCATGATTTGATTTGGCAGAGATTTGGCCCAATTCGGTGGTCGAATCTCTGACTCCAAATCAAATCAGAGGACTCTTTAATTTCTCTGAATCAAATTGCAACCCTCCTAATTGATTCGGAGAGATTTGGAAAGATTTGGCAATTCGGACATAGACACAGCTTTAAATGTTTTTTCTACATACCACTAGGTAGCAGGCTGCTTGTGAATGCTGTGATACTGGGGCAGATGGAGCAATCCCCCGGGAGTGCAGGGGCCTCCCCAGAGCACTTGGCAGCAGACCTGGAAGTGGACCAGAAGCATTTCCGGTCCACTTCCAGTCTGCTGGGGAGCACGCTGGGGATCTGTTTGTCAGGGGGCTCCTGGGCTTCCCATTGTGCTCTTTGTAGTGCACTCTAAGCATAGCTACTCAAAGATCATTCCTAACCAGTGCTTATCCAATCTCTTCTTGAAAACCTTCACTGAAGGAGATTTTACAACTTCACTTGGGAATATATCCCATTGCCTCACTGTGCTAACAGTGAAGAAGCTTTTTCTTATGTTCAGTCTAAACCTACTTTGCTGCAACTTTAAGACACTAGTATGCATCCTGCTGTCTGCAGTAACATAGAAAAGTTGTTCTCCCTCTTCTTTCTGGCAGTCCTTCGGATATCTGAAGGATGCTATAATGTTCTCTCTTAATCACTTTTTCTGCAAGCTGAACACATGCATTTCTTTAAACCTCTCCTCTTACATTGTTTGTGGCTCGATTTTGGAGAGACAGGCCAGGATTTGTGGGACAGTCCTGAAGATGCAAACACCTCAAAACTAGGGAGACAAAAACATAGCTTAGTAAAAACCCGCATTTAGGCACATATTTAATTATTATGCTTTTTCTTGGGAGCAGAGGTTTATATGTTTTTTAAAAAAAATAATTTTTTGATAATCTGTTTGAATATTGTGAATAGTGACAGAGAAAGTGTTATAAGAAGGAGTCTTATAAGGTTTTATCCAAAGTGGAAGCCTTTCAAAAGGGCTTTGCATCAAACTCCAAATGAGAGTGGAGCATAGAAAAGTTAGTTCACCTGCCATGTTGAGTTTACTGCTCTGAGTAGAAAACACTGTCCTGAACTTGGAAGCACTAGTGATTAAACAAATATATTCAGCATTGCCAGAAAGTCTAACACTAACATTCCATGACTTGATTAGTAATTATACTAGCAGAATTAAAGGATGGGATACAGCCTTGAGGCATTCTTTTGATCTGTGCTAGAAAGAGTCTAGTTTGCGGCTATGTATGCACAGTTACTTTTAGAGTCTGCCATTCTTACAAAGTTAATTATCCAACAACCACAAAAGTTCATGAATCAGGTTCTTTTGTTCACATACTTACTGTTTAATGTCATTTATGATATCAAAGTATCTGACTTGTCAAAGTAACTTAATGGAAAATTAACAAGGTTCTACCTCTTATGTAGTTGTGCCTATACAGTAAGAGTATTTCCCTACTTGGCATAAACCACCAAAAATCACAATTATTTGCTTTTCATTATGAAGCCAGGATTTGAGAGGCAAAAAGCATATATCTTGTAAGTCCATTTAGAAGAGACAGGCCACGATTTGTGGAAAGATCTGAATTTAACAAGAACTTGTGGAATCTATCACTGTCTGAGCATACTGCTTAGGAAGGGCTACAGGAAAAGGGTGAAGGAATATATGCAGTAAAGGAGAGATTGAGGGAATTGCAATTGTCACAATCCTATGTGCAGACTTTCTTCTCATTTGTACATCATAGGATAAAACTAGCGAAAAAAGGTTGACTAGGAAGTTAGACCATGGATTTTACCTTATTCTATTTTTCACTCTATTTTTTTCCATATTAAAGAGACTTGGCATTTTACAACAATATTTTAATGAATATTTTGTTTCTGTCATGGGATGGGGTCCCCAGGAATGGCCATGATGCCCCTAGGACCATGCCAGTCCTGCCCAATGAGCACCCTCTTTCTCTCCTGCTACATCTTGTTGTAACTGCAATAGATAGGGAGGCTGCCCTCAAGTTTGTATTTTGGGCATGGTCCTGATGGACTGCACTGAATCCTATGAGTTCTCAGACCCCTTTTGGGTCCTGCTCCAAAATGGATGCCTCTCGGGACACCCTCAGCCTTATGGGCTAGATGCATGGCTCCAAACCACCCCTTTACCACACCCCAAGCCTTGCAGATGGCATTCACACAGAATCCTTCCATGGCCTTAGTTTAACTTGGCCTCCAGTTATCACTGGGCTCTCTGCAGCCCTGTCTCTCTCAGTCCTCCTTGGTGCTGGGGTCCACTTACCCCCTTTGTCACTGCGCCCTTGGTATTGGGGTCCGCTCACTCACTTTGTCACTGCGCCTGCACTGGTGCCAGGCTCTGCTCACCCCTGAACACCATGCCCACACTGGTGCTGGGGTCTGCTCACCCTGAATACTGCACCCTCACTGGCATCAGGGTCTGTTCATCCTGAATACTGCGCCCATACTGGCGCTGGGGTCTGTTCATCCCCAGATACTGTGCCCATACTGGCGCTGGGGTCTGTTCATCCCCAGATACTGTGCCCACACTGGCGCTGGGGTCCCCACAGTGCAGTGAGCCCCCAAGGAGGCCTTCTCCTTCCCCAATAGCCTCAGTCCGATCCTCTGGTTTTATCAAACAGCAACCAAAAATATGAAACCCTGGGCTGATAATATAACACAGAAGTGCAGGGTGTGTTCTGTCCCTTTAAAAGAGTCAAACTTCTTCCCCAGCACTAAGTCCCTCATAGGCAAGGGTACCTGGTGAGCTCCTGGATCCCCATTAGCCCTAAGTGCAGCATCTCTGGCAGCTGCAGCATCTCTGGGCAATTCCTCCCTGGAGGCTTCTTCCCCCTTGGCTGCTGGCAGGGAACTGCTTCTCTAGTCCCAGCCCTGGGGTTTATATGTGCCCAGGGCCCTGCCTCTTCCAGTCAGCTGACTGGCTGCAGGTGCAGGCTAATTCCCTCCTTAGGCCTGCTACTACAGGAACCTGCACCTGTGCGGTTCCTGCCTGACTTCTAGGGCCCTTTCTCTGGGCAGTTTCTGCCTTTAAAGGAGAAGACACCTTAGTGCCCTGTGACAGTTCCCAGTAGAACATTTATTTTGGTGAGATTTTGCTTCTTTCTCTGCCTTCATAAATGACTGTAGGGGGTTTTCACTTTCATAATACAGTTTTGATTTTCTCTGGGGCAAACTTATTCCCATAGGAAACAACATAAAGCCTAAAACAAGCAAACACATAAACAATAAACAATTAAAACAAATCCTGTGGTCCTTTCTCAGACCTTGAGAGAGTAACACCATCTCTGTGCTGCCTCCTCAGCACTTTCACCTTCCCTCTCTCCTTCAGCTCCCTTTCCTGAGAGCTTTTGACTTCCACGGGGGCATCCAGGTATCCTTGTCAGGTGGCCCAGTCCCCCTAGGCAGGCAGGAAGGAAGATAGGCAGGCAATCCTTTTCTAATCACCTGCAGCTGGATTGCAGCCACGGAGCCATGTACCGTGCTATAATGGCATACACTGATAATCTGACAGCTGGTTTTTTTAATAGTATAAGATCAAATAACTCATTTGTAACACTGCCTGGGAAACCTCCTTGTATTCTGAAATTGAGACACCTATTGGCAAATGCGTTCATTTATTTTTGTACTTCTTTATGATGTATGAAGCCCTGAAAAGCCTTTCAAATGAACTTCATTTCCCATGATATACTCTACAAATTTGAGTCCTATTTACTCTGCTTTTCTGATAAATTAAGAGAACCTGAAGGCAAAAAGGTGTTTGATCTCTTAACTAGACTATTATTAAAGGAAAGGTGAAGGGAATTTTATTTGGATTTAAAAAAAAAATCTTGCATTTTAAACTAATGATTGGTATCAGTCATCAGAGAAATTCATGTGAGGAAAAACTGCCTGTGTTAAGAAGTCAACCTCCATCTTCTTCAATTAAATGCTGTGAAAACTCACTATCCACAAATCAGGACACCAAGTAGTTTACCAGTAAAGTCAGAGAAGGCCATATCTGACATTACTGTTATTTCTGAGATAAATTATAAAAATATGAGAAAGCCACATATCATTAAGTTGTGAAGATGCAAGAAACACCATGGGAATGACTACACATGCAGGCACATATGCTTGCAGCAGCTCAAATGGGAGTGGCACAAATTTGTGCTGGGGATTTTCTAGACATGCACTTTGGTATGGGGCAAGTTGTGCCACTTGGGGCAAAATGATGCTGCCCAGCTCCTCCCAGATCCCCAGCAGTATAAAAACCTGCCCTGTGCTGGCCCCAGCAATATCAAAACCTGCCCTGGTGAGCAGCTCAGGGCTACCTGCCCTTAGGAGCTTCTGATGCCCAGCCAGTTGGCATCTGGGGACAATACCCCTTATGCCAGCTGGACTGCTGAAGCAGCCCTAACCTGGAGTGACCCCTGTACCCTCTACCTACTGCAGCAGCTTGGCAGTGGGGGCTGCTGCCTGGCTGTGACCTGCTGCCACCTGTGACAGCACCCACCCCCTTGGACCCGTGGCCCCATGGCTGCATGCCTGCCAGACCTGGATGGGATATCCCCACCCAGATATCTGGGCAGCTATTGCCCGGAAGATGTATTCCTTGTGGTTGCCTGCTTTGGACTGTCAAAGTGTGTCCTCTTGGCCCCAAATGGCCAAGAGGCCAGCCATTTCATCTGCCCTCCAGCTGGGTCCCCAGTGCTGACCCTGGACAGGGTCCTCTGCTCAGGTCTCACCACTTGTCTCACCAGCAGAGATCCTGGTGTTCTCTTTTAAATATTGCAAATGCTCTGATAAGAAACCCAAATTCTCTCATTAAAATACCCAAAATAGTGTTCTTCTGCTATTAAAATGAATGCCACTATATATAGAGGGACCGCTTGGGCAATGTTTTATTGATATTTTTACAAGTGTAAAGCAATTTAGTGGGGGAGCAGGTTGGGGGAGTTTGTGGGTGGGTGTAGGGTTTGTGGGGGTGAGGTTGGGGGGTATGGGTCTTGTGCGGGAGTTTGGGGTTTGTGGCTGGATATGTGGATGAGGGGCTTGTGGGGGTGGTTTGGGGATGTGGGTGGTGTGGGTGGATTCTGGGAGGACTGTGGGTGTGGGGGGGCTGTGTGGGGAAGGCTGCTCAGGAGAGGCAGTTCCCTGGCAGTCCCAGGCCACTCAGGCTCACCTGGGGCCCGGTGCTACTCACAGGGACCATGTGTCATGCCAGGCTAGGTTCTGTCTCCATAGAACCAGTCCAGCCTGACAGTTCATGGGGCTCGTGGAGGCAGGACCCAGCCCGATGTGACTTGCAGTCCCTGCAAGTGGCACTGGCCCCGGGTGACAGCCTGAGTGGCCTGGAGCTGCCCAAAGGCACATGGCCACACACCAAGCTGGACTGGGCCTGCACGATATGGCACAAGCAGCGTCAGGTGCCAGGCAGCCGGGGCCTCACTGTGCCATACAGGGGGCTGTGCCAGGAGGGCCCTGAGTGCTCTGTTGGAGGCTTCTGCTGCATGGGGGGGAGGGGGAAGGGGGAAGGGGGATCCCCAAGCAGCCTCCCCACAGACCTCCACACCATCTCAGCCTCACTTTCCAGTCCCTCCCACCCCGTACTTACCTGGAATGGAGCCTGGGTCTAGGTTGCCGCAGCCTGCATTGTTGTTCGTCCTGCATGGTCAGGCAGTGTTCTGTAGCACCAGGGCAAGGGGAAGGCACAGAGATGCTCTGACCAGCTACCAGAGCATCTCTTTGGAGGATCCCAGCCTCCAGTTGCCTCAGGACTTGGTTCTGGACCGTGTCCTGCCCTGCTTTTTTCTGCTGGGTTTTTTTTTTTTTTTTGATACTTGGATTTCCAGGTATCAGATTTTGAGCCCATGCTGCAAATATGCAGTGTGGGGAATGTTGTTTTCTTTCCAGCATGTCTCTTGTGGCATCTCAAACTGCTTTGAGATGCCATAAGAGACAGGTGCAGGCTCTACTGGATGCTCCCTGTGAGGCTATTTCAAAAGCAACCTGGTCATTTAGGTACCATTCTTGTAAAAGTATCAGATATTTAGCTTTAAGTGTATCCTACAGGTGTAGTTACAGGTAATCTTTAAAACATTTTAAATCCATGGAATGTTAATGCAGTCATAAAGTTAGAACAGTTCCAGGTTAAAGTTTAATGGCATCTCAGACCTGCACAACTGGGGAGGTCCACTACAGGTCCTGGGGAGCAGGGGCATGAACAGGAGCCAGACTCTATCCCTCTGGGGTGGGAGAAGAGGGTGGAGGATGACATGTAACTCAGAAGTGGAGAAACTACCACAGGAGCTGTGGCTTCCCTCACTCCACAGCCAGCAGGAGCCAACAGGAACCGAAGGTAGGATGGTATACAGGCAAAATTATTGAGATAACTAAGGACCAGATTCTGAAGATAATTATTTAACTTTATACATAAACTTTAATATTTGGAGGGTACTGGTGTGGGTTAACACCCTTTAATGGGTGAATGCTCCTGTTTTAAGTGCCTTTACGATGTTTTATATGTAACCTGTAACACCACACATTGTCTTACTGACTTCATTACGTCTAATCACTTGAAGTTAAATGATTATCTTCACAATCTGGTCCTTAGTTATCTCAGTAATTTTGCCTTTCCTTTCATATTATTTTTCATCATTTTTAATATTAATTCATCTAAAATGATCAGTACTATTTTCATTGTTTTGACTTTACCGGTTGATAATAAGAAACAAAGGATTATAGCAGGCAATGCAAGCAGTGATCCAGCAAGTGTCTATGCTGTCATTTTGTTCTTGTCTTGACAGAAGGTGCTGAATAATACATACCAGAGCTTAGAAGGGTAAGTACTTGTACACATTCTAAATAATGACTACAAGACACTCCAAAAGGAAAAGTGGGAGAAGGGAGAGGGGTGCCATTCTTCCAATTCTCAGCAATAATCCAGACACACACTAGTATCATGTAGTGAAGTATGCAATGATCTACAATGTGTATTATTCTGCATGAATCATCCATATCCCGAATTAGGAAAAAACCCACAAAGAAACCACAAGGATCTTTGTGTCTTTTATATAGAGAGACTACTCAGGCTTACTGAAAATCTCTGCAAGAAGAATTCTGTACAGGATTGAATTTATTTGCAGACATTTAACTTTATAATATTTTCATTTCCATATTCTGGCATTCTACAAGATTTCTTTTGAATGACTTAAGAAAGGTGAGAGTTTCTTCATGACATCTTTTATTGGACCAACTGTAGAGTTGGGAGAATTTATACAGACTTGCAGATATAAAGTGTCCATCCTCACAAATTGACCTGAGGGAGGGCACTTTGTGCCTGAAAGCTTGTCTAACATTTCCCTGAAGTATGTAGTTGGTCCAATAAAAACTCTCACAAAGAAACCCTTGCCTCTCATACATTTCCTGGATGAGTACAGCTACCATACCACTCTAACCCACAAGAGTATGAGAACAACTTTTAGGAAAAATCAAAATAAAACATGCACGCGCACACACACACATGCACAAGAGAGAAACAGATACAAATTATTAGTAGTAAAATAATCTTTTTTTTAATAAAGAAAGGCCCTTAACATCTGGACCCTGAACATCTACCAGGGTTTAGTAGATGATAAAATGTAGAAAGGGAACTTTTATTCTTTACCACCGTCTTTGTTTCATTGTGTCCACTGACCCTGGGAATACAACACAGTGAGTGCATCTAGATGTTTAATTAGGGCTATATGGGTTTGTAATTTACTGTGCAGTAAACTCACCCTGGGTAAGCATCTACATGCATAGCCATTTGGGAACAAATTTGCTCCTTATGGTACTAACCTGCTCCCAGCCTCCTTCAGCCCTGCACTGGCCCCTTGCAGCAACCAGCTGCCTGTGGCCAGGGGCCCTCTTTAAAAGCCAGCCCCATGTGGTGCTCCCTGACCACCTGCGTTTCTGGCCCAGAACAGTCTGCAGCATGCTGGCGCAGCCCTCTCAAATTGTCACAAGAGCCTGTGCCCACTGTGAGATGGCTACTTCACTCCCAGGCCTCAGGTGTGAGGATCCATGCCATGGGCTCCTGCTTGCCACCCTGTTCACTGTGCTTCACCATCACAGTGACTGGCACCTGACCCAGGTCAGTCTCAGACCTGCCTGCCCCCTCCCTCCCACTGCACAGCCATGTGGTCAGGTTCACTGTTGTGTCCAAGGCCCCCTGCCACTGCGCTGATGATGCCCAGCCCCTGGGCTGCTGCCCAGACCCCAGCAGGGACACCAATGATGTGCATGTGGACACTCCCACTGATGCTGTCCATGGGGCTCCAGTCCTGCTGCCTGTGGGCTCGTCTGGCCAGCCAGGATGACTGGCTACTAGGGGGCAGGCAGGTCTAGGGCCCGGGCCAAGGCAACAGGCAGCATGATGGTGACCACCAGGGCCAGGATGTGGTTTAACTCCCAGTGGTCCTTCTCTGTGGCCTCCACTGCATTGGCCACCACAATGGCCTGCTACTCCTGGGCTCCTCCCAGTGTGGGACTTAGTGGGTGTGCTTGGCAGGTGTACCTAATGGCCCAAGTCTGTCCCTGCTAGTGGCGATGGTGAGCGGCTCCCGGTGGTGCCCTCGGGTACAGGTGTGGGATGCCTGGCTGGCCAGGCAGGGGCCTCCACTGGGGAGGAGTTGGAGCTTATGGGAGGGGGTTGTGCCGTCCGAAGGGCTGGCCTCTTGGGTGGGGATGCACACCTGGAGCTGGGAGGGCAGCTGCTTGCCCAAGCTGCTGGAACTGCTGGATGACACTGGGGATGGGGACCACAGTGGGACAGACTCCTGGTGCCCTGAGGGCCCCACCCCTGCTGATGGCTTGTCACCCCTGCCAGGTTGTGGTAGAGGCTCCAGCAGGCTGCCCACGATTGAGAACACGGTGCGGCTCCACCCAGGGTCCCAGCACACAAGAATGTGGTCCAGCTGCAAAGGGCATGGTCCTGCAGGCAGCCCCTGATCAGCAGTTGTGGTCAATGACACTGAACCACTGTGCCTGCAGGGCCTTGACCCTTATGCAGCACTGGCGCACCAACTAGTTATGCCCATGTTCCCACATGAGATTTGTGATGGTCCAATAGGGGGTGCTCCTGTGCTGAGCCAGTCACCTCACTGCATCTGACCACCTTCCAGGCTCTGAGTGCTTTCCTGGTGGCGCCTCATGTCTGGCCAACCCCCTTCCTGGAGCACACCTGCTAGCTTGGGGAAGCTGAAGGAAGATAAAACCTTCTTATAAGAAAAAATCCCCTGGTATTTCATATACCACATATTTACATGGGTATTAATTTTAAAAAGCACCCTAAAGATTAGATCCATGCATCTATGGAAAACTGCCCCCAAAATATAAGCAAAAGCAGGCCCACAGACCCAACTGGAATGGTGAGTTCCAGTGCAGTAGAAGGAGCTGGGATAATAGATGATTGAAGCCTGATTTTCTCTTATGACAGTTTTGAATGTTATACCCCAACTTGAATCTTATAACCCATCTGACAATGAACCAGAATCCGGTAAAGGATTTAAAAAGGGACACATTAAAATAAAAAGTTCTCTCAAGTTATTTTACTGTATTCTGCACAGATTGAAACAGACATTAAAGCAAATGAGCTGTTTCTTTGATGTTCCCTCCTTGCGCCCACCTTCCCCCCAAGCAGGACAAAAGCATCTTGCATAAATACATATCTGGACAGAAAGCTGTAGGCATAGCTGATAAGTGTGAATTGCAATGTTAGAAACTGAGAAAGTGCAATGATAATTTCACCTTTCCCTCACTACCTTAACACAAGTGCATCTACCTCAGAAGGGTATATTATTCATTATTTATTTTTAACTATTTCCCTTCTCTAGAAAACTGTTAAACAGCCTACTAATCATACATTTAAATGCATTGAGAAGTACAGTATTATTTTTGTCTAATACTCTTGGTTCTTATTTCAGAACTCTTGTTGTTCAAGTGGCAATCTGTTTTATACTGGCATAGGTTTCTTAGCTCCTCTCAGGGTGCATCTACACAAGACGTGTTAATGTGCATTAGCTTAATTTAATGTGCATTATGGTTTCACATCTACATTTGCATGCCCTTAATAGGCTTTAAAATGGCAAAATTTGACTAATCATGCCTAAATTTGATACCTGCAAATGCAGGTATTAAATTTAGGTTCATCTAGTTAAAGTGCATTAACACGTGTAGACACAGCCCAGTATTAACTTTAGTGCTGGGTCTGCCCAGCCACTAGACGCACATGGCAGGGCTGCTGAGACTTGGCACTAACTTTAGTGCCAAGTCTCTGCACGGTCAGACACCTGACAAAAATTGCTTAATGCACATTAAATTTAGTTGCGCTTAAATGCATGTGTATGCACATGTAAATTCACCTTAGTGTCATAGAATCATAGAAAATTAGGGCTGCAAGGGACTTCAGGAGGTCATCTAGTCCAGCTCCCTGCTCAAAGCAAGACCATCCCCAGCTATATCATCCCAGCCAAGGCTTTGTCTACCTGGGTCATAAAAACTGGTAGCCTGCTCCGGTGCTTTACTAGCTCCTACTGAGAAAGTTTTTCCTAATATTTCATTATCAAATGTTTCACCTATCCCACACCCCACCAATGGTGGGAGGTGTTAGTCCTTCTCACAGCCTGAGCCACTTACTCAGTTTCTCTGAAGGGAAAGCCCATTCTTTGAGGCACAAAGGATAGATAACACCTTCAAGCATTTCCCTGCCTCCTACCTTGACAGCAATGTCAACTCCAGATTTACAGTACTGAATATTTTGATGATGGGGGGGAACTCTTCTAATCGTGTCTGAGCCAGCTGTGCCAAAATTAAATTGAGAAGGGGAAAGCATCTGGAAAATTGCAGCAATTTAGAGCACAGTATTTTAGTGTAAGTCCAGAGGGATAATGTAAGTATAGCGACATTTATCAATAGGTACAATACACCCTTCCAAAAAGAAAAGGAACAATCTGCTCTTTGCCCTTGGCATGATAATTTGCCTTTTACCTTCTGCATTTTCATATTTTAGTTTGAAAAGCAGAGGACCAAAACAATCAGCACCAGATGTCCCATGCAATCTGCATAGTACATGAATTCAGTTAGCATGCAAATTGTCATCCCTGTGCTATTTAAGTCAACTGCTGAAAAAACAGGCGGCCTGCTTTGCAAAAATAGATAGAGGATATGATTAAAATGTCTGGATCCAATTATATGTTTAATTACAATCCCTTTTTTATCTCAGTGACTGGTAGCTATTATAACACAAGATACTGAAAATGTACATGATGCATAGTGGCACTTAGGAGACTGATAGGTGGTCTGTGCTTGATCAAAGTGATCAAAGACGTATACAATATATAGTTCTTCATGCATTATGGCTGACTTTAAATGCACAAAATATGATTTATGGTGGAACATTCAAGTATTTTATCTGAAATTATAGTGTTAAAAGCAGTGTCTTGATTTCCATTGAGACTTATTCAAACTTCCCCTTTCAGACCAGCTCCACTATTTTGGCATGTCCACATCTAATCATGGATGAAAGACAGAAGGATAAGGAGGTTCAGTAAGATAACTTATTTTAAAAATGTTTCAAATCTAGAAAGTTGTTTTGATTGAATTTTGGGAATGACAAATGTGCCAAAATCTCATCTTCTGAAGACCAGATTGTAAAGGTTTTTTATTCACCCAGATAAGTAGCTGCTCATCTGAGTTGTTCTCTTGGTTTCTATGGGATTATTTTTGTAAGTGAGCTGCACAATCTAGCTCAAAATTATTTCAAATTTACTTGGAAAAGATAAGATGTCAAATGGGATGAAGATGACTTGAAGGGCCATAAGTAAATGGTCATGCTGAATGGCAAGCTATTGACCTGCAGGGAAGTAACTAATGATCACAAAGTGGAAGTAAGAAGCACTTTAAAATCAGAATTCACAGACAGCCCTATATTGGGAAGAAATAAAAAATATGGCTTTGGTAAGCAAAATAATTCAGGAGTGCACGGAGAGACTGGAGGCATGAGCAAAATGATAAAATCAGACTAGGCTTAAAAAAAATGCAGACTAAGTACAGAAAATAAAATAATCTGAAACACACAATTAACATCAGACTCCTGGAGGACAGTACAGAGAGCTACTAAACAAGATGTGCTTCTATTTCTGCTGAAGGCTTTCTGCTAACCTAAACACAAATCACTGCATTGGTCACGCCAGATTCATGTTTTGAAGCTTCTCTGCACAACTAATGGACCAAGTCTTTTTGAAAGTTAAATGAAAGTTGAGGTTATCATCCAATACTGCAATGTATGGCCATACATGTTAGCATATTATGCTTGTGCCTAGATATGGTCTGGGTTCATTGAGTTGATGCCTAATTTCCATTCTTCATGAACAATCATTCTTTTCTTAAGAATTTTAATGCTAGTGAAAGATGCTGGCTGGACAGCCCTATAAAATGAAATCTTCCAAATGAGACAGAATAGGACATGTATGAATTCTCACTCATGCTGATGTATTCGAAATAACTATAATCCAGCATTCCCCTGGAAGACCAAAATGGTATCCTGTTTTCTTTTATAGCTTATAAGTGCCTGGAAGATGTTGTCTTTTCTGATGTAGGAAAAGAAAAACCCTTAAGACACAATGGCTAAGGAGGAAAGCATTAAAATGCAGCATAGCCATCCAATTTACATTAGGTCTGCTGCTGCAACTGAGAATTTGCAACACAATGTCAGGATTCAAACTTGTGATAGTGTCAGCCTCAGAAGAGCTCTGTTGGCAATGGGACGTGTTTTTGTTACTCAGAAATAGCTGTATCTTTGTCATTTAAATCAGGAAGGAAGAATGAGTACCATAACAAGAAAGGTAGCACATGCCAGTGGGTCAGATGCAATTTGTGTATTTTAACATTCAAACATTCTGTCCTGATTAAGGCTTAATTGGCCAAAACACTGACTCCACAGGCTCATTGGCTATGATGAACACAAATATTTAAAATCACAGTTTTTGATTAAATCAGTTTGTATGCCTTATGACTAACAGCTTTAATATTTAAACAAAAAGAAAAGGAATGAAAATATAAAATGTTCCTTGGTTACAAAAATAAAACTATAGTAGTAGTGCTTCTGAAGGTTTTCACTGGCAGTTATATGAGCCTATTTTTTTTAACTGCCATAAGCCAGATAAAAGGTGAAATTTTCAAGAGAGGATAGTGGAATTAAACATTCACTCCTATTGACCTGGAGTGGAGCTGGGCACCTAACTACCATTATTGCATCTGAAAATCATCCCCCAGGAACGTTCTGTCTATTCTTGGATACTAGGTGTTAACTGAGATTAGAGGAGTGTAACAGGGAACCCTAGCCCTGTCACCAGAAGACAGGCCAGCCCCTTTAGGGCCAGAACTTTTTGGGCACAGAGTGCCAGTAACGAGGGGGTTAAATACTGAGCCTGGCCAGCTAGTCAGCTGACTGGAAGGCGCAGGCCAGGACTATAAAATCCCTGGGCAGAGTGGCAGCAGCCAAAGGGGAAGGGGTGTATTCCAGAGCTCCCTTGGTGAGTGGTCCAAGGGCTGAAGGAGGGGAACTGTGAAGGACCCCAGAGGGATGGCAGCACCCCCAGAAGAAAGACCGTAGCCGACGGTGGGGAGCTGAAGCACGAACCCTGTGTAAATGTAAGCTGGCATGCTGCCTTCTTTAATCACATTTTTGGGTGGCAGCTATTACCCATGGACAGAGCTGTTCATGTTTCTTTTTTTTTGAATAACACTGGTAGTTTGGGTGAGGCTATCAGGGGAAGGAGGAAGCCTCATTTGGGGGCCCAGAGTGGGGACCCTGGCACTAGAAGGCATGATCTTAAAAGGCCTGGATGGCCTGGTGCACCTGAGGTGCAATCTTATTTATTTATTTTTGGATGGAAATAGTGTGAGTGTGGGGCCATTCCCCAGCTTTGAACTTGCGACCCCCTGGCTGTTAGGCCAGTGACACTGGGCTCCAGATTGGAGCAGAAAAGAGGGCCATGGGCCCCAAGACACCGAAAAGGGCTAAAGCCTCAGAGTCAAACCCTGTTTGGTGGGTTTAGATGGGGAGGCCTAGCTAGAGAAAGAACAGGGTCAAGGCCCATGGAGGCGAAAAGCCCCACCATATGAAATGCAATAGGCAGTCTCCCACTTACAGGAACATCAGCATAATAATTTCCATCAAGACATGGCAGACAAGTAGAGAGTGGGACATAAGAACCTCAAAGAAGACTCCAGGGGCGCCCCACGTAAGGTACGGATTAACAGGGAAGATGGCGCTGGAGAGGGCGACCTGTTACAAGGAGAAAGCAGAGTATCCCATTTAGTTTGGATACAGTGGACACATCTACATGTTCATTAATGCACTTTTGCTAATGAGCATTACGTTTAGTACCTTTGGGCATTTGTCCACATGCTTGCGCCACAGTGCTGGGTGCTTTTAAAAGTGTCCGGTGCTGTGGTGCATGCATTTATATAAATGGCGAAATGCATGTTAGCACTGAGAAAATGGTGGCAGCACACTTTTAAACTAAAACACATCAAAGGTGTTTTAGTTCAAAAGCATGCTGGCACCATTGTCTGCATGCTGATGTGCATTTCACACCACTTATACACCTGCACATAACTCAGCACAGTGTGTGTCAGCTCGTGTGTGGAGCAGACACGATTGAGTCTGCTCAGACATATCGGATCGTTGGCATGTCTCGGAGTGAAAAGTTATGTGTATAAATGCCTTCTAGTATGAGGTACTACATAAAGCCACATTATGCTGCCCTAATGTGCAGTAGCAAAAACAAATGCCTTTTTAGTGATGCTTAATGCACTGCAGACTAATTCTACTGACCATTAGAGTATTAGCACTGGTTTTGCTGCAATGCTTTAATATGCAGTAGAATAAGCTAGTGTGCATTAAAGTGCACGTGTAGACACACCCAGTAAGTGATAACTTAAGTGTTCAAATCAGATCTTATTTTTGAAGCTTTAATATGCTTGGTTACCCATGTGAACACCAACCTACTACTCATCATTCCCTACTTTTAATAGCAAGTGTTTTAGGAGAAGACAGTGGGAGAGGGACAAGGGAGGACAGCTAGGCAGGCTACAGTCATTACCTTCAGCATTACCATGAGCTCCCCCTCCACCAGTAGCTATCTGTAGAGTATGAGGGCAGCATCCTCTGACATTATCTGTATAGCAGGACTTAATTACCCCTAGTCCCAGCTGATCTTGAAAGTTATCTAGTCATGGGTCTCTGTACCAGATTGTGGCAGTGTAGTTGCAGAAAGTATGTTGTAGTTTTCTCTTTCCATACTCCACAAGAACTGGTAATCCCACAGCAACGTCTCTCATGTCTCCTGGAAATTTAAAAGATCAAGGTAAGTACACCCTGAGGTATAGACCTCATAAGACTGCTAAAGTTGAAATTGCCATAATCAGTGGACTAGGTCTTTTAACTCCAGAGTGAACCACCATGTTCACACCCTGAATATGTGAATAGGACCATCAGCTGAATTGTCAAAGGGAAGGTTGCTTGTACATTTTTTCCAAAAGACCCATCACTAGAGAGGTATACTAGCCTACTAGGTCACACAACTAGCTCTACATTCTAATTATCAACCCTTTTGTTATTGGTCCCTTGACTTGATCACATTGATATCACAGGTGGAGCTCAAGACTTTCATATTAGTAACTAGGCAACAGGACTGAAAAGCAGTTCCCATCTCTGCTGAGTGAATGACACTTTTTTCAAGTCACCACTACCTACTTTTACTTTGAACCACCATGTCTTATTTGAAGAATTTGTCCCTGCTATTTTGAGAATACAAAGGAAATAAAAGGGAAGTGATCACTGATTTTTATGTTCAAGGAGGTCAGAAAAGAAGGAAAATAACTCACGTAGGGCACATCTACACAAGGTGCTGACTGCGCAATAGCTGAATAATATTGTGCGCTAGCATGTCACAGCACCAACAGTGCTAATACACCACTGCACAGTATTATTAGGCTACTGTACAATAGCGTCACTTAAGGCCTCACCGGTGCTACTGCGCAGTAACTCCGATTACTGCGCATTTATTTAGTACTTGTATAATCAAGTACTAAATAAATACACAGTAACTACTGTACAGTAAGGTCTCGTGTAGGCACACCAATAGACTAGGAATCTGTAACTATTTTAAAACCTATGTTAAAATGTTTCCTCTCAACCCTTCCACAATCCAATTCTGGCTTTTCTATTGTTTAGAAGAGTTTAAAATAAGAGATGTTAACACATACTCCATTGTTACTTTAAAATGCCAACAAGCCATTTTCCAAGCAGTTGGGTTTTAATGTTACTTTAATATTACCGCATTACTTGTAAAACTATTTGTGTAACCATTTTATCTTTAGAAAAAGACTGAACTGCACTTTGTAGACGGGAACTTTCTGTTAAAGTCATATTAGAAAACTACTGCATCAAAAATGCTTTGCAAAAGGAGGCTGCCATCTGTTTACTATATTAAATATACAGAACTGTGTTTTTATTAGAAGATTTTCCTTTAACAAGGCAGCCAGAAGGGCTTACATACACAACAAACCTTTTTACTACAAAAATGTGTACAACATACAGCATAGAACCATTGTGACATTTGGGGAAGATTAGAACCTCTCTCTCTATCTCTTTCTCTCGGTGCCATTCTGAGATGAGCTGGTATTTGATAGGCAAAGCACTTATAATTGATTCATTTTCATGACAGCGAGTATGAAATGGTAGGTTAGAGAGGGCAGCAAATTTTCATGTCAACTTCAATACCTTTTTTAAGGCAACAGACATTTTTACTTAAAAAGTTTAAAAGACAGTCTGTAGAGTATTTCTAACACTTACACATGGAGGCAAAACAAAGCATTCTGTTTAGAACAACTCCACACAAGGCTTGTCCAAGCCTCTGCAATTAAAAGAAGATCAGACAGAAGGCAGTAGACTTTGTAGCAAATTTAAACCCTTGTGTGTAATCTTGTACAGGTGCTGCTTCCTGTGCTATGAACAATCCTTCTCCACAAAACAGATCAACTGATCCACACCTGGGCTTGAACTGAACATCTGGACCTACTCGTGATTACTCAATCACGTCCTTCAAATCTTCACTAAACAAATGGCATTTTAACACAGTCCTGACACTAGAGATTTGTAAACCCTTTGCTTCTTGCCAAATGTAGTTTGATATTAAACAGAGCTCTTCTTCTTGAACAAAATTCTTTACAGATACCACATCCCAGCAGTAGCTTTCAATTAGTAAACCTTCAGGTTATTTATGGAGGTTGTTTCCATCAGCAGCAATACATCTCATAATAGCATAAGCAGGTCTCCAAAATACTTTTTTGGAAGAGATGCCATGCTGTATAAAAGACTTTTTTATTACTGATTAGATTGCCTGCAGATTATTGGTTTCTCTGATTTTTGTCTATGAATTCTGCACAAGAAAGTCAAAGAGTGACATTTTGAATAATAATGCAAGGCTCAACAAGTTGTCAGGGTCTGCTCAGGAAAATTCTTGAGATAATTGGAGACTGACAGCATATTGGGGCCAAATTCTCTGCTGACGTAAGTGGGCAATTTTCCAGTGAAGCTGCTATCACTTAAACCAGCAAAGAATCTGGCCCATTTTCCTAAACCATTTGAAAAAAATCCAAAAGGGACATTAGTAAAATCAGTTAAAGGCAGAAGATATTTTTACTCCAACTTTAAGATTTAGGAGCCCATAAAAGTTGCTCACATAAGCATGGAAGTAACTATTGCTTATGTCCCTTTTTAATGTGGTGCCTAGGAACAAACAGGACTAGTGATTCTGGAACGTATTCAGTCATTTAATCAGTATAAATCATGCTTTTCCTAATACAGTACTCTTTTATACATTTTTATAATTTTTTTATCCCATTGTGTTCTGTTGTGGCTGGAAGTTTTTCCTTATTTGAGACTCACTGACATTCCAGGGCCAGTTTAATGTTGGCCTAGAATTCTTATCTCTGAACACTGAAATGAGGGAATATAGGGTGACATTTTGCAGCAGTAATAGAAATTATTGCCCTTGTGTGAATCACAAAAACAAGAAGCAGTCAGGGCTGCAGGCAAGTAGGCAATACCTTGCAATAGCCAAGGATCTTTTAATTCATAGAAGGGCGTAAGTAAACAAAGTGAAAATGTGAAGCAGTGGGAAGTACATAATGGGCAGCTTCCTCTTCACAGCTTGTAAATTAGTAGGTGCATTTTTAAAAATAGAACAGCAATTACTGTTCTTTAGATAAGATTATCTCACCTCCCCGAGGTAATATCCTGGTTCTGAATGGCTTTCACTTCTGCCAATGAGGTCATGGGGGAAAAATACTTTAGGAGTGCAGGTAAAGAAATATAACATGAGCACTTAAAATTATCTGGGTAAAGAATAAGGTTTCCAGGCAACTAAATGAAAAATATAGAGTAACACAGAGAGCCCATTGATAAAGAAACAAATCTGTTAAATGGATAAAATTGATGTATTCCAAAGGTGAAAAATAAAAGTGTAAGATTGCTCCTTTAACTTTTAAAAGCCAAAGATTTGCTTATGATCATGAAGCTTCCTGGTTCCATAGACTTAAACAGGGTTTGTGGTTGCAGGCGAACCATGTGGGTCTCAGTGTTATGCTTGGTCTGCACTGTGCTCCTTCACTATTCAGAGGTGTCTGAGGCAAGTATATCCTGCCATGGAAATTACTTCTGAGTAGGGTTTCCCTCCAGTGGTGCTCAGCCAGTGTAGTGCCCGTCCTCGAGGACATGGCTAGAGCTTCCTTGTACTTTGGTGATCCTTTTGAAGGTCTCAGTAGCTGGTGTAAACTACAGCAGACTTTGGGCTGCTATTGTCTACACTAGGGGACAAGCCAGGTATACAGTACCCTGTAATCAGACAATTGGAATCCTTCGCTGATCTTTACTTTGGAATCTTCAGTTCAGCCTGTGATCCGAGCCTGTCCTATTCTGCTGCCATGGTTATGCCAGATACGTAAACAAGGCTGATGTCCAGCCTGGAAAACACTTGCAAGGAATCAGGTCAACAATAAGCCAGCTCCATTCCACAACTATTCAATTACTAAAAGCCACACTTACAAAAACAGAGGACCACCATTAATACCTCTACCATCAGCCACAGCTGAGTGGGAATCATCTAGACTAAAAACAAATCATAACAGGCCCTGCAAAGGTAAGTCTTTCCACATATGTAGTACCACCTGTTGCCAGTTCTTTAAGTCCTTGCCACCTCACAATAGATCTCATTCTTTAGACAGTGTGCTTAACTGCAGAGGAAGAAAGACAATGTCCTTTGGGGCATTTGGGAAGATAATTAGACTTAACAATTATCAATTAGAGTTATGCTGTGAAGAAGACAAGAAGTTTAGGTCTGCATCTATTCTCTCAGGGTTAAATTTGATATGTTATCAACCTTAGATAATGCTGACCTAGTGAAGGGGTGCTTGGAGGGGTTGGACATATTTAAGTCGGCGGGCCCTGATGATCTTCACCCGAGGATACTAAAGGAATTGGCCGGTGTCATAGTGAAACCACTGGCACAACTGTTTGAGCACTCATGGTACTCAGGATAAGTCCCAGAGGACTGTAAAAGGGCCAATGTGATCCCCATTTTCATGAAGGGGAGGAAGGAGGACCCAGGTAATTATAGGCTGATTAACCTCACCTCTATTCTTGGCAAGACCTTAGAAAAAATCATAAAGGATCACATTTGTGGGGGGGCAGCAGGTAATAAAATGTTAAGGGGAAACCAGCATGGCTTTATAGCACGCAGATCCTGCCTGACAAATCAGGTCACAAAGTGCTTAGATGCAGGGTGGAGATAGTGACACAGTGCCACACCCAATCCTTACAAGCAAACTTAGTAACTGTGATGTTGATTTTTTCACAGTAAGATGGGTGAAAAACTGGTTTATGGGATGCACCCAGAGAGTGGTGGTGGATGGGCAGCTTCTCCCTGGAGAGATGGCAGCAATGGTGTTCCCCAGGGCTCTGTCCTTGGACCAGTGCTGTTCAATATCTTCATTAGTGATTTGAATGAGGGGGTTGAAAGCACTCTGTCCAAATTCACAGATGACACCAAACTATGGGGTACAGTAAACATACTGGAAGGAAGGGAGTGAATCCAGGTGGATTTGGATAGACTGGGGAAGTGAACGGATCAGAATAGGAAGCAACTTAACAAGGATAAGTGCAAGGAGCTGCACCTGGGGAGAAAGAATCTCCAATACACCTATAGACTGGGAAGTACCATTCTGAGTACCATGGCAGTGGAAAAGGATCTTGGAGTCTTGGTCGATGCAAAAATGAACATCAGTAGTCAATGTGACGAGGTAATAAGTAAGGCTAAACGCACTCTTTCTTGCATTAGTAGGTGCATCATGGGCAGGTCTGGGGAGGTGATACTTCCCCTCTATCTGGCATTGGTCAGGCCTCAGCTGGAATACTGCATCTGGTTTTGGGCACCATACTTCAAGAGGGATGTGGATAACCTTGAAAGGGTTTAGAGAAGGGCTACTCGTATGGTTGAGAGCCTGTGGGTAAGATCCTATGAAGACAGACTGAGGGATCTGACTCTCTTCAGCCTGCAAAAGAGAAGGCTGAGAGGTGATTTTGTGAGCATCTACAAACTCATCATGGGGGGGTAGGCAGGGAATAGGGGATACTCTGTTTACTAAGGCACCCCTTGGGGTTACTAGAAATAATGGCCGCAAACTAAAGGAGTGTAAGATTTAGACTGGACATCAGGAAGAAATTCTTTATGGTGAGGGTTGCCAAAATATGGAATGGGTTTCCAAGGCAGGAGGTACTTTCCTCTACCTTGGAGGTGTTCAAGAAAAGATTAAATGGGCACCTAGCTGGCATTATTTAACCTCAGTGCTCTTTCCTGCCTAGAGCAGGGGGTCAGACTCGATGATCTACAACAGAGGCAGGCAGTTATTTCAGGTGGAGGGCCGCTTACCCTCCAACCCTAGAAATCTATGAAATCTATCTATGAAATCTAGATTTGTTCCACCCACTTCAGACAGCAGCAGCCTTCTGTTTTCCCTTCTTTTCCTGGCCCATGCCTCCACTCAATTCAAAACTCTGTGGCAAAAATGTGTGTTGCTATCTTCAAATCTGGGTACCAGGACCACTATGCATAATTATGCACAATGTCTTTATAGTATTGAACCCACTCAGAGCTTAGGCACTGACTCCATGGGTGCTGTGGGGCTCAAGTACTCACCAAAAAAAATTAGTGGGTGCTTTTAATGACTGCTTGCAGACATTAAAAAAGAAAAATAACCAATGCACTTTATGATAAGAAGCAGTGTGTTACTTCAACCCAGCTCTGCAGCTTCTGTAAAGATTGGGCACATCAGCAAGGCTTTTTTAGCTAAAGCTGATTCAATCAGCTATTAGATAAAAGCACTAAAAAAGCACCCAGTCTTTTCAAATGCTGTAGAGCTGGGCTGAAGTAACATGTTGCCTCTTCTGGGCATGCATGGGGCTCGATGCGGGAGTGCACTGAGTTTAAAGTATTGGTTTTTGGGGGTGGGGTGGGGTGGGGTTTAAACATCTGCAAGCAGGCACTGGCAAAAACCAGTTGGCACCTGTGACCCAAAGTAATAATTAATAAGCATAAAGCCTCCTTCAACATGAAGACTAAGAAGAACCCATGTTAGAAAATGGATGTGTTGCTTGGCAGTTAGTAAAAGTGGCTACTCAGGGAGAAAAATAACTTGGGAGCAACTCAAGTGAAGTGGCTCACCAGGGAATCTCTCTCAGGAGACAGAACTTCTGGACAGACATCAGATGCAGAGCCAGTGTCCACAATCCCAGTGTGTTTGCTGCTTCTTCCTTCCTCCTACAGTGGGGAGGGAGAGAGTGTGTCAGTCTTGGCCAAGCTTGGAGCAGAACCTGCTCCGTGAGTGCTTTGGGCTGGAAAGACCCAGCACTGAAGCAGTTACGGGGCATGTTCTGCTCCTGCTGTGTTTCCTGCCTGAATCACATGGTAGCACTTGGGTGCAGGGAAGTGTATGAGTATACTCCCTACCAAGCCCTAGCTGGGCTGGAACACACCATGGGGGAGGGAAAAGGCTGCAGGACTCTTGTGCATGGCACAGACCCTGCCTCCACCTTGACCCTGATGATTCTAGCTGACATTCACTTAAAATAAAAAAACTCTTCAAAGCTGGCAGCCCAGCATCCACAATGCAGACTCCTTGCATCTCTGTCTGAACTGTTGTATAGGTCAGTCTTTCTCTCAGGAAAACAAACCTGGGAGACTTGTCCTGGATGATTTAAATGTGTGTATACAGCCTAGAGCTCACAAACCAACCAGAATAGGTCTTTAGACAAGACTGGTATTTAATTTCTTTATCTCGTCATAGCTTTTCTCCCTGGTAGAGGGATAGATCAAGGCCAAATTATTGGCTGATATTTTAGTCTTCCAAAACATAGATGTCTAGTGTAAGTGTTTACCATAATATTGCCAACTTCAAGGGTGAAATCCAAGCTCCACAGAGAGAGTGTCAGATTTCGCAAATGTCAAAATTCATGACCAGGGACCCAAAAAATCATGACATTAAACAAAAGAGTTTGGGATTCATTTCCTTGGCCTTCTTGATTGGACTTTTAAAGGTATCCTAGGTTTATATTTGTAAGCATTCCCCACAAGTAGCACATGACCCCAGGAGCTAGGCCTTTAAGAAGAGGCATCCAATATCAGGAAATCTGAGAGAAATCACAAGAGCTGGCACTACTGTTGCCATAGCAATAACGGCAGTCATTTTTAGAGGATAGAGAACAGACTGACATTAGTAACTGATAACCATTTAGAGTATTATCCCTGCCAATTTTCTAGTCACAAACCAAATGTGATGCCTTCCTTCATAAGGAGGGTATCTCCATGCTGAAACTTATGTAATAATATAGAAGTCTTATTTCCTGTGGCTCTCGTTAAGATGTGTATTAGAAGCCCATATTCTCCTGTTTAACTTTCTGCAAAATCCATATTTTTATTATTAGATCTCACAAAGTTGAAATGAAAATATTGATATAAGCAGCCCTTTAAGCACTATGATTGGAACTGATTTTGTGTAGCTTAATACAGTCATAAAGAATTGTTAAAGGGAACAATGTGATGCTATAATTTTCTCCAGTTGTACTATTGCTTTCCTGCACTTAGCCATGCTTTTCTTCACATTGTACATACCCAATCGCTTATCTTCTTCACAGTGCTATACTACTCCTTCGTGAATGTTTTAAAACATGTGTGATGATATGCTCCAAAGAGGCTTTTATATGAAAACATTTAGTAATTGATCTATTACCATCTTTTTTTCCCCCTCAAAGCCCAGAGACTGAAGGGCAGAGTGCATCTTAAAAAGCTGAATTTTTATCATGTGCTAAATCAGCATTTGCCAAATGTGACTTACTGTGCCCCCAATACAAAAGACCCAGACACTGAACTGTTGCTGATTTACCTCATGACTCTATTGAACATGTATATCTTCTTAAAACTAAATAAAAAGATCTTATTTTTCTTGAATTTCCAAATGTCTCATTTAGGCTTGCATAGGGGTCAAACAAACAACCTCCTTTTCACTTGCCCTTCTGACTCCTTGTTTGTGTAGTTTGTGTGTGGCAGAGAGATTATCAGCATTCCCCTGATTAACAAAGTAAACTTTATATACCAATTAGATGGGGCTATTGAACAGATTGATTTAGAAACTATGTATTAATATGGATGCATGCTTCATAGCTGATGCTGCTGGGCTTAGGGACATACAGAGGAGTTTATATTCACATGGCTGAACATATGTAGACATTTAAAAAATAAACAAACCCAGCTTCTTATCAATTAACGGCCTCCAGATTTATTAGCTTGTGCAATATATTTAATGAGACCAAACCCAAATGAGCCAATTCAGTGATAACACGAGATCAGCTAATTTATTCAAAATTTGCAAACAAAAAACCCTCTAAGGGTGAAATTTATCCCTTGTATACAAAGTCTTGGAAGGGGAAGTAATAAGCAGGTACTGTATGAATCTACAACACAAATCATGTGGTCACCAATCCAGCTAACAGGCTGGAATAACAAACACTTTTGGGCTAAGTACAGATATTCAGAAAGCCCAAGGCTGAATCAATTCAGTTTTTGCAGGTTAGTCTAAACTGCGAGATTAAACTGACTAGCAAGTGAACAGATATATACTTTTTGGAGCCACATGTCTGCAGTGACTCGGGCCAGGCGCCCAGGGGAAGTAGAGCATGGCTGCCTCGCACATAGCCAGCATGGGCTGTGTTTGCTTCCTCTTCTTGCTGACCCTGAGGTCTCAGGGATTTGCAGTCCAGAATCACAGCAGGAGGACCCTGCAGGCTTGCTCATCATTTTGTCTTCTTGCTTCCAGGTGCCTCTGGGATTTGTAGTCCACAGTTGCAGCCAGCAGTAAGTTTAGCAGGGCAGGGCATGGCAGGGCAGAGCAGCTCTATGCTCAGGGGAAGTGGGGTTTAATTCGCCTTACCCTTGGCCCCAGACCCCAACCGGGGTTTGCCTGGGTGGGGGGGGACAATCCCTGTTTTCCTGCCCCTCCCCCCAGCCCTTCTCTGCTGGAGCAGACAGCACAGCCCAGCCCAGCCTGGGATGAAAAGCATGCTGGGATCCTGGGGGACTGTGATTTAACTTGAACCAGGAAGGGGTCTGGGACAGAAGTTTCATAAACTGGTTTGACCCAAATAAGTTAAGTCTGATAGTACATTCAACAAGTTTATTTTAAATCAGTTTCAGCCATTTTGAAACTGGCTTATGTGCGCTGAACTTCCCTTCTGTTACAGGTTTAAATCAGTTTCAGATTACTTAAACTGGTTTATGTACAACTTCTGTCCCTTACGTTGATGTCACATTCCCTTTGTGGGTTACTACAACATGGGGAAGGGCAGATCTCCATAGTCAATCTGCTCTCAAACCTTCCATCTACACAAGCTTGTAAAGGCCACCACTTTTGTTTCTTCAGAATCTAGGTCAGTTTTGCTCATATAGTTTGCTGATTTAGTTATATCAGTAAAAAAATCTAGAATGGACAGAGTTTCATTGGTAGAAAAGAGCTTCTACTGGTATAACTGTGTCAACCAGTTTTAGAATCAGAGGCATTTTGAACAAACCCTGCCTGATAGTGGGGACGGGGGCATGACACTAAGTGCTGGAGGGAAGAGAGCTTTAAGTGCCCTGACCTGGGGACTCAAACTTCCTAGCTGCTGCTGGTGCAGAACAGTCTGCTTGCCCCAGCTGTTGCTGCTGCTGTTGCTACAGCATGGACACTCCATGGGGCCACCATTTTGGTGCGCCCTATAAGCCAATGCTCAGAGCTTGTGGGTTACCTGCCCATCTGTTGTTACACCACGTTTACAAGCACAGTTATGCTACAAACCTTCCCCCCCACCCCATTGTAACCAGGCAAAACCATTAGGCCTCTATTTCTAAATGTAGAGGTGGCTTAAGCACTGTACTTCTTTCAACTTAAAGATTAGTTTGTTAAACCAATGCGATTTGCTGTAGAACAGATTTATCTCATGATTAAAGCAGGGCTATTCAACTGGCAGCCCATGGGCTGCATGTATCCCAGGAGGAGTTAACATGCTGTCTCCAGGCTCTTACCCACCCACTGCTGCTTCTGTCATTCCAGCTGCAATAAGAGCTGGGGGCTCAGGGCTCCCCATCTCTCCTTCAGCTTCTGCTGCATGCCAGGCTGTCACACAAAGAGTGTGGCAGCTTAGGGAGCCCATGCATATGGTGCAGCAGGGTGTAGGTGCATGGTGCAGGGAGGGGGTGTCCACATGCATACGGTACAGTAAGGGTGGGGGCATGCCCCCATATACAGCGTGAAGACAGGGGGCCCATTGCCCCCAGTGATGCAACACCTGCAGCATGCAGACCCTGCTGATGTAGATTGTTGGATATATAGCCCCAGGCCACTTAGAAGTTGGACAGCCCTGATTTAAACTTAGTCAGAGTAAGTTGGAATAGAAATGTCCACATAAACTTTTGCACTGGTTTAACTACATCTGTTTAAAATCATATCTTCAACTGGTGCAGCTCTAGAGAAACCCTATGTTTTGAGCTGTTGTGGGTGCCAAGATAATGGAGATAGCTTTGTATAACTCAAAACCCAAATGTGATTTCCCCGCCCCCCTTTTCTATCTTACTATCTTATCAAAACCTGGTTTGGGCAGAGACCATTCTTGTTAACTATTGCCAGAAGTGGCTTTTCTTTCCATCTTGGTTATATGAAGAAAATACAGAGTTAAGAAAAAAATGTATCCAGAATAAACACTTTCAAAACTCTAAGATCATCAAGTCCAGTCCCCTACCATGGGCAGGAGGTTATTGGGCTCAAAGGAGCTCAGTGAGGTTCTTGTCCAGCCTCCTCTTGAACACCTCCAAGGATGGTGACTGCACTACTGCTGCTGGGAGCATGTTACAGATTTTAGATACCCTTACAGAAAAGAAGTTTTTCCTAATGTCCAACTTAAATTTTTCCTCAATTAGCTTGTGCCCATTGGTCCTCATCCTCCCTGGGGGTGCCTTTCTGAAGAGTTGCTCCCTTAGATCTTGGTGTTCACCCTTGACATACTTGGAGGCGGTTGTTGAGTCATTTCTCAGTCTTCTCTTGCTCAGACTGAACAAACACAGTTCCTGGAGTCTCTCCTCATAGGGTCTATCCTCCAGGCCCCTAATCATATGGGTGGCCCTTCTCTGTACCCTTTCAAGCTTATCTGTATCCTTCCTGAAGTGCGGTGCCCAGAACTGGACACAGTACTCCAGCTGTAGCCTCACCAATGCTGAATAGAGGGGGAGGAGCACTTCTCTGGATCTGTTCGCAACACGTCAGTTAATACATGCCAGAGTTCTATTTGCCTTGCTGGTGACTTCATCACACTATTGGCTCACATTCATCTTCTGGTCGATTGTCACCCCCAGGTCCCTGTCAGATGCAGTGCCAGTCAGTGGACCACCATCCATCGTATAGTTGTGGTGAAGGTTCTTCCCACTCAGATGAAAGACCCAGCACTTGCCCTATTGAACCTCATCTGATTGCGTTCAGCCACAGGACCAGTCTGTCAAGGTCATCCTAGATCCTTACCCTATTCTTAGATGTGCCCGCATTTCCCCACAGCTTGGTGTCATATGCAAACTTGATCATTGCACTTTCCACCCCCTCATCGATAAAGATGTTAAAGAGCATGGGCCCAAGCACTGATCCCTGGGGGATACCACTGGAGACGGCCCTCCAGGATGAAGCCATCCCACTGATTACAACTCTCTGGGATGCTGTAAAAGCATGGACAGTCACTTGTCTTTAGATTATCTAGTGCTGTGCACAAGTTGACACTCAGTAAAGTGCATAGAGCAGAATGCATAATCTGAGTACCCAAAATGAAACTTCTTCAAGAAATACTTGAATTTCAGAAAGCAGGTACATAGAATTTTCTAAAAAACAAATTGTTTTAAAAAAAAAATCTTAAATGTCATCCAAAATTTACTAGCACTGCCTTTAAAAACAAGCCCCAAACGTCCCATGTCTTTTAGTCATAAGTAATATGTAGGACAAAACACTCAGTAGGAATGAGATTCTGATTAAGAGTGGCAGGATCACAGACCTTATCATCACTGTACTAATCAGCATAGATTATAACACCCAGGGTTCATTCACCTGATCCTCTATCAACATCATATATATATGCCATCACCTACTTGCAGTGCCCCTCTGCTCTCTACATTGGACAGGCAGGGCAATCCCTGCATGAAAGAAGGAATGAGCACTGATCTCATCTAACATCAGGTCCAGAAAGACACTGTGCAAGAACACCACCCTGGATATTCTATCACTGACCTCATAGTAGCTGTTTATAACTAACAAAACTTTAAAAAATGGCTTGAATGCAAAACTGTGGAACAAGAAATCATCCACAGAAAGGATTTAGAACTCCAGCTTTCTGCAAGTCCATTCATGGGTTCTGATGAAGCAGTTTATTGACTATGAAAGCTTATGCTTCTCTGAAACAGTTACTCTCTAAGGGTACATGCAGATGTTTGCTGCACCTGATTTACGATCATGTGGCTTTAAGCCACGTGATTGTAATTTGGGAACAGTATAAGCAGGCATTTGCTGGTTCTGTGCTGGGAACCCAGTGTATGGAACTCAGGGTGGTGGGGAGGGGCAGGTGGGATCAGGGGGACTAGCAGGTTCACAGGTGGGTCTGTGGGAGGAGCTGGTGCGTCCACAGTTGGTGTGGAGGAGGTTGTCCATCCAGAGGGGTCTAAAAATAGCCTGGTCAAGGTTGGAAGGCAGGGGGAGCAGGAAGAGAGCAGCCCCAGGGATGTGACAAGCTGTTGAGCTTGCTCAGCCCTGGGGCTTTGCTTTGAACATGAGCAGACGTTCACTAGGTCAGGTAACCCATTCCCAGTCTAAGTTAGGTCATTTCTTCAGGTGAACTCGTTTAGATTGAGCCTGTCATTTCTTCCTCAGTTTAACCTCCCTGAACATCTGCAGAGATTGGCATCTAAATTGACCCAAACCTAGTTAGGTCAATCTAAAGGTAACATCTGTACTGTTCCAACCTGCTCTGCCTTGTGTTTGACTTCAAACAAACATGGGTAACTACCCATCTCTACATTCAGATTTAAGAGATATCCACATTTTTTCTGATATTTTAGTTTGCTAAGGCTGTCAGAAACTGTGACAGCTAGAATACTGGGAAGAGCACAGACTGCTGTAGAAACAATTGACTAAGGAGGATAGAAGCATTAATTCAAAAAATGGTAAAATAATTAAAGAAAGAGTTTTATATTTTAAACTCTTTCCATTTTATACTTGAATTCTAAACATATATGAAGCTCCTGGAATAACAAAACAGTGAAGTAAGTTCCTGGCTAGATTTTAGGTTCAAATTGTCTCCTTATATGGCTAAATCTTTTTAAAGCACACATCTTTCTTTGGACAATGGGAATGTAAAAGTGTGCACTGAATATAGACAAAGTTAGCTTAGTTTATTTTAATAAAATATTACTTGAGAATGATCTTGTTCTTATGGAAATGTTGATGAATACTCTTCCTGCTTTAGAATGTTATCCTTTCTTCTTTCATCTTCAAATAAAAAGATCTTTAAAGGTCCAGTTTCCAAAATCTTTAGTGTTACCAAATTTAAGGGGGGAAAAAGTACCGAGTACTTTAAATTGTTCACTTTTTGAAGGGCAAGCCTTTCAATGTTTATCACCTGATGTATTTGTTGTTCAGTACATCTGCTCTTGAACAGATAAATTTACTGTAAAATCAAGTGAAATGATAAAGGTCTATCAGAGATTTTTAAAATCTTCTAATCTCCACATGTGATTTGCCTAACTAATTTAGCTACACAGCTATAAACACAATGTGTAATTAAGATACTGTCTTCAAAAACAGTGTTGTAGGTGAGGTAGAAAGAGATAGTCGTAAAAGTTGTAGGCAGATTAAATACAGTATAATAAAGAGACTGGGGAGAAATAGATTAAGTACATATGAAAAAGTTGCCATAATTCTACCTGTCAAGCACTCAAGTATCTATCCTTCAGCTGTGTTGAATTTGAACAACTTCCCATTGTATCACATCATCTATTTCTAGGCCACCTATAAAGGACCTTCTTAACTAGTTTTCAGAAACTGAGTTGCTAAATAGCACTAACCAGATATATTTGGAAATGGGCAATACAGCAAAAAGCATAGTTCAAGACTGAAGACCAAAAATCCACAAGTGGACCCTGTTTTTGTATTGTATTGCTTGGATAAAATATTGAAAAACTTACTAAATAGATTTAAAAAAATAAAAGTAAAGTAAGATTCCCAATACGTGTTACTCTAATTAATATTAATATGCTCATTCTTAGTCCTTGTGTAAGCACTGTTTTATCTAAAATTAGCCTTGTCTGTCATCAAACCACTGGATGTACTTGAGGCAACCGTGCAACATTTTTTTCACTCCATCTATTTTTAATTTTCAAAAATGGTTCACACCTTGTGACATTCTCTTGCCTGATCCTTTCCTTTGCCTGTTCTTCTCTTCACCAAACTATAGTCAAACAAATAACGATCATATCCTATCATTAAAGATCTTAAGGCCTCCTATAGTGTACAAAGGAGAGTAAGGGTTACTGGATTAAATTGGGTGCATCTACAAGAGATGAGTTAATGCACCTTAGCCTAGTTTGCTGTGCAGTAAGGGCACGCATCTACATATCTGCACCCTTACTGCGCAGTAAAAACGCCTAATCGCGACTAAATTTGATACCTTCAAATGCAGGTATCAAATTTAGTTGTGATTAGTTAATGCACAGTGATGCATAGTTTCATAGTTTCATAGTAGCTAGGGTCAGGAGGGACCTGAACAGATCATCTAGTCTGACCCCCTGCCACAGGCAGGAATGAATGCTGGGTTCACAAGACCCCAGACAGGTGATCATCCAATCCCCTCTTGAGTTTGCCCAAGGTAGGGGCGAGGACCACTTCCCTTGGAAATTGGTTCCAGATTTTGGCCACCCTAACTGTAAAATATTCGCGCTGGAAGCAGTTTTATCTCAGGACGTGGATGGAGTGGAGTGGCCAGTAGCCTACGCTAGTCGGAAATTGAACGAACACGAGAAAAGGTATTCCACTATGGAACGTGAATGTCTCACTATCCCTTGAGGGGTGGACTATTTTCATTATTACCTGTTGGGCCGTGAATTTAAATTGATAACTGACCATGCCCCTTTGAGTTTTTTTATCCATCCAACTGTGTAGGCATCAATGCCATAGTTGCTTAATTTGCATGTGTAGACATAACTTGGCACTAACTTTAGTGATGGGTCTGCCTCATGGCTTCTGACTGGGACCCTCTCCTGGGCCTAAACTCTCTGGCAGCCACTAGCTGCAGTCTATAAAAGCTTGCAGCCATGTTGTTCCTTGGGGCACACAGCACAGAAGCCTGGTGGGTCCTGTACAATACCCAGAAGCACTGCAGGCCTCATGTGCCCCCCTGGAGAAGAACACAGGCTGCCTCTCCCTGGCTTGTCTCCTCTCCAGAGCTGCTGCTTGGCCACAGGTGAGTGTTGCAAAAGGCTGCAGCCTATTGCACCCCTTGCCCAGCCCTGATATCCCCCCACAGGGCTGCTGGCTATCTGTCTCTGGCAGCAAGGCAAGCACCTGCTCCCTGCTGCTGCTCACCCCCATCAGTGTTTCCTGTCCTTGCAGGTCCTATGGTGAAATGCCTCCACTGCATGGCTCCCAATCCCTGGTTGTGCCTCTTAGCTGGGCACTGCTAGCAGCTGTCCACGGCTAGCATCACATGGACAGCCATGTAGGGGCCCAGAGAGCCAGCATGGGACATTATGTCCTCACCATTCTCCCCATCAAGCCCCAGGCCCACTTCATGCACATGTCCATGCCAACCATGAACATGCCCCCATTTGGACCTCGGAGGAGGTTGGTGACCCTGTGGTGCTCAGGGGTGTTGCCAAGGTGCTGAAGCAGTTTGAATGGGGTGGGTACTCGAGTGCCCACATTTATGAGTCCTTGTTGGATGGTATGCAGGACCAAGGGCATTCCCAGTCAGCGCGGCAGGTCAGTCCTTGCGGATACAGCGGATGGCTGCAACTGATTACAATTGTCAGCTCAGTTTGTGCCCACAAAACCATGACCTTTAGTCAGGAGCTGACCTAGATTTTGGCACCCCAGGACCCAGGTCACACCCTTGTGAGTGTCACCAGCAGGGGCAGCCTGCCTGAGCCCCCACTCTGTTCTGACCCCTCTGGTGACATGTTACTGGAGAAGGGACTTTGCGCCTTCAGCATGCCACCCTGCCCTCATCCCCAGCTGTATCCACTGGCAGCTTGGGGAGTGCTAGCCAGTGTCTACCTCACCCTCAGCGCAATCCCAGACCCAGCCATGAGGATTGTCTGGCAGTGTTACTGCTCGCTGACAGCAGTGCCAGCTCCTTCCTGGGGATCGTTATGAGGCCCCTGGCTGGGTGCTGGCCCACCATGCACCACAGGCAGCAGATACCGGGTGCAGATGGTTGTACTTTCTGACAGGAAGGCCTGCATCCAGCCACCAGCCTCACTAGCCCCAGACACATGGTAAGTCCTGTATTGTGGGGAGAGCCCCCTCAGTCCCTGCCCTTGCCCCGGCCCCTGTTCTTTGCCTGGCCTGGCTGCACTCACCTGGCCCTGGGTTCCCCCCCTTACCATACACACAGAGGGCAGGGATACAGTTCAGAACTTTATTCAGTATCTGGGTGGGAATGGGCCTCTCACAACTTGAGGAAGGCATCAATGCTGATGGTGATGTCTCATTCACTAGCAGGGGGCAGGAACAAGCATCACTGCCACAGGTAGCCCTTCAGGCAGTGGTGGAGGTTGTGGGGGCAGCCCAGGCTTGCCCCCCACACCATCATAGCTTAGAGTCCCAAAACAGGAGCGCAGGTGTGCTCAGGGCACCAGAAGAATCATCAGTAGAAGGGTGTAGTGGCTCAGGCACCCCTCAACCTACCCAAATAGCTCATTGTGCACCATCTATTCAATATCTTCACCATCTGTTCAATATTGTAATCAGTGATTTGGATGAGGATGTAGAAAGCACTCTATCCAGATTCACAGATGACACCAAACTATGGGGTATAGTAACCATACTAGAGGGGAGGGAGTGAATTCAGGTGGATTTGGATAGACTGGGGAAGTGAGCAGATCAGAATAGGATGCAGTTTAACAAAGATAAGTGCAAAGTGCTGCACCTGAGGAGAAGAAATCACCAATACACCTATAGACTGGGAAGTACCATTCTAAGTAGCACAGCAGTGGAAAGGGATCTCAGAGTCATAGTTGACACAAAAATGAACATGAGTTGCCAATGTGACGAGGTAATAAGTAAGGCTAACCGTACTCTTTCTTGCATTAGTAGGTGCATCACGAGCAGGTCTAGGGAGGTGATACTTCCCCTCTATACAGCATTGATAAGGATGCAGCTAGAGTACTGTGGCGGTCAGCGGTCCTGAGCACCGGTGCTAGATGATAATGAGCTTGGACAAACAGGCGGAGGCTAGTGGGGCAGAGACGGCACTGACGTGTAGTGGTTGCAATGTAGTTTTATTACGCTTGTTGGGAGTGTAGGTTACAGATGCAAGATTTTAGTTATTAGATTGATTGAACCCTAAGTTGAAATAACAACTAACTGACTGAATTAATAAACAAAACAAAGTAGATCAGAACTGAATGGAGTAATCGAAGTAGAACGATGCGGAATGAGGAGAGAATGAAGCGGAACAACAGCTGATTAACGAGTCGACTGATCACGAATTCGAAATCACGAGCATGCAGGGACGGGGTACGCCGGGAACAGCGGTGGTGGAGAGACAGGGTTCACAGGTGGCTGGCCTGTGAACTAGCCCAAGGTCTCAGCGGGTCTCTGTGAGTCTCCGTGTGTCTCTGGGCTGGTCTCTGATTTCTCCTGAGCTGGTCTCCCAGAGAATCTCCTGGGCTGGTCTCTGACTGGGTGGAAACTGTGTTGGCTTAAGTACTTTTTAAACAGCCAATCACACGATGCCTCTTGTGGAAAGTTATAATTGATTATGTCATGGCTATTTGCTAGCACATGACTGGGCATGCGTGCTCTGTCAAACTGAATACCTCATTAATCACGCACTGGCCATGTGCATGGTGCATGTCTGAACATGCGCACTTACTTTCAAAGCTGTCTACCTGCATGTTGGTACTTATCTCTCTTAACTTTGGTATCTTAACTTGGTATCTCTTAACCTGGTGTCAGCAGCACCTTTTAACTTTGGCTCTGACAAGTACTTAGTCTAGTTTTGGGTGGCACACTTCAAGAGGGATGTGGATAACCTGGAAAGGGTTCAGAGGAGGGCTACACGTATGGTTGAGGGCCTGCAGGTAAGATCCTATGAAGACAGATTGAGGGACCTGAATCTCTTCAGCCTCCGCAAGAGAAGGCTGAAAAGTGATCTTGTGGCTGTCTACAAACTCACCGGAGGGGAGTGGGGGTGGGGGGCAGCAGGGAATAGGGTATACTCTGTTTACCAGAGCACCCCTCAGGGTTACTAGAAACAATGGCCATAAACTGAAGGAGAGTAGATTTAGATTGGACATCAGAAAGAAATTCTTTATGGTAAGGGTTGCCAATATATGGAATGGGGTTCCAAGGGAGGTGGGGCTTTCCCCTATCTTGGAGGTGTTCAAAAGGAGATTAGACAAACACCTGGCTGGAGTTACTTGACCCCAGTGCTCTTTCGTGCCCAAAGCAGGGGGCTGGACTCAGTGATCTAATAGGTCCCTTCTGACCCTAGAAATATATGAAATCTAGGGTACGCACAGCAGAGACATGCTCGGGGTGTAGCAGTGGCATGGGGGTGCTGGCCCCGGGACTTCTCCCCAGAGGGGCCCTCAGTGGGGAGGGTGGGGACATGGCAAGCCCCTTGCCCCTGCTGTCCAGGAGTCCCATGCACCCCAACCCTGGGCACCATGGATGGGCTTCAGCACAGCAGAGCAGGTGGCCTACAGGGGAAGGGGGAGAGTGGGGTCTGGAGCCACAGCAGCAGGTGCTGTCAGGAGCTTGGCCTGTCCAGACCTGGGAAAGGAGCAGTGTGGGCAGGCTGCCTGCAGCCAGTACCCAGTGGGCCGCCAGCCTCAGTGGAGCAAGTGGGGATGGCCAGTGGCCTCCTGGGACTAGGTCTGCCTGGCTGACTTACCATAATTCCTGGGCACCCATGCATGACCAATCCCTAATCTGAACCTGGGCAGCACATGCCCTCTGGTGCAGAGCATTTTATCTGTGAAATATTGCAAACTCTCACAAAAGGATTCTGTCTTTTGCCTCTGTCTGGCCAACATCTGGACATGGGAGAGAGCCCACCAGCCTCAGCAGGCATGCAGGATCCAGGTTGCTGCCACCCAGTACCGGAGCCATCTGGATGCACCAGCTGCATCAGCAGTGCACACTGGGTAGGACTGTTCTGCTCCAGTGGCTGGTAGTGGTGGAATAGGAGTGGACCTAGCAGGTGGAGGATATTGCCTGGGAGACCACCCAGGAGGAGGTGTGGGACTAGGTCCAGCAGAAGCACTTGGTGCTGATGGAGGCCCTGAAGTGGGAGCACATTGAGCTGCTCCAGCAGTAGGTGGCCCTCCAGCCTGGGCAGTGGAGGCCAAGAATGCTGACTGCTGGATCCTGGGCAACCTCCTGGCCTGGTGGTCATATCCACTGCCCAGCTCCTGGGTCCTGCCTGGCACTCTGCAGCAGGCCCCCACCTGGGCCTGGGAGGAGGTCCTCTGATGTCTCCTGAATGCATGAGCCCCTGGCCCAGCCCTCTTCCTGAACTGGCCACTACCTGACTGGGCCTGGCCCCACCACTCTCCCCCACACTACTCAGCCAAGGATCCAGATGTGCCTCATAGAGATGCTGGGGTTTCACTGGGGAAGCTGGAGGGGAAGCTGCCCACCCTTGGGGAGCACCATCTCAGGTGGCCACAGAATGAGGCTTCTGGGGTCACTGTGGCCCCCCAGGCCCATGGAGAAATGGCCTGAGGCTAGGGTGCTGGGCACCTGCTCTGCCTCCTGGCCTTCCCCAGCCCCACAGCTCCCCCACTCTGAGATGGAAAAACAGACATTATAAGTAGCTTTGACATTGTAAGTGGATTTTTTTTCTTGCTGGTGAGTGGGGAGGGTGGTGGAGGAGCTGTTTGTTGGGGAGGGAGGAGGGAGGGTTGAGGATGGTGTTATGAAGGGAATAAAGCTTTTTTGTTTTAAATATGTGCTTGGCCTGAGAGTGGTTTTGGAGGTGGGCAGGGGGTAGGGGTGTGTGGTTGGCATGGCAAGTGGGATAGAACAGCCAGGTCAGCCAGGGCTTCCTGCAGCTGGTGCCCTGGCTCCCACTGGCAGGTGTGCAGCTGTCCTGGGGCCTGGGTGGGGTGGGGCATGCTGGGGCCAACAGGGCCAGCAGGAACATGGGGTGCTAGGTGTTGCTGGGAGGGGCCAGATTCTGGCACCAGGTTTTGGCTTTTAAAGATGGCTCCCAAGTGCTGGCAGCTAGGGCCAGACCCTGGAGCTCCCCCAATGGCCATAAGAGCACATGGCAGGGCTGGAGGGACTTGGCACTAAAATTTATTGCTTAGTGCACATTTCCTTAATGTGCAGTAGATTTAGTCATAACTAATTACACATGTAGACATACCCATTGTGTTTCTCAACTGTAAAGGTAGCACTGTATTCTTTTCAAGAGCAAGAAATGCTTTTCTTTTTACATGTGTAAAACATTGTGCACACAAGGACAGATACACACAGGGAGAGGGACAGACTGGCTTGGAGGATACAGTAAAGCATTTCATAGATTTCATAGATTTCATAGACATTAGGGCTGGAAGGGACCTCGGGAGATCATCGAGTCCAGCCCCCTGCCCAAAGGGCAGGAAGTCAGCTGGGGTCATAGGATCCCAGCAAGATAAGCATCCAATTTACTCTTGAAGGTGTTCAATGTAGGCGCTTGAACCACCTCCGCTGGCAGACTGTTCCAGACCTTGGGGGCTCGGACAGTAAAGAAATTCTTCCTTATGTCCAGCCTGAAACGGTCTTGCAGGAGTTTGTGACCGTTCGACCTCGTCATCCCATGGGGCGCTCTGGTGAACAGATGTTCCCCCAGATCCTGGTGGTCACCCCTGATAAACTTGTAGGTGGCCATCAGATCACCCCTGAGCCTGCGCTTTTCCAGGCTAAAGAGCCCCATGTCTCTCAGCCTATCATCGTAAGATCTGTTTTCCTAACCTCTGATCATGCGCGTGGCTCTCCTCTGGACTCTCTCAAGCTTCTCCACATCCTTTTTGAATTGTGGAGCCCAAAACTGGACGCAGTACTCCAGCTGCGGCCTCACCAAGGCCGAGTACAAGGGGAGAATGACGTCCCGGGATTTGCTCGAGAAGCATCTATGGATGCAAGCCAGCGTTTTGGTCGCTTTACTAGCCGCAGCATCGCATTGGAGGCTCATGTTCATCTTGTGGTCAATGATGACCCCCAAGTCTTTTTCTTCTGTAGTGCTAACCAACGTAGCACTGCCAAGCCTATAAGGGTGCTGCAGGTTTTTCCTCCCAAGGTGGAGAACCTTGCATTTTTTGGTGTTAAACACCATCAGGTTCTCGTCCGCCCATTTGCTGAGCTTGTCCAGGTCAGCCTGGATCACCCGCCTATCTTCTGGCGTGGATGCTTTGCCCCAAAGTTTGGTGTCATCGGCGAACTTGGCCAGTCCACTCCTGACTCCAATGTCCACATCGTTAATGAAGATGTTGAACAGTATGGGTCCCAGGACAGAGCCTTGAGGGACCCCACTGGTCACAGGGCACCACGATGAGTGACTGCCATCAATCACAACCCTCTGGGTCCGACCACGAAGCCAATTTCCCAGCCAGCGGATCGTGGTGGAGCCAAAGCCACAACCGGCCAGTTTGGCCAAGAGGTGATCATGGGATACCAGATCAAAAGCTTTTTTGAAGTCAAGATATATGACATCAATCTCTTCTCCCTTGTCCAGGTGATAGGTCACCTGGTCATAGAAGGAAATGAGATTGGTCAAACAAGACCTACCCGCAACAAACCCATGCTGGCTGTCCCTTAGAATGTTAGCCTGGGCCAGTCTCTCAAGGATGGCCTCCTTAATAAACTTTTCTAAGATCTTCCCCAGGATAGAAGTCAGGCTAATGGGCCTATAGTTAGCCGGATCCACTCTCCTCCCTTTCTTGAAGATCGGCACCACATTGGCCTTCTTCCAGTCTTCGGGCACTACACCAGAGCGCCAGGAGTTTTCAAAGATCTGTGCCAGGGGCTGGGCTATGACGCTCGCCAGCTCCTTGAGTACCCTGGGGTGCAGGTTGTCAGGGCCAGCTGACTTGAAGGTATCCAGCTTCTCAAGGTGTTCCTTCACGAGGTCAGCATTGATGGAGGGTAGGGGATCCCCCTCACCCAGATTTCCCTGTCCCATAGCAGGCATGGGCATCCCGTGTGACTGATGAAAGACTGAGGCAAAGTACCTATTTAATAGGTTGGCTTTTTCCTGGGCGTCAGTTGTCCCGTCTGGTTTAGCAGGGGTCCAACATTGCCCTTGCTTTTCCTCCGGCTCCCCACATATCTGAAAAAGGACTTTTTGTTGTCCTTGATGCCTGAAGCTAGTTGGAGTTCAGTTGCAGCCTTGGCTTTCCTGGTTTGCTCCCTGCAGGACCGGACCAGCGCAGAGTAATCCTCCTTGGAGGTGAATCCCATCCTCCATCCTTTGTAGGCTTTCCTTTTTAGCCACAGTAGGTCCGCTAGGTCCCTGGAGAGCCAGGGGGGCTGCTGTGCCTTCTTGCTGCCTTTCCTCCGTGTTGGAATAGATTTAGCTTGTGCACTGAGGATCGCTTCCTTGAGAAGCATCCACTCTTCTTGAACTCCCAACTCCCTGGGGTCATGGTCCCTGAGGGCCTGACTGACTAGCCTCTTGAGCTTGTCAAAGTCGGCTTTTCTGAAGTCAAGGACTTCTGTGTTGCTGACTGACTTGCCAGCTTTACGGCGGA
The DNA here is from genome assembly GCF_052110815.1 of Crocodylus siamensis. Classification (NCBI taxonomy): domain Eukaryota; kingdom Metazoa; phylum Chordata; order Crocodylia; family Crocodylidae; genus Crocodylus; species Crocodylus siamensis. Next base: position 200,606,169 of record NC_143397.1, read on the forward strand.
TGGTGAAATTGTGATGGTTGTCTATTTAATAGACGATTTTGGCAGATTCAGTTGGAGCTTTACTGAACTTACCCACAGCCTCCACATCTCTGATGGAATTTCCTGTTTGCTAATCTAGTATCAACTCAATGGAACTATCCATGAACGTGTGCCATTAGAAATGCAATAGTATAATAATATAAAAGGACATCAAGAAAGCAGTGATGGTCTTCTCTTTTCATTCTAGAAGTGTGGGGTTGAGACTAGTTATCATTGCAAATCCATGAGTTGCTGAATGCTACTGACATGCACCTGAGCATGTGAGACTCAATGGGTGCATCTACACATACTATTACTTCAAAGTAGGCTTACTGCACAGTAAAAATACTACACAGTAAGTCCACCCAGGAGCATGTCTAGATGTGACCCCCCTTGGGAACAGATTTGCTTTCACCCTGCTCTGCCCCTCTGCAGCAGCCAGGAGGAGCTCCAGGCTAGCCTGGGGTCTGTCTTGGAAAACTGGGTCAGTTCCTATGTGCACGGGGCCAAGAGAGCTCTGTTGGCTGCAGTGGCAGCTGTCTCCTGCCCCCGTACACATTGGGAAGGGTCCTGATGTGCATACGGCCAGGAGACAGCTGCTGCTGTAGAGCTGTCCTGCCCTGTGCACATAGGGACAAGCCCTATGCACAGTGGGGCTTTCTTGTGAAGCCCTGAGCTGTCCAGAAACTGTCCCACTTCTGGGGCATGTTCCAGCCAGCTCTGGACTGTGTGGAGAGTTCTGGAGAATCTACTGTGCAGTAAAGGATCATGTGTAGACATACCCAGATTGTAACATTTGCTATCTTGCATTTGGGATTCACTCTCTCCATATTTATTGACTTCAGGTCATTGTTTTTCTGGATATTACTGGATAATAACTGGATATTGTGTACCGTTTGGGTAGGAAGTGCCAATAATGAGAATGATGCCTACAGTTATAGGAGAAAGATAATAATCATATACAGAGATGACCCAAGCAGGGTGCAGAGCCCAGGGCAAATCAGTCTGTGTGGGGTCCAGCCCTCAGATGCAAGGAAGCCAGCGGTGGATTCAGTGGCAGGGGGGAGTGGAAGGGTGTGCTGAGTGGCCAGACATGAAGCCAGTGGCAGCATGGAGTCACCATAGCTGCTCCGTCCAGCTCCGGAGCGCCTCCCAAAACACGGGGCCCAGAGCAGTTGCCCCAATTTGCCCCCTCCAGAGACAGTCCTGATCATATACATCCAAAGTAAGAGCCATTATCATGTCATTGACTGAAAAATATTTAAAGGATCTCTTACTTCTCCGAATTAAATTGTAACTATACATAAGGTGAATGGAGGCTCAAGATCTTTTCTTCCTTCTGCTTTTAGATTGATTTTCTTTCATTTAGTCCCATGCTATAGGCTTCTCTCTTCCACTTTCAGACTTTCATACTCTATTAATGTGACCTTCTACTTTTGGTAGCATATATCTTATAGAGCTTTGTTTCTTGGAAGCAATCACACATAAAACCAAGTGATCTGAGCTAAGATTGATTAAGGTTTAATTTGTTGGGTACATTTGTAGGTGACCTACATTTTATACTGTGTATAATAATAGCACTAACTTTTTGAATATTTATGAACAATTTTCTTGAGTTTAACTGAAATGACACTTGAACTGGTTTAGAAGAAATTAACTGCTGCATCAGTCTTCTTATTTGTAGCTGTAGTATAGCTATATCAAAAATGTTATTTAACATGGACTTCAGTGGGATTTTTCTGGGAAAAAAACATCTGTTCCACGTGAACCAAGAGAGTTAGAATCTGACTGTTGAGGAATGGAGAATGGAAGTGAAAGTTTTTAATACTAGGCACTAATGTTTCAGCATTTTTAAAAATTGTGACTAGAGTTTTTCATTCTTGGGTAGACTCACTGTGTGTCATGTTAAAGAGATTCACCCCCACACAGCAGAGTCTATATTGTCACTTGATGCAATCTTATTGATTCTCCAGGTATTAAAGGGGCATGATATGTTTTCATTTCATTAATTGTTTCTCAGGGGGCAAAGATGAGTTCCTGCGATTCTCTCCTATCAAGTCTGAAAATTCTTTTCAATTAAAAACTCATATCCACAGATGGTACTGGCATTAAGAACAACCCATTTTGTCTACAACAACAAATATTGAGCTATTTCAGGAATTACCCTATAAATCACTAGCCATGAAATGGTCTGCAGGATTTCAAATCAAAAAAAGAAAAAGCTGAGGTGATGAGAATTTGGCCCATATGGTTTATTGTCTCTTGGATGTATCAGTTTCATCACTGTGTCCGGGCAATTTAATTACATATTATGGTGAAATATAGTGAAAAATGTAATCAAGCTATTAACTGTAAATATGTTATCCAAAACATTAGGATCACAAAGGTGATAATAGAAATGGTTTAAATTGAGGCAGAATGCTCTGTTAAAGGGGATTAAAGAGACCATTTATTGAATAGGATGGATTTCTTCCAAGCCCCTGTGTGCAGAAAGCATGCAATGCGTGAATAATTCATCTAGAAATTCTATCGTGAAGTTGTATCAGTTTCCATAGTAAAACCTGGCTGTGGAGGAGGAAAATACATCAACATCTGTGACAGGCCCTATGAAGAGACAGTTGCAAAGCCTTTCAGGCACCAAGAGCAAAGCAAAATATAATAAATTCACCAAGTGTCAAATTTGTGTCGGCTGAATAATGACACCATATGTCTGGGCCGCTGTGCCACCACAGGCTGCACCAAAAAATACCTCCCATCCCTCCCATCTCCACCCCCCACCACTAAAAAACCCCTATGGCTTTATAAAGTGTGCATCAGCAGGGTAGTGCACTGGCTACTGTTTTTCACTCATAAGCTAGGTAGAGATTCACATGACAAATATGGAGCGTGATCCTTCTATGCCTTTAAATGGGAACTCAACCAATATATTTATTTCCATTTGAACCTAGGTGAGAAGTTCACTTTTCACGTATAACATAAACACTCAAATTTATTGTCTTATTTTCCGAAAGGGCTTCTAGTACACAAAAGTATATTTAACTTTCAGGAAAATAAAGCTTTCTGATTGTTTGCAGGCATGAAGCTAAATTTAAACTGCACTAGAACCAGCTAAATGGAATTGGTGGCCCAGCATCGCCCTTCCAGCTAAGCAACATGGATTTCTATCAGCCCTTTCCCCTACATATTAAGTTATTGAGCTGGGTCCCATTAGAAAGCTGTATAAATTTCTCTGTAAGGTCTCCTACTTGCTTATGATTTCTAGATAAATACTGTCTACTGGAGGAGAAAAAAAATCAGCAAGTTTTGTACTTATGAGTTAGCGGTATTCTGCAACAAAAATACGACAAGAGGAAGACTCAATGTTTTCATGAAATCAATTTATTTAATATCACACTAAAGGGACAACTAATCTACCCAAGCATTTGACTCAATATCCTGGAAGAGTGCTGTAACTGCTGTTTATATCTGGTTTCAAACTTCAGCTTCTATAAACTGGCGCTGAAGCTGCTAGTTTTTGTTCCATTGCAGAAGTCTCTGGATTTTCTTATTAAGTAAGACTTAAGCTTGTTATTGGTCCATTCCCCTTGGTAACTCAGCACTTCATGAGGCACTGTTAGACCATCACAAACATCACGGATCCAAAGCTTTGGTGCTCTTGCTGAACTTGAGAAGGAGGAGGAGGTGGTACGATTGTGTAACGAACAATAAAATCGCCTTATCTGAGAGAACAAGGTCCCCAGGTGAACTCAGCCAGGCAGCCGCATGGGCCGGCATGGCTCCTCGGAGACCATGCGATACAGGCAAATGAAGCCCTCTCCAGAGGCAGCCATTTTGGAAAGGGGGAAATGGCTCCCCAGAGATATTGGGATAAGGACAGATGAAGCTCACTCTGGAGGCAGAGGGACTGCAGAGAGATTGATTCAGCTCCCCGTGAGCTCTAGGTGGGAGGCAGAGCTCGGGGATGTAGCCCTCCTCACACAGGGCAGGGCCCCTGTGAGAAAGAGCTAAGACCCGAAGGATGGGCGAACTTTGCCTGGCAAGTGGGCGTGTGTGGGTGTTGGCAGGAGATTGCCAGAGTCTCCAGCCCAGACCCTGCTTCCTCCCTGTGTGTCGGGATGAGGGTCTGGGTAGGGTAAGCTACTTTATAGGAATTTCGGTGAGGGAGCACCTGCCTGCAGCACAGCAACCCCTGGGGCACAGCTCATGAGACCCCCACAGCAAGGACCCCCTGTGGGAGGGGCACGGAAGCAGCTCCACCATCCTGGGCATCCAGTTCTGGATGCCCATGTACACATATCATCCAAGGCCATCATCATGTACAACGTAATTAACTGAGGGTGTGAATAAGTTTCTGACAGTTTGTCTGTCGTATATTAATTGATTTCCTTTCCTTTAACCCTGTGTAAATAAAGTGTACATAGTTGTAAATTGCGTGGTGTCTAATCGAAGGCCCAGGGACACTAGGTGTCTTCCTAGTGGCAGGGAACCTCCCTCACTCCAAGGGGGTGGGCAGTTCCAGGCGGTGGGCACCTCCAGGGACCGGGAGTTGGGTTGTGGCTTTGCAGGTAGCCCTGCAGCTAGGGTTACAATTGTTAAGAATGTTAAATCATCCCTCACAGCCAGGTTGTATGGTTGTCTCATATCTTTTTCCTACATCCTAAGTTGTGAGAAACAAAAAGAAAATGTTTCCTGAGCATTCTGTGAATAGTCTGAAGAAAATAAATGGATAATGGTTAAGAAGGATATTAGGGAAGAAAGGGTACTGGAGAAGGAGCTAGAGCTATTTGCCATTAGGAGACTGTTAAGAAAGCTGCTATGCATATAGGCACGCTAGCAAGCAAAATATAGGCAAAGGCTAAGATTAAACTCTTTAATATCTCAGAAGTCTACCAACTGTATAGCTATGGAATACTGAAGCAATGACTATCCAGTCAAATTAAATACTCCCAACATTACTCACTTGAAAGAATGAACTACTACAAAAATTGGGTTAAGAAGAAGTGTGAGGGAGAAACAACTAGTAGGGCAAGTGAACTCTACAATAGGTTATTCAATTATAGACATCTAACTGTCATCACTTATTTTATGAACCACTGTCAACTCCATCAATAAAAGGAGAACCTGAAACCACAGCTTTAAAAGGGAACGGAAATGCAGAAAATATATTTCTGTCTGGAAGATGTCAAATCAAAATATGAAGGGAAGATGAAAAATATAATTCCCCCTAGGAGATCATTTAAGTAAGAAGGGGAGAGAAACAGCAGAACTGTCAAGATAAGAAGAACCAGACTTACATGAGCTTTATTATTATTTTGAGCAGATTCTGGAGATGTAAATTTTTTTTCAGCTATGAGCAAATTTAGTTTAAGAAATGATATTGGTTAGACATAAATGAGTTATTTGCAGTGAATAATTTGCTTGACAACTGTCAACTTCCTGTTCATGGAACAGCTATGGGCAGATTATTGTTTCCTGGTGCTGACTGATCATAAATTGACAATTTTTTTAGTCAATTCCTGCTATTTTTCTATAGCAGGAATTGATTGCAAAATAGCTCTGGGTTAGTATTGATACCTAATACTTGAAATTCCATTTATTTTGGTTACTAGCTCTTAGACATGCAGCCTCACTACATTTGTATTTTTCTCTGACTGTATTTATGAAATTCTCATCAAGGATTCCTGGGACGCTGAGTCTCTAAGAAGAATGCAGTAAATTTAGAGGGAGGTAGTAGGTGGGCAGGATTAGGCAGTGTTAAAGTCTTTTCCTTTCTAAGCCAAGCAAGGCATGCCAAGGGTATCGTTCTGAGAAAAAATGAAGCTACTGTCAAGCTTATTGGCTGGGAAAAGAGGTAAACATTGTATCCCTTCTCATCATGCTGGCACAAATGTAATTGTGTGGGCCCATGTGGTCTTAACTTTAATGGGTACAGTCAGATCCTTGCCAGGATTCATTTTAACTCTTTCTCTTCAAGGTCTGTGGAGAGAGGTTTGAGGCACCCTACACCTCTGCTGCAGTCAATCACTCTCCCATCCCATAGAAAGTGTGCCATGCATGCAAATAGGTTAAACTTTAAATGTGTGTGTTGGTAAGACTTGCCTGTTCAAAGGGTAATGGAATGGAAGGGCCCAGCAAAGGACCAAGTATGGCAGAAGTGACAGATGGAAACAGGGGAAAAGATGTTGTTCACCTTCAGCTAGGGCTAGCATTATAGTCAGTCCAAAAGGTCATGAGTAGCAAGAGAGGAAACTACCTCTTGCCTCTCTCTCAGTCTGTCTCCTGCTGGCTTCACTTACCCAGCCCAACATACTCCATTACAACCATTCATGATTTCTTATTTCAGCTCCCACCTCAATTTATGGGGGACTTTCCTTCTTTTCTTACTCCAGTGCCTCAGTTAATTCAAACAGAAATATTTGCTAACCATTCCTTTGATCGTTTAAGTTGTATATTGTAACCTTTTTTTTTTGGCTAGTTCCTTATTCTTGTCATTTATTTTGATAGCAACAATTTCAGAGCAGAGACAACAACATCTTGTATGTTTGTCCAGTGTTGATTACAATAGGGTCCTGAATATGAATGTGACTTCTGCATCTCTGTACTACAAGTATTAAATGTATAACAGCACCTGATAGAAACCCAGTAGTGCAGAAACACTAAAGGAACTAAAATGGTATTTTCTTTTATGATACTGTTGCTTAATTCTCTGAATGTATTTAAGAAAAATCCAGCCAGGGTGAGGGAACCTAGTATGTGATGGAAAACTAGAAGCAGTTGGAGATTTATAGGGAAATGAATCTGTGAAAGTGACCTTTACCCCTGAAACAGAGCACTCTTTGATGCATTAATCTCAAGGAAAGAACAGCAGAAGGGGTTTTAGTTCTATAATAGCAGGACGAAAGAATAAGAAAAGCTTGTGTGGTGACTGCATAAGAGGTCCTAGAAAATCTTTTTGAAGGAAAAAGAGGTACAGAAAATGGCCAAAGAGTCATCAGGTGGAAGACTGACAGATTCACTAGTCTTCATTTTGCTAAGGAAAATGGCTAAAATTATTTTTTTTAAACAAAAGATGAAATGAAAATAGGGCTCAGACTTCAACAGCATGCTTAATTGTACTCTTGATTGCTTCAGGAATTTATGCAGTTACCAAACACTCAACTAAAAGCAGGGGAACTGAGACAGAGCTGCATAAAAGTGCTGCATTTTTCTACAGTTTTGCTGTTCCACTTCAGACAATTTTAAAAAAAATGAAACCTCAGGACACTTATTTAGCATTTAAAATAGGCAGATGTGAAATAGCCTATTTTGCATGAAATTTTGTGAGCCTCACATTTTAAGCAGAAGTAATTACTTCTCTTTACTTGGTTGCGCACAAAGAAAAATGTATGGAGAAATCCACCAGCATGCACCATATTGACTTCACTATCTGATTACTTAACTCAGAAAGGAGCCAGTCAGCTACTTAGCTATTGCATCCTTGATTATGTACAGTAGATGGGGCAGTATTTTTCAGGGAACTGCAAGGAGATTGTGCTGAAAACCGCAGTTGTGGTACTCACTCCTTTCTTTTTATCTGAATTCCCTAAATACTCTCAAGGTTGATTCAGGAGGCCCTTACACTTTTTAACCCAGATGCTGTAATTGGATCCTTGACTTCACTGTGGCTTGCGTGGGCACAAATATCTGCCCAAACAGATTTAATTGCAGGATTGGTGCCTTCCCGTTAGTGGTCTAACAGCTTGTCCACATGTATGTTGTGAGGCGAAGGGGCTGTCCTACATGCATCAAGTCAACAAATGACAACACCAGTAAGCTGAATGCCAACACTTTTTGTCAGTTTGGCATTCACTAAAAGGATCATGGAAGAATGAATGTATTATAGTCATCTCAAATATAGTAAAATGCAACAGTTCCATGGCCCTATAAATCCAAGGATTAAACAAGTCAGGAGCTGAGCCTATTTCAAATACAGACCCTTCCCTTTGATGTCACAGACGATTTTCTGCACACCACTTTCCATTTAAAAAGTCTCAGATGCCAAGTATACTATTTTATAAAAATGCAATCAACATCCAAACTTTGTAATAATGACAGCAATATTTATATTGGTTCTGGCTGAGTCAGCTAATTTACTTGCTCTTATTTTAACAACATGAAATAAAATGCGCCATCAAGCCTCCATCGTAACTTTGCTAGTCAGGGTTGAACCAGACACAGTAGATTGTGACTACTATGTGACTGACCCCAGTGATCCCAGTTAGGTTGTGCTGAATGTTGCTAATAACCCAATAGTGCATGTACAAAACATTGCAGTCCTTCTGACCACCCTTTTACATATGTAAAATTTTCCAGAGGCAGAACATTTCTCAAAACTCTATGAAATTTTTAAAAGACAAGTGAATGTTTATACGTTGCTATGAATAAATTTGAAAGCTATTGATGGGACATATTTCTCCACAGTTTGATTGTCGTATACAAATTCAAAAACAGAAAGTGAACTTAGTGAGGCCTCTTCCCAAAGCGTCTTATAAAATGTAAGATTGTCACAGCTAAATTACAACATAGATTTCCATTCAGATAAGCAGGGAGGTTAAACCAGAGTTTTTGTATTTACCTACTATTTGGCCATCTAAATTATGCCATTATAGTTCACTGTATATAGTGGATCTAAATCTCAATCTAAATTATTAAAGAAATTAAAATTCCCACTCAGTTCCCACAGAAGTAAAGAGAGAACATTATAGATTCTAGCACTGTTACTTACTGCATTTCTGGTAGTGGTAGGGTAATCAGACCTCTGCGAAGTGGCTAGTATTCACTTTGGATTTGGATTCGTTTGATTCGGGGGACACTCTGCCAGCTCTTGGCCCTTTAAAAAAAAAAGCCCCCACTCACTGGATGCTGCCAGGTGGGGGTGGGGGTGGGGGAGATCCTCAGTCCCCCAGTGCCCTGTGCTACATGGGGGGGCTCTGCCCCAAGATCACTGCAGCAGTTGATGAGTGGGGGGCTTTTTTTTCTTTTTTTTTTAAAGGGCTGGGAGCTGGGGAAGGGGGGGGCAGCAATGCAGGGAGCTGGGGGAGCAGGTGGGGGTAGGGGGACTCATGGCAGAGCCCCCACATAGTGTGGGGCAGTGGGGATTGCCCCCCCACCTGGCAGCAGCCAGTAAGTGGGGGCTTTTTTTTAAAGAGCTGAGAGCTGGGGTGGGTGGGGCAGCCATGGGAGGGCTGGGAGAGTGGGTGGGGGGTGGGGGCTGGGGGGATCAGGCAGGGAATGGGGCCTGGCAGGGGTCCCCCCATGGTCCCCTCCCCCACCTGCTACTTACCAGCTCCAAGTCTGGCTCCAGCTCCCTGGTGCAGTGAGCAGGGAATGCCTGAATTGCTTAAACTCTCCAAATCTTTTCTGAATCAATTTGGACCTTTTAATTGTTCTCCTGACTCAATTCGTATTCAGAGATTTGGCCACCAAATTGGGCTGAATCTCCTCCAGATTGAATCAGCACTCAAAACTTCGCACAGCCCTAGAAATCAGCAAAGCATGTGAGCTCAACAGAGCAGAATGCAAAACTGTTGTTGCTGATACACATTCAATTCAGTTTAGTTTTCAACATACCAAGCAATGGTACTTGAATTACTGTTCTCACACAACATTTCCATGGCCTATTAGACCTTTCTATTGGGATCTCTCCTCTGATATTCTTATTTTTGTGTAGTTTTCCTCTGAGGTCTGTTCTATTCTATTACACAAAATTACATTTCTTAAAATGTATTCCCAATGTTTTTCCTCTTTGCCATCTAAATTTGTCCGTTGTCCCCATCACAATATTATCTGGGTGTCCCCCACTAACGGAAAATGGCGAAAGTGGACAATTATAGATTCTTTATTAGTTGACACTTAGCCAAGCTAAACTGTACATTTCAGATCTCTTAATCTTTTCTCATAAATCAGTCCCATCAGGCCCATGATTATTTTTGCTGCTCTTCCTTGAACTCTCTCCAATTTCAAGCAATGATGTGCCCAGAACTCAGCACAGTATTTCAGATATGATTATATCTGGGCTGTAGAGGATGGATGTTACCTTCATGTTTTGTGATATGACGCTTCTATTTGCCATGCCATGCCTGGGATAAACCTGCTTTGCAGTCCCAAAAGACAGTGGTTACTACATATATTACACTTAAATATCAGACAGCCATCCAAAAGCACTAAACTTTTTAAAAAAGACAGCAAAAAACTTCTAGTTGATGAAAAATCCTTGCATTCAAGTCACACAGCATCTGCTATCCAAGTAAATTTGAAAAAAAATACCCAAACATTATCCTTCTGAAAAAATCTTTCCACTTAATATATTCATTTCACTGTCAAAGCAATCTAAGTATTTTAAGGACCTTTTTAATTAGATGTTTCTTGCTGTGCCTTAAAAATAAGGAAGACATTTTCAGTCTTTGATGAAGGCCTGCCCTCTGTTTTACCTGTAGCAATAGCAGCAAACTTGTGTGGACCAGAAAATACCCTGAGGCATCAAACCTGCAGTCTTAAAAACCACTAACAAGTCTATTTCACTCTTATACATCCCTCCACCCTGCAAAATATTTAAACCAATGCCAGAAACAAAGTACATGAGCTTCCTCATAAACTCTTGGCTACCGTTGCCTGCCCTGAAGTCACAAGTCCATTGTTTACCTGTTCTTTTGAAGCCTGGGAAAAATATATCAAAGTATTTCAGGCTGCCAGAACTTTGCACTCTTAGACACTGGCATTGTGACAGAAAACCCAGACAAGAGGAAAGATGTCTAGGTTTTAATATCTCACTATCCCCTGAGCTCTTCTCAGGGACTTGAAAGGTAAGCTGTGTCAAGGTAACGATTACAAAGTCTTGCATAAAAGGAGCAAGACTGACTAGCCTTTCTCACTTACCTGTGGCTGCTGGCCCTGAAGTCATGTGTGACAAGTTTTCACAGAAACTGGAAATGGAAGAGACCTAATATGTCAACTACTCCTCTCTCCTGCCAATGAAGTATTGTTCCTTATGAGTTATTGTTGTCCCACAGATTATCAGCAGGTTAGGGGCTGTGCATTGTATCAGTTTTCCAATGTGAGAGTAGAGATACAAAGTTGGAACATTTTTTAGTGAGATGCACTGGTTTACAGAATATACCCGGGTTCTTTTCATGGTAAAAATAGCAGCAAAAATACACACTGACAATCTCACTAGAAGAAATTCCAGCCATAACACTGATCAATAGCCCACAATCTATACTTTTTGCTTTCAGCATGCTATCCATTTGCATCCCAAGGAAACTACCTCAGCCCCAAATGATTATGAATAGAGTAGTAGAGTAGTAGTAGGCCTGTTTATTAAACATCCTTTAGTCCAGCTTTCTGCAACACAAAGGGATTCCTCAAACAGCCCATTATAACTCAAGTCCATCAAAGTCATATTCTTGGTCGCTCAAACCATCATGTCTTCTCATCCATTTTGTACATCATGACTACATGTTATCTAATACAGAGGTCTTCCTTGGGTTGACATAATCCTAATATCTCATATTTTTATGTGCCTGCTACAAGATAATATCTGTATCCCTTGTTCACCTGGTTTTTCCATTTCTTGTACAGCGGTGCATCTCAGATTCCAGAAGTTCCCACCGAGAGGCTTTACAATGGTATATTGAAGAACACATTGTTCTAAGGTGATTGCAACTGTCATTTGATATTCCAATTACACGCTACTTTATTAATCAGGATCCTCCATTTGAGTGCTTTGGCCTTTCCTCTGGTTATCTTCCTTTCCACTATCCTAGATGGAGAAGCTAAAACATTTGTACTTAGGAAAACCTTGGGGATAAAATAGGTCACTTTCTTTTTATGCGTATATGCCGTCTGAGAAGGTAATTCCTGGTTCTTTGATTTGAGCAGTATTTGTAACTGGGCTCATCGCAAGGCCACCTCAGACAACTCATCCACATCTTTATACTTTCCTGATACCCTGAATGTGACTGTTGGACTCATACCCAACAGTTTCTTTAATGATCAGGATTCCTTCCCCAGGAAACTTGAATTTTAAAGAGCCATTGTAAAAATAGATGGTTTATCCCAGCTGAATTTTCATCTTTTATAGATAGGGTGAAAATGGTCTATACATTTCATTTCTGGCCTTTCTTGTAATGCAGTACTTTCCTTCATCAGGATTTAGACTTTTTCTATCAGCCCCCATAGTTTCAAAGTATTTTGTACTCCTGTTCCAGTACCACTCCACTCTGCAAGTTTCAGTATCTACAACCACTTGAAAAAGGGAGGCCAAGACTAGAATAGCCACAGAGGACTTTTTTAACTCAGCAAATTCCAAACCATGTTCAGTGACCCAACCCACATAATAATTTTGCTGTGTTAACTAACTTGTAAGCAACCGGGTATACTAGGAGAAAATGCCTATCAAACATTTCAGGAGAGAGAGAGAGAGAGAGAGAGAGAGAGAGAGGGTGTGTGTGTGTGTGTACGGGGGGGGAGGGGAGTCCACCAATGCTGTCCCTCTTAAGTTTTCTCTTTTCTCAGTGGAAATTCCCTCCTTGCTGATTGTGCATCTGAAGTTGGTGATTGCTTTCTAAAACTAGGTCATATTTCTTTGAGTTCAGTTTCAAATTGGCATGATGAATCTTATCACAGACCATCTCTAAATGCATCAGTTCATGTTGGGAAGCTTTAGCATGTACCAAATTATCAGACAGGTGTAAACAGGCAAATACAAGAAACTTGTACCAAGCAATACCCTGTCCATTGATCTCTCAAGGTGGTAAGGACAATACACATGCCAAAAAACATTACTAATGCTGTGGCTAGAGCCAATCTTTGATTAACAATCTTCTCTTTATCTTTTGGATCTACTTCCAAGTGTAGGGAGTCACTTGGGGGAAATTCATATTGGGGAAAACCAAAATGAATCTGCTACAGCATCCAATGTTACTACTATTTATGTCAAAAGATAAAAACCCTTTTGAAGTAACTACGCTGTAATCCAAGTATATTTTAGTGTTTCTAAGTTTTTTAAAATCAGAACTCAGAGTAAGATCTAACAACTGCTTAAAGCTTCTCTACACATTTGTTTAATGCCATGAAAAGTTTATGTCTGAAACTGGTAACCAAGCAGGTGCTTGTTTGATGGCTGAAGCCAAACTAATACTTTTGTCTAGCACCATAACACAAAACATCTTTGGTGGGTTTGGAAACTTGATTCCTCCTCAGAATATTTTCAACTCTTTTTGCTCCTCTTCATTTCAATGTACAGCAATGTCTAAAACAGGTCCTGAGAGCTCAGGATCACCTCTTTGTCCATGTCCATACTACTTCCCTGCCAAGTCTGGAACCACCACTGAAAAACAAGCTACATCTATACCTCTAGGGCTAATCACAGGCTCTCTCTAAGGCACATGCTATGGTTGTCTCCAAACCATCTACTTTTCCAGCCTTGGAAATGCATAGAGTGGAAATTAATAGGCAGAGTTTATGTTTTGGTAGTAGTCCCAGGTTTGGCAAGAAGATGGTATAGACATAAGCTAAAATTCTGCTCAACTCCTCAGTTTCAAAGCAGGTTTCAGCCATTGTTCCTCTTCCTTAATAGGAAGCTTTTCTCCATGTTTGCCATCTTGGTTGCACTCACCCAAGGACAGGGCAACCTCTTCACTGCAATCATTTGTCAGCAAACTTTTTGCAAATTCCCTGTAGTGTCTTTACAGGGAATTTTCATAGGCTGGATTTGCCACATACTTTTATTTGCAGGTATATGCAATAATTAGCCACTTCAAAGTTGTTTATGAGTTCATGCATTATCACAACTACTCAAACCACCCAGTCAATTTCCAGGGGTTCAATTCAACCTTTCCCTTTTTGAATGAGCATATATACCTCAGTTACTGTCACTATCTGATACAAGTAATCTGGATTTTCTTGCATCTTCAGCAGGCCTCCTCTAATTTCTGTTATATGAGCCAGTGTCCTTAAACCCTACATATTTCCTAATTTGTGTTCAACAGTTACATATACGATTTATGTTTTTTAGTAGTGTGTAGCTAGTGGGCACCTATGGTGTTTTAATACTATATTTTCATGTTTTAATTATGTTTTGATTTCTAAATTTAAGGCTTAAAAGTTACAAAAACCCAGGCAATTCAAAATTATTTTGGGGGCCTTTAAGAGATTCCTGTAATGTATTTAACTTTTAAGGATGATTCTGGACATAACCTGTTCACCCTCCCCCTCTCTGTGAGAGGAAACTGGGGTAGATAGATTGTAATTCTGACCTAGTGAGTGGCAGTTCTTGTGTTATTCACACATAGTCTCCATTTTAATGTAGTTTTTGTTGTTTTTTGTTAAACTACCACCACACACAGATGGAATATATATCTATGTCTCTTGCCATTATTAGGGAGAGCTGGATCCCAGCTCATACCAATACATTGCTTCTTCCTTAACCATGTCACTCCCCACCCACTTAAAACTAAGCATCACAAATACAGTTGTTCAGTAATTAAGTAATGTTGTTTTTATAGGTGCAAATTTAACACTGCTCTAAATAAATAACACTTTAAGCATGGCTCAAAATTATTTAATAGCAGTTGTGATGGGTCCTGGCTGTAGATGTAGCCTAACTGCACCATTAAGACACATTCCCAGGGTGCTTCCACACCTTGGGGTGCCTTTCTTCCTCAAACCCCTCTCTGCTGTTTGTTGTTTGACTACTGAGAACCAGATGAGTTGTGACAGGGGAAAACTCCTTGTCCTGTTGTGCCTGAGCCCTTAGTAGAGGGTATTTTGCCAGCTAGAAAGAGCACACCCTTATCCATTCATGTGCTCAGAAAGAATGGATTCCCCTTGCCCCCTGCCCACACCTTTTGTGGAATGTGGTAAGTTTGAATGGTCAAACTACTCCATAAGGATCAAAAATATCACTGACGCTAAGTGGTTTATATAAGAAAAACAAAAAAGGATAGATTATAAATGCAAGAACAAGCATAAAAAAAAATCAGTAACCGTATGTTGAGATAGAATCATAGAAAGTTAGGGCTGGAGAGACCTCAGGAGGTCATCTTATCCAATCTCCTACTCAAAGCTGGACCATCAACTAGATCACCTCAGCCAAAGCTTTGTCTATCCATCTCTTAAAAACCTCCAAGGATGAAAATTGCACAACTTCTCTGGGTAATTTGTTCCAGTGCTTTACTACCCTCCTTGTGAGACAGTTTTTCCTAATATCTAACCTAAACTTCCCTTGCTGTAGCTTGAGACCATTGCTTCTTGTTCTGTCATCTGCCACCACTGAGAGCAGTCTAGCTCCATCCTCATTGGAACAATGCTTCAATTAAATTAAATTGTCCCCTCCTCTCCCAGTCTTCTCTTTTCCAGACTAAATGTGCTCAGTTCCCTCAGCCTCTCCTCAGAAGTCATGTTCCCAAACACCCTAACTATTTTCACTGCCCATCACTGGACTCTCCAATTTATTCACATCCTTTCTGTAGCGACAGGCACAAAACTGGACCCAGTACTCCAGATGTGGCCTCACCAGTGCCAAATGGAGGGGAATAATCACTAGTGGCAATGCTCCTTTTAATGCAGCTCAATACGCTGTTAGCCTTCTTTGCAACAAGGGCACACTGTTGGCTCATATGCAGCTTCTTGTTCTTTGTAAGCCCCAGGTCCTTTTCTGCAGAGCTGCTGCTTAGCCAGTCAATTCCCACCCTGTATCAGTGCATGGGATTGTTTCATCCTAAATGCAAGACTTTGCACTTCTCCTTATGAACTTATTAGCCCTTTTCCAATCCTCTGGGACCTCTCCTGATTTTTCTAAGATAATGGCCACTGCAATCATATCGGCCAACTCCCTCAGCACCCTCAGGTGCATCACATCCAGCCGCATGAACTTTCCAGCTTTTCTAAATAGTCCCTAACCTGCTCTTTCACCATCGTTGGCTGTTCACCTCCTCCACAAACTGTGCTGCACAAACTGTGCACTGGTCTGGAAGGTGACCTGTGAAGACTGAGGTAAAAAAGGCATTGAATACTTCAGTATTTTCCACATCATCCATTACTAGGTTGCCTCTCCATTTCAGTAAGGGACCTGCATTTTCTCCGATTTTTCTCTTGTTGCTGACATACAGAGGTATATAGAGATATGAGAATAAACAAACATAAGAAAGTATTTGAACAATAGCCTGTTCTTACCTTGCATCTTAAATCCAAAGATATAGTCCTTATCCAGCTTCACCAGGTCAAAGAACAGACCCTGCCTCTGACTTCATGCCAGAGCCTTCTGCATCTCCCTGTCAGCTTGCTTTTCAGTCTACTTAGCCCACCAGTACCCAGGAAGATGGAAGAAAAAGCCATGCCCTTGAGATAGGCATGAGTACACTTACTTATCTGACTGTTCACACGTCACACCTTCAATTCTAGAATGACTCACACTGGGTACGTCTATGCAAAAAATACTGCACAATAGCACTCCACAGCATGGACAGTGATAATATGCTACTAGGTAGTATTATTAGGCTACTGCACAGTAGCATCACCTAAATGATATTTGCTGGCACTACTGCTCAGTAACTCTGGTTACTGTGCATTTTATTAGTACTTGCTAACACAAGTACTAAATAAATGCATAGTAACAACTGCACAGTAGCATCTCATGTAGACACACCCACTATGTCAGTAACTTCCTGCCCCGCACCAAGGTACATGTTTACCAGACTAGACATCTTTCTTCATCCACAAAAGAAAATATGTTTCTTTTGAACTACATCCTTCATATTTTCATCCTTTCAGACACTGCGATTTCTTACCCAAGGTCCCTCTTCCTTGTAATTTCCCCTCACTGGAAAATGTTCTTTCTGTATCTAGGTGTTAGTCTTGGGCACCTTCTTTAACGTGTAAATTCATTATTGTGTGGCAAGAGTAAAGAACTCCTGGCAGTTGATTATTCTCAGCAATTCTCACTTCTAAATGTGAACAACTGAGGGCTACTTAAGTTCATCGCTGCCTTATTAATACAACCTTGGCTATAATATAAAATTATCTCAAAATTATATTTATATCAAATATAACAATACTTACCAATATGAAAATCATTCAGCTGAATGCACCTTTACTCTAGTTATAAAGAAAGACCAAACATCACCGGAGTAAATCTAATCCATGTATGTCACACAGCAAACCCCAAAGGGCAACTTGGTTTTGGGGTGAATCTATGACAGCAGTTTCAAAAGAGGCAGTTAAAAAAATGGTTAAAAAGATCTTTCCTTGGCCAGAGAATTTGTTCGAGCTGGCTGAGTTAATGGCTCATAGTGATTGAGCTATAGCAATACCACTTCATCACCCAGATGACAGAAATTGTGAGATTAAACTCTGGAAACAAATCAAGGATTTTTGTGGGGAAAATCATGTGGTCCTGTGGAGCAAGAAGACTTGTAGGAAATGTCTTTGAAATCGAAGTTTATGAATCACTAGTGTCTATAAAAATTGTCTACAGATGTTCTAAAGTGTCCCTTCTGTTTTGATTGCCAAAAAAGGTAAACCAAGGGTGGAAATGAGGTAGATATAAAATAAAGGTATTCAAGACTGATCAATGCAGCTGAAAACATTTGTATATATTCTTATTTTAATTGCTATAAATTTTTGTGAGGTTGGCTTTGTTGCTCACTGTAATACTGAACACACTGTTTTGTTTTTCTTTAGATATCATTTAATTTACTTGGTCAAATGATCAACAAAAAAAGTACTGTGAGCATGAAAAAATGTAGAATTTATGAAATAATTAAAAAAATTTCACTAGGTCAAAGCCATGTGTGATAATACCTACCTGTACAGCACCATATCCAAGGTTATAAAGAAATAATCAAGGGATAATAATCTCTCTCAAACCTACAGAAGAGCTTCTTTAAGCATTCCTACAACTTTTTTCCTTGTTGCTCCAATCATATGTACCACTTTCTTGAAACTTTGCCTCAGTTTCTAGTCTTCTTCTCATTCCATGCAGTTTCTTATCCTGTGCCTATTACTAGGGTATCATCTTCAATATTCTGTTTCAGAGTCTTCCAAAACTGCATTTTACCTTGCTACAATAGCAGTTGCAGTCTTCTCCTTTAACCTTTTATTCCAAGAGTTACTTCTTGGCTATTTTTGTCTTCCTCCACTTCTGACATCATGATTTATTCTACTCTTTCCCTTATGCCTGGGAATACTTTCTAATGAATCTATAGTAAGACTTCCTTACAGTGTGAACAAGTGTTCATGGGATCTCGTTTAGGTTTAGGCAGCTTGCTTTAAGCCACCTACACCTAAACTGGAAATAGCACATACAAGTGTTTGTTGGTGCTGGGAATCGTGCAGGCAGCCCCGGGGGGGGGGGGGGGGGGCTGGCAGGATCAGGAGGGTTGGCAGGTCTACAGGGAACAAGAAGTTGCATGGTTCAGGGTGGGAATAGTCAGGGAGCCCCAGTCAGGGTGAGGTGGGTAGGAACAGTACAGCTCTGGAACTGGAACTAGTGGTTGGGTTTTCCTAGTCCCAGGGTTGCACTATGAACATGTCCAGGCATTCACTAGGCATAATTAACCCATTTTAGATAGTGTTAAACCAGGTTCATCTAACATTAGTTTACCTCTAGGGTGAACTAACTTTAAATTGGGCATGCCATTTTTTGGGTGATTTCAGCCCTGCAAATGCCTGTACTCCCAGGCATTTAGATTGACCTAATTTTGGTAGGGCAGCTTAAAATTATTTCTTATATCACAGCCATTATTTAAAGCCTCCCAATGACAATGGCTATATGCACCATTTACTGCATATTCAAGCAGTGCTTTAACATGCAAGCTATTTGGTTTGGTTTTGGGGCAAATCATGAGTGGCCATACACAAATGGCATAGCTAAGAAGAAAGGGTCAAAAGGAAGTCAAGTACCATTTATGCCTCTCCAGTCTGGAGAAGAAAAAGAAGGGAAAAAAGAGTTGGGACATGAGCTGCTAAGTTAGCCAGATGGTAACAATTCCAAAAGACTTTCATAGCAGCAGGCAATAAGAGATATTACATAGCAACTTTTAAATGACATTTCTTTTCTCCAGCCATGCTTGCAATGTGTATGCCTTATATGGAGGCAGCTATGCTAGGAGAGTCTTTGGGTAACTACTGAAGATGGGAAATCCTGTGCTAGTTGGTCATACTGACTTGGGCAAAAGACATATTTACATTAGGGGTGAAGATCCACTCCTTTGCCCAGCATATCCACCTGTCCTGAAGCATTATATTTTATATCTATGTACAGTATATGTATATATTATCATTTATTTTTCCCACTAAAAACTAGCTCTGTGGACAAAAGTTTGGCATTCCCAATTAACACTGTTGGCAAGATCTTATATGCAAGCCAAATGTTACATCATGTCAATACTGTTTCAGGTGGCACTGATTTGTCTCTGCTTCACCTCAGTATTCACTTCAAGAGCTAAATAGCTTTCATAGAAGCATTTTTCATAAAAATGGCACAAAAGATATTTTGCTTACAAAACTCTGAAATATTTACTTTCTGAAGAGCAAAATAGGATGGAAGAGACACAAATGTTTCTTTTGTGTTGATGTTGTATAGATGGTCTGAAAATCTGAAAATCAGATCTAGCTGGGAAATAATTCACTGAGTGTAAGTAAGTGATGAAACAGCATGATGTATGGTCTTAAGCTAACTGTTCAGGCATGTGTATATAAATGCTTTAGATATGTATGTAATAGGGTATTCAGAAATCTGGACCTCTTAACTGAATAAAAAATATGGTGTGTATTACTAAAACACTCCCCTGAGCTTCCATATCAAAGGCAATGCTTTAAGTCTCATTTTCACTCTTGCCACTGAATGCTGTGCAGATATAGAGAAGGGAGACGTTAGGCTAAGCATTTCCTGTTCTTAGTTATTTTTAGAAAACTGAGGTACTGTATACATCTGTAAAACTGCTGTATCTCTACAAAGCATTTTATTCCAGGCATCTGTAATACTGTATTCTGAGGAAACTGAAGACAGGGTCAAACCAGGTGATCTCAGAGAGCTTTCCTTCCAGGAGTAAGTATGAGCAAAGGAGGACAAAGGGCAATACCAGAACCAGCATATACAGAGAACAAGAACACAAGTACATGCCCTTATTCATTACTGACATCCACTCCTGCTTCCTAAAGAGTCTCAAAGCCAAGGCACTTCAGAGCTATCTGTTTCTTCAGCAGCGAGTGTAAAAATAATAATTTCAGACTTTTGTTCAGTTGCATTTGGGTGCATCTGTTTCAGCTCCCAACATGAAAATATAATGTGATACAAGATAGACACAGGAATTATAGTACAGCACAAGCTATGGGGGAACCAATTCCTTTAACATAATAAATAATAACATTTGCTATCGTGAGTTTATTATTCAGTGTTTCAGGAGGAAATAATTTACAATGCTGAAGCGAGACAAATACGTGTGGGATGGAGGCAGCTAAAGTGAAGGGTGCTTCTTTTAATGAGGGACAGCTGCATTTGCTTGGATTGACAGCTGTTTTTTTATACAATGGCATAAATGCCGTATCCTGCAGATTCCAGGGAAAGGGATACATGGGTTCTGCTCTCATCCCACTGAACATTTTTCCGCCACATTTTACAAGAGATCACGATTCAAAAACTCCGCATGCCCCAGCAGATCTTTGCCAGCCCCACAATTCTTTACTGTTCAGGATATCATGTGCTTCTTTTCACCTGTACCCCATCATCAGAATTACAGTAAGCCCATATTAGAGCCCAAGGCTTAAACCATCAGCTCTTATTAACATCCAGAAAGATGATACATTCCCCACTCTCAAAAACAGTGGGAAACTATCATTTCCATTTGTTCTGCAGACACACTGTAGCCTTTTTTTCACTGTTAGAATAGCCAACTTAACTATCCCTGGCACTAAACACCTATTTAAACCATTCAGGTATTTTATTCTTTAGTTCACTCATTGTTTTCTCCAATCTTTCTAAGGAGACTGTCAAAGTGATCTCAGTCCCCTTTGTGTCTGTTTTGGATAAAGCACCAAGGCTAGTCCTTATTCTTATCCATTCACAGTCGTTGCTTCCCATCTCTCTCTTGTTCAAAACCTTGCTTGCACAATTCACACTTTTCCTTTTTAAATAGATTTCTTCTTTGCTCTCAGTTCTGAAACCCTTGCTTAGGCAAACAGTATCACCACTAGTCTATTCCCATGAATACACATACCATTGCATATTAAGCTTTTTGAGAGATATATCTTCTTCTTGGTTCTTTTCTTCCCACTAATATTTCTGTTAGCCCCTTAGAAGTTATTCATGCTGCTGTCAGCTATAAGCTTGAGACTGCAGCCTAACCAAGAATGGCTCTGTTGCCCCACAAAATGTATTGCAAAGTAATTTTCCTGCTACATTAGAAATAAGGCAAAACCTTTCTTAAGTTTTGCTATTGCTAACATTACCTGATATTGGCAAAAGATCACAGAAAAACTACAAACAAAATTGTAAATACTGTGTTTCTAGTTTCCATAGGTCTGACTGGAATGGATTTCTCCTGCAGACCTCATCTCATTTCAGCTAATTTTCTTTGCCTTATTTTTTAATTTTCTGTCTTCTTATAGCTAATTTCCCATATCTCTCTCTGAATTATTTTTTCTCAGTCTTCATTTTGATCTCTTCAAATTATCATTATTTGGTTAATTATCAAATGCTGGCACAAAAGACTGTTAATAAAAGAAAGGGAAAGCTTAGTTAGGTATTACAGTCCTAATCGTATAAACCAAAATTTTTAAATGTGGGCATATGGACCCCAAAATCTGCATTTTGACATCTAAATAAAAGTGGCTTGTTTTTTAGCATCCACAGCTGACTCTGAAGTATTTATTTATTTATTATTAGTTTTATATGCTGCTCTCCCAGGCTCTAACAGTCTTCAAAGAGGGTATCTAAAAGTCCAGTTATGTTTCACACCAGCACAGAGCAGAACTATTTCCAGTAATGTCCATGGAGCTGCAACAGTGCAAAAACTGGTATGAGATTGGAATTGGATTCTGTTACTACTAGGAAAGAGTGGGATAGGTTAGGATATTTTTGTTGCCTCTCATTTCCTGTCAACTACACATCATCTTACTTGTCTATGTAGAACTTTTACTACAGTTATTATTATTATTATTAGTAGTAGTATTTTTACACAAGCTATAAAACATACACAACAAACTCATCAAATTTCTTTGATTTGATGACATGATTCAATGCTGTGGAAAAACAATGATGAGGCACAATAGTGTAACAAAAGGAGTGTGAGGGGAAGAGATGATCAGGGCACCAACCCCTGGCACTAACACTGATGTGGGGGGTGAAAAAATAGAAGTGGGAGGACTGCCAGACCTGTAGCCTCTATGCCAGCAACCAGTGCCCCTGCCTTATGCAGTGCTTCTGCCTAGGTCATTCAGGTGTCACATTATGCCTCTGATGAGGCGTGTGTTACAGATTGGGGATATGTTTGAGAGATCCTTTCTGTGATCTTGATTTGCAATGATGGTTACAAATACGTATTGTCAATCTCTCCTTTACATTATGATCTACTGGCTTGAGACACCCAGATGAGAGGAGAAAGCCAATCCAATTTTGCTAAAGTCTGTCTTCTGAACACATCTCAGTTTATAAGAAGGTCAGTAATGAGAAAGCCACCAAGGGTCATCATCAGTACTAAAGGATTTCTCAGTACTAGAACAATAGGTTTCCTACCAGCAGGATTATTATTAGGTAAAGTAAGTTTGATGTTTCTTGTTTTATTGCTACAATGTCCTTGAGCTTAACTATAAAATGGAGCTCTCACAGCCAAGTGGACCCAAGTGGCAGCTGAGTGCTCAGAAGGGCTGTGGCACTGGTCTGAGGTTTAAAGAGCCACACTGTGGTGGCCTAGGTTCTAAAAAGTGTCAGACATGGTGTCTGTACCTGAGAAACCAAGAGGTAGAAACAGTGATCAGTTACTTCTCAGGCTCAAAGTGCTAAGTCACATGCAGGGATTTGGTGGGTGAATTCACTCCCAACAGACTAATGCCTGCCCAGAGATAGAGACTACTGCAAGCTGTGCCGTACACATCAAACTTTAACTGCAAAAAGCACTCACACCTTGATCTTGTAGGATTTACCCACATGCTTATATTTACTTGCTGTGAGATTCCAAGCGAAGTTAAGCATATGCTTAAATCCTGGCAGGATTGGAGCTTTAGTTACATTATCTCCTGGTAGTTAATGGGCCTCTCTATTAATGTCCATGAGCATTTTTCTTCATTTGGAGGCTCAGGGGTGGGGGAGGAGGGAAGAGTGGGGGATGGTGGCAGGGGAGGAAAAAAGAGAGAGAGAGAGAGAAAGGGCTCCAAACAGCTTGACTATAGATTGACTATAGGCTGAAACTGTGGGAGAAGGCTCAATTTCAAACTTGCAAATTCTACCATCTAGCAAAATTTGCCTTTCTTCAGCACATGCTTAGTGACCAACTGTATAAGAGAAGCAGTAATAGTAACGTAGATCCATTTCTCTTGGATCAGAATCAAACCTTCAATGTAGAGTGAAATTAGGACATTAGTACATTTCTTGTCTCTTAGACTATTAGGAAAGAAAATGCTAAATGGTAGGAAGAGATGGGATCCACCTGACAATGAGAGGGAAGAGCATCTTCACAGACAGGCTTGCTAATCTAGTGAGGAGGGCTTGAAACTAGATTTATGGGGGGATGGAGACCAAAGCCTGAGGTAAGTGGGAAGTGGGTGACCTGGAGGAAGAGCAAACAGGAGTGGGGAACAGGGGTTCTCATTCTTCCTGGGAAATCAAGGCAATAAACTAGTTACCTTAAGTGCTTGTACATAAAAGCACAGAGCCTGGGAAAAAATCAGGAAGAATTGGAAGTCCTTGCAGAGTCACAGAACTATGATGTGACTAGGATAACAGAAACTTGGTGAGATAGCTCACATGACTGGAGCACTGTCATGGATGGGTATAAGCTGTTCAGGAAGGACAGGCAGGGGAGAAGAGGAGGAGGAGTTGTGCTTTATGTAAAAGAGCTATATGATTTCTCAGACCTTCAATATGAAACTGGGGATAGGCCTGTCAAAATTCTCTGGGTTAGGGTCAGAGGAGAGAGTAGCAAGTGTGATGTTGTGGCAGGGATTTGCTATAGACCACCAGACCAAGTGGATGAAGGTTTCTTCTATAATGCTGGCACATGGCGCTACCCACATTGCCATACCCAAGTGTTGGAATCCTGAGGTGCCCAGTAGTGTAAGCCTCACTTGACTCTCCCAGGAGCTGAGACGGGGCTTTCCAGCAGGGAACTTACAAACCCTTTGCAACCACTGATATAATTATTTACAAACATTTAATTATATACAATTTAATTATATAAAGAATAACTAAAGCAGAAACAAATTACAAATTGTGATCAAAATAACTATATACCGTACACAAAAGGATCACTCGTGGTACGGGGATAGTCACTTGGGTCCTGGGGCACTGGCAGCTCACCACAGCTCCAGCAGGCTCTGTGGGGGAAGGCAGGGGGTGAGTTACTGTGGCTGGGCCTGCACAGCCCTCTCCCTACATTGTGCACCCTCTCCCTCTCTCTGGGTGGGGAAAACTCCTCACTTTTAAAGAAACCCTCCCAGCCAATCCTGACTTTGGGAGTTTCTTGGGCTCTCCCTAACCATCACTCTCTGATTTCAAACCCCTGTCTGGGGTTTTTCCATTCTTTCCCCTTTATCAAGATGTCCCTGTCTGGGCCCTGAGGGTAGGGCCCCTGTTGAGGCAAATTTCCCTTTCCCTGTATCAAGATGTCCCCATCTGGAACAGCTTACTTTTGCTCTGAGTACAGGGTTCCCAATGAGACAAATTTCCTTTGCCCTAATACAGTGTCTCCAAAGAGACAAGCCTTGCCCTGGAGATCTTGAAATAGAGACGCACACCTTGCTGGGGTTATTTGACCCTAGCAGTCTTTCCTGCCCAGAGCAGGGGGGCTGGACCCAATGATCTCACGTGCTCCCTTCCAGTCCTAAATTTCTGTGAATCTTTGGGACACACTCTGGTCAGGTAAGCAGCCCTTCAATGTCTGTTATACTTCAAACAGCAAGCAAAATTTCCTGATCACCGGCCCTGGTTCTCATGGGGGGACTTCACTCACCCTGACATCTGCTGGGGGCGGGGCAATACAGCAGTGCACAGGAAATCCAGGAACATTTTGGAGAGTGTTGGGGACAATTTCCTGGTGCAAGTGCTGGAGAGGCCAGCTAGGGGCCAGGCTCTTCTTGACCTGCTGCTCACAAACAGGGAAGAATTGCTGGGGAATGTACTAATAGATAACAACTTGGGCAGCAACAACCATGAGATGATTGAGTTCATCCTTCCTTTCCTCAGAATCCTGGAGAGGAACAGAATAAGGACCCTGGACTTCAGAAAGACAGACTTTGACTCGCTCAGGGAACTCATGGGCAGGATTCTCTGGGAAGCCAGTTTGAAGGGGAGAGGAGTCCAGGAAAACTGGCTGTACTTTAAAGAAGCCTTATTGAGAGTACAGGAATGAACCATCCTGATGTGCAGGAAGACTAGCAAGTATGGCAGAATTCCAGCTTGACTTAGCAGGGAACTCTTCAGTAAACTACATCACAAGCAGAAAACTTATGACTTGAAAACTTGGACAAACAATTAGGGAGGAGTATACGAGCATTGTTTGGGCATGCTGAGATGAAGTCAGGAAAGCCAAAGCGCAGCTGGAGTTGCAGCTAGCAAACAATGTGAAGGGTAACAAGAAGGGTTTCTATAAGTATGTCAAGAACAAGAGGAAGATCAGGGAAAGTGTGGGTCCCTTACTGAATGGGGGAGGCAACCTTGTGACAGAGGATGTGGAAAAGGCTGAAGTACTCAATGTTTTTTTCACCTCAGTCTTCACAGGCAAGGTTAGCTTCCAAACTACTGCACTTACCAGCACAGTTTGGGGAGGAGATGAGCAGCCAACAGTGGCAAAAGAACAGGTTAGGGACTATTTAGAAAACTTGGATGTGCATAAGTCCATGGGGCTGGCCAGGATGAACCCAAAGGTGGTAAGGGAGTTGGCTGATGTGATTACAGAGTCATCATCTTTGAAAACTCATGGTGATCAGGAGAGGTCCCAGATGATTTGAAAAGGGCAAACTGTCATGGGGAGGAACAGAAGGGAAGACCCCAAAAGGCCAGGGGGGAGCCCCAGGATCAGGAACCATCAAAAGAAAATGAAAGTAAAAGAAAAGAAAATGGGAACTTCTTACCTGCAGCAGGATCTGTGGTGAAGCTGGAGCCAGAGGCGGGACCCACACGGCTTGTTAGCAGCACCTTTATACAGTTGTGGCCGGTCAGTGACGTCAGCCATAAGAGCCGGCCAGCAGAAATAAAATGGGCCTCCAGCAAGAAAGAGGGCAGCAGATGGAGACCAGTGGGAGCTCCAGCAGGGAAGGTTCTCCCCGAGCCCCCACGGGGGGAAAAGGGGCTAGAAGCTGCTTCTCCCAGCGGGGGAGAACGCAGTAGGGCACTCTGCAGAGCAAAAGGAGCCAGGAGTGGGAGACAGCTCCCCACAACCAGGGACCCAGATGTAGAGGCAGAGGGGAACAGGAAGATCCCTATGCCAGAGGCTACAACTGAGGAGCCAGAGAGACAAGCATACCTCACCAGATGCCAGACCAGGTGTGACTGGTGAGGGCTCCATAAGACCTGAGGAGGTGCACCAGGCAGGAGACAGGTGGCACAAGCAGCATGAGGGGCTGTGAAATACGGGCCCCAGTGGTATAGAGCTGACCCGATGGGGGACATGGGGCAGGCGTCCGTGGAAGGACTACAGCGGGTCCAGAGAACCCACAGGCTGGGTGATGAGGGAATAGGAGTACAGAGTAGCTTGCAGGCTACCCTTGACCCATATATGACAGAATAGGGACCAGGGTGCCTGAGGGCATTGGTGATTAGGCCAGAGGAACTGGGGTTAAGGGGCATCAGGCCTCTCTAAGTGTCTCAGTATGTGGGGTTTTTTTTTTGTATTTTACATTTCCCACTGGTGGAGGGGTTGAGGTACAGGGCTTGTGGAGCCTGATTGTTGTTTAAACCTAAAGGGGTCAGCTGCATGAAAAAAATAGATGGCTGTGAGGCGCAGGTAATATATTGTGGGTTGGGCCCCGTAGGCCAATAGGACCTTTTCGGCAAGCGCACTTGGGGACTCAACAGTCGGGGACCTGGCCAGTAGGACATCTGTGACCCATCAAGGCAGGATGCAAGGGCAAGGTAGAGGGGAGGTGGAGCCTCGCAGAAGACCACCAGACAGACGTCCTGTTGTTGAGAGACTCCCAGTGGTCGGATCTCCCACTGAAATAAGACCCAAAGTCATGGCAGGCGAGACTGGGGGCAACTACACCAGAGGGAAACACCTACTCAGCGGAACATCTGGGACGTACAGGTGAACACCACCGAACATCCGGGCCTGAGCAACATGTGACTGGATGTTTGAGGCCAGACGGGCACACAAACACAGTGCCCATATTTAGGAAAGGGGAAAAGGAGGATCCAGGGAACTACAGACTGGTTAGCCTCACCTCAGTCCCTGGAAAAATCATGGAGAAGATCCTCAAGGAATCTATTTCTGTGTACTTGGAGGAGAAGAAGGTGATTATGAACAGTCAGAAAGGATTCACCAAGGGCAAGTCATGCCTGACCGACCTGATTGCCTTCTATGATGAGATGGCTGGCTCTGTGGATGTGGGGAGACCGGTGGATGTGGTGTACCTTGATTTTAGCAAGGCTTTTGATACAGTCTCCCACAACATTCTCACAGGCAAGCTAAGGAAGTACGGGCTGGATGAGTGGACTGTAAGGTGGACAGAAAACTGGCTAGCTCATTGAGCTTAGAGAGTAGTAATCAATGGCTTGATGTCTAGTTGGTAGCCAGTATCAAGTGGAGTGTCCCAGGGATCAGTCCTGGGACAGGTTTTGTTCAATAATTTCATTAACAACCTGGAAGATGGCCTAGAGTGCACCCTCAGCAAGTTTGCAGAAGACACCAAGCTGGGGGCAGTAGTAGATAAGCTGGAGGGTAGGCCTAGGATTCAGAATATCCTAGACTGGGGTTCTCAATCCCTGAGCTGGTGCCACTGGAAGTGGCCATGGACCAGCAAACCACAGTTCCCTAGAGCCAGGTGGAGAAGCCACATCTTGTGCAGGGCCCATGGCAATGCAGGGTTTAACTCCCTCACCCCTCACCCAGGGGATGGAGGTATCCTTACCTGTCTTCCAGCTGGAAATTCCAGCCACGGTTGGCTCTGACTGCTGGGCTGTGGTTTGCTGGGCTGCAGCATAAAACTTTGGGAACCCCTATCCTAGACAAATTGGAGGATCGGGTCAAAATTCTTGTGAATTTCAACAAGGACAGGTTCAAAGTCCTGCACTTAGGATGGAACAATCCCATGCACTGGTACAGGCTGCAGCTTTCAAAATGGCTATGCAGAAAAGGCCCTGAGGGTTACAGTGGACATGAAGCTGAATATGAGCCAGCAGTGTGCCCTTGTTGCCAAGAAGGCTAATGCATGCTGGGCAGCATTGTTAGGAGTGTTGCTAGCAGGTCAAGGCAAATGATTATTCCCTTCTCTTCAGAACTGGTGAGGCCATATCTGGAGTACTGTGTTCAGTTTTGGGCCCCTCACTATGGAAAGGATGTGGACAAATTGGAGAGAATCCAGTAGTGGGCAATGAAAATGGTGAGGGGGTTGGGGCACATAACTTTTGAGGAGAGGCTGAAGAAACTGGGCTTATTTAGTCTAGAGAAATCTAGACTGAGAGGGAACTTAATACCAGCCTTCAACGACCTGAAGGGGGATTTGAAAGAGGATGGAGCTAGACTTCTCAGTGGTGATAGATGACAGAACAAGGAGCAATGGTCTTAAGTTGCAGCATAGGAAGTTTAGGTTAGATATTAGGAATAATTTTCTCACTGGGAGGGTAGTAAAATACTGGAACAGTTTACCCAGAGAGGTTGGGGACAGTCTGTCCTTGGAGGTTTTGAAGACCCAGCTGGACAAAGCTTTGGCTGGGATGATCTAGTTGTGGATAGTCCTGCTTTGAGAAGGGGGCTGGACTAGATGACCTCCTGAGGTCCCCTCCAACCCTAATTTTTCTATGATGCTATGAAACCATTGTAAGTCCCAGAGAAAAAGGAGATGTGTACATGTTTTGGAACATGAATAGCAATAGTGGCATTTACTGGTTATAACATGGTACTTTTCATCTGAAGAATTAAACCTACTTTTGTAGAGTTCTTTAACTATTATCCCTATTTTCCCTGTGGGCTAAGTAAAGAAGGACGAAGCAAAGATCTAAATTTTCAGTAGTGGTCACTAATTATGGGCATCTGTTTTCTCATAGTTATGGTAAAGGCACTAATTTTCAGAAGTCCTAAGCACTACCATTCCAGCTGAAGTCATTGTGAGCTGCAGGTGCTCAGCACTTCTGGAAAAAACAACAAACTGCCTGTTTTAAAATGTATACCTTAAAAAAAAAAAAGGCTTACAGAATTAAAGACATTTAAAATCTGGGCTCTAGAATTAGGGATAGAAGTTTCATAAATCAGTTTGATTTAAATCAGTTAAGTCTGATGCTCCATCCATGCAGGTTTATCTTTAACTGGTTTCAGCCATTTTGAAAGCGGTTTATGTGCACTGAAATTCTGTTCTGTTACAGGTTTAAACCAGTTTCTGATCACTTAAACTGGTTTATGTGCAACTTCTGTCCCTACCCTAGGTAATTTGCTAAGTCTGTTACAGAGAGCAATATGAATTCTGGCCTTCTAACTCAGACACCATTCAGCTCCTGGATAGTGTTTGCTCTTTGCAAATCTCAAAAGTGCTTTTATTCATTAAAAATACAGTTTGAGGCAACTGGGCCACAGTGTTAACTAATTACTTTTTCTCAGGTGACTTATAAATCTAATTATCCTGGAACAATAAAGCCCTAATGTTTTAGTGACAGGTTGCTTATGTATGTTCAATCACTCTATATTTTGCACATTTTTGGAGGGTTTTAGTACAGAGACACGTGTGCACACAGCCCCACACAGTAAAGCCAAATGTCTCACAATACACTTAATTAAGGTGTCTCTCAGTCAATCTTTATGTGATAAGGGTTCAAAAAGAACTCTTAGAGGCTAATTAACATATAATCCCAATTCTAAAGACTACATAGAAGTTTAGGAAATTAAGATGGAAAGAACTGATGGTCCGTCTAATCCATCCCTTGGCTTTTCTTTCGATTGACATTTAGTAACCATGCCCAGAAATGTTCTCAGCCCTCTGTTAAATTCCTTGCTTTCTTATATCTACACCTTTTGTCAGATTGTTCCATATCCTAATTACTCTTTCTGTAAAAAATTTCTTACCAGTATCCAGTCTAACTTTCCCCCTCATTTCGAGTTGTAGCTCATGAAAACAAAGCAATTTCCACTTTAGAGAGTAGCCCTGATATATATACAGTATTCATTACCATTAAGTCATCTTGCAGGCACCTTTTTTTTCCCCCTAACAAGAACATTCAGACTCTATTACAAACAGTGGCTGTATCACAGCCAAGGGCAACAACAGTCTAGGATTTTCCCTAAACATCTCTGGGAAAGTTTTTTTTTTTTTTTTAAATTTGTATTCTCCTTGACCTTCTTCTATTTTAATATTAAATATCACTAGATAGCACAGGAAGAGTCATTAAGAACTATCCATATAGTTAACATAGTTCACTGACTTTTCTGCTTTTGAGGCCAAGAATTGTGTGTATATACATACCCCACAAAATCCTGGGCCCCAAAGCCAGGACTGTTCAAGGCTTTGTAGTTGATGACACCAAACATTTTATTATCATTTTCTTAGACCAGTTGCAAACATCACAATTATGTGGATAATCAAACGATACCTGATAGCTAACTCTGTGGTTGGGATTTTGTAGTCCCATCTGAAAGAACATGGTTTTGATTCATGGATCCAGTCTCTCCCTCTGTGTCTGCAGATGCTGTGGGTACACCCAAATTGTCTTTTTCCATTATAATTAATAGTGAACTTCCCTATATAACTATGATTATATGAGGGAGTCATTCCTTGTTACACTGTTCTCTCTGCAAACATCCTGATAGTTTTAAGTTCATTAAAGGGGGGCAAAGAGGGGAGGGGGAGACTCAGGTCATTTTTATAATACTATGCTTTAGAAAGTTTTTAAAATATAACACTTCCAGCTTTTAACTGGGTGTAAAAAGAAATATTAAAACATTTCAGGAAAACACATGGAACTTAATAAGAACTTTCCATATTCCTACTGACAAACTGAAGGGGTCTTAAATCTACCCTTTTCCCCTTCCTCATGGATGGTAATTGGACACTCTCTCTCTCTCTTTCTCTCTCTCTCTCTCTATATATATTTTTTTTTTCCAATGAGCCCCAGCTGTATTTGTTCTCCAGCCATTTAACCCTTACTGGTCTGTTTTTTACCTGATAGATCTGATAGCTAAATAGAACTTTGGGCTTATCTAGATGAGCCAATTTAAGTGCTTGAGGACCCATGCTATTCTTGGATTATGAAGGCTTTTTGATGCCAAGATTGTCTACACCTCATTTGAAGACAGCAGAGTGCTATATATGGCTATATAAGAAGCATGTTTGGAACTTCTCACAAAAACCTGTTGACCCTCTTTCCAGTGGCTTGTGTATTGGCCTAGCTCTTGTGCCCAAATTCTGACTCTTCATAAATCTACTTTTAAAATAAATTCTTCATAAATAAAAAAATATTAAATGTTCTTAATAGAGAATTTGCAAGGAGCTATTATCCACCATTTGTAAAGACATTTGAACAAATACTAAGCATTCCCTAGAAGAGTTAAAACCCTATCCCACTGGGTAGTTCAGTGGCTTATCATTTTGGTAGGACCAGGATTGAGCTCTAAAAGGAGGTTATTTATTTATTTAGATTTTCATAAAAACAGTGCCTATTTGGGGCTCTGGAACTACAGTAAAATGCTCAACATCTGAACTTCAATCAGCTGCACATTGCAGTTTCTCTCCTTCTCTTAAAGTTCTGTGGGGGCTTCTTGCTCCTTTTTGATCAGGAAACCTCTTGTTATTTGTAAGAGCTTGAAAAAAATATCCTTCAGGATTCCCCTTTGTGTTAACTAGAGTACTTTAAAATGCAGTTACTGTCAATTGACAGTGGTAACTTTTAACCAGTCCAAAAGGTGGGGAAGGGGGAAGTTGGCGCTGGGAAGGCACATCAGTTATTACTTTGTAACCATTACCTCTGCATGCTTCTGTTACCATAAATTGGTGTAAATGTAAACCTGAACGAAACAGAATTGAAGTTGCCATGTTTTGATTATATTTGTATGGTGACAGGAGCATGCAGACATTACAGTTTTATATCATGCAGTTACCAGATATATGTTTTCATAACTGCACAGGGGTTGGTTGCAATGTTCGGCTTTCTGAACTACATCTGTATGTTGAAGTCTATATCTGTATGTTGAAGTCTCCATTGCCATAGACCTCACACACACACACTGTATGTGTGAGGTCTATGGCAATGGACGCTTCAAACATACAGATACAGACTTACAATAGAAAGCTGAACATTGCAAATAACCCCTGTGAAGTTATGAAAACACATATATATTTCTGTTATTGTGTGTAATATTCTTTTTGTTATAGGAAAGTGTGTCTTCATCAAATGATTCCTCAAGAGGATCTGAACTCTGTGTTGTGATCTGAAAAGCTTGCATTATACATTTGCCAAGCTTTCATTATTAATAGGGCCTTCTCAAGCACCTCTTAGCTAACTGACATTCATTTGAGACAACTGAATTTCTAAACTTCCCTTATACTGCATCATTGTCTAAGGATTCGTGGTCTAGAATCTGTGCCCTTATGTTAGTTTAGCTACAATTTAAAAGTGACAGCAAACTAGATTAGAATCATCTTGAAAAAATATTTCTGTAACTTCATATGTTTTTATAGCCTCACAAAAAAATGTGAAGGTGGAGCATAAGTATTTTTTCTCACATTGAATTTATGCATATTAAAATGACAATATACCCTATAACTGAAGGGTTCATTCAGTCACATCTCAATAGAATACATATTTTCTATTTACCATGAATACTAGGATTTTTAAATGTACATGTTGCATGTGTCTTCAACGGCTACAGTATGTCAGTCAATACAGTTGTAACATGAAACTCTGGTGGAGGTGGTACTGGATTTGTTTTTTGTCAGGACTGCCAGAGTTGTTCATAAAAATTCCCTTATGAACACTCTTCTGTTTAATTTGCCTTAAATTTGTCCATTTTCCATGGTTCATTCTTTAAGGTGCTGGATACTTATTTTTACTGTTCTCTGTAAAAGAGAACAGGAGAGTTGAAAACACTCTGGGTGGAATCCTAGTCCAACTGCAATCACACCGCTGGATTTCGGTGGGGCTAAAGCTTTTTATGACAGGTATTCAACAGTATACTGCAGAAACTGGCCTTCTTTCAGTCTCTCCAATTGCCTATGTCGATTTTCAACACACAAAATATGTAGCTAAAAGGTGCATTTCTTTTACCCTAAAAAACTATACCAGCTTCTTTTGCATTAGTCAGCTGACCATAACACACAATTCCTGATATTTCTTCCTGCTTATGTAAACTGTATCTTTACCAGAGGATACTACTATGCCCCAAGTAAGCAACATTTCCTTTGTGCAGTCTTAAGTTGCAGTCAAAGCTCCAAAGGAATTGAGTTGGTGCAAGCTCATCATAGGGTATATTAATTCAGCTACCTTGTATTGGCACTGGATTTGTGACCCAGATAGTTTTTTATGGGCAGACCCAAACCCTCAGACTGTCCATGACTTCTCCATTTGATAATAGGCAAATGTTATTGATGCACAGTGAAAGCAGATAAGAATAATGCAAACAATTCTATATCTACCAGTCCCAGGGTTCACAAAATCAAGGTATGCCTGGCCAGTACGCAAGCTTCACTCCGAGTTTTCTTAGATTCATAGATTGTACAGAGCTGGAAGGAACCTTTCAGATCATCGGGTCCAGCCCCCCCAACTCTAGGCAGGAAGACAACTGGGGTTAGGTGACTGTTTAGTCTTGTCTTGAAAACCACCAGGGTAGGTGACTGCACCATCTCTGGAGGGAGTTTATTCCACAGTCTGGACACCCTGACTGTGAAGGAGCTTTTCCTGGTATTAAGCCTGAAGCAGCCTTCCAGGAGTTTGTACCCATTGGTCCTGGTTTTCTCCGGGGGTGCCCTAGTGAACAGTTGTTCACCGAGCTCCTGCTGCATTCCTCTGATACAGCAGTAAGCCGCTATCAAGTCCCCTCTTAACCATCTCTTCTTTAGGCTAAAGAGGCCCAGGTCCTTCAGCCTTTCCTTGTATGGCTTGCCTTGCAAGTCCTGATCATACAGGTGGCTCTTTTCTGGATCCTTTCAAGTTTTTCCACATCCTTGTTGAAGTGCGGTGCCCAGAACTGGTTCTTAGGGCTGTGTGAAATAGCATTAATTTGTTTCGACTTCCATTTCAACAGGACAGTGTTTTGTTTCAAGTTTTGTTTCATTTTGAAACCACTGTTTCATTTAATTTCATCAGAATTGTTTCACTGTTGTTTTGACACAGTTTTGACCATAAGCTATAATGGAGAACCATAAAACAGACTATAACTTTGTCATTTCTTGCCTGATTTGAATGAAGCTTGCAGGGATGGTATCCCCTTCTGAGGCCATGAAACTGCACCTCAGGCTGCTGACAAGCGAAACTCGTGATGTGGGTGACAGAAAGCAGGCCAGTTCAAATAATACTGCCTTTTATGCTATTTTGCCATCCCTCTCCCAGAGCACTGGGATCGGAAGGGACTTCAGGGAAGGATCACAGTCACTGGCCAGCTACACCATCAATATGAGAGTGGTCCTTCCCCGCTCTTCCCCTTCCCTCTCCTTACTTTCTGTTTCCCTGCAGGCAAGCCCAACTCAAGCTTCAAAACTCATTTCGAGGCTGTTTCAAAGCCCTTCGTTTCATTTTGATTGTGCTGTTTTGAGCTTGAAACGAGTCGAAACAGTCAAAATGAAACAGCTGGTGAAATTTCGCACCCCCCTACTGGTTCTTTCTTAAACGTCAGATGTCAGCAACCTGGAGGTCAAAGCATGGGTGAGAGGGGCTGGTGGTGTGCCCTTTGTTCATGGTAGCCTCAGGTTCCTCTCTTGGGACTCTTTGCTGCTCTAAAATCCCTCTTTTTGTACTCTTTCTTCCCTCTGATGATTTTTCATCTTTGAGCTTGGTCTTCCTGTGGTTGTCATACTTACATTCTGTCCTGGCCACATATTTCTTTGTTTCACAAACTCATCACATGCACACATCCTAATCTAGTTCTTTCTGGTGTTCTCCTAATTTGGTCCATCTACCAAAACCAGAAATCCCCAGGGTTCTCCACTGGGGCACTGTAACCTGGCGCCAATGCTGAAGAGTCCCTTATTTCTAGTATGGGACAATGTGGTACATGTTTTCAATTTCACAGCCCGTGCATCTGCTTGCTGCTTGCCTGTGTCAGACACGGTGGGCCTTGAGGAAACTGTCACAAACAGGCTTTTTAGAAACCAATTAACTCTTGCTGTTGCTCTGGACCATTATTCTAGTGCATATCTACTTTACCTACAAGCCAAGTCCCAAAAGGAAACCTCTAAATACCATTTTCTAGGCATCACCTTGGATGTACACAACTACAACAGCCTTTGCTGCCCATTGCTGCCTCTGCCCTGAAGCTCTTTCCAAGTCTCCTGCCCCCATTTGGGGACCTGGGCCTAGAGCTCCCTCCTGCTGGGGAAGGAGGACATTGCCCCCACCCATGCTTCACCACTGGAGCTTGCCCCAGCAGCAGGCAGCTCCCAGGGGCAGGGAGTAATCGCCAAGCCCCAGCCAGGAGACAGCTGTCTCCTGGCCCCGTGCTCACTGCCAGCTGCTGGGCTAGCACCCCAGAAGAGCTTGGAGGCTCCCCCTGGCTGCTACAGCAGGGCAGAGTAGGGTGAGAGTAAATTTGCTCCCAAATGCCCACTCATGTAGATGCCTGCCTAGGGTGGGGTCACTCTGGAGTAAACCAGTCCAGCAGCATTTGCACATGTAGACATGCCCAATATCTGGATTCAGTGACCTTTCTTCCCCCACTCCTAGGACAGCATGAATTGGCTTCAACTGTTAGGTTGTATCGGGCTGGGAGGGGTGAGGGCACTCTGCAATTGGTAGAATCACTATCCAGAATCTTGTGTAGAAAGAAAACTCAGTGGATGTGGCAGTTACAACAGTGGCAGCTGCGACTGCAGATTGCACCTGCAAGTTCTGTGCAACTTGGGAGAGGAATAAAGAGTGCTATGTGCCCTAGTTCAGGTGAAGAGCACTCCATAAAACGCTTTTACTGTGGCCTTGGAGAAAGGTCAAAGATTTGTCCCTTAGAGCAGCGGTTCTCAACCTTTTTTGCACCAGGACACATTTGTAAATATCAGTGGCCAGCCCTGACCCAGTCCCCCTCACTCCTGCCCCACTGCCCCCCACCCCTGGGCCCCAGCTTTCCAGTGTGTGGGGCAGGGGGCAAGCAGCTCCTTGCAGGCTGGAACGCTGCCAGCCTGCAAGGGAAAAGCCACAGTTTCCCCACTTATTTCTTTAAAGGAGAATCCATTTTTTAGAAGTTCGTTCATGAAGTTTTCATATATTTTTGCAACCAACTTTTGGGTTATGACCCATGGGTTGAGAAACGCTGCCTTAGAGAACAGTTTACTATTAAAATATTAGGCATCCATAGTTAGATATTCCTAGACACACTATTGACGAAACAACTGCTTATTACTAATGAATATATTGTTAGTGAATCATTGATAGTGGGAGTATCTTGCTACATGCTTATTAATGCTGTATTGTGAAAAGGTTCATTTACACCTTAGAATTTTGAAGGCACATTATTTTTGTTTTGCCACTGACCATCTTGATTTGATATTTTAAATTAAGTTTGTGAACAAAGGAAAAGCATTAGAGTTCACTTTTGACATAAATAAGTGGGTTATCAAGTAAAATGGAAACTTTTTGTATATTTGATTACATTTTGTTTATTTATACAGCACCTCTGATCCAGAGCACTCAGGGAGGTGAACAAAAGGACACAGCAAGCTAGCAGTAAGCACCCATGGACAACAAGTAAGAGAACAAAACGTTGAGTTAGTAGGAAGAGGAGTAGGCATCTAGTCATGAGGAGAACCAATAAGAGAGAGAAATTTTCAGGAAGGATTTATGATGATACAGCTGCATAGTGCTGGGGTAGGAAGAAAATTGCAATAGGAATACAAGTCAATGCATAGGCATATCATCCTGTGAATGGGCACATACTGAGAACCTTACTTAGGCCTGATTACAAGCTGAGACAATCCTCACCAATGTGTTTGTACGAAGGGGACCGCAGCTTTTAAATCAGGAACACACCAAAGGGAGTTTTGCCTGTTTTTTATTCCTAGGACACAGGGGTGTTCAGCCTCACATAAAAAACAAGGAGCAAACAAATAATGTTATTATCATTTGGTAGATCTATGGAACAATTTGGAGCCTTTTGTTAAATAAAAAAAAAAGTCAAAGCTGAATTTCAGATAGATGAGATGGGGAAGCAGGGAGGCAGGTGATTTAGGACTGGTAATTTTTCACAACTATCTTCCTTCCTTTGCATCTTGTTTTTTCATTCATGTTCTCCTTCAAATTTGAGGCAGCATTTTTCACATTGGCTGGTGAGCAGTTCCTGTCATTTACTCCAGTGAGGACCTCACCCCTGCTGTCTGCCACACAATGAGTCTTCTTCCCCATGCCCATACTCTAAGCTGGCCTCTTTTGCAATAACTTTCTTAGTAATATGAAGGAATTACTGTTTCTTGCCAAGCAAGTTGAGCTCAGGTAGTAGTGGTGGAAATACTTAGTCCAGCAATTCTCAACTAGGGGTGCCTCAAAAGTCTTTCATGGGTGCCACAATGTTAGCACTGTTAGGTATGCAAACATGAGTCACAAGATAAATCCAAAGACGTCACAGGAAAGCACATTGATGAGCATTCAGATCTGCTGTGATCTTTTCAAGCTCTCTACACCAGGAGAATCATTCTGTTATTTTTCTGCAGTCAAAAAGCAAGTGAAATCTAAGAGCTAGCATGTCCTGAGGGATGCCTTGAGTCTAAAAAGGTTGAGAACTGCTGGCTTAGTCAAAGGGAAGGAAGATGGACAGGGTAGTTAAAAGGCAAAACAACAAAAAAAGGTCACCATTTCAAAATTAAAGTTTGAAGACAGAGAGGATTGGACAGAACGCTATGCACCGAAAATGCCAGCTAGAGTGAATCAAATCAAAACAATGCCCACACCATGCTCCTTGGAACACACAGGGCGCATCTACACATCGCCCTATAGCAATGTAGTGATGTGCTAGGTTGCCATACAGTGCGCTACGTCACAATCATGTGCATCTACACGTGATCACCCCTATGTCACGGTAATGACATGCTCCCCAGGTATAGTGCGAAGTCTACCCACGCGCCACGCACACAATGCAGTAACCACCCACACTGCGCTGTGCTTTAGTACTTCAAAAGGAAGTATGACAGCACTGGGCTGTAGCAATGTTGCTGTACAGTGACATGTAGATGCATCCACAGAGAAGAAAAGAGCTAGAAACAACAGGACCTCAATAATCAGCCACCCTGATCTTGAAACAAAAAAAGCAAACAATGAGGCTTTGCAGTGCCAAAGTCACCCCTTACTGAGCCCACTACAAGAGACAATTCAAAACTTTACAAATACAATATTTTTCACCAAAAAACCTGGCAGTTTTGTTAAAATATTCATCTGATGTTGCTCACATTTTTTAAATAAAGTGGCCTCAGGGCTTTTTTACTTTTTAAAATAAAGAAAAGTATTCTTCTCCCAATACTGGGACCATGGCAATTGGTTTGCTAATCTGGATCCCAGTTCACTGAGCATTCTCCTGAACTGTGGCCCTCATGAATCCCCTAACAAAATAGCCAGTCCCCAAAATGTGTGCCATTCTGATTTGATTATGTAACAAAATCTTTCTTTCCTTTTCAGTTTCCTTCTTAACAGTCCAGTTGTCTACTTTTTATAACAGCTTAACACATGCAGAACTCTTGGTTCAACTGTGTTTATAATATATAGTGCATGGATGTGTGGACATAAATCGTCGCATTAAGAGTTAAATACCCTTACGTGCCATGGCCTGCTTCTTATTGTCTTCAGTGGGGATAGATTTGGCACAAAATAACTTTGAGCATTGCTACCTAGACAACACAGATCTGGTTTGTATGCGACTGTTTTTTGCTTCTGCTTTCCTTTTTAAAATTTACATATGTAATTAAATGCAAATGGCAAAACAAACAAACGATCTACAAATTATTTTCTAAAAATACAAAAATGAGGCATTTTAGTTCACATGCTGTTCCCCACCCTTAACTCACGTGCAAAGCACACTTGTTTGGGAATAAAGTCTTTGCAACTTTATTGTTAATTTTTTGTTCAATATTTCAAAACTGTATCTGTTATTTCTAATTTCTGTGCGTGGGGCTATAACCCAGTTAGAGACTTACCCACTGAGGGAGAAAAAAAAAAGAAATCTTAATTTTAGGTTACTTTACATATCTTTAAAACTTCTGAGTTTGCTTTGTTAGGAAGAAATAGAACACAAAACCAGAACAAATTGGTTAGGTACAGACATTACTTTTTTACCAGTACAGGTTTCCCTTGTTTTATATGAGTTCTGTATGTGCAAATTTGCTTTTATGCAATGACCCTTTTTATACCAAAAATTCGTCATATGCGATGTAAATTCACTCTTAAGCGATTGCTGTGGCGGAAGCCCGCAGTCGGCTGCATTGTGGGAGTGATGCCATAGGCCAGAGACTGGTGCCATGTGCTGCCCCCTCCTCCCAACAACCTGCTGGCCCTGCTCATGCCCTTTACTCCCCCTCCCAATCCACAGGGGCTGGCACTGCAAAGGAGCCAGGCGTGGGGCTGTCCCTGGGCCAGGGTCTTCATAGCGGAGCTGCCCTCATGCCACCCCTCATGTGCAGTACTGGCAGGGTGAGGGGAAATCCCTATGCGAGTATGTCAGTGGCAGGTAGTGTGAGCTGCAGTGGGGACCTGCAGCTAAGGATGGACACATTCCCTCCCCCGCTGTGCCAGCGCAGCACATGGGGGCAGCATGAGGGCAGCACCTCTCTGAAGCCCCTGGCTCAGGGACAGCTGTGCACCTGGCTCCTCCACAGTGCCAGCCCCTGCAGCTTGGCCTGATCCAGCCCCATTAGTGTAGTACCCTGGGAGCTGAGCCTTGAAACCTCCTGTCAGCAGCACTGTTGGAGAGTACCAAAATTGTCTTGTAAAAATGGTAGAAATAGGTCTGAGGGCAAGTACAGTTGAGATCTTGGAACATATCCCTATTTTTTACATTGTAAAGTGGGCTCCCTTTATGTGAATTCGAGTTATGCGCCGTTTTCCAGGAATGCATATACAGCATAAAGCAAGGGAAACCTGTATAAGTGATTGGAAACTGGTCTATACCAGTAAAAGAACAGAAGTTTGGCACACAAAACTGGGCTAAACCACCAATAGAACAGAAGTTTGGCACATAGATTGGCTTAAATATGGCAGAACCCAGCCTAAGATTTGCCCCCAATAAAAGGGTGAGCCTGTGTTCTGTTTGGTACCGATCTAAACAATGCTGCTTACAGAAAATAGCATAACTTAGATTGATTCTGCCTCAGGCTTTTTGAATGTCAGTTCCTAGCCATTAAGTCAAATTTTCTGGATAAGAACCAATACAACTTTTCTACATATAAGGGGAAAGGATACACCCTGCCTCCTAGCACAACTTTTTTGGCAATAACTTTCCCTTTCCTCTCAGAATCCTGCCCAGATCAGCCATACGATAAGCAGGCTGCCAGGAACCCTTTACATGCCAGAGTGTCCTTACATCTTGTCACAAGGGTATCAGTTTTTCAAGACTGGCTGAAATTAATCACATAGGATTTGTCTGTATGATTCATACACTGAACTGTGGTCACTAGTATTTTAAATCTTTTCATTCCTGAATAAAATAATTGCTTATAGAAGTAATTCAATGTTGTGACAAAACCATTGAACCAAAAAACATTTGCAATGGGCGTGAACATTGGTTTTCAAGCATGAAATGTTAGTTTATGTATTATTTTGCTTGTACACAATAATCAGTTGCATAGGAAAATATAGAGTACATAGGAATATATAGATTCTGTGAAGTAAGTACATCTTTTAAGCTTCATGATTTGTATTTTAAACTCTTCATTTGATTTCTTTCTTCTCTGAATGAAGGTAATCTCAGAAAAAAATGAATGTGAACCCAGGTCATAGGTGGAGACGAGTGACATAATTCCAGTGTAAAGTATTGTCTAATATGCTAAAATAGAAGGAGGCGCATTTAAAATCTTGGCTGCAGCTGATAAGAGGCTCAAAAATGTGAGACCCACTCTTGCTTATACAGCATATCTGTGTTTGCTAGGTGGGATTTTCCCAGCACAATAGTTTCTTATGAACAATGTAGTAAAAGGTCCCACTTCTCTTATCAGATGTGTATAAATACAAATATGTAGAGACCCACTGAACTCATTAGGGCCAGGCACAGGCACCATTTCCTAGTATGGCTCAGATTCCTGTTCAACGATCTCAACAGTCTGAAAAGCTAGGTAAGAAGATGGACTTGGCAGTTGAGAGATGAAAAGGAAATGGAATAGTTATTGCCAGTGTATCTTAAAATTTGACATGTACCCAGACATATCTTTATAGGAATTGAATTCCATTCCTTATCAACACCACAAGCTTGTATCACTGTGGTAGTGGTGCAGATTTCTATATTCCCGTGTGCAGCTAATGCATGGGGATTAAACTATAATTCTTATATTATATTTAAGTCATTGGAAGCTCTCAACTCTTATATGAAACATAGGTACTATGCCCTGCTTGATATAGCTTGGGGTAAAATTCTCACCCTTGTCTAGCTACATCAGCGTAATGGGGCTCTAAATGCCATACATCTGGCAAAAAGGAGAATACTCCACATGCATGAACTCAGGAACATGTAGGTACAATCCCAGCAGGAGTAAATTTAGTCTAGAAATTAGAAGATGGCTTCTATCCATGAGGGGAACGAGGGTATAACTTCTCAAGAAATGGCAAAATGAGCTCTATTGACAGTTCTGGCATCAACTGTGGCTGCTGAACACTTACAATTCAAGAGCATGGTGAGTGTACTTTCTGTCAAGTATCAATATTTTGCAGTTAAGGAGACAAAATTTATCTAAACCCAAATCTTAGTCCTACAGAACAGGATGCATGGCTAGACTGGATGACTGAGACCTCCACTGGGACTGGAAAGGAATCTTCTCCCCTCCCCCAAAGTCACTTTGCAGCTGCTAGTCAGCCTCACGGCTGGAATAGCCTCCCCTGTTCCTGCATACCCAATCTGCAGGCCAGAATGACAGGTGAATCCACATAACTGAAGATCCACCAACCACACCCGACTCTCAAAATTCGCTGTTCACAGGGGTGCAGCTAGGCATGGAAAGCACAACCTGCTTTCCAGTGACTGCATGAGGTTCCCAAATTCTGTCCTATTACTCTGCACAGAACAAACCCCTCTGGTTTTGTGAGGGACTTCTGTATCCATTATGTCTTAATTATGCTCCCTCCAAACACTGTACATTTTAGTAAATAGAATAAATTATTCAGATAATGCGATTATCCCCTAAATTAGTATAAATAACTCTGCAAGTAATGTAAATATAAATTATATATCTATAACACAGACACACACACGCATACACAATATCCCCCCATAGTTTTGAGTTTAAACTTAAATTAATTGAATGGAAAGAACTTCAGTGCTAATATATACACTTTGACATAATACAACCAAACACTCTTAATTTCTGTGCTATCAATATGCCAAACGATTAACTGGACTTGTGGCACCAGGTTTTGTCTACTGTGGTATACAGACATGAAAAGCTTTCAGACAAGGGATATTTCACAACACACAAAACTTGCACAAGTTGCAGAAATTTTTTTCAGCATATTTTTCAGTCATTCCCCAAAGAAACTGACACATCTGTGAAGGATGCCGCAGCTTGTCAATTCTCTTCACATGGAGCACTGTCACTTGTGAATAGTACTTTTGCGATTAACTGCAAACTGCTTGCTGAAGGAATACTGTACTGTGTTCATTTGTGGGTGTACATGTGCACATATATTTTGAGGAATATCCATAGGTATTGAATGTCTAGTTCATTTACAATTGCACTGGTGCATTCAAAAAAGTATGAACACTATATAATGCACATATATTGAATTTGTACCTCGAGGATGGAAATTAGGATTGGCTCAACTTCATGGTCTTTGATGTTGCAGTAACAACGCTCTTTCAAACGTTGCAGAACTGATTAAACATAGTGACACTCTCCCCCTTACCCTTTCCCCCAAATTTCAATTCACATGTTCTGTTGTTTGTGCTAAGGGCAATTCTTCTAAAACAAACAAACAAAGAGATTTCTAGTTAAAGGGATGGATCTGCTGCAGATTTGGGACACAGGGTCATTCTCCTTCTCTCTCTCTTTTTTTTAAAGATAGAGTGAGCTTTGCACAAATAGATCCTCTATCCAATAATGGCACATTAAATACATTGGGTAAATTCCTCTTCTAGTACAAATTGCCATAGTTCCTGTTGCAGCCACTGATTTTAGTCAAGCTATGCTGATTTACATCAGCTGAGGGTATGATTCACCACCCTAATTTTATCATTTGAAATTTTCTTCCTTGCTACTTTGCTTCTAAAGATTAAAAGAAGAACCACAAAGGAAAAAAGCTAACAATATTTAGGTCTCAGTTGAACTTTGAACCCATATGTTCAAATGTGTTTGAAATTGGACAAAATTAGCTCATGCTGCCAGTGAAAATAAATGTTTGAAAGAAGTGTTGGAATTGCTCATGATAACCATTTATCTATTATCTGTACTGTAACTCTACAGTGATATATTTACTGCTTGCTCTGGCACAGTTACAACAGTACTATGTGGGCAAGTAAATGGCTGACATTCCTGTATTTGTAATTATGGTTCTATGCACATTCCAGATGGGGTGAGGCATGGCACAAGTGCCTGTATGTTTCTTCAGCCTAAATCTGTACACTTGCTTTAAGCTTTCACAAATCCCAGCATTGAAATCTCTTGCATTCTGTCTCACATCCTGACAAGTGTATAGGAATAGAAGATTGTATTAAATGATCATAATACTGAAATGTTCAGAGTGTCTCCTGCTCATCTGATATAAATCTGTGGTCGAAATTTATACTCATATGAACAGTCCTCTTGATATGATCACTTCTATACAGGCTTCAGTAAAATGATTTTTAACAAATGAAGATAATTATATGCAAGACTGAGTTGTTTTTCTATTTAGGCAAAATGTTAGTGAGGCAATAATACTACTATAACCATGA
Source organism: Crocodylus siamensis (assembly GCF_052110815.1). Lineage (NCBI taxonomy): Eukaryota > Metazoa > Chordata > Crocodylia > Crocodylidae > Crocodylus > Crocodylus siamensis. Next base: position 200,650,835 of record NC_143397.1, read on the forward strand.
CTAAACCATGAGACATTTGCATAACTGGGCAAAGAAAACAAAAATAAAATGCTACAAAGGAGTGAAGCATTGGTTCTGCAGAAGTCCACAACAAACTCAGAATAATGTACAGGGCAAATACCATAAACATGGCATATAAGCACAAGGATTATGAGTTACAGGAAACCCCGACTTAGCACCCTTAATTGTTTCCTGAAAAACTGAACATTAAGTGAAATGAGCATTAAGTGAAACTGAAACTATTTGATGATACAAGAAGGTGACTGCAAGTGTTTTTAATGACCCAAGATGGTGACCATGAGCGTTATAATGAAACTCGCTGAGTGCCGAGTGAAATCAGGTATCAAATTAAAATGAGCATTACAGTGAAATAGCATTAAGTGAAACAGCGTTAAGTGGGGGTTGCCTGTATATGCTTCTACATAGTCAGAAATGTATCAAAATTTAATCTCTGTTACAAAGTAATGAAAATATGTTGGTTCAATTGTTCAAATTGCTACTTATTTCAATCAGTTGCATTTTACACAGTTTTAAAACTGCGTAATAAGGTTAAATTTGCTCTCTAAAGAAGTGAAAATGTTGTAGGTGTATGGAATTAATACATTTTCCTTCCAGTTAAAGCCATGACTTAGATGTTTTCACTCCTAACCTCTGGATAATCACCTTATGATCTGGTCCTGAATGTTTGCTTTTATATACACATATTGTAATTTTATTGGGCTACACCAGGGGTTGTCAACTGGGGGTATGCATACCCCTGAGGGTACTTGGGAAGGCCTTAGGGGGTACATGCAGCTGGGCAGGGATGGACTGCAGCCACCCACCACCCTGCGCCACCACCTCCCATAAGCATGGCTGGGACAAAGTGAGGGTGTAGCCCAGGAGTTTTCAACCTTTTTAAAATAAATGTACCCCTGGCAACTGGACATGGGGGAGGAGGGAGTTTGGAAGTTTGCATACAGCAGCAGCAGCAGCGACCGCCATCCACCACCCCACACTGCCCCTGTTCTGCATCTGGCCGCGTGCCACCCCCCTGCTCTGCGTCCAGTTGCCAGGGGTACATTTATTTAAAAAAGGTTGAAAACCCCTGGGCTACACTATGGGCATCTCAGCAAGATCTAGATTCAGCCTTAATTAAGCTGCATTCATTTTAAGATGAGAGAACACAAATCAGTAAAGACAAGTATCTTTGCATCTGCTTAGTCCTGGGTTCACCTGGGGCTGATATAATTTGGAAGAGTTTTAGGGATGTTTTGAATGATATCCATCTGCTTATGATACCAAAGAGCTGTCCTGGAAGTGAGGAATCAAGAGAACAGTGTTACTTAGCTCAGTAGAACAGCTAATTGGAGGGAGGAGGTAGGGGGGCAATTGGGCAGTAGCCCTGGCTGCTGAGTTGGGAAGGAAGTGCAAGAACAACAGCCATTGTGCTGCTGGCTGGACTGCCACTGGCAAAATAGCCACTGTCACTGCTCCATGCACTGCCACCTCCCAGGGAGCAGAACTGTCCAGGTACACCTATGTTTCAGCTCTCCATCACGACTCTTGACAAAAAGGTCAAAATACAATAACAGAGAGGCAAAATGCTACATTTATGCTAACTAGAGAGACCAAGAGGAATATTTAGATTTCCAGTTATTCCAGTTTTATGGTTCTTTTGTGTCACTGGAGTAACCCAAATAAGTCTTATCAGAGCTGAGGTATAACTGAGGATCCCTAATTCTGGTAACTAAATCGGCATGTCAACTCCCACAAAGTGTAAAATAGTGTGTCCTAATTAGACCACCTATGTATGGAAATTTGGTTTCTTGTATTTAATAATGAACAAACTACATTGCTTAAAATCTCAAAAACAATAATGTGTGAAATAAGAGTTTTATAATGGTAAATGCATGCATTTGCTTTGTAATATTGCTCAAGAATTTTATTAAGTATTTGAGTCCTTATTTTAAAAATGTCATCAGAAAATATTCTCAATTATTTTAAATTCCTCATAGTCTAAACAAATGATATTCACCAAACACTACTGAGTATTAAAAACAAACATATCTATGTATACAAAATGCAAACATCTCCCCATCATTTGTGAAAATGGTTTTGATTTGAATATTTCTAAATATTCTTTTTTTTCAGTGCTACTAATGTGGTTTTACATACATGGTTTAAAAAATAGACAGCTTTAATGAAATGCAAAGAGTATATCAATAAAGTTACCATCAAGCAACCCTGGGAAGAAACAACATATAGTGTAAATTTTTAAAACCAAACATGTCCCTGTAGCAGTTCTTGGAAGGAAAATGTATGTCAACAGAGATCAAGTGAATTTGCAGTGCACTGCAAATGTAATTATGGAACTCGAATACTCTACTTCTCCTAAAGTACATGTACAGTTCACCTAATGAGAGATCAGTGAATCAGACACCCTGGAATTTTCCATGTATTATTGTTGTTGCTGGTACTCAGAGGTCCCATTTCTCATACTAAGATGAAGATTTACATGTATTCACCAAAAGCAAAATAGCAAATAAAGCATCTCTTCATTTACTGGAGCAACGGCAAAATGTTGAAACAATGGGATTTACCAATGCATAATTCCAGTGTGCTGGTGCCCAGGAGCGTGCTGCAGTAGATGTACTACAGAAGCTATGCCACCATGGTTTCCAGCTTGCTTCATATTAAAAGTCTTTACTAGATTTTTCTTACTAAAGAAGAAACACTCCACTCACCCAATTACAGCACTAGCACATTTGTCACTATGTGCAAACAGGTTGCAGTATGCTGTTCTATTACTTTGTGGATGGGAATCAGAATGGTAGTATGATATCTGCTTAGAAAATGGAATTCTGAAACTTCAGTATTTGTTTTTGTCCCAGAACCGGACAATAAGAAACAAAATGAAAACTGCTGACAACTGTTTTTCAAATCACAACACACAATTGACATTTTGACTGAAACAAAATGCTTTATTTCAAAATACTGATTATAAAAGTATTGTTTTGTATCCAAGTGTTGCTTTTTAAATTTTGCAATATTAATTCAAAATAGTAATCTTTAATCAAAATATTGACTCAAAACATTTTTTTCAATTTTCTCATAAAAAAAAATCAGAGGATTTAATCAGAATTTATATTTTCCTTCAAGAAAATTCTAATCTGTGAAACACTGTTTGTCAGAAAAATATTTAGTCAAAAGTTCTGACCAGCTGTGTTCACTTTTACGTTTTCTTTCTGTGGAAATTTGTTATTTGTTGGTCATTTCATTCAGGGATAAGTGGTGACAGTTTAGCTTTCACTTACTATGAGATAAAAACAAACACACAAATCAGTTACCACAGAAAAGTGGAGATAGTATTAAGCCCCTAGCAGATACTCAGTTAAATGCAAGATGAGATCTGATGCATGATCCCCACAGTTTTGATTCCTGCCATGATACACATGCATAGGAGGAAATGTGATTGTGGGATTGATCATTGGATCCCATTGTGTGATACCGCCAAGGCAGGGAGATCCTGGGTTCTGATCCCAGGCTCCCCTCCCCCCCACTCACTCCCCCCTGCACCAGCAACTATAATCATAGAAAGAAGGACTGGAAGGGACCTATAAGACCATCAAGTCCAGTCCCCTGCCACGGGCAGGAGGTATTTGGGCTCAAATGAGCTCAATGAGGTATTTCTCCAGCCTCCTCTTAAAGACCACCAGAGATGGTGACTGCACTGTGTTCCAGATTCTAGTTACCCATACTTTTCCTCAACTAGCTTGTGTCCATTGGTCCGTGTCTTCCGGGAGCGGGGGGGTCTGAAAAGTTGTTCACCTAGGTCCTGGTGTTCTCCCTTGATATATTTGTAGGTGGCTATCAAGTTGTCTCTCAGCCTTCATTTGCTCAGGCTGAACAGTCCCAGATCCTGAGGTCTCTCTTCATAGAGCCTGTCTCCCAGGCTCTTGATCATGCATGTGGCTCTTCTCTGCACCCTTTTGAACTTGTCCACATCCTTCTTGAAGTGTGATGTCCAGAACTGGACACAGTACTCCAGCAGTAGCCTCACCAACTCCGAATAGAGGGGGAGGAGCACCTCTCTGGATCTGGTGACATCTGCTGATGCATGCCAGAGTTCTATGTGCTCTGTTGGTGGCTTTGTCACACTGGTGGCTCGTATTGTTTTTGTTGATTGTCACCCCCAGATTCCTTTCAGATGCAGCGTCACCACCACCACCCATTGTATAGATATGGTGAGGGCTTGTCCTACCCAGATGAAGGACCTGGCATTTTTCCCTGTCGAACCTCATCTAGTTTTGTTCAACCCATAGGACCAGCCTGTCAAGGTCTTCCTGAATGCTTGACCTGTGCTCTGATGTGCCCGCTTGTCTCCACATTTTGGTATTATCTGCAAACTTAATCATAGCACTTTTCACTCCCTTGTCCAAGTCATTAATAAAGATGTTAAAGAGTACAGGCCCAAGCACTGATCCCTGGGGTACAGCACTGGAGATGGCCTTCCAGGATGAAGCCACCCCATCAATTAAGAATCACTGGGATCAGCCACTGAGCCAGTTCCCAACCCACCTTAGCCTGGTCTAGGCTAGTAGTCTCCAACCTAGGTGAGAGGATTTCATGGGAAACAGTATCAAAGGCCCTGCTGAAATCTAGGTAGATAAAATTTACTTCCTGTCCCATGTCCAGGTGGTTAGTTACCTGGTCATAAAAGGTAACAGGTTTGTTAGGCATGACCTCCCCTCTACAAAACCATGCTGTTTCCTTCTCAGTACCCCACCAGATGTGAGCTTGTGGGTGATATCCTTCTTGACAATTTTTTAAAAGATCTTCCCCAGGGTCAAAGTCAGACTGACCAGTCTATAGTTGGCAGGGTCATCCTTCTTTCCCTTTTTAAGGATGTATACCACGTTCACATTCTTCTTGTCATTAGGGACAACTCCTGAATTCCACGATTCCTCCAACAGCCTCACCAGAGGCACGGCTATAAGCACAGCCAGCTCAGCCAGCACTCTTGGGTGAAGGTCTTCTGGACCAGTAGCAAGCTTCCACAGCTGGGAGCCTGGATCAGGTGACCTTACTCCCAGCCATGGAGGTGCAGTGGAGCCAGCTGCACCCTGAAGGCCTGAAGCCCTGATCTGCTGCTGCTCCCAGTGGAGGGAGGCATGTTGGAGTCAAGGACACTGATGCACCCCTGAAGCTGGGAGCAACACCTGAGCATGGCTCCCAGCCCTTGACTCTGATGGACCCCTGAAATTGGGAGCAGCAATCAAAGCACTCTCAGCTTTGGAAACACCTGAGAGTCAAGGCCCTTGACTTCCATGTGCTCTGAAGGCTGGATCCCCAATTAGCCTGGCCACAAATTCAATTAATGGCATGTTAGGAACCAGACAGTTATTACACATTAGCTACTGACAGAAGTTACACATAAATTGGTATAAATGATCAGAAACTGGTTTAGATCTGTAACACAACACAAGTTTAGTAGACATAAAGCCACTTTCAAAATGACCAAAACCAGTTTAAGATAAACCTGGATATAATGTAAGACCTAACTGATTTAGGTTAAATCAGTTTATTGAACTTCTGTCCCAGATTCCCTCCAGATTCACAGTCTCCCAGCATCCCAGGATGCTTTGCACCTACCCTACAAACAGCCTCTGGGAGGATGGGTGGGACAGGCTAGGCCCAAACTACCTGCTCCAGCCAGGTGTGCTCTAGTGCCTCCCATCTTTTAGCCTGAGCCACTGCAGGCATGTGGCTGTATTTCCAGAATCAAAATGAATGTCACTTCCTTATCAGTTCAATCTATGCAGTTTAGACTAACCTGCAAAGATTGAATTGATTCAGCCTTGGACTTTTTGACTGTTTGCACTTAGCCATTTTGTGTAGTGACTTTGTGGCTTATTCCTTGTTTTATCTTGCCATTAATTGCATTAATGTGTCACTGGGTAACTACTTAAAGACATGATTAACTGGTTAATTGCATCTTGTTCAGGCAGAAGTGACAATTTTCACCTGATCTGGCCACAGAAAGCAGTCTATAGTTATGACCAAACATAAGTGCGCAGCTGCAGACAGCTTAAAATGGCCAACTGGGTGACAATGTGACCCTTTATTGCATGAGGTATCAGATAAAGATATTTCAAAATGTAGCATCTTCTGTAACTTGTGTCTGATGAGCTTCCAGCCTATCACTGTTTTCAAAATGGGAGGGGAGAAAAGAGAACAGAGGGAGTTCAGTCTGGGGTTTTACTGGGAGCTTTACTTCTGTCTGTACCGCTTAAGTCTAATGTGTGCCAAGGGTTTAAGTCCCACCATCTTTTAATTCAGTACAATTTGTTCATTTGTCCATATCATTAATGTGTGAGAGGAGCCCACAGTTTTAAACCTTATGGCTGTCTTCCATTCTTCTTTGCATGGTATTTGAAATCAAATGACATAATTTACTTAACTACATTTATGTACATAATAGGATGAATAATGCCTTTTTAACATCAATCTAAATCTGGAAGTATCCTTGTTTATTTCCAGGAGTTGCTAAGTATTTGTATCAAAAGTAAGAGCAGAATTTGCCCAATTTCTTCATGGTATATGCATATGTAATTTATTAGTAGACTGAATCTTAAATTTAGACTAGCTTAGCCTATCCACACATTAGTTAATCTCTTTAACTGATCACATAATAATAGCTTAAACCTCTTCACTTAAGGCACATTGAATTTTCTGGCACTGGAGGTTTAAAATCCCATCAGGTTCTACTTAGCGCTACATCCTTCAGAGATAGGTAAAGTGCATTACACTCATTTTACAACATGGGGTTCATTTGGAACAGGCCTGAATAATCAACATCCTGTCTGCTCTACATTAACTTCAGAGATCCCATGGCACTTTGCATAAGAAGAGCTGTCTTGGGACCAAAACCTCTGCTCTCCTTTGTTGCTCACTGTGTTACAGGCTCGATCTCTTCTTGGATGCTGCACTTCACCTCAGATATAACTACTTTTAGCTGATGAAGCAATTCCTGCAGCATATGATTGGTAAAGCACTTTGCTGTCCTTTGAGAGGAAGGAATTGCACGTTGTTTTTGTTACTGAGACAGTATTTTACTGTCATTGACCTGAATAGATACAATTCTTCCCTGCAGCTTAGCCTCACCTGGTGCAGGAGATTAGGGGCCCCTGTAAGAAACTAGTTATGGCTCCCTCTTCTATACTGACCCAGGCCCTATGGAATCTTATTTCAATGAAGACTAAGTGCAGTTTCATTCTTCTTCTAGCACAACTATATTTTCCCTGAAATGCCCTTTATGCTGGGCTGAGGTGGGGCCCCTTGCATATGAACTGTCTCTACTACTTTGATGCCAGCAAATTCTCCTGTGAGGAATTGTTCACCAGTCATTTATGGCCAGAATCTGGCCCTCCAAAACTGAGTCATATAGAGACATAATTTCCCAATATGAAGTATATCACAGAAATGTCATGGCCTATGAGAAAAGCAAATCAATTTGCTTCAACTGCATTGGTGACTTGGAGCCTACTTAACACGCTGTTATGTATGTCTGCAGTAAATCTTCACCTTCTTCAACACCTCAGAATGATTTGCTGTCTTTAGATGTAATGGCACCTTTCTTCACGTGAGAATTTTATGGTTTGATAACTGTAAAGGGACAGCTGGTCCAGTGGAGTAGTTACTACTTACTCTCACCTCCTCATTCATAGGAATTTAAATATCTAGAAATACTATTACAATACACTCCCATAACTTGATATATGGAAAATGCTCCTTAGCGTATACACTTATTGCTGTGGGGATACAGACTGTACATCAGCAGTTGCTTTGTAAGTCCCTTTTTAATAATATAGGGCTCCTATAGATGTGTGAGGAGCATGTTGGAGCAGACTCGATTAATCAGGTCTGCTTGAGCACAAAAACTGACACACTCCAGCAGCCTTCCATGTTGTGTACATCAGCGTTCTCATGCTGAAAAAGTGGGAAATAAAACACATTCAATGAGCTTTAGTTCAAAGAGCCCCACCACCATTTTTTCAGCACTGGGATGCTCAGGTCTGCTGATACATGTGATGTGTGCACTTTTAATTAGCATGGCTTGCTCATTAAAGCAGCCGGTGCCCCATCCCAGAACACATGTAAAAATGTCCATAGTGTGTAGCAATGGGCTCACTCTGAACACTCCTGAACTTTGGGAAACTTTGGCTGCAGTTATGAATATGAACCAGGGAATTCAGGCCCATCTCTGGTTTCAAGTGTTTCTGATTAAGCTATAACACTGACGTGATTAAGAAAAAACAGTGTTAAGAAAAAACAACATCAATGAGTTTGTATATGCTATATTATTTAGCCTTTAAAGGGCTGTATAACCTTTCTTAGATTAATTACAACATAAGTGTCAAATACAGGGAGGTTGCAGAAAGTCAAAATGATAAATCTAGGGTCTGATCCTGCACTGTAAATGAAAATTTGCCTTTAGATTTTAATGGGAGCAACAAAGAACAAGGCATTACAGAGAAGTCATACATGTTCACTCGTCTTGTTTTGCTCTTTTGTTCTGAAGACCGTTCATAAAAGCCTGGTTTGCACAAAGCTGAGATTCTCTATGATATACTTTTCCAGAGATCAGCAGGCTGTTTTGCAATTTACAGACAATGCAGACCTGATGTGACAGTGACTAATTACCTTCATTTATACTTTCCAGCATACTTACAGGTAAGCCAACTGAAGTCTCTTGCTTTCCACTGACCCAGGAATCCTGGGTTTTGAGCATCACTACTGAAAAGTATTACAATTTTATAATCAGTTATTTTGTATGGCCCCAAAGAATATAATTATTATAAAGTAGAGGGAATAGGTGTACTTGAGTCTATTCATTTTCTGTTACCCTTTAAAATAAATAATCTTTGGCAATGTCTTGTTATGCAAGTTCCTCAAGTGTCACTCTTTCAAAAGTGACAATTCCTTTTGCTCATTGCAAAAGGGGGTGAAACCCGTTCAATGTACATGTCTTGTTCCACTTTGTATCTGCCTTATAGAGAGTGTGGGTCCTTTCCAGCTTAACTTGGATGTCTAGAACTTTAACTCAAGCTATAGGTATTGTAAGTCTTCCTGGTGCATTAGGCAAGAGGGAATCATCAAGAATGAGTCACCTGCAAGTAAACTTTCACCTCAAGAAGAATGGAAGCCTTATACAAATTGGCAGTTTAATCACTTCAGTGTCAAACCTGTTCAGAACAAATTCAGATTAGATGACTAACAGGGGCACTTCAGGAACAGGCTCAAAATAACACTGAAAATATTCCTACCCCTTTTAGATCTGCTTCCATGTTTTTGGGTCAAACGTTCCACAGTAGTTACCTTGATCTCCTGGGGCGCTTGTACACATGACAGGGGTTTAGTTCCTCACGGTTGAGTTCTGTGCCCCCTAAATTGAAATGTTAAGTTTTTAATTGAAACAGTGGGTTTTATTTTTCCATCACTGTATACACATTATTGTCCTGGCAGCCTCAGGTGCCTGCTGAAGGCAGAAACAGTGAGGGGCCTGATCATCCCCCATTCCCCCCATTTTTTTTCTGGCAGAGCCTGCCCGCCTCTCCCACAGCCAGGGGGTGAGTTGCCAGTGGGCCGTGCAGCCTCTGAGCTGTGGGGGCCTTGGTCCTTCCCTCCACGGTGGCTGTGCCCCATGAGGCGGGCCAGGTAGGCTGCTAGTAGGGTGCAGCCTCAGTTCAGAGGCCCCTGATTCAACTCTTTCCTGAGCCCACCTGGGCTTCCAGCAACCCCGTGCACTGTCCCCACCACCTTTTCTGGCCACCAGCACACCCATCCACCCTCCTGCTGCCTCTCCGCACTGCCCTAGGGGCAAGCCAGCTCATTCCTGGGTGGCACCAGGTGTCCTGGCAGCTGTAGGTGCCTACTGAAGGCAGAAGTGGTGAGGGGCCTGATCCTTTCTTTTGGCAGAGCCTGCCCACCTCTCCTGTGACGGGGTGGGGGTGGTGAGCTGACAGATCAATGGCTGCAACAGTCCAAGTTGCCAGATTGCAAACTAAAGTACATCAGGATGTAATTTATTTTGTGACGATGCAAACTCATTGTAAACCCCCGAAGCTCACATATGTGTAATGTGTAATGCCATTAAGCCACACAAAAGGAAATTTATCACGTGTACATGGTAACATTGTCATGTGTACAGGTACCCATAGAAAAACAAGAAGAAAAAAGGACAAAAAAATTGTTCCATGTGGCAGAGAAGGGAGAAGGAATAAGGGATAGCAAACTGCTGTCATTTTTGTTAATATGTGGGAAGCTCTATGGTGAAGATGCCATGTAACCATTGATCTATTCAGGTGCTTAACACATACATACCAATGGTTTAAGAGTTCCTGCCATTGCTACCTGCAATGTGACTGAACCACGGGAAACCAGACTGGGAAACCTTAAATTTTAGGAAACAAGTCTGACATAGACAAGGCCAAACAGCTTAAAGTGGTAGATGCAATGTTCAATCAGCCATTCAAAACTTCCGGCAACCTTAGTGGTATTAGCTGCTTGACAGTCGAGTCAGCACATGGGTAAGCATTGGGAAGGTTCATATCCTTTGTTTTGCCATCTCAGACCAGCTATAGCCTTAACTAGATGCTTTGAAAAGGCAAGTCACTGAACTTTATTCTCACAATATTCCACATGTTAAAGGTACCACAACCACACATATGAGCATAACACTTTTTTAAATTCCACATGCAACAATAGATATCTATCTATGGGACTTCAAGACACCAAGGTAAATCCACATATTAAGAACAAATGATTGCAAATATCCTGAAGAAACGTTTTGTCATGGTCTCCCAGGCCGGCCAGCCTACTGGGTGGAGCTTTGGGTCGGACCAGGGATTGCAGGGGTAGGGGTTAGAATCCATGAGTCAAAAACCAAATGCCAAGCCAGGGTCAAAATCAAGGACTCAGGGACCTAGTTGCCAAGCCTGAGGGACAATCCACAGGGTGAGGTCCAAGAACTAAGATCTGCAGGGAAAGCCAAAGCTGAAATCCAGAAAACAAGCCAAAAACAGGGTCAGGAACCAGGAAAGCCAGAGATGGTAGTTTACGCAGCAAGGCCCAAGGGCTGGAGAAGTTCCTTAAAAGCAGCCCAAGGGACCAGAGGCCTTGAATAGTTGTCAAGTGCGGCTGACCCAGTTACAAGGACTGCAGGAGCCTGACAGAGATAACCCAGCCTGCAGGTAGGTGAAGTGTTCAATATTCTCCAAGTATTGTCCTCTAATTCTGATATGTGGAGGAGCAGCTGGTTGGCTTGGGGTGGAAAATTTGGTTTTATTGTACATATTCCCTGCATCATAACTCTTAACTTTTTTCCTGAGATCCCATGTGACTTCAGCATAAAACCTTGCACATGGAAAGATGTCAGGCTTGCAGGTATCAAAATGAAACTATAAAAATCCAGTTTCTTTGCAATTGTAGCTTTCCATATTAAAAAAAAAAAACACTATTAAAATTAATTATTGTTTAGCCAAGTGATTTTACATTCTTATTTGATATATTTTTGGAATGGAAAATGCTAAATTGGTACAACTGACTTACTTAAGATCCTAAACTTCCTTCACTTAATGTTCTAGACCTCTGCTAAATGTATTTTAAGCCAGATCAGTAGCAGTGTAAGTCTGTGGCTTTGCTAGTCATGTGCTTTATGGTATTGTGTTACCTCAATAATACATTTTGTATCCCACACACATGCATTACTGTACAATGGGCAAGTAATTTCATTTTGACTATTCTCTCTTGGATATTTCCTTACAGTTATGATTGACATTCTCTGAATACTTATTCTGTTCATTAAAGATACATCTATAATTTAATAATCTGTTCCAAGAACGGGTCACTTAAAGCAGCAGGTACCTAGAAAGTATGCAAAACAAAGCCAGCAAACACTTGTACACATTTCACTCCTTTTTGTCAGCATATGAAGCATTTCCCTTGAACCATTTCTAGCATTATTAAACATGTATAAAACATGAACTTTCAGAAATAAATATTTCTCTTTAGCATCATTTAATCAGATTACATGTGATTTTTAAAGCCAGCTGTTTACTGTTCTCCCATATTTGTTCAATTTCAATTTTATACCACCAGAGAAATCCTGATCCCATTGAAGTAAAGGATTTTACCCTTAATATCTATGTGGTGGGAGTTGTTTGATCTTAGTACTCAGATGTGTACTTTAGTAACTATGCTGACATTCAAGTCATTCAAGTACCATAGAATCACTGGATCAACTGATATACTAGAAACTGGTCTTGACACAATTTTCATCATAATGATATTTGTTAAAAATTTTGAAAGAAATGCAAAAACCCAGCCTACATCAGTAGAAGCCAATGAGAAAAGTCCATTGACTTCAGAAGGGGTAGAAAGTCCATTGTAATGGAATTATTTCTATAATTCAGTTAGAAGTATGTTCTATTATGATCTCTCAAGGTGTGTTACAAAGCTCTAACATAGAGAAATTGCATAAATGCAGCAGAAGCCAGGTCAGTGATGAATGGGGAAAAAATCTTTATGTTGTATGAAACCATAAGAGCATTTGCTCAACCAGTATTTTACACCACTTAGTGCACTATTCTCAAACATAGGAGATACCAGGCTACCAGATATGGTTAGAGTCCTCTGGTTGAGACCATGTATTTTCTCAGTGACATGGAATCAGATACTTTGAGATGACTTTTTAAAATGTTTTTATTAAATATATTCTCATATACATAGTGCCCGGTTGCACAGTTGTTACTGCATAGTCATTTTGTATTTGCCTTAACATGTGTAAACACTGGATTTGGCAAGTACTAAATGATGCAGTCCTGGTGGCAAATGGGTCAGTTTTGACCCTACTGCACAATAGCATCAGCATCATGGTTCATGCCCGCCAACACTATATCGGTGTAGCTCATCGCTACAATGACATAGCATCTTGTGTAGACACGCCCACCAAGACATCTCCTTTATAGCTGTTACATTTTAGAACAATCCCTGAAGTATTTTGATTGATCCTTAGAAGTGCTGAGTATGAACTGAATTGCAATTCTTGCTAACTGCATGGGAATAAGAAGATCTCAGTATCTCTTGGGTTGAATCCCTGAAATTCAAGTTGGATATTTTGAAGATCAGTTAAAATGGATGATTTGCACCTATGTGTGATGGTCAGGGATCATCTCATGTCTTGAGGCTTGGCCGTGGATCTGCTGCAAAAGCCCTGCGGAGTTATCCTTAGTTACTAGGCTTCGTGTTTTCTTCAAATTGCTACTGCTGGACATTACCTTCTCAGTGTGGATGTTGCAAAACATTCTTTTCACGTGCCTTTAAGATTTATCAGGCAGTGATATATCAACTCCCTATCTCTATCCCAACACAGGCAAAGATAATTCTTCAATCCCTGTGGATACTCCAGGAACCCTAATAACCTTTCATAACTCCCCTTTCAACTAGTGTGTTAGATATGCAACAAATAGCTATAGGGTTACTATCTGGTAAGCAGAGTTAGATTTGACACTTGAGTTCCTCCTGCTTCTTGTTCGGATCTGACAGCTTTTCTTCCCAGTTACCAAGAGCAGGGGATTAATGCTATTACTTGACAGTCTGCCCTGAAACTCTGCCTTCTCTATCACATCTACTTCAGAGTACCTTTCTTTTTAAAAATACATAACATAGAAGTCTCTTTTAGAGAACAATATCCCCAAGTGAGCACACAGTGATGATCTGCTGATTCTAGACTGGTGCAAGCACTTTTGTCCCACTGGAAAGACAGGAACCACCATGCACACAGGGGCATAACTACTAAGGTTTGCACCCTGAGCCAGTTCTGCCCTGCTCCTCTGGCCCTTAACGATGTCTCTGCAGTACTCAAGTCACCTGCTAGCACCCCAGCTGCCCTGCTCTCTGCTAAGGGCAGCAATTTCACTCCTACATTCGTCAACTGTAGCTGTCACCCCATACCCTTGCTGCTGATTCCCATTGCCACTGACTGCCACAAGTGCCCAATTCAGGAGCAAGAGTGGAGCTGTAGTAAGGGGATGGAAGGAGGGAAAGGGGTATAGAAAGAGCAAGAAGAGCTGGGGCAGCAATTCTGGGGCAGAGTAATGCATGGAACAAGGGGATGCGCTGGGGCGAACTGTGTCACAGCAGGTAGACGGGACCTAGGGACATCCATTTTAGGTCTGTGCCTGAGGCTAGTGCTTCAGTTGCCCACCCCTAATCACATCACTGCACATACAAGAGCATAAAATTCCCCTTTTGCATCTCCACAGTTTACACAATATCAGGGCTTTAGTCAGTCACTGATGCAGTACTGTGTATCCTGGTCATCCCATGTTTAGTGTATCCTACATTTTAATTCTGAAAGGGGGGGAAAAAATAGAAGAGAAGCTCTGTGCCAAGGGGAATCTCTTTGGTGGATAAGAAGATAGAGCACAGTCAAAGCAGTAAATATTCATGATAAATACGTTAATTAATGCGTGGTCTCTGCAATTTATGTATGTGGTACGTGTGTGCAAGTTAGAACACTTTAACAAGATGCCACGTATTTATGCTGATATTGCAGCTGAGGCAAATGCATTAGGTTTCATTTCCACTGCCTTGGGCTTTGTATAGTCATATACACATGTGGAAAATGAGCACAAAGTGGATTTACTTTGTACAAATGAATGAATGCAGCAAGGTGAAAGCCAGTAAGGACACAAGGCCATAACTGACAATCTTCATTTAAATTACTAGGTTGGTTAATCCACAAGCAAATTTCTGCAAACAAGGTGGACAAGATTAAAAAATTTCAAATGATTTATTCATGCTGGAAAATAGAAAGCAGGATGTAGTGCAAATATCTCTGGAGATCATGTTTCAGAGCACAGATTGTGTCAGTAATAATTAACATGCCACCTTCAGGTATGACAGACACACCTTTCACAAAAAAGAATTAGCAGGACCATTTTATTTTCACCAATACAGAAAAAAAAAAGAAGAAAGAGAAAAGATGAACAAATCCCTGTAGGCATCCCTGGCTTACAGGTGAGGGATTCAAAAGTGCCTGTTGTGTGAAAAAGGCACCATTATGAAGAAACTCGACTCAAGTTACTGGGCCAGAAAAAAAATCAGAAAGGACTTTGTGATTGACTGCACTTTCTTGGTATTGTCAAACAGCCAGAGCAAATTAAATTCGTTGGACTGACTCTATGGCATGCATGATTTACAAGCCTACTTTCTTGCTAGTAACCTTTTTTCTTCAGTGAGGATGCCATGATGCCACACGTTCTAAATGTTAATTCATTTAATATTTGCAAGTGATGAACTATCATTAATTCAAGCATTAAGTTATTATTGGGCAAAACCCACTAAATATCACAGAATTCCCTAGCTGTTGTGCTTAATCATGTTGCATGGGTCTTCTGTTACTTACATTGGTTTTAAAGCAGCTTAAACTCCATTCACTTCAAGGTTGTTGCTCCTGCTTTAGGCCATAACCAAGAAACTGATTTCCTCTACTCATTTCCCTACTTCTGAATATAGTCAATAGGATTTTATGATCATACAGGGATCTGCTGTGGAATCATTGCCACAGTCAGGACCTTACAATGATGTAAATGAGCTCAGAATCCATCCTAAATCATTTTTTAGTTTTCATTCTTAGACGTAGTTTAGATTTGAACATTTTAAAGTAAAATGTAATAGGAGGTGATTTTTAAGGTATTATGTTACACATCCTAAAATTTTCTATCACTTTCTTGGGTAATTTTGGGTTGGATTTTAATCTCAAGACAAGACATTCAAGTTCTTTGATTAACATCTCTGAGCAATAAACCTTCAGTGTTCTGGGAAACATTTCAACGGGTAAATAAACTTTCTTTTTAAAAACACATTACACTTTAAAAAATATATATGACTTGGTTTTTTGCTAGTAGAAAAAAATAAACCAATTCAGTTGTATACATGAGTGTGAAATTTTGTCCTGTGCACTACAAGAGAAGGCCTCAGATTTGAGGCTGTGAATACAACAAAGCATGTAAGAACATGCATAACTTCAAGCACAACAGTTCCTTTGACGTCTGTGGGTCTAATCAAGAGCCTAAGGTTAGAAATGTGGTTAAATGCCTTACTGGTGTTTTATCACTTACATATATTTGAATGTATGTTTTCAGAGAATTGGCTTTTTTACTTAAAAATGCAGTCTTGAAGAAAGTTTTGAGGCATTCTGACTTTACATAACATGTTACTCAAAATTAAATCCCTCCTTGCTTTTGACCTGAAGTTGACATTTTCCTTGATGTCCTTTGTATATAAATTTTACGGTGCTAGCCTCAGGGTAAGCATTTGAAGAATCATGTGTTTATATACTACATGTATTTTTTATTTTTATATATATATATATATATATATATATATATATAGGAAGCATCGTTATTATCTGGTTTAGGCCCGAGGGGAAGGCAATGGTTTCCTGTGCCACAGATTCCCAGCTCCCGTCTGTAAGCAGGTACACAAAGCTCTCTTTAACTTGCTTGAAATGAGCGGTGAGATGAAACATGTCCACTGATGGTTAACAGATCTGTCCCCTAAGACTCCTCTCTTCAGAACATGGCATTTGTTTACATTGAAGTGAAGCTTTTAGCATTTTCAGGCCTATAAGAGGATTTGGCTGGTAGCCCTGCTGTTGATTGTCATATTCCCTAGCTAGAAATGTCAGTTACCACTTTCCTTTCTTCTTCCGTTCATTAAGCTTTTTGTATATTTTCTTTATCATTCCTAGGAATTGGTGATGACATATGTCATTTGCATATCACTGTAGTTCTTCCAAGGGATGAGAAAGCACACAGAGCTTGCAGTTCTTAAACCAATAGGGATTTTAATGTCTGGGAGGTACATACAACTCATCTGTATATTATTTGTAGCATCTTGACCATGAAAAATTGATTGGATAATAAAAGCTATTGTAAGGTTGGGGCTGAGCCTGCATAGTGTTTCTTTCTTAGCCAGAACTAAATATTTGTTATAGTAAAAAACAACAACCCCAAAACCAAAAAACCCCCACCTTTCATAAAGATCACATAAAAGCACTTCTAGAAGCTTACCTCAGGATGAATGGCTGGAAGGATCATGCAGCTAAAAATCTTTGACCCTGTTTTTTTTTTTTTTTAACTTTGTAATGATAGATTGTACAACATAATGACTTTTCTTGGCTGGTTCCTCAGTTTTCACTTTAAAAGAATAATTTATTATTAGCTATTTTACTCTTGCAAATTTGATTCTACCTCTCTTGTCTGCTAACTCACAGTGGGCACGTCTACACATGAAATTAAAATTTGACTGAATAAACTCCAGTGCAGTTCACATTGGAGTTTATTGCTCCCAGGCACAATGTTTACATGTATGCCAGGAACTGCAGCATATTGAACTGAGGCTGGCAGAGGGCCTCACGGGTCAGCCTACCAGCCTTGGGCTGCTCCCACCCAGCTCAATATGGTACGGAGGAGCTGGCTGGGGCATGAGGGTGGTGCTAGCTGGCAGGCAGCCCCTGCACTGAAATACCCTTGTGCCCCAGCCAGCCCCTTCAGTCTAAATGTGCATTGCAGCAGAGTAAATAACTCCACTGTAGGATAGTACTTGTGCTGGGCAGTACTAACCTACAGCAGAGTTAAATTAGTTTATTCTAGCCTAATAGTTCTGCACATGTAGACAGAGACATTTTACTGTGGAGCTAATTAGTTTACTCCACAGTAAATATCTTATGTAGATGAACGCAGTATATAGCTAAAGGTGAGCAAGTACACTGAGAATGATACACCTACTCCATTTTCTTAGAAAGAGATGACACAAAGCCCAGGTACAGACATTATCCACTTACCGGTATAAGTGGTCAGAAACCAGTCTATACCAGTAACAGAACAGAAATTCTGCACACATAGACTGATTTAAAAATAGTGGAACTGGGTGTAAGATTTGCCCCTTCCATCAAAGGGTGGATGTGTGTTCTGTTTGCTGCTGATCTAAACTATCTTGCTTACAGAAAACTGTAACTTAAAATCAATTCCAGCTCAGACTTTTTAAAATGATTGTACTGAGCCATAGAGTCAACTTCAGCACCAGGCCTAGGATGAAGCCCAAAAAATTAAGGTGCAGGAAGCCACTACTGCAGGACTGAACCACCTATTATTTAACCCAACATTGGGCACATCTACATGTGTGCTTTAATGCACATTAGTCTATTTTAATATGCATTAAAATGTCACTAAAAAAAGCTGTGCTCTTTAATTATCCACATTAAGACAGGCTAATACACATTTTCCTGGTACCTCGCAATGGAGGTACTAGTTTTAATGTGCATTAATTAAAGTGCATTAATGCATGTGTAGACCTGTCCTGTACTTATTTCTATACTACAGTGACTGTAACTCACATAGACTTAGCCAAGACAGAATTAAACTGTTTAGTTTGGGTCCAGATAGCAAAGTAGCTGCAAGCAGCACAGACAGTGAACACTGCAAAAACCCCTTGAGAAGTTTGACTAATACTCAGGTAAGTCACCTATGCTAAGCTCCAGGCCAGCACAGTTACGCTGCTAGAGGAACTTGCTAGCTCATATAGCTGCAGCTTGTGTACCCAGATTGTTTAACTGCAGTGTAAAATTGCCTGTATGTGAAACTGTAGTATTTTATGCCAAGTGCAAAAACTATCTCAGCTTATTTCTTAATAAAGGGACTGAGCTTTAGAGATTTTCATATCCTCTACTGTAGTATCAGATCAGTTGATCAAGAATGCATTGGCAATTAGGAAAGATTTACATTGTTTACAATTGCTGTGGGAGGTTTTATCCTGCTCGAGAAAGATTCCATTTTCCTTTTTCTTTCTGTGCTTTTTGCCTATTTGAAATTTCACGGTCTGGTCACAATCTCAGGCAAAGAGAAAGCTCCCTCCCTTCTCACTTGCTTCCCACAGACCTGCTTCTGAAACAGATGGCATTTCAGCAACTTTTCAGGAACTGTTGCATTTCAAAATGGCATCTGATCCCACTTTTCATTCCTGAAACAGAGCTCAGGTTCAGCCAGACTCATTTCCATTTCTGCAGTTGCTGAATTTCAAAGCCAACTTATTTGATCTTAATTGGAAAAACAATGTAACTGCATTTACAATAACTTGGTATGCAGCCAAACATTGTCTATGCTGACATGAACGTTGCATAGAGAAAGCCCTTCTGACAAGGCCTTTATCAGAAATGCCTTGAAGGCTAGAGGACACTGAAAAAAGTATATGGGAGCAATTGCTTTCCTGAAGTTACACCCTTAAGTCCATATTCAGGCAACTAAACACAACTACCATAACATCTACTGGTGATTTAAAAAAGACTTCTGTAGGCAGTTGCAGTGCTCAGCATAGCTGAAAAATGAGGCCACTGCTTTCAGGTTTTTAAACATGAATTGAGGCCCCCAAGTGTGAAAATGTCAGACTGAGTTTGTAAAGAATTTCTATAGAATTGGTTTAGGAGCATGAGACATTATTTATAAGGTAAAACACGAAGGGCCCAGCTGTGGAAAGACGCACAGTAGATAGCGGTCTACTTGCAGATGGAGCCTACCAAAGGACTGGAACTAAAGCAAGTTGATTTTTTTTTCTTTGTGTGACAGAAGAGTTTCCTGCCAGCCAGTTCTAATTTGACAGATTAGAAATATTCTGGAGGAATGATCAAATTCCATGAAAGCTTTCAATGGCAGCTAGGCAGGTAGGTAGACTATCAGATGGACAACTTCCTGTCTGATCAGTTGGTTGTCCATGCCTGTAGCTGCCCATTTGAATTGCCAGCTGCCTGACTTATGGAGTATCTGGCTTTCATGCTTCACAGAGTGGGGCTGGCCTATGGAGAAGTAAGCAGGCTGTTTTGTTTCCCTGGAAAATCTGCAGTGTTGTTATGTTCTGATGTAGATTTAATGAACTGTTAATATCTTGAATTTTCTTGCAAAGTAGAAAATCCTTTTTCAGGCCAGCTCTTATTGGGGTTTTAAATTGCTTCAAGATAAAAATAGAAATGAGCAACATTTCGGGGGGGGGGAGGTATTTTTTTTTGTGCTGAATTGAAAGTTTGGAGCTGTTTTTGAACTGATAGCTCTATACATTTGAGAAAAGTTCCCCAAGCAAATATTATTCAGAGACCAATATTTCTATCCTGATTTAACAGAAACTAAAAATATTTTCACTTAACAAGGCCTGATTCTTTTAAAATATGTAATTTCATTTTAAACAACAAGGTTTTTGACAGCTTAAATAACCTTTTGTTATTATTTTGATCTCTTATGTGGAAATACAACCAAAAGCTGGAAGTCTGAGGGGTTAGGAGCAGTTCCCTGCTTGTCATTATAGTGCCAGCCATAAAATTGCTTCATGAGTCAGCTTCATTAGGCATGTCCTGTTCATACCACAGCTAGTTGTCAATAGAGATCAGGGACTCTGCTACTCTGTTCCCCCATTTCAGTGCCTTTCCCACTTATTCTTTTTCCATATCCCACATAAATATGCTACAGTACCAGTAGTTCTCAGTTTGTTTGTTTTTCCCCAGTATACACTGAAGAGGAAGGTTGTCACTGCTATTTATGAATTGATCCAGTTGCTTGAAGTGGTTCTAAGCTGTAAAGGTGGACATTCAAGAAAGAGTCCCATGCCAGCAGGTAACAGAATTGCATCAAGTGAATCAAGCAGCATTCTTTACTCTGCTTGAAAATAAGTGTTGATTGAGAAAGAAAGGGAGCGTTACATTTTAGTATGAGCCACTTTGTGAGAACTTGACAGGCATAGAAAGAAAAATGCATACTGTATCTTCATGAGAAGAGTGTTAGAAAATAGTGTGCCATATTCTGCTCAGAGGTACACTTTCCCATTATATTGACTTGTAGAGGTATAGAACAGAATCTGTTCACTCTGAGCACTGTTAAAGGGTTATCCAAAATTGTAAACTCTTTGAGGCTGATAGAGTTATGTGTTGTTTTATATCTGTACTACCATAGTTTCTACCACAGTAAAAATAATAATGGTAAAAATATAAAGGTTGGCTTAATCTTGCCTATGTATTTTCATAGTAAAGACCTTTTAAAATTGTTTGAAATTTTCATTTTTCATACTGGATGCATCTCTTACAAAAGAGGTGTGGGTCTGTTCTATTCTATTCCAAAATTTCTGCCTTTATTTAAAAAAAAATAGATACCTTCTTTGGAACAACTCTATCATCTCTTTTTTTGGGGAGGGAGGAGGGGGAGGATGAAAACTTGAATTTGGCATTAATACAGCCCTTAGGTTAGCAGTGTTGTGTAGAAATTTCATTTTGATTTGGCCAAGATTCCAGAGTGAAATAGAGAACCATATGCAGGTTTGTTTGTTTGTTTTTAAAATACCCAAAGAATAATGTCTTTTGCTGGTTGTGTCTCTCTCAGTTTTCTACTGGCGCTGCACACAGTTGTAGTTATCTGAGGGGAATGTTCAGTCTAAGCAAGAGTACAGAACCAGTCTGGATATGGCTTTTGAGGGCACTGCGTTACTGCCATTCAAAGTTTTAAAGTGGTCGTGGAGGCTCTGATGTAGTAAGATACTTAAGCAAGTTAGAGGCAGTGCTACGTTAACGCACGGTTGAGGAGCAGATACTGTACATCTCAGCCTGGCAATGGTGTGCATTGGGATGGCTTTGTGTTGTGCTCTATAAGCATACCTTCAGAAGTCTAACAATGAGGGTTATTCAGCTCCAATCATTTTCCATTCAACTGGAGCACACTCAGACAAAGAAATACCCCTTGTCCAAAAAGTCCATGAGATACAATAAAAGAATAGTACTTGTCGTTTGGAGCATGAAACAAGACATACAGGTGGCAAAATGGGCCTGAGGGATGCATACACCACCTGTATGACTTGTGCAAGAGGGAACCATGTACCACTACCATCATCCATGTATGAGGGGTGAGGGAGCCATTTGTCATTGGTGGGGGCAGGGAACCACAGACTGTTGCCACCACTAGAGCTTATATAGTGAGGAGTTCCTGGAGGGCTGCCCCCCCAGTGTGCAGCCCACATAGCATGAAGCCTGGGGGGTGTATCTAAGCACCACATGTCGCTCCAGCCACTCAAGTTGGACAGTCCTGCCATAGAGGAAGCAAAATCTGTCTAACCACCCTGGGGAGCACAGACACTGTGCTGGAGATTTACTGTAGACCAAATTTTCAGGTTTGATACAGGTAGAATTCTTTATGCAATCATGGGAGAAATTAATCATGGAAACTGCATGATTATGGGAGACTAACTTCCTAGACAAACTGGATAACAAGTACTACCAATAGTGGTGAGGCAGAGATATTCTTGACTAGGGCAGCTAATGGATTTCTCTAGCAAATGATCACTGAGCCAACAAGAGCCAGTGGTCTTTTAGGATTAATTTAAATAAATAGCATGGTTGTTATAGAAGATATAGCTGTGGAAAAGCATCTCAGATGGAGTGGTCACAGACAAATAGGGCTGGAAGGGGCCACATGAGGAGAAAGATGTATGAGGTAGGATATGGAACAAGGTTACAGCAATGGACATTAGCACAATTGAGGTGGAAGCAAAACTTAGACTGGTTGCTGTGGTGAAACTGGGGACCCTGATAATCTTTATTTTAAAACACTGGAAGAATTTAAATCATGAAATACTAACTCATGTAATACAACTTTTCACTTAATCTTCCAATTCTAGAACAGTGTCCTTTATAAGAGAATAGCAAATGTAGAGCTTCTGTTCCAAAAAGGGAAATAAGAGAGATTCAGGTAATTATAGACTTATTACTTTAACTTCAATACTGTGCAAGATCTTAGAACCTTGAAGGAAAGAATAATTAAGGATATGGAAGTAAAAATAATATGGAACAAGATGCAACATGATTTTATCCAACAAAGATCATATCAGACCAATCAAGACTGACAGAATAATTGAGATATCACATAGAGCAATACAGGGAAACTAATCTGTCTAGATTTAAGGAAAGCATTTGATACTGGAAATTTATGAGCTAAATTTGATGCTGAAAACTTATCAGATACAATGGGAAGATGAGGTTTAATGCTGTAATTATGAGGTTGGTACTGGCTAGGAAAGATTACAATGATTACAATCAATTTGATTACAATGGGAAAGGGGAGTTGTCTGTTTGGAGAATCTTACTAGCAATATTCCATCAATCAGCTACCTGAAGGGACATTCCAAAGAGGATAGAGCCAGACTGTTCTCAGTGGTGGCAGATGACAGAACAAGGAGCAATGGTCTAAAGTTGCAGCAAGGGAAGGTTAGGTTAGATATTAGGAAAAACTCACTAGGAGGGTAGTAAAACACTGGAAGAGGTTACCCAGAGAGGTTGTGGCATCTCCATCCTTGGAGGTTAAGGCCCAGGTAGATAAAGCCTTGGCTGGCATGATCTAGTTAGGGATGGTCCTGCATTGAGCAAGGGGTTGGACTAGATGCTCTCCTGAGGTCCTTTCTAACCCTAATTTTCTATGATTCTATTTAATGGTTTCATTAGCAACTTTGGTATAAGAACCAAATATGAAGATGTGGATGTCACAAAGTTGGATCTTGAATGGAAAACAATCAGCTTTCCCAGGGTAGCTGCATGTAGTATGTGCTATTACAACATTTCACCACCATGTGGCTGGAGAGAAAGTAATAACCTTTTGCCTTGGACTGCCTTGGGTTAAGTTGTGGACAACAGGCAATTATACTGAAGTAACTTACTCTAATATAGTTTTAGCTATGATTCTTTCAGGGTTAATTATCAACCTGGTTGAGTGAAGTTGCCCAAGTATAGGGGGTTATATCATCTGTCCACTCTTTTTTAAACCAGTGTAAAGGTCAAATCACATTGGTGTTAATATGTTGTCTATCCAGACTCATAGATAATCTTGAGGCATGGAGAAATGGAAATCATATGGCATTTAATAATACAGAGTGCAAAGCCATGAGCTTAGGAAATAAGTCCAAGAATTTCTGCTACAAGATGTGAACTCATAGTTTGGAGGTAACTGAGGAGGAGACACACCTGGATATATTGTTCAAGCACAGGATGGGCATGAGCCGCCAATGTGATGTTTCTTTGAGACAAAGGTCAATGCAATTTTAGGGTGTCTAAGGTGGGATGTTTTTAGGAGAGACAGGGAAATATTATTACTACTATGCAAGTCATTAACAAGACCCCGCTTAGAATATTGTATACAGTTCAGGTCACTTCATCGTCAAAGAAGATTAATCTAAACCAGAACAGCTAATTAAAGGAATAGAGAACCCACCTTATGAGAGAAGATAAAAAGATTGTTTTTTCAGCTTTGCATTTTGCCTTCTTCTGGGGTGTGGGTATGGTCCACTTCCTGGGATCATTTGAAATATTTAACCTAACAAACTCACTGCTGTTGCAGTGGCATAGGTGGTGATCTACATGGTGGTTTTAATTTTAATCAGATGTTTTGCACCTATGGCTTTTGTGTGTTAGAGAAGCCAGAGGAGATGGTCCCATGGCTCCTTCTGGACAAAGGGTTACCTGTGAATGCATGGGATTGAATTCAGTGGCCCAGGAGGTCCCTTGAAATCCTATGTTCTTATGTGGCACTCACAAAATCTAGATCTTTTAAAGCATGAATTTCAAAAGGCACGTAACTAACTGGGTAACTGGGTTGGATCTTTGATTCTGTGGCAAAGTTGGACCAAGATTATAAAAGAAAGGATCTCTTCACCAAGTATCTGAGAGAGCAAGAGAGAAAGCAGAGATTTCATGTACTGGAGACAGAAGTGTTACACAGGAAGAAAAAGGAAAAGACTGTCCTTGGAGGACTGTTGAGACCATTCATTTCTACTGTTGGAAGGCAGAAATCTTTCCAGGAGAGGGAATGTACGGCAACCTGCAGCTGCCATCTCCCCCCTGCTCTCCTCACTTTCCCCAAGAATGGGGAGAAGAGAGACAGCTGGCAAAACCTCTGCCTGGTTTGAGGAAGAGGCAGGACGTGGTGGCTGCTCTACCTCTACTCTCTGCCCTCCTAGCCTAAGGAGGGAGGAGGCTGAGGAGAAGAGCAGCCCCCTATGCCTTCACCAAATCAGGTTGACCTGGGTCTTGGGAAGGCACAGGAGCCTCTCTCAACTCCGGTTTTTGGGAAGAGTTAAGCTGGGGAAAGTGGACAAATGTCCATTCCCCCCTTAGAGAAACTCTTCCAGGCTGACTTCTACAGTGTTGGAGTCAGTTTATTTCTCTCCCAGAACTGGGTTTGTTGGGTTTTTTTGGCCTCAGGGAAAGAACTTGAACATTTGTCTACATTTGGTTTCTACTGGGAGAATGGAGATGTTCCCAATGGAAACTGACTGCCTATATATGGCCTGAGTTAAGCCCAACAATACTAAAGAGTGTTGAGGAAACTGTAGGAATGGAAATGTGTTCAGGTATTTTTATTGCTTTGCCTACATTTATATATTTCTTGTATTACCTAAATTAATCAGTAACTGGATTTTGCAGTCCTTATGACATTTGAGTCATTATTTCAACCACTGTGTACCTCTGAAGAGGTGAACCATAACTCAGAGTGCCTACAAAGACATAACTCTGGGAAAGGGGGTAGAGTTTGCTTAAGTTACCGGGGAGGAGCGTGGGAAGTCAGGACTGGTCCTAGAGACTTACAATGGGTGGGCTGCAAGGTCCCATTTGTGTGAAAGAATAACAAAATACATGTAGGAAGCATGTGGGGAAAGTCAAGAAAGGGAAGTGCTGAAGCCTACTCTTACCAAGGGAAGCTCAATGCAGTGGGCCCCAGACATGGCCTTCTGGTGAGTGTTCAGCTGGCAGAGTTTTTTTAGGGATACACAACAGGGTCTTACTGAGTTCTGACATGCCCTTGAACATAACAGAGACAAGCCAGGTAGGATGCATGCATGAAGTTTACTAGGAATTACTGTTCTATTTGAATACCTAGTAGAGTCACAGGATAACCAGCCATGCTTGATATAGTAACAAAGGAACAGCAAATACTTTGGGTATAAAACAAGAACACTCCCAGAGCTGTTCTGCTTGACTAAATATAACTGGACTTATGAACTTTTAGCATTTATTAAAGATGTCTTTCCTCTTGTTCCCTACTGAATTAAAAAAAAATCTAGCTACATAGTGACATACACAGATTTTCTCCAAGTCTTATAGTCTAGAGGTGGCACATGAATTTTAATTGCTCCTTCTCTTTTTCCCAACCTATCCCTCTGAATAATTTGTCATATTTGATCTAAACTAGCTGTTTTTATAGTGCAGATGACATGTCCAGGCAGGGCGCGCTGCTTGTACAGTAGAATTATGAGGGAAGCCCAAACAGATCTGTGCCAGCTCATGAAGTTAAAACAATTTTGCATATAAAAAGGAAACCATAACTAATTAACACCAGGCAGGTGGTCTAGCTGGAAATTTAAAATCCAAACGAGGTCACAGGGGAGTATGGGGCTTGGCAGAGAGAACTGTAACTGAAATCATCACCCAAGACCAGCCAAGTGAGAGCAGAGCCAACTACCCTTACAAAAAAAAGATGCTTGTGCCAGTCATTTCTGGGAAAAATGAGCCAAGGACAAATGACTGCAGCTCACAGAATGAGCATGATTACATTTAGACTTCAGAGGCTTTGTTTCTAAAAGGGTTTTTGTTAAATGCCAATGTTATTTGGTCAGATTCACAGTAAGATCAAAATCAACTATCACAATGCTTTAAGAAATCAGCAGGGAAGAAGCCAGGGTTAGGGTGTCAAATATTAAAACAAAGAGCAGGGTGTGAAGGTTTATGCTGAATCTACGTGGAGTTTAGGGTAGGCAATATACCCCTCTGGGTTAAAAAAAGTAAAAGCAGATACCAGCAAAGTACAAAGCTGGCTGAGTATCAACCAGAATAAGTGATATTGTGGCAGTTAGCAAAAGGGAAAAAAAAGAGAGAGTTTTAGTTTAGAGAAGGGAAACAGAGAAAGTGAGATTTGTGAGGTGTAGGGCTGAACTGTTACATTGAAACTACAGGCTGGTTAAATAGAAGTCATGAGTCTTAAACCTGAGTCTGTATTTCCACATGCAATGGGAAACTAAACACCCAGGCCACGCTTTTCATTGGTGGCCCTGTAGAGCAGAAAAAAATATTGCTTTCTTCAAGCCCCTTGCCATCAACTGCAATTATACTGCTTGTTTAAGTGGGAGAACTAAAACAGAGGAATGGTTCTGGAGTGCTCACAGTTTAACCAATCTGGACATAAAGAATTATGAATGGATGGAAAACATCTTGGGTTCTGTTTTTAAGCCATACATCTTAAATATGAAAAAGTGTGTATGAGAACAGAATTATTTCCATTTACAGGAGAAATTTCCATTAATCTAAATATATAACCAGATCTGAGTATTCTTGGTTTTGCATATGCAAGTTCCAAACTGTGTTTTCAACAGGCACTCTGAGAATATAGCCTGTAAGGTCAATTGACTGTAGCTTGGAAGTGCAACAGAGTGCTTTGGAAAACAACAGCATAAAGAGCTCTTTGGGTGTAATCAGCCTGATGGCACCATTTGTATCAACTAGTGTAAACATTACTGTGGTAATTTTATAACATTTCATATTCCTACAATACTGTGATTAAGACTGCTGATATTACCACTGAATGTGTCATCTATACTATAATGCATAGCATTATAGATGTGGCTTGAGCCATGTTGGTCTAAAAAGCAGAAGCAGACAAAACTCTTGGGCTAATAAAAGATACTGCTTCTAGCACTGTAGAAATACATAAAAGAAAATGTCAGGCCTCTGCTGGTTTATACTTATGTAACTAATGACAGCTAACACCAGCTCAAGGCCCAAGGTCTCTGTTCTGTAGCAGTGACTCAGACTTATTTAGATATTTACAGAACAAGTTAGGAGATCAGATGCAAAGCAAGAAGATTTGATCAGTGATGAGACTTTCAGGGAAAGAAGTGAAAAAGAAGAGGAAAGTCGTGTGTCTACATGTTACATGCATCACACAGTTACTGGGTTAACTGCATAATTAATTTAGACTGGCTACACACGCAAGTTATTTATGTCGTAAAAGGTCTATTCAGCTATAAAGTTAGAGCTGGAAAATGTATATTAACTTCTCACAGTGGAGAGGACTCTTGGCCACAACACCATTCCACAGGGTGTTGCTGCTGGGAGTCCCATCAGCTGATAGGACTCCAATGCATGGCAGCCTGTGGGGTGCTGCCATGGATGGTAATCTTGTCATTTGACTAGTCTCATCTGCACAGTGGGAGCCTAGGATTGAGATCCTCAGCTCCCCTTACGTTGGTAATAAGGCATAATAGGATCTGATGCTGGATTCCACAATCACACTTCCTGCCATGCATTTGTGGCATGGCAGGAGGCGCAATTATATGGATCTCACATTAGATCCTATCATGCCTTTACTTGAATACCTAGAGGTGCCCAGAGAAACATGGAAAGGTGTTTCAGGTAGAAGGAGGCAGCCTGGAAGAAGGCACAAAGCTAAGAATTGGTGGAGACAAAGGAGCAAGAAGAAGAATGTAAAGTGGGAGCAGAGATTTAGCAGGGACAATATTATTCAAAGAATCAAAATAATCTATATGATGTGAAAAGGAGCTGGAATTGTAATCGAAATCCCACTGAAGTCATTAGAAAGTCTTCTGCTGACTTCATTGTGTTGTCAGTCAGGCCCAGAGAAAGGATGCAAAGCAGGGAGTAGTAGCCACAATGGTCAGAAAAGATGATCTTTTCTGAAGCCTTTAAAACAAACTAGAGAGACAGCTGAGAAAGCAAGGATAGAGTCTGGTGATAAAATTCAGTGAGAACCTGAGTATGTGTGGTTGTGAGGGAAAGGGAAAGACAAATCAAAGATGATATTAAAGCTGTAAGTCTGGCTGATAAAAGAAGGCAATGCTATTATTAACAGAAATATGTAAGGGAGAGAGAGTGCACATGCTGAAGACCTGCATAAAATTAGATCACCCCTCGGGCTACTCTGCACAATGAAGGCAGCATGTGCAGACCAGCAGCAGATCAGGAAAGCACACATGCAAGTTTTACGACAACTTTGCAAACTACCTCTTGACTTGTGCTCCACATCTTCAGCTGTAGCTGAGGAGCTGTCCTATTAACGCTGCTTATTAAATATTTAAAAGGACACAGAAGAAATCCCTCTCATTTCATATAATTAAAACTAACCTTTAAAATTTTATGTCCATTGCGAAAATGGCATCCAGTTCTCTTGATTCCCCATCTTTTACTTGGGCAAGAAATTGCCTTTCCTTAGACCCAAGTCTTCTTTGAGCCAGAATGAAATCAGCCATCCCAGCATGCTGTTATCTTACAGCCTTTCCTGCTACCAGCTGACCTAACAAAGGAAACCAAATATATGACATCTTCTGAGAGTCTTGTACAATTTTTTACATCTGGGGATAAAAGGCTAATTTATATAATATCTATCTCATGATCACTATAGAAACATGTTATATCGTCTTGAGGAAACACATTAGAATCTTCTTAAAACTTTATTGCATATATTAAAAATGATTCTCTTGGACAATTACTACACCTGTTGATTTGGGCATTCACTTGAAACTGAGATATTATAAAAGCAGCCTGAGGTGTTTCGTGTAAAAAATTTAATTATTGAGTTAAATAAAACATCAGCTGTCTTTTAATGAAATAAATCAGTTTGTGCAGCTATCCTCTTGGGTTTTACCAGGTACATTCAAATAAACACTAAGAGACAGCTGGATTATTATGATTACTACCTTTAAAGTGCCAGAGATGTGCATGGCATACTGCAGATCAAGATGTTATTTTGGCCCAGAATATTTGATAATCTAAGTAAAAATGAAAACGCATGGAGAAGATATCCTACAGGAGACCTAGAGAGTTAGTAGTTTGCTAACTGAGGCATAGGAACAAGGCCTTTCTAGACAATGATTAATCTATATGATAAAAGAAGGTAAGAAATAAACCTACCTTGGGTATTACTAGGGGAAGGATATTTCTCAGTGGACACATCCACACAAGATGCTTTACTGCCCAGTAGACTAATTTACTGCGCAGTAAAGCATCACTGTCTACATGTGCAGGCACTTACTGTGCAGTAAATTAGTCTACTAGCAGTTAGTTTGCTACTTGCATTAGCATTAGTCTTAGAAGTCACTGGGAGCTTTGGGTATGCAGCACCTCTGAATGTCAGGCTGTTTACTTAGGTTGGTAAGTATGTAGAGATGCCCAAACTTATACACCCAAGCTTGACAAATCTGGCTAGTAAATGGGGTGGAATTTAATTATATGGAATATAATTATGTCCAATAAACTAGGACAGAATGCTATAATCAACCTACTTTTTCAATGGGATAGAAGATGAGGAGAAAAGTTTGGGAAGGGAAGGGAAGAGTTGGAACCAGGGTAAATGCATGAGGGTTAAATGAAAGCCTATGGTGAAATAGTAGCACAGGAAGACCTCAGGATTTCCAGAAATTCCAGGTAGGGGCTCCTACCTTAATAAGAACCACCAGACTGCTTCTGACATTTTGAAAAATCAGAAGCTAAGAGAGGTTATATTAAGAAGGGGAGGAGGAGGAGGAGGAGGTAGTTGGCTAAGAATGAATCAAAGGGAAGAGAGAAGAGGGTAGACAATGAAAA
The DNA here is from genome assembly GCF_052110815.1 of Crocodylus siamensis. Classification (NCBI taxonomy): domain Eukaryota; kingdom Metazoa; phylum Chordata; order Crocodylia; family Crocodylidae; genus Crocodylus; species Crocodylus siamensis. The sequence continues at coordinate 200,681,550 of NC_143397.1, forward strand.
ACAAATATGTTTTATAAAATGAAAGTAACTTCAGACAAAATAGTCATATCTTTGACTTGGCTTTTATGTTGCTAACCCTTTCCCCATCTTCCTCTGTTTGTTATATTTTTTGATTGTACTCAGACGTTGCATCTTACATGGCACCTACCATACTTTGGGAATTTTATATATATAAATCAACACCAATAATTTAATCCCAAGGATTTGTACTTCCTGATATTGTAGCTGAATTTCATTGCTGTACAGAGCTTCTTTCATATGTACCATTTAACACAACTGCTTCTGCAATGTGCAACTGATCCACAGGGAAGGCACCCGCTGAGAATGCTCAGACACCAAATGGGATGGGGCAATGTAGGATTTAGTTCGCACTTCATTGCATCATCTTGCACAGTTTCTCCCACACGTATCAGGAGATCTTTAGTGAAGGAACATGGTACTGTTCAAAAGCATCATAAAAGTATGAACCCATGTAGTTCAAGTAAATTTAAAATTTACTTGCAATGTTCTTTAGTCACTGTTTTAAAAACTCCTTTCACTAAGCCCATTATCTATTTAGGATTATTTCAACATTAGTCAGTAACATTCTTTGAATAATAAACTAGCATTCTGTCTTTCTGGCAGGACTCACCTTGATCTGCATTATCATTTAGGCCCCATCTGAAAACATCATTAATTTAAATAAGCAATAGAGATTGAAATAAAATTCCATTCATGCTTAACTCTCCAATGTGGTTTTGAAAACCTTTCTTCTTTAGCCAGTCTTATGTTACATGCTGGATGGTCTTTGCTTTGACCACCTCATAAAAAAAGGCTCATAAATACTTTTCATGTGTTATTTAAACTAGCAGTACTCCCCGAGGCACTGTGCTCTTATTTTTAAAAATCCTTTGTGTATTTCTAAAGTATTTCTAAACCAGTAGCAGAGGTAAATGTATAGTTTAACCCAGGAAAGCCATATTCTGTCACTATCAGGCCACAAATTTTCTTACTCCTAGCTGATAAGAATAAAGCATTTCTAGCAAATGTCACCTGATTTATGTGCTTTCCTTCTAGAAATCATCAATTGCAGGACAGGAGTGAAAATAACTGAAACTGTTGTGCTTCACTAGATGTTTTCTAAAACCCAGACTGTATTTCCAATATCTTACCACACAAACAATGAACTAACTAAGACTTTCTTGTTTTACAGTTGCTGTAAATACTCTTGAATGAAGAAGCATTACACAAAGGCAACTCTGCACCTGATGATAGCTGTGTTTGGAGGCAATGTAGAAGAAGACCAAGTGTGACCTCCGGGGATGTCCTGAACAACCAGTGATTCTATTATAACACAGTAAGTTCAGTAGAACTCTTGTAAAAATACAGATAGAATAAAAAGTGGTTACATGTCCACTGCTGACAAACCTAGAACTAAATATCAATCCCCATGAAAGTATTAAGATACAGTTAAGATAAATACTAAACAAGAAATGTACAGAACAACAATATTGATGGAAAAAATTGTATTTATAAAAATAAAAGTACAAAGACCGGGGAGTTGTAGAATTAAAGTTTGAAAATCAAGTAATCAGCAGGTTGAAGAGTTAAAAAAATAGTTTCATAGTTTCTAGGGTCGGAAGGGACCTGAGTAGATCATCTAGTCCGACCCCCTGCATGGCAGGAAAGAGTACGGGGGTCAAACGACCCCAGCAAGATGTTCATCTAACCTCCTCTTAAACACCCCCAGGGTAGGAGCCAGCACCACTTCTCTTGGAAGTTGGTTCCAGATCCTAGCCGCCCTGACGGTGAAGTAGCGCCTCCTGATATCTAGCCTAAACCTGCCCTCTGCCAGCTTGTGACCGTTATTCCTGGTCACTCCTGGCGGTGCTCGGGGAAACAGTGACTCCCACAATGCCTGCTGGTCCCCCCTGACTAGTTTGTAACAGGCCACTAGATCCCCCCTCAGCCTTCTCTTGTGGAGGCTGAACAGGTCCAGGTCTCATAGCCTCTCCTCATAGGGCCTGCCCTGCTGTCCCCTGATCATGCAAGTGGCCCTCCTCTGGACCCCCTCGATGCTGTCCACATCCCTCCTGAAGTGCGGCGCCCAGAACTGGACGCAGTACTCCAGCTGCGGCCTGACCAGTGTCACATAGAGGGGGAGGATCACCTCCTTGGACCTGCTCGAGATGCATCTGTGGATGCATGACAAGGTACAGTTGGCCTTCCTGACTGCCTCCCCATGTTCATCTTGGAGTCAATTATGACTCCAAGATCCTTTTCCGCCTCCATGCTGACAAGAGGGGAGTTCCCCAACCTGTAGGTATGGTGCCAGTTGTTCCTCCCCAGGTGCATCACCTTGTACTTGTCTGTGTTGAATCCCATCCTATTCACATCTGCCCACCCTTGTAACCTGTCTAGGTCTGATTGTAGCCTGTTGCTTCCTTCTAGTGTGCCCACATCCCCCCATATCTTAATGTCATCAGCAAATTTGAACAGGGTGCTTTTTACCCCCTCATCCAAATCACTGATGAAGATGTTGAACAGTGCGGGCCCGAGGACCGAGCCCTGCGGAACCCCACTGCCCACGTCCTTCCAGGTTGAGAAGAACCCATCCACTACCACCCTAATAGTCTAATAGTCCTCTTAGATCTCAGAAAATCTGGAACCATTACGTTCAAGTTCCAGTTTTGCCCCTATTTACCTTTCAACAGCAGCAGAAAACTTTCAGAGACAGCAATCCAGAGAAAATTTGTCAGAGTAGTTTGTAACATAGGAGCACACCTATTCATGATAGCTTGGAAAGTCGGCTCGCTCCCAGCCTTCACAATACCAGCCAAAAATCACAGTTTCCTGAATGACCAAGGTGTCAGACATTCCTAGCTGCTAAGAAGATAGGCAGCAGGGGCCACAGAAACAAGCTGATAACTCCTTCATAATACAGATGGTTCAGCTTGTAAGAATTGACAAAGTCACCCAATTTACTCCTGGAATTTATGAATTCCACCAGGACCTGACAGGTTTCTTGTAGGGTCATGTACTTTTGGAGGATAAATCCAGAGGTAACAGTTCTGTGTCTAAAGGAATATACGTCAAACATTAGCTGTTACTAAAGACAAATAGCATTTTAATTTTTCTACTAAAACTGAAATTTGAAATATAACATTAATAAATCCATCAGAGGACTTTTCAAAGATTTTTTTTTTTTAAAGAGAGGCTTGCTTTTTAAAATCCTCATATCGCTGAGATCACTTTTCCAATTTACCTCACATTTTTCTTGAAAACAAATAGCATAGAATTATTTGACAGAGAACTACTCATGAGGAAACTGAGGTAGAATGACAGTTTATGAAGAAGTTAGCATTGCGTGTGAAGAGGAAGAGAAAGAAGTGGCTTCAGGATTGGTCTTCAACAGAAAGTGAATTTTTGTACAATATTAGAGTTGCGGATGCAGCCTCTTATTGTAGTTCATCAGAGCCTCTCTCATACTCAGATCAAGCTCACCAAAGAAAAGCAAACCACTTACAACACTGCTACCATTTATCTGTCTCAATGGCTTTAAAATCCAATACCAAGTTAAGATCCACCAAATGCAAAAGGCTTTACTTACCTTATGCACACTTTTGCAGTATCCACAGCGGGATAGTCATGGGGCAGGAGATCAAGCCGTTGAGTTCTGAGCAGCGTGTGTGCGAGAACGTCTCTTCTCGGTCTCGCTAAATTCTGTGGTAGATGATCTGCAAATAGCCATCAGCCTTGAATTTGAAGCGAGGGGGAGGGGGAAGGGATAAATGTCTTTCCCTGATTATTTCATTGAGAGATCACTACAGACAACAGCTCTGCGTTAAGAGGAAACTTACATTGTCCCCAGATTTCACATAGAAATTCAGGAGACAATTATGCAGTCTCTAGAGATGTGGCCATTCAGCTGGAACAGAAGGATTGTTTCACAAACTTCAGGGCATCTGACTGACCTACGGCAAGCTCTGGGAGTCAAATGAAGAAAAATGTAAGGTTTAAAATGGAAGTGTAGGAGTAGTAAAATACTCACATTTGGGTCATATATTAATTACCAGTAAAGGTATAAATACAATAGCAGCTACCAGTTGTATCCCATATAAATATATTATTAACGTATAATATATAATAAGGTCTTTGCTGTTTAACCTGTAAGGAATGCAGAGTACCTCACAAATGTTAATTATTTCAGTGTTATACATGATAATATATATTGTTATAGAGTATAATAACAATAATATCTCATTTCCCCCTAACTGAATAGATGGGAGAAATGAGGCTGAGGAGAAAAGTGACTTAATCCAAGTCACACGATGGTCTCCGAGTAGAACCCAGATTTTCTGGCTCCAGCTCTGCCAGAATTCTCCTTCTTCCAATAGGAACCTACTGATTCTTGACACAGAGGTCTTTTAGGTGCAATATTGCTTGCCAAACTCTTTAATGACATAAGTACCTAACTCACTATCGTCTATTCCCATCATTTAAAAATCAAGTGTCAGACTTCAAAATATCATGACATTATAAATCTCATTCATTATAAACTAAATAAAAAAATTGAAATCCTTTTTCTTTGTCCTCTGCTTCAGAGCCTTCAGGTTTCACCTTTTCTTTCTTTTCTCATCTGTCTTGTAACAATAAAATAAAATAAAATAGGAGATCTTCAAATACTTGCACAGCTCCAGTTCCTAGGACCCTAGAGAAAGTATCAAGCATTCAGAGGCTTGTGACAAAATCATGCAAGTTGGCAACACTGATGAATAAATACATAAATAATAAATAAATTTGTTAAGAGTGCATACAATCCCATTGTCCAAATCATTATTGAAGATGTTGAATAATACTGGACCTATGACAAACCCCTAGGAAACCTCACTTGATACCTCCTCCCAACTAGCCATTGCTGACTAATCACTAAGCACAGTGATCAGACCAGTTATGTATCCAGCTTACAGTACTTCCATCTAGTCTGTGTTTCCCAAGCTTGTTAATGAGAGCGTCATGGAAGACAATGTCAAAAGCCGTGCTGAAATTAAGGTATAAATTGCAGCCACTGCTCTCCCTGCATCAATAGAGCTTGTCACTTTATCATAGAGGGAAATCAGGTTTGTCAGGCATGACTTGCTCTTGGTCAATCTATGCTGTCTGCTCCTGTTCACTTTGTTCTCCTCTAGGTGAACAAAGATTCCCTGAGGACCTACTCCATGATCCAGATATCAAGGTCAGACTGACTGGTTTGTAATCCCCAAGATCCTCCTTCTTCCCTCCCCTGGCTTTTTTCCAATCATCTGGGACCTCACCCAACCTCCACGAGCAATCAAAGACTCTGAAATGACCTCAGTCAATGCCTTAAGCATATCTTTAAAGTGGAATCGGAAGTTAACTGGCAGACAGTGCAAAGAGCTAGTGAGAGATAATTTGCATTATATGCTCTTAGGGTCTTGATACACATTACATTTATGACACCATTAGAGCCATAAATAGTAACCCAGCCACACATTAAAGGCAATCTATGGCATGGTAGTATAGCAAATGCTCCACAAAGCTATTCCACATAAAGACGTACATTTTTATAGCATGTTGGGACTGACTCATGATAGATCCTGATACTGAGGTGTATGTATGGATACAGCATGGGCCATACGTAGAGTCTAGGACAAAGCCATATCCTAGCCGATCAATGGGATTGGGCTGGAGGCAGCATTGGGTCCTAGACATGGCTTCTCTACTGACCCCTAGCAGGAGGTGGGTGAGGGAGGGAGATGGGGTGCTATGAGCTGGACACTAATGAGCATCTCCCCAGCTTTGAGCTTATTACATCCCAGATCTTTAAGTGGGCAGGCAGCTGTGACCCCAGCAGCACACCTGCTTTTCTAAGTTTCTGGGGTACGTGTGGAAGCAGCAGCAAGGGCATTTCACAGCTTCCCATGCCCTGCACCATGAGTCTTGGCACATGGGGAGCTTTAAAGAATGTGCCTGCAGCTGGGCTATATCCATGCTGTTTAAAACTCCCTGGGTGCTCAGACCCAGATAGTGGGTGGAGGCTCCCTGGTCTCTGGCTCCCAGCACCTAAGGAACTTTAAGAAATAGGCTGGGGCAGCTTCTCTGCTGGGAACTTAAAACTCTGTGCCTGGCAGCTCCCTGATATTGCAGGGCCTATGATTACCTTTTTGTAGTGTAAACAGTCTTGCTAGCCTCCATAAAGCTGAATGTGGCTTTTAGGTACTTACTGATAGTCTCTCAATATTTGCTCCATTGTTTTATGCAGAATACAAAATAGAAAAGTTGGACAACTGCTATAGTAACCCTTGAGCCAAAACTTTTTCCTGGGACTTTTATTGGAATAGTGAACCTTGTTTTGCTGGAGAACACAGTTTAATTTTATTTCCTTTTCCTGTTCAGCAGTCCAAGTCCTGAGCTGCTCCACTGGGTGATGAGAGAAGAAACTTACCTCAGCTCTTTGGAATCACTTTGCTTTTTATCTTTTTTCTCATACATGTGTCTACAAAGAAGTAAGCGGGTACCTTAACGTTCTTGCCATTTTAGCTTCTTCCCACTGTGTTCAGTGCCTTAATCCATATTCTAAAATGCTCCAATGTTTTTAACATTGACATCTGAGACAAGAGCTATTTAATACTTCCATAGCATTATATAATACATTTCCTTCTGTGCCGAGATGTAGATGAATACAGTACCTGAAATGTGCAGGAAAATTTCCAGCTCAAATACTAATATTTTCCACAGGCTTCTGATTACTCTTTCATCTGTAGCAAATATAGTCTGATGTTCAAAACTTGTGTGGGTCTCTGGCAAGACTTTGAACACTAATGTTGTCTCTGGTCAGGTTTCTAAAACCATTCTAGTAATTCTGAAAACATGTTGGCAAAAACAGACTGTTCAACAAGACAGAGGTTTAATTTTTAGACAGTGGCTTTCCACTGAATGTTTGTGGTATTGGTTCTAAAGTGCACAAGTACATTAGATTTCTAAGCCTCCAGTTTCCTGGTGATAATCCTTCTGGACAGATGGTTTTAGAGTCCAGATGAGAAACTATTTACCAATGAGATTTTTATTTCTTTAAAATTATTTGAACTGATGAGCTCAACATTATGCAAAGGGATAACACACCATTATAAAAATTGCCTTCTGAAATACAGAGCAACAGAACAGCTAAGGAACCAATTTTGAGGTGGGAGTGTACATGAAGTTCATTTAAATAAGGTATAAGGCTGATTCATAATGAGGTTTTGTGGTCTGATTCAATGGCATCGCAAATTGTGACTTTTGGCTTCTATTTGTGGAAATATTGAAAAATTTCCCGTTTCTAAAGTAGAATTGGCAAACAGGTCTGTTCCAGTTTCAGAACCAATTTAAAATCAGAATTGTGGTCCAGGTTTTAAATCTGGAACTCAAATCCAAATATCCTCCAAATTCAAATGATTTATTCGACAATGGAGTTTTGGCCCTTCTTTGATTAAAAACCTCGCTAACTTGATTACATGTTCAGAAAGCAGCACTACTTTTACTATAACACTAGTGTATAGAACCCATTTGGAAAAGCTTACCTGGAAGCATTGTGTTGTTAAACTCTTTGCCTCTTCATATTTACCAACAGCAATTATTTTATTTGAGGGTACCCATGCTCTCTGTGTTAGAATTTATCAATAACATGTGATCGTGCTTCTAAGAAGCAAAAAGAATAGCTTGTGTGTCCTATCCATCTCATCTGATCAACTAAGTTAATGCCAAGTGTTTGAAGAACACTGTGCTGTGGCTGCATTAGGTATCTTATTCCATATACCACGTCGTTTCATATATGTGCTGAGTACATTTATTGAATTCACTGGTCTCCATTTTCTGTTACCACTTAATACTAATTCACTACAGTCACAGTCACAATCAGTTTAGTAGTCTTGTGAATATGGGCAGCCCTAGCTACTAAAGTAGTGACTTGTTGGCACTGATCTTAGTGGCAGCCTGAGAACCCTTTCATAGAGCCCTATCCATCTTTCCAAGCTGGTTGGGTTCGTAACTATTAAAACCGTCAAGTCCTCACAGCATTATTCACCTAATACCCTGATTTGAAAGAAAATTTTCCTCTTCCTCCTCAGGTTCACTGCTTGTCAAGGGTTGCTCAGGGTAAAATAAACAATAGACAGTTTCATTTAAATCCACAGAAAATAGGGAAAGGTTTTGTTCCAAACCTGCTTGAGTGCTATGTAAAATTAGAGTGCCAAATTTCAAGCTCGACCTGTTTAGTTTCTCTAAACTGGGAGAAAATAATTGTACTAATTCTATAAATAAAACTACTTGTGCATACTCTCAAGCATGAACTAAGTACCCTGCTGGTGATATAGCTCATGAAATAATAAACCTAGTGGCCAGACTATAACCCACTGTGTCACCTTTATATTTTTTTCTAACCCTACAGTGGTTTGTAGTTTTCTTTACAATAAAGAGAAATGAAAACAAATCTATGTAGAAAGGCCCTTGCTTTTATTTTAAATTACTGGGTGTATGTTGGACTTGTCTAACTGTGGCATTTTATTCATCTATCAGTGTTGGCTTTCTATTGACATTTTCTTGCTTTTTCAGTCATGGATTCGCCAAGATCCTCAGATCTGCACTGCAGACAAGATTTTAGATCAATAATTGGTACAACTACTGAAATAGCCCAGACACTAAAAAACAAACAGGATCATTGTAATAGCCCCTGCCCACGGGCCTAGTTTGCAGTCCCTGTGATTTTGCCATTGAACTTAAACTTTCCAATAGTTAGTTGCCAGAGCTTATTCCTTGTTTGCTTCAGTTAAGAACAACTATCCAGGTTGCTTGGTAGATAAAGATCTCTGAGATCTTTGGCAAAAAATAAAAATAAAAAACATCATACACAAGCGAATAGTTTTAGTTGCATGATACAACCAATGAAAAAATAGACTTACCTCCTGAAGCGAAATCATTCAGACTAAAAGGTGGGTACCAGTTTGTGAAATAGAAACCCCAGCACAGGCGGAAGAAGAGAGTGATTTGGGGGGCTGAGTGTGCATGCACAAGCATGCACGCACCCCCCCAGCAAGTAATTCAGTTGTGGGGAAGGGACATGGGGGCAAATTGAGGTCCCCTGTGGTAAGGGAGTGGGGCAAAGACAAGGGCAGGGGCCGATCATGGGAGGCTCAGAGTCTGGGTGGCTCATTCAGTGGCATGGGGGAGGCTCCTGTCACTTCGCATACCCCCAGGGCAGGCACAGGGGACATGTGTCCTCCCCTCAATCTGTGTGCAGGGCAGAGGTGGTTGCCACTGTGAGCTGTGCTCTGCACCCTGCTGCCGGTGCCCTGATAGCCATGCGACATCATGTGCTTCCTGTGTGCTGGCTGCACTGCCTGCCTGGCGGTGGAAGTCACATGGCATCACGCAGCTGCTAGGTAGAAGAGTGCAGAGTGCAGCCCACAGTGGCAGCTGCCTCCACCCCACACACAGCACAGATTGGGGGGGCATGTGCCCACTATGCCTGCCCCAGGGTTGCAGGCAGCAGCAGGACTGGCCCTCCCCAAACCACTGGACAAACTACCTGGTCAGTGAGCATCCCACAACCTGCCCCAAGGCCTCTTTAATTCCATCTGCTATGGAGGCCTCAATCTACACCCCCATACCCCTTCCCTCCCACACATTTATCTGCTCATCTGGGTGCCGCTCTGCACACAGCTGAGCTAGGTGCCTTGCCACCTGCAGGCTCCAGTTGCTTGTCTGTACATGCCCCTTCACCACCCTGCTGCAGCTGCCTGAAGCCCACACCCAGGCTGCCTGCATTGGGAGGGGCGGGGCAGGGCTAAGCCCCAGCCTTCCATAGCCTATGAACCCCAGCCTAAGAGAAACAACTTCTCTAGAACTCTAATTGCCTGCTTTGTCAAAACTAGGCATGTCTACATGAGATACTAATGGCAAAGTAGCCTAATAATAGTGCACAGTAGCGTGTCACAGCACTAACAGTGCTAACATGCTACTGTGCAGTATTACTAGGCTCTGAACAGTAGTATTACTTAAAAGGTGTTCACCAATGCTACTGCTCAGTAACTCCACTTAAGGCTCATTTATTTAGTACTTGATTATACCACTAGTAAATTAATTGCACAGTAACCACTGTGCATTAATGAATATGTAGATCAACTGAGTACCTAAGTTAATGGTATTTGTTAATGAATATCTCATCTTGATATAGTAGGGTTTGTGCTTAAGATAGTAAGCAAAGAAAATTTAGGAAGCTCACAGTGGGTCCATATACACAAGATGCTTTACTGCAGAGTTGACTAATTAGCTCTGCGGTAAAGTGGTACTGTCTACACATGCACCCCTATTAGGCCAGAGTAAACTATTTAACTCTTCAGTAGGATAGTACTGCCCAACATAAGTACTAACCTATGGTGGAGTATTAACTCCACTGCAACACGTGTGTAGACGGTGACTGGAGCTGGCTGGGACATGGGATGCTACAGTGCAGGAACTGCCTGCCAGCTAGCCCCATGCTGTAGCACCCTCATGTCCCAGCCAGCCCCTTCACAGCAGGTTGAGCCAAGGGGAATTGCTCTGGGCTGGCAGGCTGACTTCCTGGGTCCCTTGCCAGCTGGGGCTGTGACATCTCAGCTCAACATACTGCAGTCCTGTGTACACATGTAAACAGTGAACCCAGGAGCAATAAACTCTGGTGTGAAGTTCACCAGAGTTTATTGTGCTGCATTAATGTCATGTATAGGCATATCCAGTGAAAAATAAAACATTACTAATGCTGAGATCTGTGTAGTTCACTTCTTTGTTGTCTTTTTCATATCTTTCTGGAGAACTGCTGCATAGCTAGAGATACCCATCAGCATGGATAACTGGATTTCAAGGTCCATCTGTCTGAGGTATAGATATAGCTCCAATCACTGCCTCTCAGTGTCTCATGATCTTTAATGTATTTATCTTCACACCTCCCCAGTAAGGAAGTATTGTTATTCCCATTTTACAGAAGGGAAGATAAGGCATAGAAAAATGAACTTGCCTTAAGATGCAGGAAATCTATGATAACAAATGAGATTAATGCAAGTTTCCTAAGACCAAGGCTGGTAGCCTAATATTTGGAGCATCCTTCCTTAAACCAGACCACATAAGGGAAGCAAATAAGTTAAATTTACAGATGCAGGACTTGCATTTATTCTCATACTGGTCCTTGAAGAAAGGGAAGTACAGCTAACACTGTGTTACCAACAGGATAATGGAGAACAGAAAGGCCATAAATAGATCCAGAGAGGGACTTAAGCACCCAAGTGACACTACAGCCACATCTGCATCACAAACATACAGTGTAAGCAGCATTTATGCTAAGGAGCATCTGGTCAACTGACATCAGGGTTCTAATTAGCCTGCTCAAGGTGGCCACGTTGTTTTCTAATTCAATAGGAAGCTCATGCAGAGTAGTACAGTATTTTTGAGGGCTCCACTGCCTGGCACAGAAAATGTATTCTTGCACTTTAGGGACTAAATACAAAATTGCAATTCTCAAAGTCTCAGTTTAGCTGGGACTTAACATTGGAGACTCCTGAAATACCTCAGTTTTCAACATTAAAGTTCCCTAAGTACCTAAAATTCTGCTTGTGCACATGTCCAGAATTACTTGAGTTTCTATAAAGTGCAGCTCTGTGCCTATCTTATGGCTACAGCCCCTCATAAGCTAGGCATTACTACACTTACCTTGCTAAAGAATCTCAATCCACTGCATACGCAAAGCAAAATCAGGCTCCACGTAAAATGCGGCAGCTGCTGCTTCCTTTGATAAGATGGCTGCTCTTTTATCTGAGAGTCAGTACAGGACATTCACTCAGGATATGTGAGATGTGGTTTTGACAATCCGCAGGCAGAAAAGAAGATTAAATCCAGCTTTCCCATCTCTTGGAATAGTACCCCAAACACTGAGCTGTAAGCTACTCTAGAACGAGGGTGAGAGGCCTGGTTGTTACTCTTTCTCCCACCTGTTGACACTGTACTTTAACATAGAAACTTAAAGATTAACTGGGCGAAGGAGAGGAAGAAGGATCATGTTATCTAAATGCAGTTTAGGTACTGGGGAAGTACCTACACCAAGGACAGTTTGTGCCTTTTTACATTAAACAGTTATTGGATATTAGATGAAATGCTGAAACAGTCCACAAACTAGACAGAAACTCAAGCTTTCCTTCTCCCAGGTGGTGGCCATAACAACTAACCTATGCAATCATGCTGTTGTTTTTTTCTCTCTCCCAGGGTCAACACATCTTTAAGTATTTTATGGACAATGGAACAGCTTTTACAGGAGGGAGTGGCAACTAGATTAGTTTATGGACTGGTAGTGAAGCTGCTCTCCTGAGAGGTGGGGATAGCCATTGTAATCCCCTGAGGCAGGAAAAGGGAATTAAACTTCCCACATCGTGGGCGAGTGCTCTCTAGTGATTGAGAGCACTGATGCAAGTGACATTTTGTTATATAATCAGCCACTGAAAACACTCTATAGCCATGCCCTTACAGAACATTACATGAGGGTTCAGATGAAAGCACCCCAAAGCAGAGCACCTTCATTAACTTGTGTCAGCATATGCCAGGAGCAGGGCTAGGCTGATGCAGCCCAGCCCTGCTCTTTGCATTGTTTTCAGAATGGGAGTGGGGGAAAGGGAGGGGAGGGAGCTTCTTTTGGGGCTTGCCAAGCTGGTGCTCCAATCCATCCCCAACCCTCAAGCCCTAGAATGAAATCCTTCTCCCCTCCCTTTCCCCGCACGGCGGAGCTGCCCCGGCCTCCCCGGGGCGGCAGGGCCCGGCAGGAGCCTCCCCCAGGCTCCCACAGTGCTTGTGCACCTGCTATGATCCCTTCAACTGGAGAGGGGGTACCTCTTGGAGTACTGCCTGGGTTACAGCTGTAACACATGACACTTCCTGAGAGAGAGACTGGTAGTGGCAAACCTGTTTCAGAAGAATGGTGTCCAGGTCTGTTGTCTTTTTTTTTTTTTTTTCTCTTAAGATTGCAGGCACTAGGGCTGTGCAAATCTTTAGTTGCTGATTGGATTTGGCAGCTGAATCTCCAACTCTGAATTGAATCAGGAGATCCTTTAATCTTTCTGAATTGAATCCGAATCCTCTGAACTGATTTGGAGAGATTCAATGATTAGGGCATAGACACAGGTTTAAATGTCTTTTCTACATACCTCAAGGTACTAGGTGGCTCGTGAATGCTGAGATGGTGGGGCAGATAGTGTCCTGCGGGAGTATGGGGGGGTGGGGGGTCTCCAGCATGCTCAGTGGTGGACACAGAAGTGGAACAGAGGCACTTCTGGTCCACTTCCAGGTCTGCCGCAGAGCACCCCGGGGGGGGGGGGGCTATTTCTCCCCCACCCCCCAGCTCAGCAACTGGTGCCTCCTATGTCTGGGGAGTTACCTGGGGTCCCCCTGTGGCTGATAGCTGAGCTGAGGAGGTGGGGGTGGGCCCCAATGCACTCAGTGGTGGACCCAGAAATGAACCAGAAGTACATTTGGTCCACTTCTGGGTCCATCGCTGAGCATGCAGGGGAGCTCCTCATGCTCCTATGGGACACTCCATCCACACCACCATCTTGGCATCCACAAGCCACCTGGTACCTCGAGGTATGTAGAAAAAACATTTAAAGCTGTGACTGAGGCCAAATTGCTGATTTGCCAAATCAGCATCAAATCTTCAGATTCAGATTTAGCCAAATCAAATCAGGACAGTGATCCAAATCAACAAATTGAATTGCTGCCCCCTGAATTGGAATCCGGATCAAATATGGCCTGCTTCACACGCCCCTAGTGGGCACTTTACTTCAGGAGAAGATTTTTAGGTTGTAAAGCCTGAGTGAAAGGAGGTGCCTCTTGGTTGCATTATATAAAGTGTGTAAATTCTCAAGAGGGACAGGATTTAAGATGCATTCCAGTCAAGTAAGCCTAGGCATTTAACTCAGGGCTGTAGGGTCCACTATGAGATTGCAGGCTCCTCCAAATTAGGCACTGCAAACAAACCCTGAGTTCTTTTTTGGTATTTGGGCCTGTGACCTGCCCAAGGAGAGTGTGGCAAAGCTAGAAAATGAAAATTAATTTCCTGAGCCTCAAATTAATGCCCAAATTGCTGGGCAATCCTTCCTTCCTCCTCTTCCCCTAGAGATCATTATTTTAGAATTGTTTTCCATGGATTTATTACCTTAAATTTTTCTTATTGAATCACATTTTATGTTCTCCCCATATTTCTAACCTCTCTAGATCTCTCTGCACCGTTTTTCCTGCCTCTGTGGTCTCCACAACACCTCCCAACTTAGTATTATCTGCAGATTTCCTATTATATTATATTTAACCTAGAAGTAAGTTGACAGTGAAATAAATAAGGTAAGTGAATGCAGTTGTGGGCTTCCTTTGCAGATGCAGCAAGTCACAGAACAGGGAGGGATCACTGCCTTTGTGTCTGATTTTCATATGGTATCAAAGGGCAGTCATCAAGGACTAGCCACCAGCAATATTTTAAATGCATTAAAAAAGACAAAAGATGCTCATGTTTACCTTTCCCCAGCAAAATTATTGCATTGGCTCAAAGTAAAAGAGAGGTGGCTAATAATGTGGTTGTTTTTTGAGTTGGTTAGAATTTTTCAAAAATTCAAGATAAAAGTGACTAGTTTATGAAAAAAATTTTTTTGGGGAAAAAACAATTGATCCCTTTCCACCCTCTCTCATCTATATGCTATTTTGCATAATGTACATATTGCAATAAGAATATCCAGATTTTTAATTGTAAACTATGAATCAACTTATGCTGCAATGGTTTTTAAAGATCATTTGATATAGGTGCTCTTTTCCACCTAAAAATAGCTAGCTCAAAACTTTGAGTTATGAATGTAACTACTTGAAGTGTGAATAGAATTATTTCCCCCTCCTCAAGCTCTTCTGGCTGTCAGTCTGGCCGAATACACAAGAACTAAGGTTTACTGGAAAAAAAAAAAATAGAAATGAAGAAAATTATAACCAAAGAAGTTCCCTTTTATCTTTCTTAGTCTGAGTGATTTTTTCTTTCTGAATGAGATTTATTAATAGCTCATATAATAATAAAAATGGAAAAATTGTACCTTAGGGCTATGCAAAATTTTCCTGGCTGTTTTTTTTGTTTCAACGCTTTCTTGTTTCAAGCTCAAAATGTGAAATCAAAACGAAACAAAGGGCTTCAAAACAGACTCGAAATGAAATGTTTTGAAACTTTTGACAGTTTTGAAGCTGAAGCTAGGCTTGCCTGCAGGGAAACAAAGTAAGGAGAGGGAAAGGAAAGAGGAGGAAGGACTACTCTGATATTGGCTGGGTTGCTGGCCAGTGACTGTGATCCTTCCCTGAGGTCCCTTCCAATCCCAGTGCCTTAGGGGAGGGATGGAAAAACAGCATAAAAAGCATCATTATTTGAACTGAGCTGCTTTCTGCCTTGGGGCCAGTTACTGAGTTGTCTTCCAGCAGCTCAGCAGCATCTTCAGTAATACCTTTTGCTTTCTTTCTATACTCTTTTATTTCATTATTATATTCATTGATTCCTTTTAATTTATTGCTCCCCCAAAATCCTCTTTTTGTTTTTGTTAGTCTATTTTGGTTCTTTTCAAATCTGTCCTTTCTTCCATTCACTGTGCAGGGAAGCATAGCATAATTATATTGCATATTATAATATAGAATTTATATAGTAAAACACATACATACATACATACATACATTTATATATTTTTATTTTATTTACATAAATACATACAAACAAATACACATGCATACAATTATCTAATCTATATTTATTACATAAATAAGATAACACTACAGAAGAAGAGACAGATTTTCCAGCACACCAAGGAAAGGCAAGACACTATGAAATACATCATGAAGCATTGTGGAAAGGCAGCTGGCCATCCTTCAGGGTAGGGCAGAAAAGGAGGTAGAGAGACAGCTGTAGTCCCTTCCCCCCCAACTCCAAAACCCCAAACTAAGATGCTTCTTTGCCACAACTAGCAAGTATGAGGCTTCCATTAGTTCTATAGACAGGAAGAAGAGGGGAGCAGTTGCAATGCTACTGCTTATGCCTGAGTCTACATCCCCTCCAGCAGCATCAACATGAGAGTCTCTTCCACCCCAAGAGCCAAGGCGGTCTGTGATGTCAACTTTGTTTGCATCCGCTGTGTGGCACATAAGTTCCACCTCATTGTTAGGGATGCATTAGAGGGGGACAGGGCTGCAGCTCATTTCCAAATGCAGGAAGAAGGCAGGTTACTTCCACCAGAGCATCAAGGGGGAACAAGATGCTGTGGGAGAAACAGGCAAAACTGAACATCCCGCAGCACAAAATCATGCAGGATGTGGAAACTCGGTGGAACTCCACATACCTGATGCTCAAGAGGCTAGTGGAACAACAGAAGGCCATCCATGAGATGGCCTTGCTCAGAGAGATTGGGATCAGTGGCCCCCTGAACAGAGCTGAGTGGGATACCATCTCTCAGATTTTGGTGGTCCTCAAGCCTTTCCTCGAGGCCACGGAGACCCTTAGTGCTAGCAATGCCCTCCTTAGCTGGGTGATCAAGGTAGTGAGGGAACTCCAGAGCCAAATGGAGAACTTCCAGGGGATTAATATTCCTGGCTGGGGCAAACGGCTGTCACCAGACATGCAAGCACTGGTGAGGCAGCTGAAGGCGGGCATCAGGAAATGGCTTGATCCCTTGCAATTCAGTACAGTCTACATGCTGGTTGCCATGTGTGACCTGAGGATGAAGGGCAGCATGTGCAGCTGGCAAAGCCTGAACCAGTGTTGGTGAAGAGAGTCAAGGAGGCAGAATGGCAGAGGCAGGGGGGATGTAGAAGAGAAGGATCCACAGTCTCATGCCAGCACACCATCCACCAGTCAGTCTCCTCCTCCACCACAGGTGCTGCCAATGTGCACCAAGGTAATGGCTTCCATGGTGGGGTTCAGAGGCACCATACCCCACCATCAGGCAGGTAATGCTCAGGCCTTGGTGGCTGCCTATCTCACCAAGGAGGTGGAGCCACTGCTGTGCAACTCCTTGGCCTACTGGGCCAGCTGCAGCCAGATCTGGCCACAGTTGCCTGGGAACACCTGTCCTGTTCACCGACTAGTGTTCCAAGTGAGAGAGTGTTCAGTATCATTGGTAACATAGTGACATCTCACCACACTTCCTTGAATCCTGGTTTGATGGAGCATCCTGAAGGTGAAACTCCTGCTGCTAGGGTTTCCCAAGCTCCAGGTGCAGATGGAGTGAATGCCACCCTTTTTGCTTCATCTGCACTTTTCCCTTTTTCATTTTTTAAAAACCACTTAATGCCCTGCTCTCAAGAGCTGGAGGTGGCACTCACTGCATCACCACCTAGCAGGGGAAGAACATGTCCCTGCTTAGCTCCCGTGCCAGGAAGAACTTGGAGGTATGGGCTGGGGCTATGGGGAAAGAGGAGACCCCAGGTCCTGGGCATGACCACTAAAACTGCACTCTACCAGGGTCGGGAGGCCTGGTGGGACTGCTGGTGGCGCGGCAGCTCCAGGAAATGCCAGGACCAAGGATCAACCTCTTCCTGGATGGAAGGAATAGTAAAGAAGCCAGAGGCTGGCCTGCAATGCAGGTAAGAAAGTCAGTCAGTGAAAATGTAAATGGAGGTGTCAGGGGGGAGGGTGGAGAAGGGGGATGTAGCAGGAGCTATCTTGCCTACTGTTTTCACCCCCCTGTGCATTCACACTTACAAGTGTCACGAGTTTTGCTTTTAAGACTTTGAGGTGCAGTTTTCCAGAAACCTCTGCACCTATCTCTGTGAAAGCAGGCAGGTTTCATGCCTTCAGAAAGGGCTACCAGCCCTGCTGTTTTCATCCAAATCTGTCAAAAAATGATAAAGTTATAGGCAGTTTAGTGCTTCCCCATTATAGCCTATGGGCGAAATGTCAAAGCATTGTCAAAACAGTGAAACAGCTTCAACAAAAGAAAACAGAACAGTGCTTTAAAACTAAATGAAACTTGAAATGAAACCTTGTTCCATCAAAATGGCGAATGGAAGTCGAAACAGAACGGTGTTGTTTTGCACAGCCTTATTGTACATATAGATGCAATGTTTTCTTCATCTCTGTTAGGGTATGTTCAAGTGTTACATTTTGATCAACCTAACCAGGGTTAGATTGATCTAAAAGCCTAGTCATGCAGGTGTTCAGAGGGTTTAATTTCAGCCAAAAAAATGGCATGCCTGACCTAGGTAAGCACAGATGTGCACAGGAGGTGCGCTAACTTAGATCAAGAAATGGTTAACCAGATCTAGAAAAGGGTTAACTTAGTTTTGCCAATACCTTCATGCATTCACGATACAGCCCTGGAGCTAGGAAAGCCCAGCTGCTTGCCTCAGCCCCAGGACAGTGCTATTCCTTGCTCCTCCCCCCAACCATGACTATTACCACCAGGTCCCCCCCCACCCCCACAGACTCACCAGCCCCTCTTCCCAACCCCAGGTTACTTACATCGGGCGGCCCATGCCTGCTTTTGTCAGTGGCCAATGGCTTCATGCACTGCTCCCAGCAATGCTGTACTGCTGTACGTGTCACTCCCAATCTAGGTCTAGGTGACTTAAATCAAGTGGCCTAGACCTAGACTGGGTGCACCAAGAATTTGTTCATACACTTAGCTGTGCTAAATATTCTGTGAATGAACTAGAGGTTTAACTACAAATCTGCTTTCAAGCTGCCAGGGCAAAAGGTACATAAATTACAGCTTATTCTTTGAGTATGTCCTTATTCCCTTGCCACAAACTAATTTGTCAATATTTATGCATTACACACAGTACATTGAAGTACTGTCATCAGAGGTCCATGTACAAGTAACTCCACTTGACAGAGCTGCACATGTATAATACAGGGCTGAATCTGAAGAACATGAACAGATAGGAGAGAGAGATTGAAAAGAAGGCTGTAAGTATTTTCTTAGCTGGACTGTCTGGTTTTGGAATAGGCATTTTGTCTTCATACATGTCT
Organism: Crocodylus siamensis; assembly: GCF_052110815.1. NCBI lineage: Eukaryota > Metazoa > Chordata > Crocodylia > Crocodylidae > Crocodylus > Crocodylus siamensis. Next base: position 200,700,580 of record NC_143397.1, read on the forward strand.
GCAACACGTATAGTAAAATCCTGGTACCACATTAATAACAATAATGTTATTTTCACCACCTTGACACCACTCCAAAGTAGCACAAGTCTAATAACTGAGATAGATATTACTCTAGTGCCTGTGGTTCTCAACCATTATAGACTCAAGGCATCCCCCAGAAAAATGCCAACGTTTAAGTTTTCACTATGCTTTTGACTGCAAAAAGGTAATAGAGTGATTCTTCTGTCTCCAAGAACTCTGAAACATCCAATAGATCATAATTGTTTTAACTCTTGTGGATTCCCATTTCAAATCTCTGGGTTTATCCTGTGAATCATGCCTGCACACCTAATGATGGTAATATTGCGTGGCACCCCATGCCATCCTTGAAAGGATCTCAAGGCACGAGGGTGACTTGGAACCCTGGTTGAGAATCACTGTCTTACACTAACTGCAGTTGATCATAGTTCTGTGTTATTTTAAAAAATACTAATTTCAGCAGATTCAGCAGGCAAGCGTAGCTCTCTTTACTATCATGGAATTACAGGCATTTTGGGTGCACCTAGATGTTCATTAGTGCGCTTCTGCTACTGAGCATTAAATTTAGTACCTGTAATGAGAGATATTAAATGCAGATTAGGCTGCCTTTTTTAAATGTGCATGGTTTTTTAGTGACACTTAAAACACAGTAGCCTATTTTTACTGGGCATTAGCATATTAGCATTAGGTTTTTGATGTGATGCTTTAATGTGTAGTAAAATAGGCTATTGCACATTAAAGTGCACATGTAGCACCCTTCGAGTCTGAAAAAATGAAACAACAAATGGTCACCTAATTTTGGACTGATATAGACCCTACACAACTCACTGATTTCAAAGGGAATTATAATGACCCTACTGATTGCAAAGAGCTGCTTTCCATGGTGATTGGTGCTGCATAAATATATTATAGGCAGAACTTGGCCCTGAACATGCATTAAGGTGGCTTTTTAGATAATCCCCAGTGTTTGTTTTAATTTGTTAGGAAGCAACTGTTACCTTTTTACTTCTTTATTTTTTTAATCCAAGTTTTATCTCTGTTTTGCAAAGCAGAGTTTGGAATACTGAAATGTATTTTGTCATTGTAACCTTAATGCTTTAATGGATTACTACAGAATAATATATAGCATCTGGACTTCTCTTGCTTCCAAAACATCAGAGTACTGTGTATTTAATCATTTTAAGACACGAACTTATTTTTTTTTTTAAAATAAGGAACCTGGGGCAACAATTTTTAAATAAGAGTGTGTATGTTCATGAATCAAAGAGCTTGATTCACAGGCGCAATAAGGCTCCAGTTTTAAACTTCATGTGCAATGTCAAATAATGTATAGCTACAGGCCTGGTAGTGTTCTGAAAGCAAATGTTTGGAGCCAAGTAGTGCTTGCAATTTAGGAGTCTTGGATTAAGTCTAATTTGAGATCATAAGCAACTTTAATGAAGGAGTGTGCCTTTAAAACACATCATGGTAATACAGCAGTCTAAACAACAAAGCCACTAGAAAGAATTTGGCAGATCTGGCAGCCATTATTTTTCATGAGGGGCTGAAAAGCATAAGCGAGTAAACTCTCATCCCTTGATGTTCTCTGAAGGTATAGGACTTATTTGAAAGCGTCTGATAGCATAGCTGGCTGATCTGGGGACTTCGGCATCCAAAAACATACTTAATGATTGCAAAAACCAACAAATCTGCAGGGGTTTTGTTTATCATAGCTTGAAAACTGCGTTTCCTGTGATTTGATGACAACCCACATGCTCGTGCCAGGACAATGTTGCACAATGTGTTATAAGGAAAATTTCTTTCACTGTTTGGATTCCAGCAACTATATAAATACATCTTATGTGACACAGAAAAGTACTTGAGAACTCTAAGCTTGAGGTACTCATGTCTTGAGACAGGACAGACTCAGGTGGCTCAATAAGCTGGTCTTTCACCCTTGAAGACACAATTTCAAAGCTTAGCTAAGTACCCAAAGTGAAAGAGAATGTGCTTGTCCAGGGCAAGCACTAATCCCCAGTTGCATGCATCAGAAAACCAAAACAGAATTGGTTCAGAAAAAAGCAAGGTCTTGGAAACAAGCACCCAGTGGGAGAGGGGCATATATCCTGGAACGAGCGGTTAGCGATCATGCGACTCACTTCTCTAACTGGCTTAGCCCACATGGTGCTTGGCTCAGAAAACAGCTACCTTTTTCTTTTTTTTTTCCATTGCTGGGATGCAATGCAAGGCACATCCAAGACATTACGTAGGTGCCTAAAGTGGGATTTAGATGGAATTTTAGACTCTTTGTACAAAAACTTTTGTTCTGGAAACCCCACCCCAGCTGCTTCACACTCTCAAACCTACAGGCACAAGCTTATGTCCTTAGTATTCTCAAGGTCCATGTCCAAAATCGCCTTACTATCAGGGCTGAGCCTATGTCCTTAGTTCACCCCCAAGGCTGACTGGGATCCAGAAGCAGGCTTTCTACCTGCCGCACCCCCTGAGACTCAGTCTGGTAAGCATTCAAAGGACTGAGAGTTTCATATTTTATATTAAGCACAAAATATATAAAAGAGATGAACAGTTTGGGAAGTAGGGACTAGGACCCAATCTCCTCATCTCAGGCAAAGTCCCTGACCATTAGGCTGTGTTATATTCTTACTCCTACATCCTCTGTCCAGATGAAATCTGAATTCTTTTCTTCAGTGTCTCAGCTTCAGCAAAAGAGATGTGGTTATGTGAGTACAGGCAAGTGGTAAGAGCACAGTCCTGGAGGTGAAGTGGATTAGATACCCTTATACACAAGAACTGAAACTGTCTTCTACTTCCTGGATGAGTACTCTAACCTCCTCCCTTGGCCATATTTTTTTCAGTGAGCCCTGCTTAGTTTTTCACTTACTTTCAGAAAAAGATTCCCAGCTGTAGATCCCAAGTACACGGAGGTATCTTCCTGAAGCTCTGAGTAAGATGCCTGATTATAGACTTGCCTGCATCACCACTGTTTCCTGCCAGATAGGTCTAGGCAGCTGGAACATTTTTACTGATATTTTGTAGACTGATGTAAATTACTTCAGGATTTGTAGCAGGCAGATGACCAAGCATTTCAAGGTTGCTGCTTAATGTAAGTGCTATTAGAGTCTCCCTATTAGATGGCTGGGAAGCAGGTAAGAGCTCATGTACCTTAAGCAAATGGTTACCCCAGGATAGCGTTGGATACGCATCACTTACAGTGAGGTAACTGACACCAATGTATTTTTACCTTGATTTTCCAAGGTTAGTTCCGTACCAGATTCAGGTGAGTTATCCCAGCATAGCAATGTATAATGTACATCCACTTCTTTTTTTCACCAGTGTAAAGACAGATATTACCAATGTAAACATGACATATATGTGGATCTTACATGTTCTAAGTTTAGGCAGCTCCCTGTTTAGCTTCTGGGAGTTGGTTTGGATTGCACTCTATGGCACTTAATTCCCCCTACACACCACAGAGGAGAAATAGGTGCTTTAAGTTAGGGTTTTGGATTCCACTCCAGGTGACAGGCACTAAAAGATAGATGTTGGACAGTCTAACATGTTGGTGCTTAAATACTTTCTGGATCTGGCTCCAAGTTCCTTGCTTCTACAATGACTAAATTCAATCACAAATTTAAATCAAAGAGGCAGCAATGCACTCTGACACCTACTCTTGTGGGATAGTTTGTGTTGATCTTCTCTAGCTCCCACCGAGCAGAGAAACAGCTGCTGTCCATCTAATTTAGTCCTCTGTAGCCAAGACGGTTGTTATTACTATATATGGTCTCTTATCTGGGTGGCACAAAGAAGTGCTAATCTTGTCTCCTGGGCTAGCAAAAAGATGAAAGATGCTACCACCTTTTGCCCCACTGGAAAAAATAATCAAATACTTATATTAAACAGTCCTCTTACATATTTCACAAATCAATTTTATTAATTTAAAACAAAATTAATGAAGAAAAATTCTGTACACAATTGTGGACACAACACACTTTTTGTACAATAAGGCCCAGATTATCTGCTTTTTTTCAGTCTGCATAATGACTATAACAATTTAGAAGGCAAAAAAGTCACTGTCTACTTTGCTTGAAGCAAAATAATGATAATAATAAAAATTATAGTCCCAATCCTAAAAATTAGCCACAATCTGCTTAAACTTTATGTACTGTAAGTAGTTCCTTTAACTTTACTGGAGTTACTCACACTGCATGAAGTGAAGCACATGTGTAAGTCTTTGCACGATAGGAGCCTTAGTTTGTAAATAAGCAATTTTGAAAATCCACAAATGATTAATTCTAGCAGCAATATGAATCCTCCAACAGAGGAGGGTGTTGCTTTGAAGCTACTTTGGTGCTTTTCAGCTTCTCTGGTAGCTGTTTAAGGGCTGGTGTTTTAGGAAAAAAAAAAAGGAAATAGAAAAAAAAAAAAAGGGTAAAAGCCGGAGAAGAAATCAACAAAGCTGAGGTTTCTTTTTACTGAAGGGATGAAAATCAGGGAAAGTGAACTGGTACATTGGTTTATTTAAGGCCAAGAAGTCAGATTTGCAGTTTGTCTGACCAAATGGCTCATGGCCCTCATGATTCCTATTAGAACAGTTCTAACTCAAAGACAGACATAGCGTTCCTCCTGGGCATGAATGGAAACTCAAGCAAGTCGTAATCACTGGCAATAACTGGTTTAGTGTGTCCATTGCCAGCAATGGATGTTATCTGTTAGGAAAATATGAGTCCTGGTAGAGGAGGATTAGAAAAGTGAAGTGTGTAAACTCGGATAACAACTATATTTTGCTCAGTTTCTCCAAAATATCCTCTTTTCTAACTTAAGAAAAATAAAGTTAGCTGCTATCATTTTTTAATCAAAATCTGATTTTTAAGTACTGTTTTATAATATATTCTCTATTCTCCACTTTCTTTTTATGGGATGAACTTGTTGATTCAGTTCTTTAAAGAGGCTTAATACATGAACATTAAAACAGAAAACAAGACAGCAAGGGACTCCTCTTCAATAAATGGTGTAGCTATGTGTGCGCATTTAACGCGTGGGATGTGGTAACCAATGTTTTCCTAGTCAAAATAGCTAAGGGGAAAATGGAGAAAATAGCTGAAAAAGAACAACAACGAATTCCTTATTGACACTTGACATCCATGCTTTTGGTCTTGACAAATTTATCTAAAAAATCCATTATCTACATATTTATACCCAACATTTTGATAAGGCACAGCACAAGAGTTTGTGCACACATTGCCTCATACCTCACCAACAAGGCATTACTACCTTTCAATAGCATTTACCTAAACAATATGTAAAAGAATCATCCATTATTACAAATTTACACAAAAAAAATCTTCCTGTACATGATTGTCTCAGTGATGTACCTATTTGTTTAAATTAGACATACTTTAAACTACTTTGCAATGTGCTAAAATCAAAAGTACTTGGTGTATTACAAGGCAAAGGCTTACAATAGCCTTTAATCCTTTCATACATATCCTCAGTTATATGATGTCAAAACACAGTCCGTTCATAAATAAGATGTACAGAGTACCCTGGGTAGGAGAAACCAAAAAAGTAAACCTTCTTTACAAGAAAATTACTCCACTGGTATTTTGCAAAACTCAGTCTTCATTGTGCAATCAAGTTTGCTGTGTTGAAGACGCTGTGTGTGTCACATTGAAAATTCTAAAAACTACAAAGTATCTGCAGGTCCTTTCTTTCTTCACAGGTATGAACCTTTTTTTGTAGCAAACGTGGTAAAGACGTTGTTAAAACATTCGCATGGCTTGTTTTCATTGGATTCATAGTACTAGAGTAAACAGCTGTTCTGAAGAAAAAGACATGCTCCTCCATTTATTGAAAGGGCAAAGGTTAAGACCAATTTCAGCTGTACGTCAACATGTCGAAATCACAAATTTCTGTAGTCCAATGCTGACACAAGACACAGGCATACTGTCCATGGGCATAAGGGAAATTCTGGGGCTTCAAAGTGCTGCTAAGCTGCTACAAGTACTCCAGTTCCAAGGCATGATGAAGGGCCATAAGGTCAGAGTGGCTTGAGATCCTCCAAAATGGCATGGCATGCTGTGAACAGTACAAACACAATGTGAAAAAACTAAGGATTCTGATATTCAGTCTCACCTAGAGTCCTTTTTCAAGAATAAGAATATTGCAAGAAGAGAGGATAGTCCATGTGGCCTCTGTGCATGAAGTGTTCAAGAAGAGTTGTAAGAACTCCTAAACATATTTAATGTAAATCTTAATAACATCAAATCCATTTTGAAAACACACACGTGCATGTGTACACATACACGGTCCCCTTAAAGGGTAATTCCTCAGTCCAATTTTTTAATACTTTTTTCTCAAAAAGATATTATACGTGTTTTGAAATAATAATTAAAAAATATACTCCATATTTGAAACAAATATATACCAAAAATAGCACTTGGTGACAAAGAAAATGAAGAGTAACTACTATTCACTGTCAAGCCATGTATATTTTTTTGTGGAACTACTGCTGACAGGTAAATTAAAGAACTTATTAGCAGTGATTCAGAATATGTCAATATGTAGCCCAAACCATGCTGATAGTAATATTTTCCTGGTGGTATGTATTATAGTGGTCACTGTTTCCACTGACTTAAAAACAGCTTTTCCAAATGGGAGAATTTTAAAATGAATGTTTAATTTTTCCCCCCAATCAGCTGAAAAATAAATCTGGGTCCAAATCATGGATCTGTTTGTAAAACACCTGAATAAACCAAAGACAAGAATAACCGGAAAAAACACAGATTATTTCATCTGTGAAGGGTAAAAATCTGATTGTGAAAACTCACTAACCTTAAACTGGAAAGCAGGCACTACAGTGTCAGCAAGAACTTTTTCATAAATAAAAGATAGATAACCATCGCCTCTCGCAGAGCAAATATTCTGTTCATCCCATGGGAAAAATAGCTCCAATGCAAAAAATAATCTGAAGGCTGACATGAATATGTTTAGCATTTCATCAGTTCAGCTCATGTTCAGCTGATTTCAGGCCATGCACTAAAGCCAATGTAACATTACTTGGGCTTATGGAATTCTGAAACATTTTATTACAGTCTGTTGGGCATGGATTTTCACCCTTCTACAAAACCATCCTTGGTCTTTTTCAGTTCAACAGCATTCAAGTTTTATTTCTCTTGATTATCTTCACAATACTGACCTTCTCTGTGGCATTTATTCTGGGCATTTCCCCTTAGTATTTGACTTATATAAAACGATATACACATAACTATTTATACATACAACTATCAAAATGCCTATATGAACATAAGAGCAGAAATCCTTGCCATTTTTTACTTTCTCCTCAGCTGCTTGTTTTCAGCAAACTCTCAACAAGTTACTATATGTCTAAGTCAGATTGTTACACTCCCCGGGGCCGGACCACCTATAATTAACTGGGAGAGTCCTGTGTTCAAGTATACATTACCATTATAATACTTTATTCTCCAATATTATAATCAATAAGTGTAGGGGAATTCTGTTGCAAATTGGGCAATAATATGCAACACTGGTGCCTGGAGAATGAGGCTGGGATTTTTAGAAGAAGCTTAAACTGAAATTATATAGAAGTGCCAAATTTACTTAAAGCTTCTTGGAAAATCTAGACTGAAGAAGTAATTGCTATTGTCTGCTTAGGAGCCAGGGAGACTAAACAGCCATTGCTCCAGTAAGAGAAAGGAAAACATACTATAAAGCAGGGGTGGGCAGGACCAGCTCCATTCAGAAAGCAGCAGGGGCAGCTGCTGGTGGGGCCAGATGCAATGAATTGGTGGGTGCCCCCCTGCGGCCCAGGGTCAATCAGCTGGCAGGCTGAATCCAGCCTGCAGGCTGTATTTTGCCCATGCCAGCTACAGAAGGAAATAAAGTTAAGCACTAAGATCTTGCTGAAGAATGTTAATCAATTAAGAAGGGTGTATTGGTGTAACTGGAGATTGGGAAAATGGAGGGAGGAGAAGGGAAAAGGGAGCAGGCTTCATAGCACATCTGAATTCTAGAACAGGTGAGATTCATGAATGGAAAGCAACATTGAAAAAATCCCAATGGATACTTTTTTCCCTGTACCCCCAAACCTAGAGAAATAGCTAATGGTACATTTCTACTCTGGAAACAACGAGGGAGCTAAAAGGCAGCTACTTGCAAAGATTCCAGGTGGCTTTAAAATGCTTTGGGAGAAGAGTTCCAAAGATAAGCATAACAAGGCTTAGAGAGAGATATCTGCACTATGCTTTCCTCCGAGAGGTGAAATCATTTAGGTAGAGGGCAGAAAACTTCTACACTTTCAACCTAGACTTCAGTGGTGTCATTACCAAACTCTAACAAGAGCAGCTAAGTAGCCTTTTCCATTTCCAGTACTACTGTCCCAATGCCTTTTTCCTTTTTACACTGTGTGCACAGACTAAATTCCCTATTCTGATCTGTCAAACCAGTCATCCATATTCTCTTCTTCCAAATGCCTCCTAAAGACCCATTTCTGTCCTGATGCCCACAGAAAGAATCAACAGTTGAGCAAAGAATACAAAAAAATCCTGATCATTTAACCTTCTGGACTTTCCAGTGGCTCCCGTATGTTTATCACCTGGGCAGGGACTGACTACTTTGTATGTCTTGTACCATTCAAGCACATTGTTGGTGTCTGGAGATGCACATAAGGCAGAACTGTTTTCTATTCACATCAGGTTTCTGCACTGCTAGTTGAGCTGGTTCTATCTTGTGCTCATTTCTGGTAGTACTGCTCAGCAATACTGCCAGGAAGAAGGCAGCAGTTCCCTTCTTCCTGTGCTAGGTTACTGTTTGCCAAGAAGACAACTTGTGGGCAGGTAACACGTCTCCTCCCTCACTGCTTGGCCTGCCAGAAACTTCAGGCTTATGTTTTTTTATAATAATCTAAGTTGGTACATGGTCCACCAGTCACTCATTTATGCCAGGCAGAAATGTACTAACAATGTACAGAAGATGGGACTTAGTGACCAATATGGTATACACACGACTTGATATTCACTCAGAAGCAAAGAGCCAAGGAAAAATAAGTCTTGTTCAAGGTCACACAGTTAATCAAGGGTTCAAGGCAAATTATATTGAGATGTTCCCGATTCATATTTTTGCCCTCTATATAATACAGCCTCCCAAGTTGTTGCCCCAGTGTAATGATGGGAACTAATCAGCTATATGGGACAGATGACAAATTCATGTGAAACTACTGAATAAATCAAGTCATACATACTCCTTCATGTTGTCAGTGTGCAGCAGCATGCAGCACTGGTTCTGGATTAGTTTCAGAATCTGATTCTGAAGCAACATTTCATGCAAGTTTCTTATTCATTACTTAGTTCTGAAAAATTCATCTTGGCTGTATCAATAAGGATCATTAAGATCACCTTAATATACGCAGCCACTGATCATTTAGACTAGGAGTCAGCAGGTAAGAGGCTGATCCCATCCCTATTTATTTCTTTTTTGGGTGTCTCTGCATCGTGTTTGGAAATTTAAATTTTCTTTGCCTCAGTTTCCCTACCTACAAAGAAGGTGAGATGAATTCTGCTTTCCTGCCTCACAGGAAGTCCTCATAATAAACTCAGAGTATTCTGAGGATTAATTACACTTGAAAGTTGCAATGAAAAAGAGCTAAGTGCTGGGATTATAATTATGTCCAATCCTTTTGTATGTGGGCCAAAAATGATAGTGTTAAACTGCCAACAATGGAAACATGCCAGGAATGCAATAGCTGCAAGTATATGTCAATTTGCATTGGAACTTCGTTAGCAGGCCTGACCTGCCAAGCTCATATGCATGTAAAATGGTGGGAATATATATACAATACTATGGTCTTGTATATATGTCAGTAAGTTAAATGAAACTTAAGAGTGCTTTCATGTGTAAGATGATTAGTATTATGAATATTTTGCTTGTGTGTGTATTTTACACATACACCACAACCCAAAACATTAAAAAAATCTTACTATGGTCTCATATATATGTAAATAACTTATATAGACATCAATATACAAGTAAGTTGAATGAATATATATATATATATATATATATATATATATATATATATATATGAGAGAGAGAGAGAGAGAGAGAGATTTGTGTAATAATGTATTTACCTGATATGGGTGATGTTCAACTTACACATCAATGTGATTTTCAACTTACTTACTGAGAGATAAGTATATCTTATGAGTATACTTATGAGATACATATGAGAGATAAGTATGAGATACATATGAGAGATAAGTATCTCATAAGTTGAAAATCAGTTTGGTATGTAAGGTGAACATCACCCATATAAGGTAAATAGATTATTACACAAATCTGTATGGCTTACACATGAAAGCACTCTTAGGTTAGCAAACCCCTGTACAACAGCATGTGGTGGGTGGATAATGATTTATCTAATGTGTTGAGAGTAGCAATATAGTCCCATCTTTTTCACTGGATGACAAGACAGGAAGAGATTTAACTGATTTCTTTTCATTGGTCTTTACCAGGAACTGCCTTAAAAAAATCATCATTTGCTGACAGTTAATACACAGTGGAACTTGACACTGCAGGTGTTTTCTATTCTAAGCACATTGAAAAATAGTAATATCTCACATAACACTGTGACATAATGTATGACAAATGCTAACTGTGTATAGCTAGTACAGTGGGTTTATATAATTTACAACTGTTGTCTGATGTAATCTGTAGCTATTTTAAGAATGAAACTTTTCCATTATATTTAATCTCTAGAAAATCTGAATACTTTGCCTGTTAAAACAAAAAAAATACACTATTCAGTAAAAAATGATATTTTAAAATATAAATGCTTTATGATAATGCTTTTTGTGGAAAAACATTTTTGTTAATGTTAATGTTTTCTTTCTTATGCAAAACTTTTCATTTTAGCATGTTGGGTAAAATCAGAGTTTCCCTTTTTTCTTTTTAACTGAATCAAAATTAGATTTTCCACCACTGAAATAAAACACAAATTTAATTATCCATGGAATTTATCAAAAAAAAAAAAAAAAAGAAAAAAGAACAACTTTCACAAGAAAATTATGTAACTTATTTGAATAAAACGCCCATAAATTACATGCCTTCGGTCATGCTTCCACGTTGCGTGATTCTCTCAGATCTCACTAATCAACCGAGAGAGAAATCAACACCTGTCCAAGATGCTTCCTTGGGTACTGGGGAAAATGCTGTAGCATGCCTGTATCTGAATAAGTGCTAAGACTACTCCAGTAGATACCAATTTTCTAATAAAATACAACACCTAAGATTTTAATGAGTATAGTCATTCACAGTCATAATTACAACCATTTGATTGCTCCACGTTCCGGTCAAACTGAGATGTGTCTCATTCTGTGTAACAAAACCTGCAAAGATACTAGCAGCAGAAGACAGTCATTTGCATTTTCTAACTATCTGGTTACCTCACAAGCATTTATTATTTTATTTTCCATACTCCCCTGTGATACAGAAGCATTATCACCACTTTACAAAAAGTGAACTGAGACATACAGAAGTTAAGGGATTGATTTGCCAAAAGTCATCAAGAAATCTGTGGCAGAACAGATAACTTAATGTATATCTTTTAATTTCATGTCCAGTACTTTAACCACATGACTAAATTTCTTTCTCTAATTTCTATGTACTAATCTGAGACCCTTCTGGGGATTTTAAAGTTGAAAGTCTCTATAATATGCTTTCACCTTTGTCAATATTTTGCAATTTTATTTCAAAATGTGCAAGATAAAACATCCAAAAGACAAGACAACATGCTTTCCTTCAACATTCATGTGTCAAAACCTTGAACTCTATCTAAAAAAAACACTGTCTGCATCAGCTACTCTGTGAACTAATCCAAAGAAGGCACAGCCATTTACTACTACTTCTTTGTCTATGGTACAAACATGTAGGCCTGAGTATTTTAATTGTCTGATAAAAATGATTTACAGGAAATAACAGCATAGGCAAAGGTGACAATACCACGCCTTATCCCATACTAAGTGAAACGTGAGGGGGTGTAGTATCTTTAGTGTATTTTATTTTTTCATTAATCAAGAGGGGGATCTTATAAAATACAAGGTGCTTTTCAATGAATTGTAAACATTATACATTTATTGTAATTTCCTGTCAAGCTCAGCATTATATTAATTATGACGAGACTTATGATCATTTCTATTTGTTCAGTACTTTCAGTAACTAAAGACCATGTAGGAACAGTGTATCAAGCTGCTGTGATCTAGCAACAAGTTTGCTTGTTAGTAGACCATTTTAATACAACCTTTCAGTTTGTTCATCTTCTAATTTAGTATTTCAAGAATCGACAATGTTTTCTGGTGGAGTCCAGAATGATCGAGCTTTGGTTCAAAGCAGGTGGGTCCTAGGACCTGGCTGCAGCTTCTATCTACCACCCAGCTGCAGTGCAGCATGGCAGAAATCCCTCTCCACTGGGTGCCTGACTGCGACCGGGAGCAGGGAAAACCTCCCTGTGCCAAAGCCCCAGGCTCAGAGTGCAGTGCAGTATGTTGCAGTGCAGAAGAGCTTCCCACTGTCAAATGCCACATGTCTGTGGGCTGAATCCACAGGCTGCACAGGTCAGAGGCTGCAAATCCATATGGTAGTTTATTGCTACTCTCTGTAAAAAAAAATCTGTTAATGGCTGGATACTTTAAAATATAGTGTCCTTGAAAATAAAAATGATATTGTGTATTAATTATATAGCATCAGTGAAATACTGAGTGATCCACAACCATGTAAAAAGAAAATGATCTTGGGCCACAGAGAATTAATATTTATCATTTTGAACCACTACCTAGGGCAGGGGTCGGTAACACCCAACACATGTGGCAGAGCATGGCATGTAAAGTCACTTCACTTGGCACACATGCCTTGGGGTGGACAGTGGGGAAGGGGCCATGGTTGTTTTGCACAACAAGGATCAGGCCTGTCACAGCTCCCTTCCATCTGCCTGGAGGCATATGTGCACCTGCTGCTGGCAACAAGCTGGGCAAGGGCTCTGCGGACCCTGGTGCAGACACTTGCAGTCTCCCAGCTGCCTGCCACAGCCAGTCCAGGCTCTGGGCAGGCTCCTTCCACCTGCCACAGAGCCAAGGCTGCTCACACCAGGTGGCAGGGAGGCCGTAAGCAGCTGCATCAAAGTCTGCAGATCCCCAGCCCGGGTCACTGCCAGAGGCAGATGCATGCACAATTCAGGGTGGATGGTGGGGAAGGGCCCAGGCTGCACTGCCACAACCAGGATTGGGCCCCTTGCAGCTCCCCCACCAGCCACCCCTGGCATGCCCACATCTTCCAAGCTTATGACTCTCTGAAGCCGTCAGTCTCTAAGGGGCCACCCTATCCTGCCTTCTACCCATCTTCAGACTAACATCATCCACTGCCATCCTCTGTTTTCAGTACTGCTAGTCTCTGTGGGTGCCTAAACATGAGCAGGAAGGCTGGTCTGACATGCTGTAATTATTAGCACATTGAAGCAGATTCAATTAATCAAGTCTGATGGAGCCATGCTTCAGGAGCCTCCAGAGTCTTGTGCATCAGCATCCCCATACTTCAAAATGGTGGTGGAGGTGCTTTATCTAAAGCTCATTTGACTAGCTTTAGATAAAGCACCCCCACCACATTTTGAAGCACAGGGATGCTGATGCATGAGACATTCCGGGAGCTTTAATTAGAGCAGCTCTTGGAGCTACTCTGATTAAAGCACCTCCACCCGCACTCCTGGAGTACATGTATAAATGCTCTGTTACGACATGAGCATTCACAACTGATCAGTTTTTTTAAATATGTTTTAGTCATATGTCTAGAATACACAGTTGTGTTGGCTGTCCCACTCTGGCCATACCTCTACCTGCTTTGTGACCTGGGGACACAATGTTTCTGCAGAGTCTGCATCCCCCTATCTTCTCAGTTCATATGACAGAGGCACCTTCTTGCATTCTTTTTCTTCCATGAAAAAAACTCCTCCCATGGTTAAAAAAAAGAGTGTAAATGCCTCCAATATATGAACTTAGAAGGCAGGGGGATGCAGGCTCTGCAGAAACATTGTGTCCCCAGGTCACAGAGGGTGTAAAGCTATGGCTAGAGCCAGTGGCAATGCATAGGGTGTACACATGCACCCCCTGAGAGCGCTGGTACCCCCCCTGAGGGCACCAGCTGGAGAGTGGGGGCTCACCTGGAAGTGACAGTGGTGTGCCCAGAAGTGCCAGTGGCATGCTGCTGCCACTTGTCGGTTGGCAGTATCAGCCACAGGGGGTGGGGGGGAGGGATGGGCCCCCCAGTCAATGACTGGTCATGGGGGGGGGGGGGGCAAGTGCCCCCCTGACTCGAGAGGCACCAGTCGCCCACGGCTAGAATGGGCCAGCCAACATAACTATGCCAACACATTACAATGTTTTCCGAAGTGTAATCCCTCTTGGGAACACCTGGGAAACTAGGAGGGAAAATATAACTCTGAGTCACACTTCCACTCTATAACAGCTTCTGGGACAGAATAATGCAATGCCCATAATTTGAGACTGTGTCAAAGTCACAAATAAGCCATATAACTGAAGGGAAATTCAAACTTACAGAATCTTTTTTTTTTTTAAAGATGAAATAAGACTCTTAATGATTATGAACTCGCAGAGGCATGTTTGCTTCTATGAATGAATGGTTACTGTAGAAATACAGGGCCAAATAAATTGCTGTTTGTAACTTCATTAACTTAATTAGAATTACATTAGCACAGTCCCACTTCTTCCACATCTGAAAATTCCTAATGGCAACGAAGAACACAGGGAAGAAATGCTACTAAGGAACTTATTGTACTACCAGGTCATTTAACAACTGGAAAGGTTTTCTTAGTTATGTATCTTTGAACAGTGGTTCCTGTTTGAAAACTGCTGAATTAGATAATGTTACTAAAGAAGTACTTTTGTCATCATTACATAGAATACTGTTTCCCAGATCAACAGAAAGGGAACAAAGACACGGGTTCTTCCTGATCTTAAATGTAGCTTTTAAAAAGTAATCATTTACAGCAGGAGAACACTTATCTGCAAAGATGAAAGGCATTTCTGAAGGGGAAGAAGAAAACAGTTCATTTTAGTGTGCCAAAGGGACATATGAAACTGACAGGCTCACAAAGTGATGTAACAAGATGGAAACCTGCATGGAGCCTTTCAAAGGGATGCGAGTTGGTATTTCATGCTGCAAAACTGCTCATTGTTGCATCTTGTAAAATTGCCATATGGACTAATTAGTTTCATTTCTCCATTAAAGGACACAGAAAAAGGCTACAAAAGCAGATACAACAGTATCACTGGGATTTTAAAGCAGGGAGAGATAAAGTTGAAGAAGATACTTTACCAGAGAAATGATGCTTGGGGACTCTTTATCTTCAATTTTCATAACAGATAAATAATGGGTTTATACTTTAAATTCAGCAATGCCCTTCTCTCCTTCACTCTATTATACTGACAGCCAAAATTAACAACTGCTCTTAGGAGTGAACTGCTGCTTTTTAAAATACCTGTTCTACGTTGTAAGAAATAAGGGAAAAAAACAGGGTCTGCAATATTCATCTTTTGCTGTAGTTCAAGCAAATGAGATTAGGAGTGTAGAAGTAATCATTGATATTTGGCTGAAAATGCGGACACACAACAAAACACAGGCTGACTCATCAAGATGGACATTTCTATAATTGCTATGTTCAAAAGGTAGGTCTTTCAATATATGACAAGTATGTATTAATTACAACTAAACACTGCAAAGTATCTGACCAACAAAAATTAAAAATTTTGTGCTAAAGTCTAAAATATGCTATTTTTGGATGTAGTTGGGAAAATATAACTATATATACAAGGATGTATTTGGTAGCTGTGTTGGTGTGGAAAAAAAAGAATTGCAAAACTCTAGAACTCTTAGTTCAGAGATAATACCTTTTATTATTATTAAGAAATTGCAAAAAATGCAGAATTTTTTTTTTGCAAATTCTTAATTGGTCTAATAAAAGGTATCATATCTGAACCAAGAGTTCTAGAGTTTGCATTACTATATATACAAGGCATATAAGGATTCTTAACTACAGATATACCAGGTACATAGGCATATATCCTAACAAATCTTTTGGAGAATAGCACTGTCCAAGACCCAACTAGAGCTCCGACAAGATAGACAACAAGCTTTTCAGTCAACATCTTCTGCTTTTAATGATTATCAGTGAGAGTTTAGAATGCAACCCCAATACATACTCTTCCATTTCTAAGAAAACGCATCTTTGCTTTTCACTTGAAACAAAGCTATGCTGAAACAAAACTGTTACCTTTTTTGCTCCTTGTTCTTCTTCTACACCATCGCCTATAACAACATACACTACTTTTCTTCCAAATCTTTGAATTATTCGCTCAAAACAACTTTCCTTTCCTGAAAAAGAAATTTAAACTATTCAGGATTTTACATGGGGTAGCTGGTGAAAGGATATAGTAAAACCATCTTTATTAAGTACCCATAAGACAGCTCCAGTATATACAATGTAAAATTAGCCCAACTAAGTGGTAGCAGGACTGAGTACTGAGGTGTACTCTGTTCAGAAGAGTGAGGAAAACTGATTTTATGGCCAGCAGCAGTTTTGATTTCAGCTGCAGCTCCTGATCTGCTTCTGGGTCCCTTGAGGGATCCTACATTAATGGACAGCAGTTACAGAAGTAGCACAGAAGAGGTGCACAGCGCTGTCCTTCTACATTGTTGAGAGTAATTAACAAGCAAATTAACACTTTAGCTAGGTAAACTATTTAAGTTGCCACAAGAAAAAATGGGTACAAACTGACTGTGAATAAAATATATGATGAGAATGAGAAGAAGGTTTCTAACTATGAGATGTGAAGTTCTACATAGCCTTCCAATAGGATCCGTGGTACAAAAATCCTAACTAGTTTCAAGATCGCTTCATAAGTTTATAAGTTTAAGAGGTGTAAAATGTGGGATTTTGTTAATGTAATTCCAGTTAATAAAATTGCAACAGCAGTAGCTATTCATTCATAGAAGCAAACATGCCTCTAAGTTCATAGGCTTCAGGGCCACATCCAGGTGAGTGTGGATGTTTGGTTCCCTGGGGACAACTAGCGGCGGTGCACCTTGTGGCAACACTAGTTGCCCTCAGGGAAGAGCTGTGCTACATGTGCTGTGGCAGGTGCGGTAGGGGAGGCTGGGGCCAGCAACTGTGCTGGTCCCAGAAGCCTTACCTTGGGTCCTTGGGGCCTCCCATGGTTGCAGCAGTGGTGATCCTATTGCCTGAAGCCTGGCAGGCAGCTGCCCCCCTGTGTGCCACTCCACTTTTTTTTGCATGTTTTTTTTTTGAGCCCTGGACATCCAGGGGTCAAAAAAAATCCCCTGTGCTGTTCCCTTGCAGCACAGAGAACAACTGAATGTGCAGTATGTGGTGCCACAGATGTCTGCAGTGCCACATACTGCAAGGCTGCGCTTGTCTGAAGACAGCCTAGGACTCTCACCTCATCTTAAAAAAAACCAAAAAAACCTTTATGGATTCTGTATGCTCGATTTTCCCTTCAGTTATACCTGCCTGTGGGCAGAGGATGTCTGCACCTGTCCCAGAAGTTTTCTTGCAATCCTATGTTCTCATGTTCTTAAGGGAATTTCTATTATTTAGAATGGCTTTTTTAGGGAACTGCAGTTCAATATTACAAACGGGATGAAATTATTATTTTCAGTGCTCTACTAATTTGGTGTAAGTTTAATTTTTATGGTATTGCCTTCAACATCGTACAATGAATTCTTAGTTGCAGAGTGTGGGTGCCTCCTTGTTGCATGATGTGCATAGGTGTCCTAAGTATTATCAGCTCCCCCACTGTACAGCCCCACATGGCCACCCCCAGGCTGGAGGCTATCCTGGCACCATGGGCAGCACTACTCCACCCTGCCTGAGAGGGCAGAAAATGGAAGACCAGGGAAAGATGGGGAGCTTGGAGCCTCCAGCTGCTGTTTCAATTGGAGTGATGGGGTGGGAGCTTCAGGGCCACAAACTAACCTCTTGCAAGCCACCAGTTAGACAGCCTGTTCTAAACCATTTATAGTCCTACTGTGAGCTACTGTATCAGTGTTGGACAATAAGGCATTTTTCCATGTTTGTATACCATTTCTGAAAAGGGCCCACGTAGCTTGCTGGATCCAGTCCTGACTTTATAAATTGTTTTAAATTCTCTCAGTAAAAAAGCTTTTTAAAGTACATCTTTTTTAAAAAATATTGATTTCTAGATGCTTCAGTAACTTGTACATTAGAAATAAACACAGATACATTTATCCATCGGATAACACAGCTTTTCAATTTCAGGTTGCAACTACAGGACCCTGCAAAAACAACTTACCTATTTTAGTTGCACTGTAAATATTTTCTATTGGAAATACAACCCCTAGTCCATACAGCAAGACTTTTGCCAGAGCTGGAATAAGCTGAGTAGTTGTTACTAGAATATTCACACAGTTTGTCCTGTAAAAAAAACAATGACAAACACCCTTGAAAATAGGGACAAAATTAGCAGGATTTCATTCTTTTCCTCAAAACTCACCATTTTAATCTGAAAATTTACAAACATAGATAAATTAACACAACAAAATGCAACAAAAACATATGCTCATTTCCACTGTACAGATGGGGGCTAGGTAAAGCCTGGGGTGGAACTGAACCAAGTTACGTGGTTTTCTGCTAGTGGTGCAGCTTAGGTCAGTAGTGAACAGTTCCTCTTTGTGGGAGGGGCAAATCTTAGACTGGGTTCCACCATTTTAAAGCAGCCAATCTCTTCTGTTGTGGGTATAGACCAGATCCTGATCACTTATGCTGGTAAAAGTGTAATGTCTGTATGTGGCTAGGAAAAATGAGGCACAGGGCTATGGTTTACAGACAGCAGGTCAGATGCAGAACAGGGAAAAGAACTCAGGTCTTGTAATCCACAGGCCAAAGTTTCATCTGTTTGATCCCGCAGGCTCTCCTAAACCTCAGCATACATTTTAATGTTTCATAAACACTCTACATTGCCATGTTAGCTCTTAAGCACTTACCTAGAATGAATAAGTGTGAGTGCTTTCAGTGCAAGTGTTAACCAAGAATCTGTCAGAGCTTCAATTTCTGCTCTTAATTGCAACCAAGCTTCTCTCTTTGCAGGCCCAAGAAGACCTGTGAAATAGAAAAGGGTACTCAGAGAGACATCTGCATTGAAATTCAGATCCCTGTTGTTATCTTCCTCTGCTTTCATTAGTTGTAAGACGAACAATCTTCTTTAGAGTATAAAATAAACAGTTCACTAAGTAAATGCCATCATGTTGGGGAGGATCAAAAAAACAAAGGAACAACTATTCCTTTCTGTACATCACTCCTCATTTGCTTTTGGTAACATTTAAGCTGGGTACTTGCCTCCAACATTATTTTTGTAGGTGTTGTAGATTTCTTTTACTCGTCTGTAGCGGAAGGCCAATTTTCTCATCCAGTCTACTCCTCCACGCACACCTGTTGCTAGGCATAAATTAGCACTAGTAGCTGCTGCAGGAAAGCCGTCTGTTCCGAAGTTGTATGTGCTATTAAGATTTAAGAAAACTCCAAAATTAACAAAACAGGACAGCCCAACTTCAACTGCCAGTTACACACTGAGCTAGTTTGCAACTATAAATTGTTAAAAAAATATTGGCCAAGCAAAGGTAGAACTTGGCCAATATGTTTTATAGGAATTAATATTTTTTCTAAAAAAAAAAAAAAAAAAAAAAAAGCCAAAAAAATCAATACATTATTTCATGTCTGACATACCTTAAGTCCTGGCCATTGTCATCTGAAGACACATCGTCTATATGAACCTGGTCACATTCCTAAAGAAACAAAATTTATTTTTGATCAGCATCCTCCCAACTTAGCAAAATGATACAGAAGTTTAAAAACATGTTTAAGACTTTTTCATCGGGGCAATTTTAATTGCGTAAATCAGTAGATGGCAGTCTTGTTAAATCATCAATTTTACCTTGGTTTTGTGCTTTTTTTCACAGAAGAAACATGCACTGTCATTAACTACTACTGTTATATGACTTTCTAAAAACACATTTTTATGTTTAGAAAGGAAAGTGGTTAAAAACAATTAGCATGTGTGTTCCATAAATGTTCTTGTACCCTTTCAGGTACCTTAAAACATCATGCTGCTCAAAGCTGATTCAGTCAGTGCATAAGTATAACTGAAACCAGACATTTTGGTAAATGTAACATATTAGAAAAATTAAACCTGATGCTAACCGCCAATGAAATTATGACCTCTGATTGCTGTTGAGCCACACACCAACACAGCCTGAGGCCAGTGTTTCAGAGGAGCTCAGACAAAAAATCTGTTCCTAGTTTGCCATTCATTTGAGAGTTGTGAGTTTCTTCTGCCCCTTTGGTCTTAGTGCATGAAAGCAGCATGCAAAGATGAAGAAAATCTAAATGGAAATAGCTGAGTCAAACCACTTTCTTTTAGTCACTTGTACGCAGCCTTTAACAAGACACATTTATAATTACCTTCATCAGTCAGTAAATTATAAAATAATGGTGCCCATTGTTCATCCTTTCAGGAGCATTACTCTTAATAATTTGATGTCTGGCAGGCAAAGAACTGGTGCTGCAGTTCCACCTGAATTCAGTATGTAGAAACAATCATATCTCCCAATCACTTTAATAATTCCCTCCTAATGTGAAGTCCCATAACAAAGATGATACATTCTAAGTACTAAAATACTGGAATCATATATTTTTGTCTTATTGCTTCCCTCTGAACAAATTCTTCTCTCTCCATGGATTTGTGAGGAAGGGAGGGAAGATAGAAGTGGAGAGAAACTCAAACCAGCTGTTCCCTAACAGAATTAAAATCATGACCCTCAACCCCTGTTCTAAAACATCTATTTTCCAGCCAACCCTCTCCCAGCAAGCAGTGAGCTCCAAGGAGGAAAAGACTTTGACCCTGTAACCTTTTCCTCCTCTCCTGAGGTCAACAACCTCAGATAAGAAAAAAGGAAAAGAAAGTCTATCTGGCCTCACATGATGGCTGCAA
Organism: Crocodylus siamensis; assembly: GCF_052110815.1. Classification (NCBI taxonomy): domain Eukaryota; kingdom Metazoa; phylum Chordata; order Crocodylia; family Crocodylidae; genus Crocodylus; species Crocodylus siamensis. The sequence goes on from NC_143397.1 coordinate 200,721,699, forward strand.
ATTCAAGTTTTTTAAGTAGGTTGCTACATGAGCAATGGCTCAGAAACTTGCCAAAGTTACTTGAGAGAATAAGAGATGGTCCCTGCTCTCTAAGCAGTCGTACATTTGTAAAATATGGAATTCATAAATGGACACTGGGACTCAGGTTCTTGCTGCAGCTCTGTATTTGAATTTTTAGTAGTTTATTGAAAATGAACTAGGATGTGAGAGGTATTTGTTATTTTGTTCCGATTTTAGCATCATCTTTGCATAGGACCAGATGGATAAAACACAGTTATAGCCAAAGCCACAACTATATATTTGCTACTGGAAGTGCTCGATACAGTAGCAGATGCAGACTGGAACTACTGCTTTTAACTTCATTAGAATTTAAGTTGTCACTTAAATCAAAAGTAATATTCCAACCCTTATGCAAGGATCATTATCAAAATATAAATGCTTTATCATTGTCCTGAGCCTGAATACTTTCATCTTTAGTGTCTCTCTTACTTAGAAATTTTTCCAAGCTCTTGCAGAGTGAAAAGAAAATCTTCCATTTTCAGGGAAGATATTCATAGTTGTGTCCGCAGCAGGTAAAAGGATAACAATCGAATGAATTGCCTTTGTTATTAACTTGGGAAAATGATGCACAATAACTATAAGTAGTCACTAGAGAAGAAAACACACAACTAAGGAAACGGACATAACAGATGCAGCACCTACAAGGCTGAAGGAAGCAGCAGAAGTCCATGCCAACTTTTAAAAGGACAAGGAAAAGAAGTTGAGCTTTGGAAACCTCCCAATTTATCCGGGCAGAAGAATTCTTTGGAACTCTTAGGAATAATGAGAGAGAACTTCTGAGAAACAGAGAAGATCTAGAGACAGGGAACTTCAAATTAGGCAAAAGCTTATAAACCAATAATGCAAAGAGAAGCTAGGACTCCCTGTGAGAAGTAGGTGCGGGCCTACCTGGGTGGACAGATGGAAAGACAGACTGGAGGACTAAATCAGAAGTGAAAGATTAAGGGGTGGAGGGGGAGAGAGAGAAGGAAAATAAAATACAGATGAAGTGGAACATGAGAGGTTGGAAAAAGAGTATAAAAATGTTGAAAATGAGTAAAATTATACTGTGGTCTTACAAGAAAGAGAGGGAAAAACAAGATGAGAAAGAAAGTAGAAGAGCAAGAGAAGAGTTATAATTTAGAAAGGTGTAAATAGAAATATGATTGACAATATGTTGTAATTATATATAGGTCACAAACAGTGCATAACCATTTTATTGCTTTTATAGGGTGTGGTATAGTTTGAGTGCTAAATGTGACGTGTGATCTGAGTGGTGCAGGCATTTTCCCCCGCCTGGCTGATTAGTCTGTGGGTTTAGCAAGAATTGGTTAATTTTTTCAAACCCTGGACAAAGAATGCAGAATGCTCTGAAAGTCATTTGGCAATAAATCTTTTGGCTGAAATTAATTATCTTCTGACTGTTAATTAATTTAGTCTGTCTATTGTTCTTGAACATCCTGTTTGTTTTCACCTGCTTGCTTTGTTTGAGGCCTTTTGTTCATGAGCAGAAGCACTGCTTAGTGCCTTGGTTAACCATAATAAGCATCAAGTGTCAAATCTTAACATTTTAAAACCTTCTGCTACTGCACTGGGTTTATAGAGATTTAATTAAATGAAGTTTGATAGAGAAACTGAGAGCAAGAAAATTGCTTTATTTTGTAAAGGCTTGTTTTATGAAAATACAACGGCTCTCAGAAAATCTTAAAGTACTTCTAGAAAGATTTTCTGATTGGGTGCTGTCTCGGAAGAGTGAAATGTGGCTTCAGTAAAGCACCTTTTTATTATTTTAAGATAGTCGTGAAGCATCTCCTTTTTCCCTCCCCTATAATTATAACAGACCACTGGATCACACACACTCATGCATAAGGTTTTCATACTATGAATACTGTACATGAAAATAAATTATACTCAGGCATTGCTTCAACTATTTTATTTTCACTCTAATGCTTTCAGCATAGGAAAAACTGTATTTCTCAGAAAAATTATAAGTCCCTTCAGAAAACTGTTCATGCTGAACTTGGAATAAATAAGCATTATGATCCATATATACATTTTATTATTTATTTTTAGGCTTAAATAGCTGCCACTTTTGCATTAAAATATTAAAGTTATGACATTCTGTTGTAAACAGGCAGGATGGGCCAATAGGCTAAGGAGTAAAACCACCCTGTGAAGTATGCTGAAAGATTATGCATAAGGTTGTGTTTTACTCCTGAATGTGTTGATCTTGTGATTTCAGCGCATCCAGCTTGAAATCCTCAGGAGGGACTGCAAGCGATGACACGTTTGCATCCAAGTTGGGGATTTTCATCCTATAGGATGAGCTACAACTGCACAATGAGAATAATTACTAGGAATAGGGAAGAGAAAACATGCATTCAGCATAACCTTGGACCAAACTCTTCCAGACCACCATCAGACTTAGGTTATGCCTATTTCATAAATTGTCCCTGGCAGCATCAGTGTGGCCAGGTGGAGAGCTAATTATCATTGTCATTCAGCAGTGCTAAGTAGTCTGCCCTAATCACATGGAGATGGCAGCACTGCTTTGTGTTTAGTAAGCATTTTTAGGATGCTATCAGTAGACACTGTCTAAGACCTTGAGCAGTCTGTTGCATTGACTCTGAAGTGCTTAAATCTCTTTGAAAAATGATGTTGTTGAACATTTTGCTCTTGCCACATATGCATTATGTAGGAATATACTTGAGCTAGGGGGACTGTTGGCCAAGTTCAGTACAAATCTGAGTATTCTAAGCATGCTTAACACTGTATAATTAAAGACACCACGGCTGACAACAGGCAAATGTAATTAAGAACTGTGTTTCATAGGTACAATCTAGTAGTACCATTTTTGTGCTTAAAATTGTGACTCTTTGATGAATGGCTGCTGAAAGGCTTCATAGAGGAAGTGAGTTGTAAGTAAAGATTGAGAGAAGGGAGGATTCATTTGGTGCAGAGGAAGAGGGAGTGCGTTTTCAGCACAAACAGCAGCATACAGGAAAGCATAAAACCAACAGCAGTAAAAAATAAGAGGAAAGGAGATGACAGTGACTAAGAGAAGTGTATTTTATAGTACAGATAGCAGACAGTTGTGGAGCACCTTAGGGCCTTGCTACACATTGCACTTCGAGCTGCTAAAATGCTGATCCGTGTTAGAGCTAGCTCAACTTTGGAGCAGGCTAAAAACCTTCTCTGACTGGCCCTCTACTGCACAGCTGTGACTTGCCCCTAGAAGGCTGGGGAACAGGGGCCTGACCAGGAGCTACAGATATGAGCTGTCACTATGGCTAGGGACAGAAGTTACACATAAACCAGTCTGAGTGATCAGAAACAGGTTTAAACCTGCAACAGAAGCTCAGTGCACATATACTAGTTTCAAAATGGCTGAAACTGGTTTACAATAAACATGGTTGAATGTAGACTAAATCATTAGACTTAACTGATTTGGATCAAACCAGTTTTTGAAACTTCTGTCCCAGATCCATTCCTGGTTCAAGTTAAATCACATTCCCCCAGCATCCCAGCATGCTTTCCAGCCCTGAGCTGTGCTATCTGCTCCAGAGAGCAGGGCTGGCCCTGCCCCTCTGTTCCCTAGCTGGACCAGTGAGGGCTGGCTGACAAAGGGGGGGGGGGAGGAAGGGGCAAGCCTGGCTCAGGGTGCAGTCCAGTCTGCAGGGGGGGACTGCCCCACACAGGGGGCCTGCAGCCTGGGAGGGGGGTTAAACACCCATTCCCCCACTCAAATTTACTACTGGCTGCAACTAGACTACAAATCCCAGAGGCAGCTAGAAGCAGGAAAAAATGATGAGCAACCCTGCTGTAATTCTGGACTGCAAATCCCAGAGACCTCTGCGGGGCAGCAGGAAGAGGAAGTGAACACACAGCCAGACAGTTGTGATCTAGCACCCCTCAGCTTCTGGCCTGAGCCACTGCAAGCATGTGGCTGCATTTCCTGAATCAAAGGTAAATGGCTGTTCACTTCTGTTTCAATTTAATCTTCGCAGTTTAGACTAACCTGGAAACACTGAATCGATTCAGCCTCGGGGTTTTTTTTACTATCTGTACCTAGTCTTTAGGATTGGTGACTCAAGGCAGGCTCCCTGCTGGGGGGGGGGGGGGGACAAGAGAAGTGGGGGCAGGGAACAAGAAGCTGGGAGGTGGAGAGTTAATGGGATAGGATGAGTAATGAAATTGCAGGTGGAAACGAAATGGGGGTGGGGGAAGGGTGATGAAATGAAGGAAGTCAGCCACTGAAGGATAAACATATTTAAAAAGAGAGAGATAAAAAGGAAGTAAATTAAAGAAGGTATCTTTTTTAATAAACTGGGATTGGGATTAGGATATGGGGGTGCTGGTCATGCTTCTCAGGGTGGCTGAGAGCTAAGAGCAGTGAGGAAAGGTGCTTTTGGGGGAGCTATGCCCCAAAAGGAAGGAAGCCCCAGGTCATGGGGACCTGATTTGGCCTCCCACCTTATTCCCCCAACCCCCTAGACCCTACTGTTGCACCCATCCATGACCTTTATCCTGGTGAGCTGCCATGTGCTCTGCAGGCTGTTTGCACAGGTGTGCACCCCTGAGAATGGGATGGTCACGCTCCCAGGAGTGGGAGGGGGAGTTGGCTTGGTACCAGAACTGCCCCTCGGGCAGGAGAGTTCAGGGGATAGACATTTGGTCCACACAGAACAGGAGGGTGAGGAGACGACACCACATCCTGGGATATGGAGGACTCCAACTTGGGTGGATCATCAGTGGGGAATGGCTTCACGTTAATGGAATATAAGCTGTGTAAAATGGATCAGAGATAAACCTGCTCTAGAGTGGTGTAACTTAGATGCCTAATGCATGCTTCAAACTAGTTTCAGGTGTTAATGCGTTAATCTAGGGGTTAAGAGCTCCAGGAGCCACCTAAAATTAATGTGCAACAAGTCTTTTAAAGGTGAGAATTAAAAGCTTGGCCTTAATGTGGAAAGGGGAAGGAGGCTAATGAAGTGATTTGAAGAGGGCATTTATGAAGTAAAAGCATCAGGAGAAAAAAAATATATGATTTTACCAGTGTTTGGGGCCTGACAGTTTATTTTAATGATGCTTGGATCAGGCTACAGGAAAATGAGATGTCTTGCCTTAAAATCATGGAGGGGAGGGGAACAGGGGAGGAGGGAAGAATTGCTAAGTCTCGCACAAGACTTGTGGTGCACAAAGTACAAGTCCTCTCCCTCCCTCGTTCCCTCTTATATAATAACCATTGCTTCTCTTTCTCCCTCTTCTGGCTTTGCACAGTGGGCCAAACACCCCTGTGTATGCCCCAAAAACTCATTCACAGCTCTTAAAAGTCTTCATAGCCTGAAGAGATGTTTCCTTCTGGATCTAGCCCTTTTAAATAGCTTCAAATCTGCACAACACTTCATATGCAAAACATTAAGTTATGGCAGAAATATTCTACAAATATTTACAGTACTTTGTTCCTCCTGCCACCTTTAAATTGTACACTTCTGCCATAATTATGTAAAATATGCCTTACTATACAATTCACTGTAGGAAAATTAATAAAAAAAAGAAATTAAGGCTGTTACAATAGTTCCTCTTATCTGTGCCAATAATACATGCCAAGTGCAGTGATGTAATGGCTAACATGCTGATCCTCTATATTTCTGTGCTACAAAACTAAAAAAATAAACCTAGTAATTCTGCAGTCTTTGAATAAACAGTGAGTGTAAAACAGCTTTGGACAAGTTTGCACATTATGAAAAAAGGACAATATGAATAATGTTATGAACAGATCCACAGAGGATGTAGAAGTATTACAGCCTCAAATCTGCTGATTATGGCTAAAATGCACTTCCACGTTTGCTTAATCTTCCTAATTTACCGTGAGAAAACTAACACCACCCTGTCAACTAATTGTTTCAATACCTTACTTTATGGAGTGAAATGAGAAAAAGAAAAGGAAAAAAAACCCTTCAGGACAAGCTATTTTCATTTTGCCTTTACATCTGTGCATCCATTGAGACTATTTGGAAGCTAGCCAACTCACAGGAAATGATCCCTGAGATTCTCTATTCCCCTCATATCTGTCATTATGCAATTATATCCACTGCTTCATTTTCCCTACTGAACAGTAGAGAAATTTGGTCATGTACATGTGAGAACAGATCCGGCATAACAAGTTAAAGTTGCAATCATTTACAAATGTGATATAGATGAAAATCCACCATTTAACCAAAAAAAGTGCTTAAAGTGCTTGTTTGGCATGTGCATGTTTTAAAGAAAGATACTTCTGTGTGCATGCATGTTCCCAAAACCATAAATGTGCCCTATTCTGCAAGGAAAGCTGCCATTCCAGACACAAATCACCCTGTAAATCTGCCCAAACAGCTCTGTCCTCCTTTAGGAGACTTAAACTGTACAGGATGCATTTAGAAGGTGACCTTTGTTTGAATGACAGATCTGCACACCAGAGTTGGCCCATGTGAGCTCCATTTGTTTATGAATCTATTGTGGCTCACACAATTTTCATATTTATCATGTTTATGCATATCAAAAATAAAATAGACAATTCTATTGGCTCTTCATTAAAGTTTAGTAAATTAATACGCAGGAATTCTGGCAATTACATTTTTTACTGAAGTCTCAATCTCTTGTCTGGTTACAAAGCTCAAAGAACAACTCATTGACAAAAGCAGATTAATTTGCCTATGTTTATAAATGGAACAAACAAGCTTTTCAATGCAATAAATATTTAGTTTGTGTGGAATGTTATTCTACTGTATATGCTTATATAGAAAACAAACCCCCAAAACCCCAAACTTTCATTGCCTTTCAAACAGAGGCCATAAAATTTAAGTGCTGTTCTGAACTGCCTAACCCATCATCATGGAATTCCTGTTAACATACAACATAAATCCATGTGAAACAGCACAAACTACGGTTCGCAGGTTCTCAATACTGGCACTCAATTGGCAGAACCTGTCATCCCTGTCTAGTCTGCACTTTGTGACCCTAACATTTTCTCTGCTTTCCCACCACAATTATTCTGTGCTCAAAAAAAAAAAGGTGCAGATTACCTGTGGGTCAGCTACAGGATATGAAGAACAAAAGAGTTCTTGAAATCCACTTCATTCCATTTGACAATTTGTGGATGAACCATCAAAGAATTAAAACAGGCCTCAAGAAGTTTTAAAACATTCTTGTTTTAAACTTAACTGATAGAAAGAACCCATGCAGTTTATATTAATTTAAAAAGGCATTCAAAACAAAGGAATAAATCGAAGACTACACAGACAGAAAGGGATTGAAAACTATTCCAAACACCAAAGGATAGAAACTGAAATTCTCAGTGCTGACTTTCATACCCTCACAGTAAGGAACTCTATTTCTTTGCAAGTTTAAACATTTCAGCCCTTACCAAGAGGTTCACTGGCTCAAGTTCTGTTCTTACTTAAAAGCAGAACCGAGAACTAAGTTTTGTGCACTAATTTAAACGGCATCCACACAACAGTAGTAGTTTCATACTTTTTAATTCAGATTTAATGTTTTAAGCCTACTGCTCAAATATGTGGCCAGACCCCTATGGCTGTAAATTACTATCAATCTATTGACCAAAATGGAGCTCTGAAAGTTTACGTACCTTTAGAATTGGGCCAATAGAGATTATACTATGAATGAATGAATATCCATCTGCCTGCTTGCACAAACAATTCCACTGAAATTAAATAGGCTACTCTCAAAGTGAACAATATTTTGTACAAAGATTAAATTAGGGTCTAATTCTGTGATCTTTACTCACTGGAATCATCTCACTAAAATTAATGGCTCATGTTAATTACACCCGTGTAAATCCAAAAGAATTCCACTAAAATCAGAATCAGGCCTAGTGGGGTTAACTGTATGACTAGCCATACGGCAGGATCTGGCATGTGGTATGAGCAAGGAATTAGACAAAAGAAAGCTGCTGGCAATTTTATTCTGTTCACCCATTTCACTAGTTTTCTGTACCTCTAAACTGGCTCCAAACTGAAATTCTGTTTTTATATATGTATTTTTTTTTTTTATATAGAAAGGAAAGTCTTGACATGTAAAAGCACTGTGCAAAATTTCACCAGCAGTTTTGTTTTGATGCTGTTTTGACTCATTTAGAACTCAAAACAGCAAAATCGAAATGAAACAGAGAGCTTTGAAACAGCCTTGAAACAAAACACGGCAAGCCAAAACGTTTCGAAATTTTCAGCGTTTCAAGTTTTGAAGCTCAAGCTGGGCTTGGCTGCAGGGAAACAGAAACTAAAGAAAGGAGAGGGAGGGGGAAGAGGGGGGGAAGGACTGCTCTCATTATGGACTGTGTAGCTGGCCAGTGACTGTCACCCTTCCCTGAGGTCTTTTCCAATCCCAGTGCTCTGGGGGAGGGATGGAAAAACTGCATAAAAGGCAGCATTGTCTGAACTGTTCTACTTTCTGCCTTGGTGTCAGTTACTGAGCTGTGTGTTCCAGTTTTGCAGCTAGAGGTGCGGGGCCCCAGAACCCAGACTCCCCCTGCACCTACTCCTTGGCAGCCGGCAGGCTTCATGGCCTCAGGGCTAGCATGCCTGCAGCTTTCACCCCACTGCAGCTTAACACACACAGCGTCACCCATGTTACGAGTTTTGCGTGTCCTCAGTTTGAGGTGCAGTTGTCCCAAAAGCCCTGCACCTATCTCCCTGAAACATGGAAGGCTTCACGGCCTCAGCAGGGGCTAACATACCTGCAGTTTTGATCCCATTGTGGCTTAACACATACAAGTGATATAAGTTTTGCTTTCAAGACTTTGAGGTGCAGTTTCCCCAACACCCCTGCACCTATATCCTTGAAACCTGGCAGGCATCATGCCCTCAGAAGGGGCTACCATTCCTGCACGTTTCATCTGAATCAGGTCAGAAATGACAAACTTATGGGCCATTTCGAGCTTCCCTGTTATAGCCTATGGGCAAAATGTTGAAACAGCATCGAAACAGCAAAACTGTTTCGACAAAACGAAACAGAACAGCAGTTTTTGAGTCAAAACAAAAATTCAAAACAATGCTGTTCTGTCAAAACGTAAGTCGAAATGGTATGGTACCGTTTTGCACTGCCCTAAAAAGTATCCCTCTGCACCTTCATAGAGGGACTACAGTGAGCTACAGGAAACCACAAGTACAGATCCACAAACCAAAGGCCCCCAGGCCTCTTTCGGGGATCTTAGTCTGAAGACATTCTGTACCGCATTGTATATACTGCTCATCACAGTACAAACCTCTACTTGGAAGCTGGACAGATGGAAATACTGTGCTGTAATGCTGTATTTTGACAAAGGAGTATCAGATTTGTTTTTTATTTTTATTGGTAATCCCTAATGGATTCCTCATACAAGAAAAGTAGGAAATATTTTTAAATTTCAATATAATCATCCGTTCTTGCTACAAGTCTAACAGACAAACTTATTACATCAAACAACATATACTCTTAGGGGGGAAAAGTAATTATTGCCATACAATCAACAAGACACCATTCAGGTGGATTTGTTTAAAGGCTCTTTTCCAATCCTGGAAAGCATATTCTTAACTTGAAAGTTTCAGGTTCACTGTATTTTAAAAGCTCAGCACTTCACACTGTAAATACCTTTTTTACGACATGATTCAGACTTTCTGTGAATACATACTTTTGTAAAAAAAAAAGATCAAATCAAACCTGTGACTAATGAAAGCCAGTAAAAGGAAAAAAGTGAATGTGTTTAAAAAAGGAACAAAAACCCATGAACCTGGTCAATAGGTGAAAAATTAGTACAATACATGCCTTCACTGAAAATTTATGACTTAATGAATTTATGAAAAATTGTGAAGTTATACTTCTCAGCGTATAGAATTTTCATAGATAACTGTCTAGTAAGAGCTCTTTTGATACCTTAAAATCTCAGAAACACTATAAGATTGCTATATTTTTATGTGTGCTTGAAAATTAAGCACTGCTTAGAGGTGAAAGCATTTTAAAAGCAGAGGATCAAGTCAGAAAACACACGTTCCATTTCACAGCTCTGTGTGATCATTGGCAAATCACTTAAACTGCCTGTTGCCTCAGGTTCCTCACCTCTAAAATTTCTTGGATGAAAACTGTAATGCTGTGGCAGATTAATATTTTCACCCATATAATTATGTCCTAATGAGCACAAATGCTGGCATTACAAGCATTCTTCTCTAATCATATTAGTGCATGCATCTAAATTTGCCACTCTTTTGAGCAGCACAAACCTCTCCAAAATCCTTTCCTTCCTTCCTCCTCCTCCCCTTTCTTTCTCTCCAGATGATACAGGGCAGATGTTGACCCCAATTACACTGCTCAGCTGCAGTAGCAGGGTGTCAAAGGAGATAGTGCTGCTGCTGTTTAGCAAACAGGAGAAGGGCTGGTAGCTGCTTTTTGGAAGGTTTACTAATGCCAGTAGGCTGAGCAGGGCCAGGAGCTAATCCTTTTATGCCCATTACTACCACATTCCTCCTCAATCATCTGGAAAAAGGAAGAGGCAAAAGGGGAGTTAATAAAGCTGAAGCTTTCATCCCAAAGACTTTTGCTTCCTCCAGCTGACCTGTGTGTGCCTGCGTGCACGTGTGCATACTCACATGCTCAAGCCCACACATCTATGTGAATTTAAAAACTACTCACTCCAGCTGATTTTCTGATGAAAAAGTGGAGGAAAACTACTTAGCTACCACACATGGAAGGACTACATGACAGCAGACTAAAACAGAAAAAAATAATTTACTCTCTGAGTTCATTCCTAGGTAACATTTTGGTTAAACCAATGGAAATATTTTAGGGGGCAAATTAAGAACTTATTCTTTTTATCCTAAATACACTTATAACTGCAGTAATACATGCTACATGGTCCAGCCATCCACAAACTTTGAATGTATTGAGGCTTTTAGCAAGGTCTCATTGTTTTTCAGCACAGAGTACTGCCTGATAAACAGTAGAGTTGTGCGAAGCTTCGGGTACTGATTCGATTCAGAGGAAATTTGGCCCGATTCAGCGGCCGAATTTCCAAATCTGAATAGAATCGGGAGACCAACAAAAAGGTCTAAATCAATTCAAAGCTCTCCAAATCGATTCAGAAAAAAATTAAGAGAGCTTCAGAGATTTGAGCAGTCCCCACTCGCTGTTGCAGGGAGCTGGACCTGGACTCCGTGCCGGTAAGTAGGGGACAGGGAGGCAAGGGGGCTGGAGGAGTAGGGAGGGGAGCATAGGGGGGACCCCCACCAAGTCTCATCCCTTGCCTGTTCCTGCAGCCCCCCAGAGCATCCTTCAGTGTCCAGTTTGCCAGCCCCTCCTTCCCCATTGCTACCCCACCCAGCTCCACCATCCCATTTGTTTATTGTTTTTTATTTTTTTTTAAAGAGCCCCGCACTCACCGGCTCCTGCCAGGCCGGCAGGGCAATCCCTGTTTTCCCAACACTGCCCTATGCTGCATGGGAGGGTGGGGCCTCTGCCACGAGCCCCCATCCCCTGCCCACTCTCCCAACCCTCCTCCCCATGGCTGCCACGCTAAATCTCTGAACCAGATTTGGCTGAATTGATTCAGGACAGTGATTCAAATTACCAAATCAAATCACTCTTCCCCTAATCAGTTAATTGCAAAGCAAATACTAGCTGCTTCGCACAGGCTTAATAAACATACACTTTCATTCTAGGTTGATACCTAGGTTGTCTATCCAGGGAAGGTTCTAGGTGACTTTCTTCATTATTCAGAGACAGCTTGAGATCCTCAAATGTAAAGTACTAACCACATGTAAAGTGTTATTTACCTTGCACCCATCTGTTGAGCCCCCTCATTTTGGTATTTAAGGATTAACAAAAGTTATGTTTGCAGGCAGTCTGAAAAAAGTATTCTCCATCCATTCCATATTCCCATTACGGAAGATTCCCTCCCCCAACTTCTGTTCCCCTTTCCTTAGGCAAACTGAGCTGTTCTTGGATTGTTTCTGAGGGAAACCAATTATAAACAGATGGGTTTTACATCTCACTCCTAAAGTGGGGAGATCCATCATTTCACTTTTGCTACCAGAAGCGAGCTCCACAACCACTGATCAGCAGCTGAGAGATCTCCTACTCCTATGAGTCTGAATCTCAGCTGTATCAATGAGAACCATAATTGCTGAATCCCTAAAAGATCAGGATTAGGTTCTTAACTGAATCAAGCATAGGAAAAAGAACTAACCACATATAGAGCATTGAGATGCTCTCTTCTCAGAAGGCTTTTATTCTGAAGATGAGCTGCCATAAGTCAGACCATGAGAAGCTTCTTCATAGCATTCACTATCACCCCTATGCCAGGAAACTGGCAGTAAGCAAGCCTGGTGGTACTGAGTGCTTCAGTCACTGTTGTTAGGTCCTTGTCTGAACTGAAAGGCTACAGCTGCATGTTTGGCTAAAGATAAAATGAAATGTGTTTGTTTTTTCATGTCAATTAGGAATCCTGGAACAATGCAGGGTATAGGCATCGACTGTGGGTGCTTGCAGACACATTCCCCTCCCAACTCCCCCCCATGGCGTAAAGCAGTGTTGAGCCCCACACATGCCTGGAAGAAGTAGTGTGTTACTTCAGCCTGGCTCTGCAGCACCTGTAAAGATTGGGTGCTTTAGTGGGGCTTTTTTGGCATTTTTATCTAATAGCTGATTGAATCGGCTTTAGCTAAAAATATCAAAAAGCCCCATGAAGCACCTGATCTTTACAGATGTTGCAGAGCCATGTTGAAGTAATGCGCTGCTTCTTCCAGTTAAGCATTTTTGTTTTTTTTGTAACATCTACAAACATGGCTCCACGGATGCTGAGCATCTCCTATTTTTTTTGGTGGGTACTTGAGCCCTGGAGCACTGATGGAGTCGGCACCTATGATGCAAGGTCCAGAATGACGCTGAGAATACAACCATTACTGGTGGCTAGTAAGGAAAATCACTGTCACATTATTTTGGAGCCTGCACTTATGCCAGTTCTTTAAAATGTTTCTCTCTCCCTACCAGTACCATTTGTGTCTTTCTGGGTACTGAGTTTCACCAGTGTTTCACCCAGATGGCACAGAAATGCAGGCTGTTTCACAGTGCTTTCTAAGGAGTTTTACATGTAGGTTGACGAAGATGAGGAATACAGCAATGTCTTGTGGAACACCATAAGTTCTAGTGTGATGAAGTGAAGGGGCAGCTATCCATTACTACTTTCTGGGGGCTCATTACAGCCCTGAATAGAGGATACATACCCCAGTATAAATTACATTGGTTTTGTATAGCAGTGTAAATTATGCCAAGATCAGGAATGGAGCACTGTATGGCTATTTTAGGGTAGCTTACACAGTAGGCAGTCATTACACTGCCTTGTCACTAGGGCAATGGGGGAAAAGGCAATAGCTTTTTTTCAGCAAATGCTACTTTGGACAGATGCAACCTAAACCAGTATAAGCTTGTACTGGTAGAGAGTTTCAGTGGTGCTTTTTCTTTCAGGGGTATTTTTTCAGCAGATTGGGCAAAGTTAACTTGGGTTGAGAATTTTCATCCTTTGCCCAGTACTTTTTAGGCTGGTGCCAACAAAGATTGCAATGGTGCAAACAGTTTATTTAACCTCTAAGAAATGTAATCAACTCAAAAGTGAATACATCAAATCCTGCTAAGTCCTTCAGGAAACCAATTACATCTTACGAAGTGTAAAATACTTTGACAGACCCAGAAATATGAGTGTATATATATGTTCCTTTTTCAGGGCCAAACAGAAATCAGCAAGCAAAATCCCATGGCAAACTAAAGCTATTACAACTAAATTATATTTAGTTTGTAATATTACCTAATAAATAAGGTTATTGATGCAAATTATGATATCCTACAATTTTTGTCATAGCTAAACCCGTTTTATCTATGCATTTAAATACACTTCTTCTCTTTAAACTTTTTTATTAAAAAAAAAAGCTTTATATCTGGAACAATTATGAAGCAGTTTCTAGGTATCGCTAATTAAGATATTTAGGATATAGGAACAATGCAAATGCTAACTTCTGGCCTTGGAGAACATAAGATGTATCGTCCTTTGAGAAATATATTGACTGTGGCCTCATCACAGTCAATATTTACCTCTTCGACTAATACATTTTCATACTCACTTCAGAAGAAGTCAGTAGCCACTTATTACCAAGACTGTCATTTTCTATTTGACAAGACTTGTTTTGTTATTATAATTTTCCTGGAGATTGAAACAACCCTTAATTTACTTATTTGCTAATGTATCCACTTTAGCGAACTTGTCACAACACTAAAAACATCCGGCACATATTTACCCATGCTACCGTATATTAAGTTCAGGGAGAACTCTTAAGTTAAATGTTTCTCAACAGCCACGGAGAAACTAAAAAAGCATTCAGCACAGTTACGTCTGTCTCACACAGAACAGCAAAGGATTATTGTTTTCTTTCTGTCTATTTTAACTTTGAGCAACTAGGAGCCATAAGACTGAAGTTCTATTTTCGGTCTGCCACAGCTCACTGCGTGATTATGGATAATGCTTAAATGCCTTCATTTCAGCTACTGCTACTTAGGAAATAACACCAGTCGTATAACAATGCTGGTACGCTTGATTGTTTAGAGAGCACTTTGAAACATCCAGTAAGAATGACTTAAGTGCAATATATTATAGTTTCATAGTAGCTAGGGTCAGGAGAGACCTGAACAGATCATCTAGTCTGACCCCCTGCCACAGGCAGGAATGAATGCTGGGTTCACAAGACCCCAGACAGGTGATCATCCAATCCCCTCTTGAGTTTGCCCAAGGTAGGGGCGAGGACCACTTCCCTTGGAAATTGGTTCCAGATTTTGGCCACTCTAACTGTAAAATATTGCCAATTATCATATTAGATGACCTACAGTAGAACAATGAGCTAAGAATTTTTCCCCAGTCATATGAAATCCTTTTCATAAAATGCTCAAATGTATACATATAGGGTGCATCTACATGAGATGCTATGGCAACATGGCTTGTCGCTACCGTGATGTAGTATCAGCGTGCACAAACCGTGACGCTGATGCTATGTCACTGCAGTGACATGCTACCTTGCTACAGGGCACTGCTGAGGCGATGTAGCTGCTAAAAATAACCGTGCACAGCTGGGATGGCATAGTAATGGCTGTTACTGCACCATCATTTAGCACTTCCTGAAGCAAGTATTAAATGATGGTACAGTAACAACTGTGCTGTGGGGGGCACGTGTATACATGCCCATAGTGTAGGAAATACAGATACACTTAACAACAACATTAAATAAAAGGCTTAATAAAAAAATCCCTTTCCATAGTAAAAAAAGAGAAAAAACAGAAAAAGAAAGGTTAAATTTTGCTCCAATTTATCCTTTAAAGAATATGACTTACAGTCAAGATTCTGCTTCCTGTCCTGTGAGGCAAATTAATTACTTCAGTGGAGTTACTCTATAAGAAGTGCCATTTACCAGGTCAGACCATAGATTCTTCTTGCTCGGTATCTTGTGTCTCGCAGTAGCAGAGAGTGGATGTTGAAGGGAGAGTGAACTGGGTATAACCACGTTTTTCCCCTACTGTTCCTCTCCTACTCGTAGACTCCAGCATTTAGGGTACTTTTACATATGGGTAGGGGTGAAGGGGGTGCTTTAATTAGAGAGGCTCTGAGAGCTGTAGCATTGCATGTATCAGCATCCTCACACTTAAAAATGACGCTGAGGGTGCTTGAACTAAAGCTTGTTTGATGAGCTTTAGTTCAAGTGCCCTGACACCATTTTTAAGTGTGGGAATGCTGATGCATGATATGCAGGAGGCTGCTGGAGCACGGTAATTACCACCAGCAAACACGATTAACCGAGTCTGATCTGATGCACTGTAATTACGGCAGCCTCTCTGCTCACATACAGGCACTCCTAAGGTCTAAGAAGTTCTGATCAGAGTTTGTACTCCTACCTCCCATTCTCAAAAGCTGATGCACCTTTCCTTCAGGAATTTGTCTAATCCCTTTTTGCATTTCCCTAAACTGTCAGCTTATACATCTGGTGGCAATGAGCTCCATACTTTAGTTACATGCCGTGTGAAAAAACTTCCTTGTGTTAGGTTTAAACTTACTACCTACTAGTTTCATTTTGTGCCCTCTAGTTCTTGCATTGAAAGGGGCAGGAAATAATAAATCCCTATTTATATATTTTCTCTTCACCACTTAGTATTTCATAAACCCTTATCATGTCCCTCCCCAATAGTCTTTTTCTAAATTAAATAGCCCTCTTCAGTCTCTCCTCATATGGAAGTCTCTCCCTACCACTAATCATCCTTGTTGTCCTTTGTTCTAGTCCTCCTATATCCTGTTTCAGCTGTGGGGACCGGAACTGGGCACAGTATTCAAAGTGCGGACACATCATCGACCTAAGGGGCCCATAAATGCCATATTTTACACCTGTGCAACTCGGCTTAGACTCTGACTTCAATTCTTAAAGTTTTATTTGCTCTACAAATAAGCAAGAAAAGAAATGGAAACAACACTTTCACAAAGAATTGGTCATAAAATATTAGGCTTTGTGGCAGCTTAGGTAAAAGCACAAACTCCAAGGAGCAAGTCTCTGACTTACTATTATTCTGATCTCTTACTTTTCAGTAGGTTTGCCCATCATTTTGCAAACATAATTTGTCACCAGCACCAGTCAGTGCTCTCTGTAATTTCTTTTGCCTTTCTCTTAGATCTATTAGTCCTGCTGAGACAATCTACTACAGAAGAATTTTTCATACTGACACCAACTGTAGTCTTGCTGTGAATAACCACATTCCCATAAAAATCATTCCATTTATTGCAAGGTTGCTGGCAGACCATAGGAATAATAGTCAACCCAGGAAACCTTTTATCCTTTCCTGCAATCATTTATTTTAACTCTTTGCTTTACTTTGGGACTTAATTAATAGATATTAGTGCAGGCTTAATATTTCCAACTGTTGAATAAATTAGCTAATATAGATGCTGCAAATGTTTAAAATTATGTTTTACACACTTATAATTACTTTTAAAATGACCTAAATAGAGTTGACCCAATATTCACATAGGCTTATAATGAAACAAAAGTTGGGTTTAAATTCTCAATGCTTTGTCAATATTATAAATAACATACTGACAGTTACCCAGTGCTGCTTTTGGTGACATTGTTAAAAAAGTTTTTATAAACTTATTTCCGTCATATTTTAAATTTTTTTAACCTTCAATTTTAGTATGATTTGAGAGGGGGAGGAGATAAAAGGTTAAAGTAACTGAGGGAATAATTGCAATTAGTTGCTGCACAAATTCTTAGGCTTTTTGTCTTTTTCTTCACTTCATGCTTGTAAAATCTAAGAATCCTACTACATGTTCACCTTTTAAATACAATATTTGTACTCAGAATGAAGTTAATCATCTCATTACTTAATACATCTTAGTAACGTAGGAGTCAGAGCATATATGCATTCCATTTTGTTAGTGTTATTCATGTGGAATGTGTTATATTTAGAAAACTATTTTTTATTAAAACCCAAAAAGGTGAGTACTTTTATTGCCATGTCCTTTCTGTGCAGTCAATTTTCAGTTGTTAAGTGATCACAGTCACTGTGCAATCATAGTCATTATCATGCACATAAGCCCATCTGACATCAACATGAGTTCTGCATGTGTAGATACAGCTGCATTGAGACCAATATTAAAAAATAAATTTTGACCCCAAAATTAAAAGTATCCAATACAGTT
The DNA here is from genome assembly GCF_052110815.1 of Crocodylus siamensis. Lineage (NCBI taxonomy): Eukaryota > Metazoa > Chordata > Crocodylia > Crocodylidae > Crocodylus > Crocodylus siamensis. Next base: position 200,739,487 of record NC_143397.1, read on the forward strand.
CAAAAAAATAAAATAAACTGAAGTTAAGTACTGAGAAAAGATTCTACTTGTATTAAAGCACAAACACAACTGTCCTCTCCACAGTATGCCAACTAGGCACTCCTTAGGCATTTGTACCTTACTAAAAATGGGAGTTGCATATATGTATAGAGAAATAAGAAGAGACCCCTCATTTGGCTGAAATGGTCTTTTCTAGAGTTCTGAAAGGAGCTTTTGTTTAGGTTTATCTGATCTCTGCTTGTTTCTGGCAACAATGTTTCAGCTGAGTTTAGTATTTGTGTCAGTCTGATTCTGATGTCACTGAATATTTAAGTCTTATGTCTGCACACTAATTAGTGTACTGAGGGGGGAAAAAAACTTTAGAAATATACTGTTTTAACTGGACAATGATCTTAAAGAATAAAACAAAAACTTTGTCATCAGTTTCTCTTGTTATTGCTTCTCTTGTTTGCTTTTAACATACTGATTAACCACTAGTATTTCAATAGCATATTGAATTATTTCCAGCTCATACCAAAATAGCCCAGAAAAAGTGTCTTAGCTTCTTGCATTGAATTTAAAGGTGGCTATATAGAAACTTTTCAAATGAAAGGAGACAATTAACTGGGGACAATTTTTACTTTAAAACATAAAAAATGAGACAGTAAGGGGTAAAGATAATCATCCCCCCCTTTCTTTTAAAGTTTCATTAGACCACTGAACTGGATGAAGTTCAGATAGAGGCCTCATTGTAGCAGCACTGAAACAGTAGAAGCCTCTGGAGACCCTGAAACTCAAACACATTTGGGGAAGTCTGAGTTAAAGCACTCTTTTGCACTTTTTAAAGAAAATGAATGGAGGACATTTCTTAATGTTTTCCTCTTGTAGTGAAATTTCAACATCCTTCCTGTAAAGGAAACAGCATGTCTTTTTTTAAACGTACTTTTTCCGAATAACCAATTGCTGTGCACCTGTTGCAATTAGATGCACCAGGCCAAACTGCAGTGTGGCTCCCAGGGTGCCAAAACTTCCTTGTAATGCAGGAAATGTGGGTTTAAAAACTCTGTTGACTAGGTTGATAGCAATCTACCTACTGTATGTACATCTAAGGTGCCTCTACCTATGGTATCAAGCCTTTCTGCTTTAATGGGGATCTGCTAATGTGACAAGTTTAGTCTTGCCAAGCTTTTTTTTTTTTTTTTTTAAAGATAAAGTAGTTGTTTTTCCCCATGCTCAGAATGTATTATATTCCTTCCTATCTCTTTATTTTTACTATATGAAATAATCATCCTGAATGGTGCAAATAATAAGGTATTTGTACCCTTTTGCTGGGTAGCCTAACACAGTTAGTGCACTTTCCTAGAGGCTGTGAGACCCAGGTTCCAGGTCACCCACAGCTGAGGAGTAAAGACCACATTTCCATACAGTTCCCTAACCAGCAGCTGTGGACTAGGGCAGACCATAAGCACCCTCTCCCTGTTGAAGCTGGCCACTGGGCAACCAATAGGGGAAGATACATGGGGGCAAAAGTGAGCCTGGGCTAGCTCACTTAGATGGATACTGTCCTAGATTTTATCCCTTCCACCAGGGTGCTCAACCTCTGGCCCATGGGACAAATGTGGCCTACAGAGCCACTTTATCTGGCCTGCAGGGCCTCCCATGGGTCAGGAAATTTGGCAGTGGGGGAAATAGTGCCTATTAATATGGCCACCCTCCCCTTTCCAAATCCCAAGCCCTTCATGCCCAGTCAAAACTACTCGTGGCACTTTCCACCCACTGAGCTGGGTTGGGGCCAGGCCATGCCCCCTTCTCCCTACAAGTCTGGGCCATACCCCTTTCTCCCCCATGGGTCAGGTTAGGGCTGAGCTTTACAAATCAGATAATGTACTAGTTCATATTATTTGGAGATTTAATTTTCAGATAACATTAAAATGGGCTTATAGCACTACCTAAAACTCAAAGCAAACCTGAACTATTTCTCAAATCTTTTAAGTTCATCCAACTCTTCCTTTTTACTGTTCTACCTTTCTAGATGTCTCTCTACTTCCTTGCTTTGCCTGTCAAAATAGCCTGATGAAGAATGGTAATATACTTTACAGAAACTACATTCTTCAATATAAGGTAGTCAGTGTGGATCTCAGGGTAAGTACACATATACTTCATCCATGTGAGAACATACACTTTAATATTATTATTATTTCTATTTATTATGTGAATTAAGTGGGATTGCCTAATAGTCAAAATCACAATCCAGGACATCACTCTGCTAAGAATTATCATTTTGAAGCTGAAGTGCTGTACGTCTGAAACAACTGAGTTTCATTAGAACAAGGACAGGGTGGAACATCCTCGCAGGTACAGAAGATTTCCAAATTCTTTTTATGGCTTCTAGATGATGCCACTTCTGCTTATTACAGGTTCTCACTTAGATGGGTACTATCGTAGAAAGAAGTAGATCCTAGATTTTATCCCTGCATCCAGTTTTGGGCTCCACAATTCAAAAAGGATGTGGAGAAGCCTGAGAGAGTCCAGAGAAGAGCCATGCACATGATCAGAGGTCAGGAAAACAGACCTTATGATGACAGGCTGAGAGCCATGGGGCTCTTTAGCCTGGAAAAGTCCAGGCTCATGGGTGATCTGATGGCCATCTATAAGTTTATCAGGGGTGACCACCAGTATCTGGGGGAACGTTTGTTCACCAGAGCACCCCAAGGGATGACAAGGTCGAATGGTCATAAACTACTACAAGACCGTTTCAGGCTGGTCATAAGGAAGAATTTCTTTACTGTCCGAGCCCCCAAGGTCTGGAACAGCCTGCCATTGGGAGTGGTTCAAGCACCTATATTGAACACCTTCAACAGCGAATTGGATCTTGCTGGGATCCTATGACTTCAGCTGACTTCCTGCCCTTTGGGCGGGGGGCTGGACTCAATGATCTTCCGAGGTCCCTTCCAGCACTAATGTCTATGAAATCTATGAGAAAAGTCCCTAAAGAAATATGAAGTAAGGTATGGGGTAAAGAGTGAGATTACATAGAGCAAATGTAGGCAGTGATCTCTAACATACATTTGTCTGATGTCAAGGCAGACCCAGTGAAATGGAATTAAGCAAAAGTCATGATTGCTGGACTAGCTTTGTTGAGGTTCCTGAGAAATCTGCTATTTTGATTTACATGCCAAAGTCAGGATGTGTAGCTGAAGAAAAGGAAGGAATGAAGACTAGAAACTCTTATTATATCAAGTACTTTTTTTGGTTGAAAAAAAATTTAATTGTCTGGTGTGACAAGGTAGCATCCATTGTCTTGTCTGAAGTGAAGGACAGCAGGTCAGGGGAGTAGATTCCCAGGACTGCCAAATGGCCTGGAAGACTTAAGAAAAACAGCTTTTGTCCATCTGCTCACTGTATCTTCAAAGAAGAGGTCTTCAACTGTGGTTTGTACTTCCCTGGGAATGCCCAAGGGACAAGAGTATGCATCCCAACATTGGGGATGAGAAGAATGTCTCCTCACAGGGCTGTGCTGAGAAACATTGCTCTTAGTACCAGGGTCTGCACTGCTACATTTAAGTGCCTTTGTACTCAAGACAGCCTGAAACACAGCTACCTGACATACCTCTTCAAAAATCAGGACTTTCTCAACAAAGAAAATACTGTATTGTCTGTACTGCGGCCATTGTCTGAGAAGTTTTTCTCTGTGTGGGAACCTGCTCCTTATTACCAACCATCAACCAACACCGAATCATCTTCCTTACGAAGCTTCAAGAGGTCTGTCCTTATGGGAACAGAGTGAGGTCTGCTTGGAACATCTCTGTTTGGAACAGCATTTCACACTGCCAACCAACCCCTGGTACTGGAGGTGCTAGTGTCTATTTCATCCAGATTGGTTCTGCTTTAGTGTCAGTGCTGGGGCTGGGTCTTTGTCTTGCCTGTGCTGGTCTGTGCCCTTTGCAATTGCGTGCTTTGCAACTTATGTTCTTGCATGAACAAAAGGCTCCAAGAACAGGTGTGAGAGGTGTACAAAGCACTTAGGAGAGTTCCATCTACTAAATAGACAGAACAGGTATTAGTGTTTCTTATCCTTTAATGGGAAGAAGGCTCCTTGAAGCTAAAGCTTAGATTTTGACAAGCTGACATACTCTATGCAAAGGGCTATGTAGAAGGGAGTTGGATTGGGTCAGTTCAATCCAAAGTTATTCATAATGATTCTTCAGAAAAGAAAAAAGAAAGCCCTGGAAAAGTTTTACAGATTTAGCCAGGGCTAAGGACTTCAGAGCTGTAGTCCATGACTGGCAGTAAATGATGTGGGGCATGAACATCTTGCCCTTTTATTCCTGTACAGGAGCATGAGGCAGCTCAGGAAATGTGCAAGGCCCTGAGAAATGTTAGTTAAAAGACAGATCCTGCATGCGAAGCATATGTGCACTAGAGTGGGTCCACAATTACACATACCTGAAGTGCATGTCACTTACACATTCCCAAAGTGCATGTCAGGAGCAGAAAACATTGATCATTTTGTTTAGAAAAAGATATTAAAATTCAGAAGGTCTGGGTGAATTTACAGGAACATGGTTTGGATGAGTCTGGCCAACATGGTAACTTAACAGAATCTGAGCGGGTTATTAGGAACTATTTTTATGCCTTATTAGTAAGATTCTTGCAGCACTCGCATCCATTTTTTAGCAGATTATGCAACCGATAAGCTTTTAAAATCTTTTTTATTAGGGTCTTCTACCCATTATATGATACCACTCAAAGAAAACAAAAATGGAGATGTTCTACCGTACCAGATATGACAATTTGTTTACTTTTTGGAACTATTTTCCTGTCAAGAGTCAAAATTCTGATTTGAATAATTTAATTCATTATTGTGCAAGCAAAATAAATTTCAAAGACCACTAAACAAGGCACAGACTCTAAACATCTGAAAGAAAGAATAGTTTCTTAAAAATAACCCATTTCCAAGGATGGAGAAATAACTGAAAACAATACATACAATTTAATCAGGAAAATATGCACAAAATTTTATTATTGAATATAAATCAATCCAATTTACTAAATATTAGTAAAATCCAGCAAGTCAATGAACACGAAGTAGCAGGTATGTTGGAAAAACTTTTAGATTTCTGGAATTGTAGCCAGGGAAGCAAAAGGATAAAGTGTGGGCAGCAGGCCAAATATACCAAATAAGGATTTTAAAGTGTAGCTCCTGAGTGTTGACTGATCTAAACTGGGTGTGTTTACGGATGCTACATGGTCTACTATACAGTATTACATCTTGATCTTTCACTTGGGTCTAGCTGGCGTAACTGTATGCTGACTACCATTTTCTAAACTGATCTGGGGGCAGGAGTAATACAAGTGCTATGGTGCATGGATTACAGCTCAGAGGTTTCAAGTTTGAGGCCATAGCAGAAGTACTCATGGCATGGCCCTGTCAGATTCCAATGAACCAGTAAATTCTGCTAAATACCTTGTCACAAGGACACAAAAAAGGAAGGAAGTATTGATCTAATTCCCTGTGCCTGAAACACGGAGCAGATCTTGATCAACAAGAGCAAGATGCAATTCAACAAGGACAAATGCAAAATGCTGCACTTAGGAAGAAGGAAGCAGGGGGGATGATCCTCTCAGCAGCACTGTAGCAGACAGGGATCTCAGAGTTACAGTAACTCCAAGATGAACATGAGTCATCAATGTGATGAAGTGATCAGTAAAGCTAACCACAATTTATCATGCATTAGCACAGGGGTAGGCAACTTTTTTGGTCAGAGTGCCAAAACCCCCAACAATGCTTACCTTGGAAGGTGCTGGAGTGCTGGCATGCCAGAAAAACAAAATAAGGGTATGGGGTAGATGGTAGGATGCCGTGCTTGTTTCCCTTGTCCCCCACCCAAAGCCCCTGCCCCCCATCCCTGCTCATGACCCTTGCCTCCCAGCCAAAACCCTCATCCCCCACCCCTGCTGCCCTCTGCCCCCCCACACAAAGCCCCTCTTCCCCCAGCCCGGGCTCTGTGGCTGTCAGCAGCTACCCAGAACCTGGGCCAGCTGCAAACATCTGCTGCCTCTACGTCCCAGCCTCCGGGGAGGAAGCATATACTAGCAATGCTGCCCGCACTATGTTGCCTTCACCGCTTCTGAAAAGCAGTGTTGGAACCTGGCTTGGGGGGGCACAGCGGGGGGCACAGAAAGCTTACTGCTCCCAGCTCCCTGCTGCCCTGCTCACTTCCCCTGTGCTCATGGGAGCTGCGTGACCAGCAGCACAGGGTTGTGCCCCTCGCCGCTGCCCCCGCCTGCAGAGCAAATGTGGCACTGCCGGTATGTGCTGCCTCCACGGAGCCTGGGGCTGGGGCTGGAAGGCAGTATGGGCCAGGGATGGGACAGAGAGGCAGCAGATGTTTGCAGCTGGCCCCAGCTCTGGGTAGCTGCTGATAGCCATGGAGCCTGGGCTGCTCCCACAGAAGCCCTGCTGGGAGCAGCCCAGGCTCCATAGCTATCAGCAGCTACCCAGAGCTGGGACTGGCTGCAGCCGGGCTTGCAGCATCCCAGCTGCCTGCTGGGAGCAGCCTGGGCTCCTGGCTGGCAGCAGCTACCCAGGGCTCGGGCCGGCTGCAGCTGGGAGGCTGCAAACAGCTGCTGCCTCCCTGGCCCTAACACACGTCAAGGAAAATGGCCTTGCGCGCCATGCTTGGCACATGTACCGGGGTTGCCGACCCCTGCATAGGTGCATCACAAACAGGTCCAGGGAGGTGATACTTCCCCTGTATGTGGCACTGGTGAGGCCACGGGTGGATTACCGCATTAAGTTTTGGGCACCACACTTCAGAAGGGAAGCAGATAATGTTAAGAGGGTCCAGAGAAGGGCCACCCATATGGTTAGGGGCCTGCAGGTACGGCCCTTAAGAGGACAGATTGAGGGACCTGAATCTTTTCAGCTTCTGCAAGAGAAGGCTGAGAGGTGATTTTATGGCCATCTACAAATTCATCAGGGGGGCACAGCAAGGGATAGGAGATGCTTTGTTTACCAGGGCACCCCATGGGGTAACTAGAAATAATGGCCAGAAAGTGATGGAGAGCAGATTCAGGTTAGACATCAGGAAGAACTTCTTTATGGTAAGGGTTGCCAGAATCTGGAATTGGCTTCCAAGGGAGGTAGTGCTCTCCTTGGGGGTGTCTAAGAGGAGACTGGACAAGCAGCTGGCCAGGGTCATGTGACCCCAGTTCTCTTTCCTGCCCGGGGCAGGGAGTTGGACTTGCTGATCTGCTAGGGTCCCTTCTGACCCTGATATCTGTGAATCTATGAAACAGAGAACTTTTGAAAATCTTACTCCTAGTCTTCTTACAATGAAGACTGATATTACAGGTACAAGTGGATATTTGCACATTAAAACATTTACGTGCAGCCCTCATGTAGGTTATAACTGAGTGGCCCAGTATTGAGTACTATGCTAGTGCAGTCTTTTCAGGGTCAATTAAAAGCCATACAAATTCCATACTAAAATCATGCAGAAGTTCCAATAGAATTTGTTAGCCACTTTCTACATACAGGAAGGGATATGTTGTATGCTGTCATCATAACTCAGTAACAACAATCCAATTTGTTCTTAAGTCAAAGGAGATCTGAACATAAATCCTTATTACATCACTAAACTATTGCCTACAATGTGCATGTACTTTCTCATTACTTTTTTTTGCCTCTTCCTGTATCAATAGCCAATGTAAAAATGTGGCTAAAATCAGAAGTGGTATTGTGAAGACATAACATCAAACTAATTTTCCTCCACCTTTTTGGAGGACCCAGGCTGTTGCTTTACAGAAATGACTGATAGCATTCTTTCTTCTCTCTGTCAGCAAGAGAAATGCCTTAGCTAAAGTAGCCGAAAAACTCATTCCATATTGCCATTCATAATAAATGACTTCCATATACATCTCATTGCATATGGAGACAGTTTTGTAAAATAATATACAGGACATACTTTAGACCTACAAACAGAAGTGAATTATGAAGCTCTTAGTAAAGACTGTATGTCTTTCACTGGTGGAAGAAATCAGATTAACAGTCACTATTGTGTCCTTATGTATAATCATTCCCTTTCTTTGATATATCAAAATTAAGCTATTAATAATGAAGAAAAAAGGATAGACATGTTTTTTTAAAAGTAAAATCCAAAACCGAAATTAAACAGAAAACAATAAAAGCTGAAGCAGATAAAAAAGATCCTCAAGGGCTTGAACTACAGAATGAACTTTTTTTTTTCATTTCCCTTAAATTAAAAAGCAAAGTTTTCTTTTCATAAAATAAAATTGTTTGGCAAAATTTAATAAAGGTAGGACAGATGATCATCTAAAGAAGGCTATTCATCAAAAGCCTAGTGAATTAACAGATGAAATACTACCAACAGCTTCAGTATATCAACTTATAGGTATGTTTTTAAGATAAAGGAATGGATAAGTCATTATTTTTCTTTAATGCCTTCTCAACTTGATTAGAAATTACTGTTTGAATTATCCAGGTCATAATGTACTTGGCTGTATAGTTAATCTAATTTGCCAAAAAATAAAGAAACTAATTTTAATTTTAATTCAGTAGAACAAATGCTAACAATGCAACGTCACATTTTACAGTAACCATCAAGCTGATAATTCCCTTAAAACATAGTAGCATAGATTCTAAAATGCTCACGTGCATGTAACTAGTATTAAAACATTATACTTTTTGCCACCTATCAGAAAGCATTGCTAATTTGTGTGAAATCAGGTATTACTGCATCATTCTTTCCTGATTATATAATATTGGTTCTCTTGAGAGCATTACACAAATACATTTATTCCTTCAAGCATGTAATTAGGAGTAGGAAGACTTTTAAAGAAGAGAATATGGCAGAGTTAAGGCAATAATTTTAGCTGTGGATGCCTAATGTTAGATTTTTAAATTTATATTTAGGCACAAAAACACCCACTGGACATACAAGGCTTTTCAACTGAAGCCACTTATTTAGGCCACTTCTTTTCAACCTGAGGCTACTAACTTTTGAAAGTACTGTCTATAATTACTGCTCTGTTTGATCCATGTATGTAATAGTTTCATAATCTAATTAAATGAAACAACATTTTACCCAATAAATTTCTGTCATTTCTTCTGTAAGCACTTAAATTGAATTACACATTCATAAATGTTTATACTCCCATTTCAATATGTTAAAATGCTTGTCAGTTACATTTATCATACCATATAAGAATTTAAGAAAAGTCCTTCAAGACTTACAACTATATCTGATTTTAGTTTCATGGTTTTAATAGATGCAACAAAACCAAAACAAAACATCCTTACTATACCCTTTATTATGGTATTTAGCAATCCATGAGACAACGGCACTACAAATTTAATGTTGACTATATGTCTAGCTCTAGTTCTTTATCCAAAATCCACAAACACAGCAACACTGACTTTTGAAATGTTAAATTGTACTTGGGCAAGATGGAAATTTTCATCTCTGAAAAACCAAGATGATCAGATGAGTTCAAAACAACTGATTTGTAATAGCTAAAAAAAGAACAAGATTGGGGAAAACAGATTTGTATGCCATCCTTCCCTGAAGGAGCCTCAGGAAAGCTTAAAGAAGAGAGCAAAATACATTACAAAATGGGTGAACAAAAAGAAAGAAAGAGGAATTATAAATGCCAATAGGGTATTAAAATAAACTATAGAGCAACAAAAACAAAAACTAAACCATTTCCCAGCTTAGTCTTGCCTGCCTTCTCTAGTGTTATATAGTACACATTGCCTGAAACGACACACTTTTGTAGTTTCAGCGACAATGAGCATTCAACCAAATCTAAATTAAATCAACCTATTAAACATTTTGGATGCAAAAACCTGAGAATTAATGCTACATTTCTCAGGCAATGAGTCTCAACTCAAATAATGACTGTAACTATAACACAAGCTATTCTCCATGTAAATGCATATCTATGTCAATATTGCCTATGGACCTTTGGGTGTTGTAGACACTTCCTTTCCCAGCTCTCATAACTGGTGCGCTCTGGAATGCCTTATTTATTCACATTGTCTGGGACCCTAACTGACATCTGGGTACCAGGGAACCACCCTATCTTGCTCCCATGTAGGCAAGATGGAGGGGGAGGGGAAAAAAGGCTGATGACCTACTGCACTTTCTTTTTTCAGTCTGCATGCATATTACAGGGTAGAACTTGGCCATAAACACCTACATGTTACCAAATGAGCAGTTCATTATATTCCCCTTCAGTGTCTGGGCCGCTATGCTTGACCCTGGGAATATCCGACAAGTGGCCCAGTATTATGGGAGTGTAAACATGGCCAAGTCAGCTCTGTGGTTTCAACTAAGAATGTGGGTCAGTATTTTTTTTCCACACACATACAGTCTGCTTCAACGTTTTTGAATGAATAACAGCTTTGTCACATGTTCACTTGCTAAAGTTGAAAATCATTGGAATGTAGTGACCTACTAAAGTTAGTATGTACTGGGAGGTGACCCTTACCTGAAAGGGATCAACACTGTAACATCAGGAAGGCACTAACATGTGCTAAATGGCTTGATTGTGCGTCTGCTTGTGTTTAAGCTGTACTTAGTAAGTGCTAAGTTGAATGTGTGACACAACCCTATTAAAATGATGCTATGCTCTAATATTAAGGTAACATGACAATTAACAGATAATGCTGTATTATCACCATTATATGTGTGATTAACTCTCATTAACTTCAATTACAGTTATATTCATGTCTGAAGGGATGGCTATTACACTCTTATATATTTGACTGTGCAAAGGAATGAAAATGCAGTATAGAATTTAGTGAACGTAGTAGTACGTCTTACAGCTATTTTTTTCTTGCTGGTCTGGACAAAATGAAATCTTACCATAAAACCAAAACAGATTTGGAAAATAAGTAGCCTTGTTATGGTCTTCTAAAAGTCTGAAAATCAAGCCTACACATGTCATTCACTACTGACATTTTTGTATCAACAACAATAACATCTTTATTTGCAGTTTCCTTAATGAAAGAAAACACTTTTTGATGCAAGAAATATTGTATTTTATTATAAGTGTAAAAATAAATACTTTGCCAAGGAATGGAAAAAATAAAGCACATTTAAATAATTTTATTACACTGTAAGTTGCCAATTCATCTGTGAGTAGTTTCTTCGCAGATGAAAAGAAATCAAAATATGGGACAGATGTTGGACAAACCACATTTAAGGTCTGTCACACACTGGCATTTTTCAAATGATTTTGGCTCATCTATTAAATAAGGTGTATTTTCCTTGATTTTGAAAAGGGAAACATCAGGAAATATTTAAAGGCCAATTGCTGCCAATTAACTTTGATCAGCAAAAGTTGCATTTGAATCTTTTAGATTCTTTTGCTTGTCTGGAATAACACACTTTTCTGAAATCCAGCAAAACAACAACTTGATGATTAATGCCTGTTGGCAGTCCCACCACAAGCTTGTTTAACAGTTGGATTTTAAATAAACAGCTGTCTTTATTACGATGGGAAAGAAATGTGACTATTTGCATGTTTTCTTGTTATGAAAATATGAACAGAAATTGCTTTTTTTCATTTTAAGATGAAACAACCAAGCGTCATGGTGACAGTCGCTTTCAGCGATCCACATAGTTCTTAGAATGGTCTCACAAGAAGCCCCAAAACCACAGTCTAGAAAGACTGAGTAAGTCCTTGGCATGCTGACACTAACTATTTGCTGTATGCCACACAAGAGAGGCACGATTAACAAAGAAACCCTAGTACATAACAAATTGTACCTGCTATTGAGGAAGGCAGAAGACCCAATGTAATAAGCCACAGAGGTTGACAGCATATGCAACATTAATGATTTCCTTCAGGTTTTAAGGTAATATGCCCCCACAGTGGGATGTAACTGAGAAATCTGTACCCGGCTATTAACTGTTTATAGAGGCTAAAGTTTAATATTTAATGGCTTATACAGACTATTGAATTCTAATGTTTATAAATGCTGCACCCACTTCTACAGGCTTCTATTGTGATTATAAAACAATATCTGAATAATATCAAATATATCTACGGTGACAAAAAAAGACTTTAAATCAGCATACTGATTGTATTTCTGCATACCAAAAAACTTTGGAAAAAATCTATATGTTTTAACATTTGCATTTTAAAGTTGTTAAATCATATCATTTGTAGGGACCTACTGAATTCATGGTGGAAGTGGGGTGTGCTATGGCTCCTTTAATTTTGCAGGTTCCCCCGTGCCCCGCTCCCAGCTGATTGGTGGAGAGCAGCTTGCTTGCAGCTCACTTTTGACCAGTGGGGAGGCAAAAACTGGTTTGAAATATGGCGCCATTTTTGCCTTATGCAACTGATTGACTAAGGCATCCCAGATGTCCCTACTGTTTGCTGCTGACTGGCAGGGAGGCAAAAATGGTGTCATGTTTAAAACTGCAGTTTTAGCTTCCCTGTTGATCAGGAGGGAGTGGGGTCATCCACTAATCAGCAGCAGGGGAGGGGGGGAAAGGAGGGACGAGGTGAGGTGTGTATGGGGAAACATGCAAGATGAAAGGAGCTGTCATGCACTCTACTTCCACCATGAATTTGGTAGGTCCCTAATCATTTGGAATCATGTTATATAAAACAGAATATTAAATAACTGATGCCAGTACATAAAATAATTAGTACTTACTTCTAAATCATTAAAGAATAGATGTGTGTCTGCCAAATTAAAAATCATCTCTTCCATCCGAAGTCCAAGTGAAACTGAAGTAGGTGGATCCTCAAAGAGGAAAATGACAAAACATAGTCAGTAACATGTTTGCTACTTACACTAGGTGCACTGTTCCTCAGAAACAGAGATCACTGAACAGATCAATTGCAATATCCATTTTCACAATTCAAGTTTGGCCATGGTACAGCCATGTAACTGAAATGCCTAAATATTTTAGTATTTTACAGGGAGACTTTAAATGGATTGGAATCCAAAGTCCTGGCTCTGCAATCAGACCCCTGTTGATGGGCCCTCAACAACAATCTGCATCAAGGCAAGGGGTCCAGCTATACAGATCTAACTTCTGGGCTGCAATTCACAACCTTTTCCAGATCTAAATACTACACACACATTTAAAACTCTCCTACTGACCATGGCCACAATAATGCAGTCTTTGACAAGCAAACTTTCACTGCTGCCATCGGTAAAAAGATTTGGTCATTAGAGTAATTATTGCCTTTAAATAAATGACCATTAATGTTTACTTTACCAATAGCAATAACATGTAAAGCTATACTTCAAATCTCTACAAAATTGTGCTTTAATTATTCTTTTAATATAGCCCACCCATGCTGAATGAACAAATCTATTGTTTGTTATTAATACATAACACATTTTAACTTCTCTCCAGAAATTACCATAACAGCTTACTCCTTACTGAGCTAATAAACTCAAAAAACATGTTCAGCATGGTGGTTACCAAATGCATTACAGATGTTTGCCTTGTTTTCATTTTTGTGTTTTATATATTTTTCATCTGAAAATTGAAATAGCCTAATATATTTATTTGATATAAGTTTTCTCACTCACAGAGCTTGCCCAAGAATATACAATAGTTTACAAAATATGGTCTTGAAAAAGTATGTTTGACTACTTCATAACACAATTAAACAAATGTCAACCTAACTGGAGTTATATTTTACAATAAAAATAATTTCAGGAACAATAATTCACTTTTTTTTCTTGAATATTCTTAGATTTTATAACTAATGACAACTTGAAAGTTAGAATTTAATTGATTTAGCCTACAGTCTGTATTATTCATATTAGCAGGTGTTTCAACAAGATCTCTGAACTTGCCAAACAGTTATCTGTAACTACAAAATGGCAAAAAACCATAATGGGCAAACAGTAAACGACTGAAAACAATACAACATGCATTTGGCATTTCTGGAAAGTGTAATGGGAAACAAAAGCTAACCCACAAGAATAATAAGTAAGGTGGCAGTTAAAAAGTTGGAAGGGCATATGAAGTTATAAGTATGGAGAGAATGTTGTTTACATCATCTTACGTTTTACATGATCCAATCCATTTTACAGACCATAAAACATGAATGCCCTTCTCACGTAGACAAATATTTCTAAACCATTAAAAAAGGGACAGGATTTAAGTGCCTCAATACAATATACCATTAGGCCATTGATATTAAGGACTCTGCTTTTATCAATTAGTCTTCTATTTAAACTTTGGCACCAATAAAAATTTCAAAGGACAGCATTTGCTTTGTTAATTCAAACATGAAGAATCACCTACTTAATTTAAAGTATCAGTAAGATTTCACTCCCCCTTATTAATTCTGCTATTTTTGTAGGACTGTCTTTTATTTTATTTTCCTGGACAAAAAGTGCATGCATGTGGAGTAAGGAGCCCACAGAATGCTTCCCTTCCCTCACCACATGCACATCTTATTGCACAGTTATAATCGCACCCCTTCAGAGTTCATTAATGTCACTTCTTAAATCAATTGCAGGGATTGCTACCACGCTTCCTCCATCTAAGGGCTAAGCATGCTAGCACCAAAGAATTCCCAGCTCCTGTCAACCTAGAGAGTTAGAAACCAGAAATAAGTGTCAGACATAGGGGTCTCCAGGTGACAGTGCAGTTCACTATTACCAACCACCTTTTGGCACTTAAATAATAACCAGTATCATTTCATTATTGGACCAAACTAATTCAATTTTTATTCCCATGAGCATTCACAACCTTGAACATTATTTGGGAAAAGAGTGACAAATACTGGTTCCCCTTTATTGTTGAAAAGCAAAATTTCACAGCATTCTTTAGAGACTACATTTTAAAGAAAAAAAATCAAATGTTCATCAATGATATAATTTTATTAAAATATTTTTAAACACATACATATTTTTTCATAGATTTATATTTGAAAGCATTTGCTTCAATTTTTATTTTAAAATTTAATTTAATTAGGCAAAATATAGGATATATGTCACCTCCTAAAAATATCAGATCTAAATCCAGAAAAGCAAGAGATGAAACTAAGCAAATTACCTTTAAACTAAATCTTATTTGTTTCTGTTTAAACAATAAATAGTCTATTAGGAAATTCTGTTACATCTAAAACATTTTAGACTGCTCCCTTTAGGGTGCCATATTTAATGGAATCTGCCCTTTCTATGGTTGGGTTTTAACCACAATTGTAATATAATACTGAACTCTAACAGCACCAGAAAAAACCATGCCAGGCTTTATTATTCAAGTGGCTTTGATGTCATTACAACAGAACCAAGAGAAATCTCTAGTGTCTGTGCACTGCTCTTGAGATTACTACTGAAAAAAGTATGTCCCTTCCATCCATTGGATCCATCCATCAAGACTGCTCATTTCAGTCTTGGAAATATGCTGGGAAAGACATAAATCTTGAGAGTAATAAGAAAAAGGAGAAGGAGGGGATCCTTGGAGTGTCTGAATCATCTTAATTCAAGATATGAACTGTGTTGAGTGGGAGCAGTGGGCAAAGCTTGTCTATTGACAGCAGCTTCAGGAACAGTGAAAAAGCAGCATAGTCATATTCTAAAACTGTAATAAAGACAAAGCTATAGAGTAATGCCAAACCCTTTGCTTTTTCTGTTTGTTTTTTTGTTTTTGTTTTTGGCAATTTAGAGGTACTAATTGCCAAGTAACTGCTGAGAGATGTAACACAACGAGAAGGGAAGCTAACAATCTGTCCATGTTTATTAGGATTTGCAGTTCAATCTGAGAGCCTTTAAGTATGGTCAAAATCAGGTGCAAAAAACTCACAGAGGTACAGCTCCACTGAACAAAGAAATACCAATGTCAAACCTCTTAAACCAGACTCTTGTTTTGAATACTGGTATTAAAGCCCAAAACATTGTGCATATGTCATTTTTAAATTCTACCCACTCAATTCTTTTTGTGTTGGGAGAAAAAAGAAGCTGAAAAACAGGAAAGATCACTCTGAGTACATGGCTTTGCTTGTTTTCTTCTTAAGCTGCCAGGTCACAATTGAAAGCTTAAGTGAAATAGGGCTTTGTTTACATTAAATCTTTAAAATGTAGTATACCAGACAAAAAGTAGGTAATATTTAAAGAGCATTCCTTCATGGAATCTAAATGTAAAAGTTTTCAGACATAACAGGAATATATCACCAACTCAGCATTTCTAGTGCCATTACATTGTATATTTCTCCTAATCTTAATAGATCAATACAAAGTCGTAGTTCTTACAGATTCTATGACCCAGTCAGTAGGTAAAGTAACTTAAAACAGGGTTTTTTTTTAATGTTAGCATGACTGATGTCAATTAAAGTAACTGATAACCATGAACACTTGGTTGACTGATTTCTTTCTGCATATACAAATTAAAACATTGTTCCAAGGTTCTTTTGTTGTTAGTAAATTTATATTATGCTGATTTCTGATACTTGTTTTGGAACAAGTAAAGTCTTATTCAAATGTGGAAAAAAACCTGTCCTGGTCTCCCAGGTTAATTCCTGACCTTGCAGACAGTAACATTTTATAGTTATTTTACTCAAACAACTATGGATGGATAAAGGAGGAAAAAGTAGAGATGAGAGGTCAGTGACAAAAGGTAAACAAAGCTAGTGATGAAAATTGAAGAGATAAAGGGAGAACATAGAGAAAAAGGAAGCAAAGAGAAGAAAATGGTAGGAGAGAGCTAGAGACCATATAAAATAGTCAAGAAGAGCTCCTTAAGAAGAGCTCACTCAGGCAAAAAACAAGCAAAAATAAACAGGGCCAAATATTACCAAGTCTCACAGTATTTAGTGATTTCGGTTTCTTTGTTGTTTTGCTTCTTTTTTTTTTTTTTTTTTTAAAGATTGAGGTCTATTGATTATTTGCAAATCTCAGACTTTTTTTTACAGAAAGTTTCTAGACCTCATTATTGTGAAGAAAATATTGTAAAAGTGCAGCCTAAAGATTCAAAAGCCAGAAAAAGCAAGTGAAAACAAAACATTAATATTTTTAGACTCATTTTTATATATGAATATGAATATATGAATATGTATACTTGAAACTGGATAATTCTTAGGTCATAAAACTTAAAAGGATACCATGAACTAGAAAGATCACATTTCTATTGTAAAACTATGTATTATTATTATTATTACAAGATTATTGTAAGATTACTGTAAACTAGATAAAAGGAGGCAAGGTGGGGGGGTGGGGAGGAGGGATTCCTCCTGTATTTTCTCAGTCTTTTCAGTATGTTCCATCTATGACTTTAACCTTTGGGGTATTTTAAAAACAGTTCATAGCCTGAACTATTTAAAAACAGTTCATAGTCTGAAAAACACGTGGAGTAAAATTTACATACAAAACACAAAACAACCAGGATTCAGAAGTACATGTTTTTATTACTAAAATGGAGACTTGTAAAGCAGGCACATTCTTACTCCAAGGTAGGGGTAGGCAAAATACAGTCCATAGGCTGCTGAATTATTCTGTCTGGCCTGCAAATATGTTTTGGATAAACCTGTATTATGTTCATTAGCATATTAATAAGTGTTGTTATGCATATTAATAAGCATTGTTATTTTGATTAAGTGTGGAAATGACATGAAGGATCCTTTATACTATAAATGCCATAACCATTTTTAAAGTACAGCTATTGTTAAAAACACCATTCATTTTATGTTTGCGGCCTTCAACAGGTCACCAAAACTTAACTGGTCCTCCTGCCTAAATAGTGCCCCCCTCCTCCCCCCCAACTCTAAGATGTTCTAATGAATGGAAACCTACTTTCCATCCTCTGATTATTTTTGTTAAAACAACCATGCTTTCCAAAATGCTTTATTACCACAGACTATAGCCAAAGGTGGTAGGATGCACTCTCAACATTGTTATACAATAGCAAGTCCTTGTGCAGCTTTCAATATATTGACTTTGGAATACACATGGTAGAAGCAAACTGTAAATGGTGACTGAAAGAATTAGTCATTATGTTTTTTAGCATAGTACAAAATATGCATAGGGCAAGGATTACAAATGCAATTCATGAAATGACTCAGCAGCAACTGGAAAATGTTTTCTCCGTGTTGGAAATTTGGATTGAATGATGTATCAATAAAGATGGTAATTATGTTGAAATCTAGAAATTTGAGCTATTGTGTTAGAACTTAATGAATTATGATTTTAATTGCTGCTTATAGTTTGCTTCTATCATGCGTACATCTAAAGTTATTAAAACTGAAAGTTACACAAGGACTTTATAAACACCCTGTATACCTTGCTTCAGCTAGTCCTAATTCTGCAGTGTGGCAAAAAAAATCCAGTGTTCATTTACTGGCACAAATACATCAGCAGTCTAAATAAGCTGTCCCAAGTAACTGATGGAACTGCTGTTGTGCTGTTCATCCCTTTTAACTTGCACATTAAGTGATCTACAGCAGAAGTGTAACTGGCCAGGGCTATGCCGGGGGCAGTCCTTCCTACCTCTTACCTTTGTACATCCTAGCTCCAGAGGCTCTGGCAGTGGACAGTACCCAGGAGCAGAAGATGGAATGTAATGCTGCTGAGGGAAGATGTCACCTTATGTCGAGCAGGACAAAAAACTCTTGTTTTTAGCAGAAAAAGGGGGTGACATCTTGCCCCCCACCTCTGAACATGGTTGCTTACTGAACTGAACTACATTTATCAGGGTGTCCTACCCTTACTGACACACATGACCTCAGGGCTGCTGGTTGCTGTGGGGCCTGAAACTAAAAAGTTTAGGTGCAGTGGGGAACAGGAGAGTGAGACCCCCTCACTCCATGCTGACACTCCACTGCCACTCTTTGGAACTCATACCCTACTTGACTGCCATCTTTATGCTGCTTATCTCTAGTATGTATGTATGGCACTTTCCAGCAAAATAATGATAAGTATTATCACCAGTCTCAGAAAACTATATATTTTAAATTTACGTTTTAGCCTCTAATTAAGAGAAACGGTATAGAGAAAAAAAATACAACAGCAGAAAAGTATACCGTCACTGACGCTTTAAAAAAATGACTATACAGTGTAGGCACTACTATATTTCATCAGTTGCAAACAATAGATGTGTTTGAGATGGCAGCTGGCATAGAGATCTCTTACTTCCCTCACACATGGTCTAAAATAACCCAAATCTGGAGACTTTCTGGGCAATCTACTTTTTTGGGAAGATGTTTCTCAGAATGATGCAGGATGGAAACAAGTTCTTTTTTAGCTGGTGGGGTCCAACTGAGTTGAGTTTGTTTTCTTAATTTTTAAATGGTATTTTTCCTGTTGCTGGGTTTATTATATTTTTGTAAGATAATTGTTTAGGAATATGCATTTCTTGATGAAGTGGTTTTTTAAATATTTACATCTGGAGAAATAAACAACAAGTAAGTGAAATGAAAGAACTGTGGTACTGCTTCTATTTCATAGTTTCATAGTAGCTAGAGTCGGAAGGGACCTAGGTAGATCATCTAGTCCGACCCCCTGCCTTGGCAGGAAAGAGCACCGGGGTCAGATGACCCCGGCAAGGTGCTCATCTAACTTCCTTTTAAAAATCCCCAGGCTAGGAGCCTGCACCACTTCCCCTGGAAGCCGGTTCCAGGCCCTAGCCGCCCTGACTGTGAAGTAGCGCCTCCTAATATCTAATCTAAACTTACCCTCCGCCAGCTTGTGACCGTTAATCCTGGTCACTCCTGGCAGCGCACGGGGGAACAGGGACTCCCCCAATACCTGCTGATCCCCCCTGACCAGTTTGTAGCAGGCCACAAGGTCCCCCCTTAACCTTCTCTTGTGGAGGCTAAACAGGTTCAGGTCCCGTAGCGTCTCCTCATAAGGCCTGCCCTGCTGACCCCTGATCATACGAGTGGCCCTCCTCTGGACTCTTTCCATATCGTCCACGTCCCTCTTGAAGTGTGGCGCCCAGAACTGGACGCAGTACTCCAGCTGCGGCCTGACCAGTGCCGCATAGAGTGGGAGTATCACCTCCCTGGACCTGCTCGAGATGCATCTGTGGATGCATGCCAGGGTACGGTTGGCCTTCTTGACTGCCTCCCCACACTGCTGGCCCATGTTCATCATGGAGTCAATGACAACTCCAAGATCCTTTTCCGTCTCCGTGCTGGCAAGAGGGGAGTTCCCCAACCTGTAAGTGTGGTGCCGGTTCTTCCTCCCCATGTGCAACACCTTGCACTTATCAGTGTTAAACCCCATCCTATTCTCATCCGCCCACCGTTGCAACCTGTCAAGGTCAGCTTGTAGCCTATTGCACCCTTCTAGTGCACCCACATCCCCCCACATTATTTGCTGTTGCTAAAAAAATTAAATGCATCACAAAGTATTTTTAAACAGGTAATCATTCCCTATATTGTAGCACTAACTATATGGACACTGTAACTACTGGACAAGGCTTTAAACTGACTTTGCTGGGGGATGGGGAAATTCCAAGTGGAGCATGCCTGGGGACTGGCACATAAGAAAGTTTCCATATGGGGGACACCAAGATAATTGTTTTTGAAAATGCTAATGGAACAGCTCTCCCACAACATCTCAGGAAATCAAGGGTGTCAGCTGGGGGCCTCAGCTGCCTGTATATGAATGCCAGGAGCATGGGGAACAAGCAGGAGGAGCTAGCCATCCTGCTCTCTAGTGGGCAATAGGACCTAGCAGGGATCACAGAGACCTGGTGGGACTCCTCGCATGACTGGAGTGTCACCATAGCGGGCTACACCCTGCACAGAAGGGACCATGCAGGGAGAAGAGGCGGAGGGGTAGCTCTCTATGCGAGAGAGCAGTACACCTCTCTGGAGGCTGACATTGGCTCCAAAGATAAGCAGCTTGAAACCCTCTGGGTCAAGCTTTGTGGGGGGCGAGGTGAGAGAGACCTAACTGTAGGAGTTTACTACAGGCCACCGAACCAAGGGGAGGAGTTTGATCTGGAGTTCTCTCGAGAACTGACAGAATCTCTCCCTGTTTCCACTGCTTATATGCTGCTTATATTTGTCAGCTTGTTGAGGGCTTTGCCTTAGTCTGAGAGAACCTCTGGTCCAATGTTAGTGAAACATTTAATTTTTATGCAAATATAACATGACTATATAATATTACAGAGTAATTTTGAAGAATTTTGAATTTAGTCATTTTGTGTGGAATTTTTAAAGCCTGACATCCACTTCATATTGATGGGGTGCATAGAAACTGAAAGATCATAAATGTTTTGGTGCAAGTCAATCATTTGGCTTTCTCTGAAAGTGAAAAAGTAGGGTTTGATTATATAACCCTTACTTATTTCAAGCAGCACTTGTAGTCCTATTTGCTTGAATAAATGTTACTTGTTATGAATAAAAAGCTTCTAAGACCAGGCCCCTAGAAAACAAGTTGATTCCAAAAAAATCAAGAAAGAATAATTTGAATTTATCCTATAACTGAATTTCACCTTCTAAGCAGACACAAAGATATATTTATTAATACTTTTACAGGGAGCAATTAAATAGCAAACTAAAAAGTAGAGTAGGATGGGACTGTCAAAAAAGAGTTTCACATAACAGCTATTTCATACCAAAGTATAATTTAGAAGCTATACTTTTACAGAAGTTAATTCCCAGTTGATCATTTTTAGGTCTTTACAACTTTATAAGAATAATGATCTATTTGCAGTATGTTATACTGTCATACTGATTAATTTCAAAATTCTAAAGTCAAACATTCAACTTTCTTAACAAGATGCAAAAATCTATGTAGCTGTATGCATCTTTTAAATGGTGCTGCAATCAATAATCTAACCAGTAATAAGGCCAACTTAAAAATCATGCTCAAGACAGATCAGGTATATTTCAACCAGGAGTCATTGTGTTATATTATGAAGCGTGGATAACAGTGAACCATTTGACTATGGCATGCTAATTTATAAACTGATTTCATTCACAAGTGTATTTCTCCTGTGGGAAGCAGTTATGAATATTGAATAAACTATTCCAAAGTAACAGTCAAAAGGTCTGCTTGGAGAGTTTGAGACATGAACAGCAGCAGAGGCTGTACTCACAAAGAAACATTTAGACTGCAACAACAAAAGACCCACAGAAGTGGAGGAAGAACTAAAGAAGAAGAACTAAATGGAGTGAAGTTTGATGCCGATAAGTACAAAATGATGCACATTAGGAAAAATAACCTAAGATGCACATACACAATAATGGGCTGCATTAACTGTCAGTACTCAAGAAAGAGAATTATTGTGGGTGGTTCTCTGGAAACATAAGGAATTATGAAGAAGGGAACTGAAAACAAAAAAGAAAATGTCATTTATCACCCCACAAATCCATGGTACATTCAAATCTTGAATAAGTGTGTACAAGTCTGGTCCCCCCCTTTTCCAAAAGGATATAGTGAAGATAGAAAAGGTGGAGAAAGGATGAGGGATATGGAATGTCTTCTGTATGAGGAGAGGCTAATAGGTGAGCACTTTTCAGACTAGATAAAAGACAACTGAAGGGGGGATATGATACAATTCTATAAAATAAAGAATGGGGTGGAGAAAGTAAATAACTATTTAATATTTAAATATTTCTCACCATACTAAAATTAAGGAATATACAATAAAATTATTAGCAGGATCTTTTTCATGGTGTGTAAGTAACTTGTGGAACTTGTAAGATAGAGAGGTTGAAAACGAATCAGGTTCAATAGTAGATCAAACAAATTCATGCAGGATAGGTCTATCAGTGGGTATAAAACATACTAGTTAAAGAGTAAAACCTAAAAATCAGGACTTCCTAAGACTCTGAATGACGGCAGTTGCAAGGGAAAAGGATTGGGGAAGAGCTCAGTTTGGAATGCTCTTTCCCTTAGCATACTCTAATCAGCAGGGGTGTCAAACATGCAGCCTACAGGCTGTATGCAACTTGCAGAGCCATTTAATCCAGTCTACAGGTCTCCAGGAATTTGAGGGCAGGGCTTGCCACTACATTCCCAGTGACAGGTCTCCAGTGGGCCTGTTTATCGCTTGCACGTAGAGCCTCTGCCACTGCCCTCTGCACCCTCATGCCACTGCCCACACTGCCACCATCACCAATGCCCTTTGTCCTGCCTGCACAACAGTTCACCCCTTGCACTCTACCACATCACTGCCACTCTTGCTCTCCTGGATCCATATCCATATCCAGTCCAGAAGGCTCCTTACAGTCCACAACTATCCTACAGAAAGCCTCACATTCTGGCTCTCGCCCAGGGCACAGATGCGTTTGATACCCCTAATGCCACTGAAAGAAACAGGAAAGTTGACCCTATGGTCTGACCACTTACATTCTTATGCTCTTAAAAGACCGAACTTTGGACAAAAATATTGCACTTAAAGAGTCACTGGTCCCACAGTGTTATTTATTACTGACTATTTGAAACAAACAAATGTATTTCATGTTTGATCACCGAGACAAAAAGGACACTTTATGACCTGCTCCTTCAATTCATTGAGCATTTGATGACAGAAGCTACAACCTGCTCTGTTCTGGTACTAACAGCAAGAGTTGCAGACATTCAGCACTTATGGAGCCTTTGATTATCACTGATAATAATGTTTTCATTTTTATTTATTAGAGGAAGGGGAGTACAGGAGGAACAGAAGTCAGCAAAACCTTCCATGTATAAGTCTTTCTATCCATCATGATACTTCAAATCCCAGTTTGTTTTTGAGGGGATAAAACTAGCATTCTGGCCCATCTTGTGTATCCATACCTATATAGAAAAACGTTATTGTATGTTGGTACTGTTTCTTGACACTTACCCTCCCATATCTGTTAGCATAGGACCCTGTGAGCAAGGAGTGGAAAATGATGATCGTCTCATCCAAATCCCAAATGAATACTCTCTGTAAAAAGAGAATCAAATTAATGTGTTCTTTTGTAAAGCTGATTTGGCAATTTAAAACTTAAATCAGTATGTGAACAAATGAGAACACTTTATTAAAACAGTCATAGATCATATGCAGATGTTCTGTTTCTCCTGGTAGACACATGAATTATGCACACATTCAAGTTTTCTTCTCCCAGAGCAAAAATGGCTGCTTCGGGAGAAAGATAACCAAGGAACAACCAGGGTTAAAACATTCTTCAGAGAGCTTCTCCTGGGAGACTGAACATCTGCAAACTTGTCCAGACTTAACTCCTCCCTATAAGTGGAAGGAATGGAGCCAGGGGAAAGGCATCTGTGCCTTATGGAGGCCAGTGTCACCAGTCTGGAGAAGGCACGGGGACATTGCTCTCCCCATCTGGTAGACCAGGAGCAGAGGGGAGGAGCAGCCACCAGCTGGTCGCTGCCTGCTTAGTCTGAGGTTCCAATGCAGGATGAGGCAGGGAGATTTTGCTGCAGCTGCAAGACTCAGTAGCCTGCCTTGCCACAGTGTGCTCAAAGTCAGCTGGGCAGCACAGGTGGCAAGGGGACCAGAGGAGCTGCAAGCTGAGTGGCTCAGTGGCTTTCCCCAAACCAGACTCCTGCCTCCTCTGGCTTTTAAACTGCTGCCCGCACCACCCAGCTGGGGATAAAAAGGGGAAGCTGGCACTGACTTTCCAGTCACTGCTTTTTCCACCCTCACTGCTCAGCTGAAAGGGAAGCAGGCAGAGAGCAGCCACGAGGGCAGCCAGAGAGGTTGGCAGTCTAGCTTGGGGAAAGCCTCCAAATGTCCACCTCCCAGTCCCTCCAGCTTCCTCTTGCTGCCCACGCTGTCCAGCTGATCTACAGCAAAGCAGGATGAGTCTGTTGTACCACAGCAGCGACGCTCAGGAGCCTTGCTGTCATAGCAAAATTCCCCTGCCTTACCCTACAGCAATCTATTTCAGCATGGGATAAGGCAGGCTGCAATGTCCCCAAAGCAAGGCTCTCAGCCCCTTGCCACAGCAGCTAAGTACCCTGCCCCTTTCCCTGTACTCCTCTGTGGCTATTTTCCTGCATGGGAGAACTGGGAGGGTTCCCACAGAAGAATGGCCCCTTCCTGCCAATCAGTCAACTGTGGAATGGGGCGTAATGAAGTGGTGGTGGGGGGGCAGTTTTCCAGGGCTGGAATCCTCCCTGGCTATCTGTGGAACCTGCAAACTGCCACCTGGCAGCCTCTCATCTTCCCAGGCAGGGGAGAGGAGAGGCTGTCAAGTAATAGGCTGCCTAAGAGACCTCTAGTATCTCTGGCTGGAGAGCCTGCATGTACAGTCCAGCTCCCAGGCTATTTTTCTAATGGAAATTTCTTCTGGTAGAAATTAACATCTGTATGCAGCCATAATGTATTTTCAGAAATGCAAGTTGGTCCCAACCAGTCTAAAACAGTCTTTTAGTTTTCTACTATAATAAATTATTCTGTTAAGAAACAAAATAGTAGATGGTGTTAAAACACATGCGGGGGGAAAATCCATGAAGTAAACTTTGAAATTTAAAAGCCAACTGTCAGGAAAATCTGAAATATATGAACAAAGCAATTCAAAGTTATAACTAGTAGATTTTAATTGCCTTTTTCTGGTTTAGACCACAAAGTAAACATTTTCAGTAAACATTTTCAGAGGCTAAACTGAAAAACAAGGGGGTGGAATTTACAAAGTACCTTTTTTAGGAGTTTAAGTCCACTTTTAATGGATTTAGGCATTTTGAAAAACTTTACCTATAGTAAATTATGTATTTGCAGAAAAATTCAAAAGCCATTGTATAAATATTACAGAACCCTGAATATACAACATCTCCCATAATGTATAACAGCTTCAATTCTTTGGAAAGTGAAAGAATGTATTCTAGGGGTCCCTGACTCTGAGATAGTCTGGACAGGAGGACAAACTAGGGAGCAGGATCAAGGCATAAAGCAACTGAATAATGGCTGTTTTGCTATGTTAAGTACCTCGTGTACAAATTGAAACATTTCTGCTTTTGTTGTAAACTTCTTGGTTTTCAGGTGGGTTATAACATACCTCAAGGTCAGAATCAGGTGGTGGTGAAGGGTTATTGTTTCTTCTGCCTCGACCACGTGATTTTCCATCAGAACCACGACGCAATCTATCTGAATCAGAGTCTTTAATGGGCGTCGATGGACTGTGGATTGTACTGTACTCTGCTGCAATAGAGAAATAACTTTCACCTTTGTTTAAAATGTTAATTTTAGTTTATTTCTTCAGATTTGGCATTACAAAATGTCCATAGAAAAGCTCTGGATACACCGACTATAATTAGCCCAAAATAATGACCTGAAAGCATTAATAGTAATACATAAACAAACTAACTCTACCAGCTAGCAGCTGTAAGTAATCAAAAGTAATCAAATTTACCTCAGCCAAGAGACAATAACATTGAAAAAATTCCAGAAAATCCTCATGCTTCCAAATAATCAAACCAATCTTTTATCCTCTCCTCAAATCTCTTTCCAACAATTTTAAGCTTGTTGTAATTTGAAACACAATTTTTCAAAATCTGTCTAATACTACCATCATAGTGACCTGTGAATGCAAAAAACTATTGTTGCAATTGATCTCATTTAAAAGACTAATATTTAATTTTTACATCTTTTCAGAATTATAAAATTAATTCTTCTTATGGCTTCTGTTTGGTTCAGGAGAATCCTCTTCAAGTAAGACAGAGACCAAGAGTTCTGAAATAGGTCAGGATAGGTCTAATTTAAAAGTTTAATCCTGTTTTATAAATTGAGGAAATCTGAAAAGTGTTCTTCACTTCTTTTTCAAGTTCCAAAAGCAGGTAAATATACTCTCTCTCTTCCCCTTCCTGCTCAAAGAAATGCCCTGTCCCTGCCTCTTCCTCTCTACCCCCTTCCTGCCTTACTTCACTGTCCTAAGACTGGAGAAGCAACAAAGCCATTCCCACCTGCTGTACAGGGGCTGGGGTCACCTGGGGATGGGGACAAAATGAGGCCCCACACACAGTGAGTGGCAGGGGAACAAAGGGCCCTTGTCTTATAATAATGCAGAAGAAAATCTCACTAAATACATTGTCTATCATTAAACTCCTGCCAAAAGTAGCATATGCTTAGCAAAAGAAACCAACTATGAATTTGATTAAATGCAGCTAACACTGAACCTGACTATAAAATACAAGGCCATATTGGGCAAACATGCCAATAGGAACCGTGCGCATGTGCGTGCGTGTCCCTTAAAAATAAAAAAAAGAAAGAATAGCTGTTCCCCCAGGAGTGAACAAGCACCAGGCCTGGAGATACTGCAATACCAGGCCAGCACTCCGAGAGACCAGAACAAGCTCCAACACCCTCCCCTGGTGCCAGAAATCCTCATGGGAATCTACCACAAGGACAGATCAGTGAAGCCCCTCTGAATAAGATATATGCTAATGCCCATTAAGCGCAACCCCCACACTGCCAACAATTTTTCAAGTCATGGTGAGCCACAACCGCGTGTTCTCTGTTGCCTCCTCTCTCAGACTGGTGCATACAATTAGTGTGGCTCTGCTCTGTACAATGTAAAGCCAGACCAGGTTGCTCTGTGCCTTTTCTGCATATATATTTTTGGAACATCTTAGTACTTGTGACAAGAACACCTGGCTCTAGTCATGCGTGAGACCTAATTAGCACATGGAGCCTTTGTTGGGGGGGGGAGGGGGAAGTATCTGGAGTATACACACATTCTGAGCAGTGCTGAGCTGTGGGGTCACCATGGAGGGTAGGGCCACACTAATCATATGAAGCAGGCTGAAAGGACATGACAGAAGGATTCTGGGTGAACTGTATGCAATGTCATGGCTCGCTATGGCTTGAAATGCTCTGGTAGGGCTTAGCCCAATGAACTATGTGGTAAATCATGAGCCTTTTTGCTTGAGACTAAGTACCATGCATAGTTTATATTAGATATAAGTATGGGCCAAAGTGATGTTCAAAAGTGTGTTCATGGAGTACCTATGCTAAAACTTGCAGCAGTTTCAAAAAACAGGTAATTTGCATCAATTCTGGATGAACTAAGTCTATGGGTACTATATACAAATTGCTACAGCCATATTTAATTTCAAGGTTATTGTTTTCATATTTGCTTCTCACTTTCACACACTCAATAAGAGCAGGGTCTCACAGTAAAGAAAGGGGGAAGGGGCTGCCAGGGGAAAAAGTTGGAGGGAAAGCAGAAAGCAAAAGGGCTACTAACCTTCCAGTTTTATTTTCCCTGCTGTAGCAGTGGGAAGGAGACAAATTCAAGGCAAACCTTCAATAATTAGATTCTATACCTAGAAAATTATAACAAACTTATAAAGATTCCATAGACAGAATCTAATTATTGGGGTCTTATAATCAGGGTAGTCCTTATTTGAGTTAAATACAGTACATGGTGTTTTCTGGTATAGCACGGTGGTGGTTGCATCTGGCTCGTGAATGACTGGATCCAGCCCAAGGCACACAGAACATCAGTGTCAAGCAGCCTGGCCTGGTGCATCTCCTACCCTGCCCTCAGCCATGCCACTGATTCCCTCTGCAGCCCTCCCTGCTTTTTCCTTTCTCTTCTACAATGGCAGTCACTGCTTGGGCTCTCCTTCCCCTCTTCCCACCTCCCTTACACATGTGCTTTAGCTATACATAAATGCTCTTCTTCCTTCCCTTCCCTCTGACATTGGCAGCCAACTCCCCGTCAACAACACTGAGGTCCCGAACACTGTTATGCAAGGTAAAATAGCCTATGCAAATTATTCATCCTAACAGTTTACAATCTGGTATGTAATTTTGAACCTCTTTGACATCTTCTATTTCAAATTCTAATTTCAAAAGAAAAAACTGCGTTTTCATGGCTAGAATAAAGAGATGTCTAAATGTTTCTCATGAAGGAGTTAGAATTTTCACTATGTAACAATACATATACTGAATTTTTTTCAGTGAACATCAAGCTTCACTGAAAAAAAATCTTCACTCTTTCAAGCTTAATAGTATTTTATGCTTGTAAGAATAGTAATTAGTTTAATGGAGGTGTTTATCTGTATATAAAATATAGTACTACAATTTGTTAAATAAATCTGGGCATCCTCTCTCACGTGAGTTACTTTAAACCGAGAAAAATGTCCTGCTGAATTCAAAGATTACATTGAGTTAGACCTCTAAAAACCTTTGAAGCTAATATCACTACTCGCGTGAGTCAGAATTACTTAAAGACATGAATGCCGAACTTTTTTTTTTGCCAGAGGATACCTGTTGATGTTAAAAAAAAAAAGGCAAAAACCCCCTGGCACTTTACTTTTAACTCAGTGTGTTTCCATGCTGAGCTCTGTGCATGCCCAGAAAAGACAGTGCATTACTTCTACCTGTCTCTGCAGCAGCTGTAAAGACTGGACACTTTAGTAGGGCTTTTTTGGGCACTTTTATCTAATAGCTGATTGAATCAGCTTTAGCTAAAAGTGCCCAAAAGCCCCACTGAAGCACCCAAACTTTACTGACACTGCAGAGCTGGGCTGAAGCCATACACTGCTTTCTTCCAGTGAAGGGGTGGGGGGCAGTTGTTTTATTTTTAACATCAGCAAGTGACTCCATGGGTGCTGAGCACCCGGTAATTTTTTTTCAGTATGTGCTTGAGCCCTGGAGCACCCATGGAATCAGCTAAAAGAAGCAAGGCTTTTATGTAAAAGGCTGATATTCTCAAAGTCATTTTGAGAGTGTTATGCACTTAAATGGAGTGATTAATCTTACCTGAAATATTCTAGGAAAAAGAAAAGTTAACCCCCCAAAATAAATGGTTAAACTTTGAGAAAATGCACTTATGCACCAGTAGAGGCTGGGGACTGACTGGTTAAACAGCAGCTCTGTAGAAAAGGACCTGGGGGTTACAGTGGACAAGAAGATGAATATGAGCTAACAGTGAGCCCTTGTTATGAAGAAGCCTAACAGCTTACTGAGCTTCATTAAAAGGAGTATTGCCAGACTGAGGGAAGTAATTATTCCCTTTTATTCGGCACTGGTGGGGCCACATCTGGAGTGCTATGTTCAGTTTTGGGCTCCCCACATCCCCAGAATGAATGGAGACAAACTGGAGAGAATGCAGTGGAGGGTAATGAAAATGGTTAGAGGACTGGGGCTTATTTAGTCTGGAGAAGAGAAGACTGAAGGAGGATTTAATAACAGCCTTCAAGTACCTGAAGGGTGAATCCAAAGAGGATAGAGCCAGACTGTTCTCAGTGGTGGCAGATGACAGAACAAGGAGCAATGATCTCAAGTTGCAGCAAGGGAAATTTAGGTTAGTGATCAGAAAAGACTCTCTCACTAGGAGGGTAGTAAAAGTCTGGAACAGGCTACCCAGAGACATTGCATCCTTAGGGGTTTTAAGACCCAGGTAGACAAAGCTTGGCTGGGATGATATAGTTGGTGATGATCCTTCTTTGAGTAGGGGTTTGGACTAGATAACTTCCTGAGGTCCCTTTAACACCTAACTTACTATGATTCTCTGATTCTCTGAACATTTTGGAAAAGAGATCATCCTGTAAATTAAGATTATTTTTGTGCTGAACTAAAATAATAAAGAGAAATAGATAAGCTTTAAGCAAACATAGAAGATGCTGTTGGAGATAGCATTTTAAATTAAAAATCACCATGTACATTCCAATGTACATGCCATGTCAGTTTATGTTCCAAAATAAATATTTAAATATCTAAACTGATTACTAGTTATCTGTCCAGGAAATGATATTGTAACTAATACCTTTTAATAGACTAGTTCATGTAAATGTTTCAACTAATAATTTTCCCACACTTAAAATTAACCTTTTTTTTAAAATTGTATTTTACTTTAACAAGAAAATAATACACACATGCTCTAATAAAAGCATTCTGACCAAATAACAGATTTTGGTTAAGCAAAACATGTAAGTCCAAATTTGTGAAAGATGTGGCTTGAGTTTTAAAGCTGATGGACACCGGCACTTCCCACTGACTCCAGCTGGAATTCTGGATGCTCAGTAGGGTTGTGCAAAGCTTTAGTCACCAATTCAATTCAGAGGAGATTCGGCCCAATTCAGCAAATTCAAATTGAATAGGGAGACCCATTAAACGGTCTGAATCAAATCTGAACCTTCAAATTGATTCAGAAAAGGTTCATAGAGATTTGGCTTGGCTGGGGAAAGGAAAGCTGTGGGAGAAGCCCTCATGGCTGCCCTGCCTGGCCCTATCCCCCATCCGGTCCAGCCTCCCAGCACTTAAAAAACAAAACTAAAAGCTCTTCACTCACTAGTTGCAGCAGGTGTTTTGGGGGCTCTGGGACCTCCTGGAAGAGTCCCCCCACACAGAGTCCGCACCTCAATGCTCACCCTCACCTGGCCCTGCCCCTGATGCCCCCCCACCAGCCCCAGTAGTCCAGAAATAAAAAACAAAAACAAAAAAACCCACACTCACTGCAAGTAGCAGTGGCTGTGGGGGCTGGGCCACATGACAAAGCCCCTCTGCACAGCCCCCGCTCTCCAATCCCCACCCTGCCTGACCCCAGCATTATGGGAATTAAAAAAAAGAAAGAAAAGAGAAGAAAAAAGTCCCATGCTCACTGGCTCTGGCAATGGAGATCAGGGCCTCTGAGGGCTCATGGCAGAGCCCTACCACACAGTGTGGGGCAGCGAGGGCATGAGCAACTGGTGCCTCTTGAGTCAAGGAGGCCCTCCAGTGGCAACTCATCGACTGGGGGGAGGTCCCCTCGCGACCAATCCCGTCGACCTGCAAGTGGCAATTCCAGGTGCACAACTGGCACTTCTGGGAGAGTGCTGGCACTTCTGGGACAGCGCTAGCACTCCCTGTCCAGTGCTGTCAGAGGAGGCATCAGTGCTCTCATCCGTTCCCCCTTCCTAGGAATGCTGGCTGACAGGGGGTTTCACCAGCACTCTCAGCGGGTGCACATGCATCCCCTATGCATTTCCACTGAATGGGGGGAAGCGGGGATTGCCCCCCCCGCCTGGCACCTGTGCAGCAGCTGGCCCATAGTGTGGGTACAGCACAGCTTGGCAGGGCACTGCACACTGTCTGGGAGCTGGAGCTGAGCAGTGCTGGGCTCCAACTGACACATGAGGCTGACACATGAGGCTGCCACAAGCCCTCAGAGGCCCTGATACCCTCTGCCAGAGCAGGTGAGTGCAGGGCTTTTTTTTTTTTAATTTCCAGGATGCTGGGGGTGGGACTGTGTGTGTGTGTGGGGGGGGTTCTGTCACATGGCCCCAGAACCCGCATAGCCTCTGCTACATCCAGTGATTGTGGCTTTTTTTTTTTTTTTTTTTAAGTCCCAGGAGGCTGGGCTGGGTGGGGGCTGGGGCTGGGCAGTACAGCCATGGGGACTTCTCCTGAGGCTCCCCATACCCAGGGAGAGGATGGCACAGCCGGAGGAGCTGCGGGAGAACCTGCAGCTGCCGGCCTGTGTCTACACCTCTCCCCGGCTGATCTGAATCTCCGAATGAGTGCTAAATATCCGATTCTGGTTCAAACAAATCAAATGGGGACAGTGATTCGAATCACCAAATCAAATCATTGTCCTCCAAATCCGAATCAAATACTTCCCTATTTGCACAGGCCTAATGTTCAGAATGCGTGATAATCAAACTTTAGTTACCGAATTTTGAAAATTTGGATCATAGAGCCTAGCTGCCAGGCAAATCATTTTCATTTGGATAAATACTGGTCATCTGAACTAAAATCATGAATATATGTGAATGAAAGTTCTTTCATATATGTGAAGATGAATGTAAATCATTAAAACACTTGGACAAGCAATAGGGAGTCCATGCTACAATGAGATCCTGTCCCTACATTCAAAACATACTGATCCAGCTTAATTTATTGAATAATAATAAATTATAACAAAAAAGGGTGGCCCAATTCTAGATCAGAAATAGGACAAAAGTCATTTGTCTGATTGGGCCAGATCCTGAGCTTGTATAAATGCTCATTAACTTCAACTGTGTTATGTCACCTTACATAAATTGGAGATACATGCCTCTGACTTCTCATTTTAATAGATTGTTATTTTATTATGTTTATGTTGAAGCATGTTTAGTTTTATAATGCCCACCATCAAAACATGGAAGAATATATGGTATTTAGGAATATTGCTTAAAAAAATTTATGCTAACATTGTATGAATGGTTAATTTTCCATGTCTACCAGTGGATACATCTAGTTTTATATCTTACTGGTTCCTACTCTAGGCTTCTTAAAGCAAATTTCATAATTTGCTTCAGTTTCATAGGAAGCATCTCTTCCATATCTTGTTTAATTTTAATACGCCCAATGCTAATCTCTCTTCAATTAGTCTGAAAAACCTCCTTAACCCAAACTCTATTAAGTGTATATCTCTTTTTCCAAATCAGGCCATTCATTTTTTTTCAAAAACAGTGGAGTAGAAAATATGTTTCATTTTGTTTTCTGTAATTATTTTAAAAGCAACAGCATATTGCAAGGTATGATACTGAAGTCTGTTTCTCCTATCAGGCGCTGCAAGACATAATATTATTACAGTTTAACACACAATCTGTCATACATAATTGCTTACATGTTCTACTGTATCATTGCATACAGTTTCCATGGCACTCTATCACACAGGACAGATTCCCATCAGCATCTAGTGCACAAGAAATAGTTTGATTTGTGAGCGATGAATTGCAAAACAATCTCAATATTGTTTAACCATGATGGTCTTTCCAGTACATGTGTTTTATTTTCTTCCTGCTTATATAGGTCAACCTTACTTTGCATACTGAGTAAAAATTAATTTGTATCATGGGTATTTTTCATAGTGTTCGCAACTAAATCATTGACAATAATTGCTGGTTTCAGTGGCCTTTTGAGTTAGTGAGAACAGTACCCTGACGAAAACTGAACTCAGTCATTCTCCCCACCCCCCCCCCCCAAAAAAAGTGGGGGGCATGCACAGGAGGAGAGCAAGAGTGCTCAAGTGTAATCAATTTTCTCGAAATTTTGATTTTTTTTCCTGTGTCCTACTCTATTTCAACTGTTAGTGCTGCTTGAATGTCATGTTGGAGGTCTTTGTGTTATACAAAAATAATAGATCTGTTACTACCAGTATTATTACTTATTCTGAACCTTACATACAATCTAATCCTGTCAGCCACCCTCCCCAGATGGGACTACTTTAATTTAGTCAAAGTGTGTGCTATAAATAGACATGTACACATTTTAATACAGAGTACCCCCAACTTAACATTTATCCAAAAGAATTTATGCTTAAATACAAGCTAACTCCTCAATATAAATTGTAAATATCCGAACTCCTCAAGTAAAGACCATTTCTAAATATTTACGTATTCAATTCCTGTATGTCTTTCAACAAAATAATAAATGAAATACAATTTCAATGTGCCAGTATTGCCTTACTTTAGATTATGTACATATTCAAACTCATTAGTTCTATACTACTAGTTTACATAGCATAAGAAATATGCCAGTAAAAACAATGCAACAGATATATTGTACTATCAATGCATTTTGACTTTTTCAATAAAAATGAAACATTATAAAATTTAGACAAAAACTCTTAGGAAACAAATAGAGTAATGGAATAATATCTGCACTACCAATCAGAAAAAGAAAAGTTTGGTCTTAGTTTTGACAAAATTACCAAATTAATTGTGTATAAAAGACTAATCTGATGCTTGCCTATCCCTTAATGCAGTCTAATATTATAATCAGGAAGCCTGTGCTCCTTCCCTTCTTCAGACATAAATACTCTTGGTCAAAAATAGCTTCCTAGGGATACAGGCAAAAAAACAGTATAGACAGTTTTTAACAGAGCAAACCATGTTACATAATTTTGGCTTTTACACAAGCAAAGGACAGGAATTGCCAAAAAGTGATCCATCTGAATGGCAGTCCATTTATCTCCAGCTACCTTATTTACCTGAATCCAAGGCAACTTCAAATGTAAGGTGACTTCCCCCCAATAATTAGATCCTATACATGTTATAAGTTTATGATTTTCCATGTACAGGATCAGCTTATTGGAGGGTCATGTCCATGTGTATGCCCCCACTCCTCCATCTATTAAAGCAGGGAAAGTAGCAACAGGGGAGTAAAGCAGCCTGAACTTTGCCTTTTGCCCTTCCCCCTGCATCTTGATCCCTGCTGCCTGTCTCTCACCACCTGCCCCACCCCTGTAGTGCCTGCATCTCCTAGCACCATCTTCTATCACTTGCCCCTCCTCCCTCTGATACCTGTGTCTCCTGCATCTTGCCCCCCTCTGCATCTGTCCCCTCCACCCCTCTTCAACACTGTATACCTTCAGTTGTGGCTACACCTCCAGCCCCACTCCAGCAGAGCAGCAGCAGTTGCAGCAGTTACAGAAGTGGAAGGTCTGGTCCCGTGGTTGGAGCCAAGGCAAGAGCTGCTACCACTGCCAGGAGCCAGGTGGACTGGGGCCAGAGCCAGAGCCATGACTGAGGGCAAACAGGATGGAGGGTGTGGAAAGATAGAGGCAGGGAGCTGCCCCACGCTATACTTGAATTTAAGATGAGGGTCTCTCCCACAGGTTGAAAGAGGGGGGGGAGGGAACCCTCATCTTGGATGCAAGTAAATATAGTAGGTCTCATAGCTGCCACTGCCAAACACTTCAAAGAAAGGTGCAAGAAAGGCTAAGATGAGTTGATCCTATACACTGGAGAAGTTTCTTCTTCTGGCCTCAAGATACCCTGCAGCAATGCATTCTTTGGGTTAGTTACTAACTTGCTTCTTTTAATCAACTTTTAAATTAATCACTTTTAATTTAATTCAATGTTTTCTTATTACCAGGGATTCAGGTTTTCTGTTTGCCACAGAAAAATGCAGTAAAACCTGGATTTTCTCATTTAAAGTAGAAAAACACAGATTTTCTCTTCCTAAGGAGAAAAACATAGGAAAGATTGGTTTCTCCTTGCAGGCTGGCACAGTTCCAGCCTGCAAGGGGCTGGGGGGAGAGGGGATCAGGCAGGAGGCACCATGTGCATGTGCAAGCGTAGACATGCAGGTGACAGCCAGGCAGCATGACAGCAGCTCCAGTACCTCCCTGCAGGTAAGTCAGAGGGATGGGAATTGCGGCCCCCATAGTGAAGGAGGGAGAGAATTGGACAGGGCTGGGACTGCTGCCTAGCCAAGGTGGTGCATGGGGCTTGGGGTCCAGGATGTGTGGCTATGGGGTTTGGGAGGGGAGCAGGATGGAGTTACAGGTGGCTCATCTGGGGGGCAGTGGGGGTCTGGCTCCCTGCCACTGCATGCACTCCCAGGGTGAGGTGGGGGTATGTTTCCCCAAGATTTTTGCAAAGGGTGAGGGCAGATGCAGACTGGTGGCTGTGGACTTGGGGCTCCCTGCTCTTCTGCCTTCCCTTGGAGGCTTCAACAGCCCAGTAGGCAGGACCCAGTGTGGCAGGGAAGAACATGGTGGGGAGGCTTGGTGCCACTGTCGGGAGCCCTGCAACACCACCACAATGAGGCACCCATTGCCTGCCCAGCAGCAGCAGGGGTGGTGGTGCAGAGTTGCATCTCCCACTTTTGCTGGATGGGAAGGAGCACCTTGCCATGGTGGCATTGGGCTCCCAGACATGGCACTAAGCTTCCCCCTGCCACAACCTGCCCTGCTGTGCTGGGTCCCGCTTGCTGGGTTATGGAGGCCCCGTGGGGAGGGCAGCAGGGTAGACAGCACTGAGTCCATAGCTACCAGCTCACATGCAACTTACCCCATGGGCTCCAGCTGTGCCACCTGTAGAAGAAGGGGAGTCAGGCTCTGTGCTCCGCAGCACTGCAACAGCCACCACCTCCCACTGTGGCAGCCAGGTTCAGGCACTGCTGGGGGCTAAGGGGGCTGTGGATCTAGGTCCCTGGCCCCATAGCCCTGGCAGCTGGGGGACCCCACTGAGGAGGGTGGGGTTGATGTGAGGGGCACCGGCAGGGCTGTGGGGCTATGGCTTCAGAGTGAGGGGCAATCCCATGGGCAGGGCACTGGCATATCTGGGCTGCTCAGTGCCACAAATAGGGGGGGTGAAGGGAAACAGTCACATATATATATAGTGGCATTTCATTTTAATAATGGAAAAATGTGGAAGTTGGGTCTTTCAATCAGAGAATTTGCAATTTTTAAACAGAGAAAACCAGGATACTTGCTTATCATAAAACAGAAGCACCTGGTATCCCTCATCCCCTACATCATTATTGTATACAATGTTACAAATGCCTGTATGTATTCGTATTATATATACACACGCACACACACGCATATATACACACACATACTCTATTCTAGCCTATATTTTTATTTCATTTTTTATATATATGAAAAATTAAACAATCAAATACTAATATATACATAAATATACAACTATACACTCTAACATATGTTTCTGTTCAGTTATTATGGAAAGACTTTGCCTATATCCATCTTTTGCTCTGCTTCACTCAAATATTTCTGATTTACTGTTATGAAATCTGATAAGGAGAAAAAGTAATAGCAGCTTTTTATTCTTCAGTATTGAATGTGGCATGGTACTCAAGAGAAAAAAATTGTACAGTTTATAAAGACAATACAATGAACCATGGCTGAGAAGAATTTTGTTGGCTAATTGAATTTGTGTGCTTTGTTTTGTTATTTTTAAGCGTGTTTTGTAAAGTTAATATGCAATATAAAAACAACTTCCAGTATATTCTGCATATGGTGTATATTAAGGAATCTAAAAATATTTAATACAGACCAATTTCAAGAAAAGTACCACTATTTCTTAATGAAAATGTGAATTAATAAATTATAAGAGTTGCTCTAAATAAGAAAGGTAAAATACGAGTTGCTCACAATTGTTCTACATTTTTTTAAATTATAAAACTAGAAACGAAGAATATCTGCCTCAAACTCATATTGACAAATAAGAAAGGAAAAGAAGTTTCCACAAATATAGAAGCTTAACAGAAATTCATCACCTTCCAAAACTAACCCCTTTAAACTAAAACGTACTGACATCAAGTAACTGTAAGCATTATAAGTTAAAATTTTTAAGATCAATTCTTCTTTCACATTCTCTTGCTTTAGTAATGATTTGTTTTAAGCTTCTAAGATTCTCCTTAAACCTAGCAAAATGTTGTTCACACTTCAGTAGTTTCAAAATATGCCGGTATATAAAAACTCAAATCTCACAGAAAGGAAACAACTTAACAACCAATGTTTCACTGATACCTCAAAGAAAAGCATTTCGCATTGTAAACCACAAGTTAGAAGGCTATCAGTGAAAATAATCAAAGTATTTTTACATTCAATATTTAAAATAAGTAATGTGAGCTTTTCATCAAAGCATGCTCTTTGCTTTCAGTTAAATGGTAGTGTACATTCTGTTAATTAGGAAAGTAAATAACACAGTTTATTTACCTAGCTGAATCTGTGGGAGATAAAATCCACTACAATATCCTTTCATATTATGGGACCTGGCACATTACAGAATCTGGGTTTCATTTAACTAAACATCTTCAAAGATGTGCAATCAGAAATGCTGATCCCGAACGGAATTTTAAACCTCCGAATACAAGACTTCTCAATTTGTATTCTTTTGTCTGTTTCTCCACACAACCTTAAAGCACGCAAATTTTCAAAGCCATGCCTCTTTCCAAGATAGAAAAGGAATGAAGACGTTCACTAAGCAAGTTTAGAGATATCCCAACAGTTCTACACAAAGCCTTTAGGAAGACAGAGCAAATGTCTTAGATCTTGGTGTGAAGGCTAGCTGGATATCTATCTGGCAGGCTTTAATAAGTCAGATTCCATTTAGAAAAAACACAGTTTCAATTGTTAAATGTACTATTTAAACTTTGGGATCTAAAAACATATATAATAAATGAGAAAATAATTATTTTAAGATTTAAAATGGAACTCATATCTTTCCATATATTCTTTAATGACTACTGTGCTACACTTACAGGTCCAGGCATCTCTGATGTTTACTAGGTATAGCTGGGGATTAAAATTGAAGCATTAAAAATCAAAGTTGTTAGCAGCTCCCTGATTCTAGAATCAGTTTGATGTGGCTGTGGCAGAGTTTACAACTGCAGAGGAAAAATGTATTACTGGAAAGTATGCCAATTGTAACTTTTGGGATGCAGTAGGCAGACTCCTTCCCATTAACTCCATTGGAGAAGTGGGTATATGAGCCTCATGTGTGAATTCCATGCCAGCAAGACACTCAAGCCACACTAGGAAACAACTGGTGTTACAAAACGGCAAGACTAAAAGGGAGAATCCTGAACCCGATCCTGATATTTGACAGAATGTTAAATATTGTCCACAAAAATGTTCCACTAGGTCTCCTCATGGTTAAGTTTTGGTGAATTTACTTGCCTTTGGTCCAGTTTTGCTTTGGCCATTTTATCCTATTTTGCTATGTACCTGTCCAGCCATCTACTTCCATCTTCCAGATCCTTCCTAACCTCAGATTTTGCCACCTCTCGCTTAATTCCTTTCCATTGCCCTCATTCCACCACTTCTCCTTTGAACCATGTCATTGGAGCAAGACGTACTTCTTTCTTTCTGTTCACTCCAGCTCCCCCTAATTCCATATTCAACATACAACACAAACAAAAAGATGTTTCCATAAGTAATTAAGCCTATACTTGTGATTGTAACTCTTCTGCAAACATTTAATTTTACCCAAGTGTGTAATTCCTTCACCACTAAAGGCATTACTTGTGGGAGTAAAATTAAGCTATGTGTTTGCAAGACCCAGAGCTTGGACAGTAAGCTCTTCAGAACTGGGACCACACCTTTACAATGCTGTCTGGAGAGCTTTGGGTACAGACAGACATATGGGGTACATGGATAACAAATGATACTGACATAAGCTGTTGTAAACTCTAAGTTTCTGTAGCAATACAAAGGTATCAAAGCCATTGCCAACTTTAGCCTGGTTTCCTTCAGTGTTAAAGTTAGTGATTTAACTAACCTGAACCACTTACAGTAGCATGCAGTGAGATCTTAACAACTGATGTGTGCTCCCACCAAGAAGCAGCTCCCCTTCTCCTTTTAAAATAACTAAAAAATATATTTGTCTACCATCAGCCCTTGGAAACTATTTGAAAAATGAACTATATTTCAAAAACTATAGGGTCTCAGTTGAAGCTTTGCAACAAGCCCAGAATAAGGAAAATAAATTTGTACTGCTCTAAGAACAGACCAGGAAGTAGGCTGTGATGTGGCTCAGATTCACACCAAAGGAGGGATCTGCACAGGATAGTACAAATTGGGTACATCTATACATGCAATTAATGTGCCTGAATTTTCTGTGCATAAAATTCAAGCATGTGAAGCTGCAGTCCCACTCACATCTGAATGTGGGCCTGTTGAGAGCATATTTGCTCCTGATGGGAGCAGTTCAGTCCATGGCTGCTCCTGGCTGCTCTGTCTTCCTGCAGCAGCAACAGGCAGCTCCAGATCCTCCAGGGGGTTGGGAATGGGGGCTGGTCCCAATCTCCATGGGGCAGGGGAAAGCTGTCCTGGCTGTGGCATCTGCCTACTAGCCACGTAGAGATTGGGATGCATTCCAATCTCCACATGGCTGGGAGAGGTGGGAAGCAGCTGCCTCCAACACATGGAAATCCAGACAAGCCACAGTTTCCATGTGGGTAGGACAGCTGTCCCTGCTACCGGACTTCTCACCATGTGGAAATTGGCTTTCCCAACCATGTGGAGATCAGGACGGGTCCCGATCTGCATATGGTGGGAAGCAGCTGCCTGGCACCCAGGTCAGTTCTCCCAGCCATGTGGAGATCAGGAAGCATCCTGATCTCCATGTGGCTGGGAGGCAGCAACCCGCCCAGCTGGGACATCCTGCCTAGCCACCCACTCTGGTGCTCTGCTGCCTAGGGTGACTGGGAGCAATATGCTCCCAGTCAGCATCTACACATGTCCATTGATGCCTTAGTTTAACGCACTGATTTCTCGTACCTGTACATACAGGTACTAGAAAACGGTAGATTAATCTGCTATGCAGTAATTGCTGTACACATGTATTCAGTGATGCTTTACTATGCATTAGATTAGTCTAATGTGCAGTAAAGAGTCTTGTGTAGACATACCCTCTGTGTCTATTCTATGCCATTTCAGCAGTACTAGACAGCACAGAAACAAGGCTTTGTTCATGTTCTGCTCCTGCGAGGTGAGGGGATAACTGGCCTTGAAGATGCTGGTCTCCTTTCTGCACTGCAGTCTATGACAGAGGTAGCCAGCACAAGTAAAGAAGTTATTTCAGACGTTTTATTCCTCTGTACAGACAATTAGGATAAATAGCATAGATGTCCATAACTATTACAATACAAGGGTGAAGCTTCTCCTTTCAATTTAACATATGAGAGTAGGAGAACATTCTTGCAAATAAAACAAGAATATGTACAAGTGGAGACATTATAGGGCTGGCAACAAATACAATCACAGGCCTGGATTCGAACATGCGAAATAGAAGTGAACCAGAAAAGGGGGCTGGGTACAAAACACAGAGCATCCTGAGAGAAAGAAAACTATACCAACTATTAGCGTTTTGTACAAACCTTATACCACTTCAGACATTTCATCACTTCAAAGAGGGTTTCCCCAGATATTGTTTTTTATGTATTACAAATACCCTGCTCAAGACTTGTAGAGGAATGGTATCTGAAATAGTATTTAAATATTATGCCATCCTTTGACTGATTCACAAATTCCTTCTTATTTTTCAACATATCTTTAAAAAGGAAAGCAACAAATATTTTGATTTTTCCAAAGAAATTAAACAAAAAGTGGTTTGCAAAAATTTTTAAAAACTAGATAATGTTATTCTCTCCGAAGCTGGTACAGAATATACATTTTGATAAAAATAACAACTTGAAACTACATTTGTTTATTTGAAGTAAGAGGAATTCCCTGCTACTCAGCATCTTACTGAAAGGACAGCATTAAAAAGACCTAGAACAGTGAGTGAAAATAGATTAATTCTGGTGACTTGGACACATGTTCACACGCGTTATAAAGAAAGAGTCCCATGCAACTTCATTGACCATACCAGAAGACATAGAATGGCCTAAAGTTTCTTCAGCTATGCACTTTTGCACAAAACCGACAGAATGTTGGCAGATTATTTTAACACATCACATTACAAAATCCATTGTGCATGTGCAAAGTACATTTTTTAAACTCTTACTACTTTGCCAAATCATAACTGTTTCTTTTTCTTTCTCTCTCTCTTTTTTACACAGAACTGAGAAGTACATCTGCGACTGCTGGACTTTCTCCCTGACAAATTCCAAGTTTTTGCCATCTACTAACTATGGATGCATTTGAGTTGTTAAAAGAAATATATTTTTTAATGATGGGACAAGTTTGGTTTTTTTAATCCTTTGCATAAAAAACTGCATGCAAATCTGGCTGACACGCTTAAAAAATCCTCTTTGACTAGAAAAAAAGAAGGCAAATTTCATTCAGAAAGGTAAAATGAATAACGGGAGGGGGAGACAATTTCCATTTTTCCAAAAATAGAAACAATTGTGTGCTCTTAACTGCCTATTACAAGTAATATTCTGTGCTCTGACTGTTATTTGCATAGTATAAAGGTAATTTTTCAAAGTGTACAGTTAGGCTGTACTATCATCCCTGGTTTCTACTCAGTCTTTATTCAGGCAAAATTAAGTACACTAGTTTAAGTAAACAGAAAGCATATAAGAGCTTCAGAAGTTGGGCCAGTGCAATGGCTACTACTACATATCCCATAATTGTTTTAAACAAATTATTAGTATTATTGTAAATAAATAAAATAAACCATGACAATCTTAATTAAATATTCGTTGTTTTGATTTTTC
Source organism: Crocodylus siamensis (assembly GCF_052110815.1). Taxonomy (NCBI): domain Eukaryota; kingdom Metazoa; phylum Chordata; order Crocodylia; family Crocodylidae; genus Crocodylus; species Crocodylus siamensis. The sequence goes on from NC_143397.1 coordinate 200,782,245, forward strand.
TTAGTGTATACTCTATTGGAATCTGTGCAAGAGGTACAATACAGACAGGATTTTTAAAAATCCTCAAAAAAAAAAAAAAAGCAAACAAAAAAATCCCTCCAAAAACCCTTTCAACTTTCAAAATGTGCCCCATTGGGATCATAAAATCCATGTAATTACCTGCGGCAGGATCTGTAACTGCTTGACTGGTGACGCCAGATGGTGGTTCTTGAAGCTGGTATGTTGCATTTGTGGAGGGTGTTGTTGGGCTGGAGTTACTGCTTGTCATATAATGTGAAGGATACGGTGAACTGTTATAATACTGTGCATACTGACCCTGGCCAAAACTGGGATAAGATGGATATTCCTACCGGACAAAAATGGCAACAGAGTGTTTTATCAAGCTTTTGCTACTTTTTAGTATACATTCCAAAATGTAAGTGCAAACACATGTCTGAGTTCCCCTGTCTTCTCTAGATGATTCATAGTAGAGGAGACAAACATGAAGTGGTAAAAGGAAACCTAAATATTACATACTTCAATTATATTGTCTTGAAAAAACAGACAATTATTAGATAGACTGTTGCCACTGTACAAATAAACAAAAATATTCATGCAGTTCATTTATGGAAAAAAGGCAGAAATACAATTCAGTTAAATCTGAAAAACTTGAAATACTGCTATCTTGAAATACTATCTTTTTAGCAAAAGCTACTGAAAAATGTCAACATATTTTTTTTAAAGGTAACAGAGGGGAATCATTGTGTGACTTGTTTGCTTGAAATAAAGTTTTGCCAAACTTTCATTTAATTATAATTACAAATTTACCTGCTGTGAACTATTAAATCCAGTTGAATTTGTGAGTGAATTATTTCCTGCATATATTCCTGATGATGTTGTAAAACTGCTACCTGAAATGGAATGAAAAATTATGTGAATTACTAAAACTGAAAATCATTCCTATCATAAGATGATATAAGAACATGGCACATTTATAATACTTTCCACATGTCAAGCACTTTTGTTATCATCAATAGTGTAGTGTGTTAATACAGATAAAGTGATAATTCATTGCATCTGTGCCCTATATTTTATTATGCAATTATGTAAAAGAAAAACTAGTCCCATGGAATTTTCTCAGGAGAGAATATAGAGCTCTCAGGCTTGATTTTCTATAATGCCCATCATGCTCAAGATACAAGATCCCATGTATTTAATGATATGAAAATTTGACTTATTGTTTTTCCTTAGATGTGCTAAACACGCAAAACATCCAATGAGGTCCTCAGGAAGACTGGGTCTTAGCAAATCTGAGAATCAGCCTATATGGTACACTGAGTAATGACATTTTTCACCATGTTTTACATTTACAAAGAAAAACTAAGCCCATGCTTTAAAGTAGGGGTATCTAATCATCTAGATCTGTGGGCTGGATGAGGGGCAAAAATCAGTTCATGGGCCGAACTGGGCCCACAGACTGGTCCCATGAGCCAGATCCAGCACACAGAGACAGTCTGGTACAGGTACCACATGCAGCACATCCTGTGTGCAGCACTCAGGGACAGTCCAATATGGCTCATAGGGCTGGAGCTGGGCCGAATGATGCATGCAGCCCTAGCACCAGTGCAGGACACATGCTGCATGAGACATACAAGACCGCTCTGAAACCCACAGGCAGCACTGTGGGATGGATCATAGGGGTGTGCAAGCCAAATCTTTGACACTACTCCTCTAAAGAGCCTACAAGCTTGGACAATTGTGAGAACCATTATAATTCGCTAATTGATAATAAACGGCCTTGGGCAGTACACTTATTTTTTTTAAGCAGGGGATACTGGCTATGACACTTACAGACACCACAAAATTGCATGGTTTATCAGCAGAGAGGCCAGACTGAATGACAATGGAGACCAAACTACTCCCTCTCCACAGAATGGACAGATGGGTCTCTCTCTAATGTCTGATCGGAGGTGCAGAGCTTCCAAAAGGGCAGCAACCCCCTTCCAGCTGCCCTGCCATCATTGGTTATACACCCAGGAGCAACATAGCTATGAAGTGAGACATATGGATGCAGAGAGTGAAACTGGGGGAGCTGCAGAAAGCTTGTAAAGTGACAGAACTCTTGCAGTTGTACTGAGGCTGGGGGAGTGAGTGTGCAGGGATAGCCCGTATTAACATGTATTGTTTGTTTACAGACTCCCCTTCTTCGGTTCAGTTTTCAGTAATAACAATTAAAGATAAACTTCAGCCCAGGGAAGATGCCGAGGGCTAAGCAAAGGAGATAAGGTGAGAAATCAAAACAGATAAAAAGCATGGTGCATTTCTTTATTGCTCCCTGTCACGACTGAACAGAAGCCTCTAGATAAAGTGAGGTCAAGGCCACAGTGCCCTCAATCTTGTGAGTATTTTTAGTGCAATAGATTGAGCCACCTGTAATTCTGTGCCTTAAGTAGGAGAGAAACCGCATCAGGACAGTCAGGTTTTGATTAAAGAGACAGTGTAAAATAAAAATAGTTTTAAAGTTCTTCAAAGTTATTCCAGGCTTCAGAAATCCACACCTTTCACACATCCTAAACTTATATTAATTTCAAGAAATATGGTGTGCAGTGCTTAGCACATCCTTTAAGGCTCATACAGTTACTATACCCTCCTTTTCTCTCTATTTTTAAAGCATGTCAGAAATAATGTAAGTCTTACAAATCCTGGGGTAAAAATATATTAAAATAACTGAATTATGGAAGTTACTAAAACGTGTACGCCCCATAGCTGCCAAAGGCCTTGGGGGTGAGAGCGGCAGTGAGTGCAGGGTCTGTCCTACAGCATCATGTATGAAAGGAAGATTTAAACTTGATGCAAGAGAGAGTAACCACAAAAAACATTTAGTCTCTCTTATACACCTCTCTGTAACTTGCCACTGTCACTGCTGGGACTGTGCAGTTGTTGATAGATGCTCAAAATCCTGGGACCTAAATCAGACTGCCTCAGCAGAAGAGGCTGCATCCAAATTTAGCAAAGCATACAAAGAAATGAAACTAATGAGAAAAAATAGCAGGGTTAAAATTTAATTTTAAATAGGCAGATGGACACTACTTTCTATGTTATCACCAGTGATAGAGCCAGTGCCCAGGGGTATAATATTTTCAAGAGATGAAGTCTTATAAATGCTTTTATTGCCATGAATGTCACAGTGCGAGAAAATAGGTTAATATGGATCTGTTTGGTTTCTTAACATTTCCAGTGTTGCAGAAGTAATATATGTGCATTATAGGTATGTTACACAAACTATTCTATAGCCTCTTACATTTCAAAAGTTCTGTTTGGGGGCTAGTGCATTATCTTTTCACAATATGCACTGACAGATAATTTACAAGAGCAAATGAAAAAAGTAATTACACCCCAGACAACTTATCGCTAAAAAATAAAGAAAACCCTTCTCTCTTTCATCTTATGGTCAGTATTGGCTCCTACAGAGGAGGGGTGGGGGTCTCACAGACCGTAACAAACATGAAACAGGTTTCTCAGAAACTGCTGTGTGGGCCACCCAGGGCTACTAGCCTAGAGTTGTTTTAAAAATACATCAATTTTGCCACATTTTTAAATCAGCTGTGCCCTGGCAAAGAGCCTGTTGTTCCTGAATTAGCTGAACAAACACAAAAATGTGAAACTATGAAATGCACAGGCTTACTGCACCAAGTTGCCCAACTATGTAAAGTTAAACGTGATAAAAGCTGTAAATTGCAGGTCAAAGGTCTCTTTTGCAGAGAACAAGGACCCACATTAAAGCTCGGAATCTCAGTCAGCGTACGAAGAATGCTGGAACCTGCTGGGACTAGTATGCAGCTCCCATGTGCAAAACTTTTTCTCCAGTACTTCTACAACAGGCAGGATGCTGTCGTCCCCTGTGTATTTTCTACAGAAGTCCATTTGCTTTCCTTGATCAGACTCTTTGCCATGGGCTATGTCTATCATCAGGGCACAATATATGTGGCAGAAGTTAGAGCAGCTCTCTGGGGAAAAGCCTATGAAGGCCAGATGGGCTATTTAAACCTAAGGTTTCTTATTTTTGCTTACACTGTTTAAAAATCCTTGGCAAACCCTCCCTAGTTGTCTTAGTAACTGCTTAGCCATCCAGTGCAATATTTTTAAACTGTATAATAACAACTGAATACCTTAACATTTACTTTTTATGGCTAAATTCCCAAATCCATTAGTTAGTATATTCTGAATCATAATAACCTGCAAAACTAAAGCAACAGCGGTGCTAACTGCAGGTTAATACCACTGAAGCTGAATGATGCATGAATGCAAATTACTTCTGAGCTCTTCTCATAACTGTGTGCAGAAAAGGAACATAGCTTTTAAAACTGAAAATAAGTAGGTTGCAAAGTATGGTTCTTTTTGCTGCCTTTTATCCCCTTATGTTCTTCCACCCTTTCCCTTCTCCTCCTCAGGCCCCCTCCTCTTTCTCTATTCCGAATGACCACTCCACACAACCCTGGCACCAATGCAGAAATTGTGGGCCTAACTCTGAAACCTTCCCTCATGTCAGGGGCCTTCTGACACCCATGATACTGCTTATATTAATAATAGCTAAAGCATCATTACTCATAAAATAAAGGAGAGGGGAAGGGGGAGGAGAAAAACACAGAAATATAGAAATTAAAAAAAATTAGAAGCCCAAGAACCAAATATCATCTCTGTACAGACAAACAGCAATTTGCCTTATGACTTTTAGTCTGGCAGCTTTTCACTTAGCTATTTTTCAGTTTCTAATTATGCTGTAATGCTAGTAGTAGAAGAATGGCATTGTCTAACTGGCTGATATAGGATATCTAAGTTTTAGGGTGACAAGTCCCTCCTTGTGGGAAGTGAAGCACAGTGGGCTCCACACTGTTTAAACTGAATGTAATCCCAGGGCATCTTTACGTGTGCTGGGGGGGTGGGGGGTGTTTTAATTACAGTATTTGCAAGAGCCACTCTAAAGCTCTGCAACACCACATGTATTCAGCATCCCAAGCTTGAAAATGGTGGCAAGGGCACTTTAACTAAAATTCATTTGATGAGCTTTAGTTAAAGTGCCCCCACCACCATTTTGAAGTGCGGGGATGCTGAATACATGTGACACAGAGGCTGCTGAAGTGTGCTAATTAGCATGCATTGGAGCAGACATCTGGGATATGTACTGGTGTAATGGTGGTGGACTGGAAGGGGTGCAAGCACAACAACTGCTGAGTTATCTCCACTTCCCCTTTGTGCAGAGAGGGAAGCTAGAATGGTCTCAAAATCACCAACTTGCAGAGCTTGTTAGGGACCAGGGATGAGATACATTATTTTGAGCTGGTGGCTTGAAAGCCACATACAGGCAATGGAGCAGAGCAGCAGTTTTATTCCAATGTCCATGGAAAGGCTGCATTGTATAATGCACTCCCATGCGTAATAGGAAGGGGAAAACAAATCCATTCCTCTTCTGAAGGTCCTTTGCACAAGTGGAGAAGCTGAATTAAAGCCTAAAAAGAACAGTTTATACAATGAAGCCTTCGAATTTCCAGAGTTAAAACTAAGAAGGGGAAATAAGGATGTCTGCTTATTTTTAGGATCTATTAAGCCAGAATAAAAAAATTAAACCAGGGTAAGGTTGTTTTGAAATACAAAGCTAGCCCAATTAAAAGCCACATGAGAAAGAAAATGGCAGGAAATATGGCACAGAAATAGTCCGGCAAAACATTAACTGCACAAAAGAACTGGCTAAAAAGATGTCGTTTTCCCTCCTGACCCTCCCATAACTCGATTAACATTTCATTTTTACGATCCTCTACATCTCCAGTTCAGTTTTCTTTGGGGATCCCAATAGGCTTCACTCCTGATGCCCTCCTCTTTTCCTTCTACACATGGGATCTGCAAAATTTTATTTGCAACCATGACTTAACTGCTGTCTATGCCACCGACTCGGATCTATGAGTCTCCTAGCCCTGACCCATCACCATCTATCCAAATCCAAAATTTCAGCATGTCTCATTGCCTGTGATTGTTTAGTTCTCAGCCTAAGGTCAACATGGGCAAAAGAGCCCCTCATCTGGAGAAGCATTCTTTGCTCTCAGTCACTTGGGACAATACCACGATCTGTCCTATCAGTGAAGCTCATAACTCAGACACCATCTTTGTCTCAGCTTTTTTCTAAATCTTCCACACAGTTCTTCAATTTTGCTGCTGCTTCTTCCACAATGACTTTAGGATCTGATATTTCCTTTCTGCCCACACAATTTAAAATGCTAATTTTAATTTAAAGTCATATGATTTCCTCTTATGACTACTGCAATCAACTTTTTTGACCTTGATGAATCCCATATTGCCCCACTGATGTCCGTTAAAAAGCTGCGGCAAAAATCTTATTCTTGGCCCAACACTATCATCATTATGCTCTCTCTCTCTCTCTGCATCTGTCTACTTTTTCCCCTTTTACTGAATCAAATACAAATAACTTTACTTTCAAGGCCCTTTATGGCCTAATTCCACACTGCATGCCATTTCCTACCTATCATACTACTGTGATGCTAATTCCTACCTTTGTTCCACCAATGATGCAAACCTTCACCCTGAAATTCTTCAATAAATCTTCTTTTTGTTGTTTATTTTATAAAACTTGAAAACCATTAGGCAGCTGCTATGCTGTGACCATTATTTCTTATGTTAACTAGCATCATCTCCTTGTTGCATTGTAACCTTCCAGTCCATTTCTCGTACCTTATCTTAGACTATAAGGCTCAGATTGTCTTTTGTCTCTAAGGTGACAAAAAATTCCAGCCACTTAGAGATTTCATAGACATCAAGGCTGGAAGGAACCTCGGGAGATCATCGAGTCCAGCCCCCTGCCCAAAGGGCAGGAAGTCAGCTGGGGTCATAGGATCCCAGCAAGATAAGCATCCAATTTACTCTTGAAGGTGTTCAATGTAGGTGCTTGAACCACCTCCGCTGGCAGACTGTCCCAGAGCTTGGGGGCTCGGACAGTAAAGAAATTCTTCCTTATGTCCAGCCTGAAACGGTCTTGCAGGAGTTTGTGACTGTTCGACCTAGTCATCACTTGGGGCGCTCTGGTGAACAAACGTTCCCCCAGATCCTGGTGGTCACCCCTGATAAACTTATAGGTGGCCATCAGATCACCCCTGAGCCTATGCTTTTCCAGGCTAAAGAGTCCCATGTCTGTCAGCCTATCATTGTAAGATCTGTTTTCCTGACCTCTGATCATGCGCGTGGCTCTCCTCTGGACTCTCTCAAGCTTCTCCACATCCTTTTTGAATTGTAGAGCCCAAAACTCGACGCAGTACTCCAGCTGCGGCCTCACCAAGGCCGAGTACAAGGGGAGAATGACGTCCCGGGATTTGCTCGAGAAGCATCTATGGATGCAAGCCAGCATTTTGGTTGCTTTATTAGCCGCAGCATCGCATTGCAGGCTCATGTTCATCTTGTGGTCAACGATGACCCCCAAGTCTCTTTCTTCTGTAGTGCTATCCAATGTAGCACTGCCGAGCCTATAAGGATGCTGCAGGTTTTTCCTCCCAAGGTGGAGAACCTTGCATTTTTCGGTGTTAAACACCATGAGGTTCTCATCTGCCCATTTGCTGAGCTTGTCCAGGTCAGCCTGGATCCCCCACCTATCTTCTGGCATGGATGCTTTGCCCCAAAGTTTGGTGTCATGGGCGAACTTGGCCAGTCCACTCCTGACTCCAATGTCCACATCGTTAATGAAGATGTTGAATAGGATGGGTCCAAGGACAGAGCCTTGAGGGACCCCACTGGTCACAGGGCACCACGATGAGTGACTGCCATCAATTACAACCCTCTGGGTCCGACCATGGAGCCAATTTCCCAGCCAGCAGATCGTGGTGGAGCCAAGGCCACAACTGGCCAGTCTGGCCAAGACGTGATCATGGGATACCAGATCAAAAGCTTTTGCCACACATTTTCCTATCAAGGCTTGGGGGAACAATCTTACTCTATTTTTAATATGTCTATGACTCCCGTTCCCTCAATGGGCCCAGTGTGCCCATAAAGAGTAATCCTATTCTGCCATCGGTACAGACAGCTCTCTCACAGTGGAAACAGGCAGCAGACGTCCTTGTGAACCTCTCTCCGGATGATCACATTCTGTCCAGGGACACAGCGTTCTTCTCCTCTCAGTGGGGCAGATTTAAAGGGTTGTGTCATATCGATATTCAGCTTGATTCAAATTGCTAGGAGGGGAGGTGCACTGCTGGGATCCAGCTCACTCACAGGAGATACCTCACAGTGTGCCTGACAGACTGCAACATTGACTTTAATGTAAAGTAAAAGGTGAGAGGACAAGGAGGAGCTAGTTGAGTTAGTGCCCAATATTTGCACAATTGCTTACCGGTTAAGACAAGACATTTACCCAGCAAGTGAAAGACCTGGGTTCATGTTTTCCTCTCCTGCCTCATTATCTTGAGGGGGTATGAGCCCACAGTTTCTACTTCCCGGGACACTCCTCTCTGCCATACTGAAGCTATTCAGCACATACAGTTCAAGAGGTAAAAGAGGTCTCTCTCCCCCCTTGGGTCTGAGCAAAAGATTGGATCAATAAGCCCTAAAAGCTGGCAAACCTAAGTGAAGTCTCATCCCGTTAATCTAGTAATGATCATCTGCTCCAGGACATCTGACTGACTATCAGTTATATGCATAATTTATAACAGACCCACAAAACTCACGCCGAAATTAAAAAAAAAAAAAGATCTTATTTTTGGTTCCCCAACTTGAGACTCTCTGACCATTGTTTTAAGCTTTGCAAACATGAATGCTCATCAAAATCAGGCCCAAAAGTCTAAGTTGGGCACCTGAGACTAGAGGCCATTTATGAAAACTTGTCTCTTAGAATGGTCAGATTCCATAAACACATTTGCCTGTTTAATAACAGAGAGATGATCTGCATGAAAAAAATTGCTCTTCAAGTGATGTTTAAAATAAACGAGTGAATTTAGGGGGAAAAAAATTGATAAAAATAGTAAGCACTTATACCAGCAAAATACTCTACAGTTATTAATTAATGATCTCGGTCATCTCTAATAGATTGCGTTTTTTTTTAATCTGTCTTTTACAGATGAAGAAAGCAGTTTCAGGTCTCAGTTATATTTTTATACTTCATATGTTTATAATCATGGAAAGTTCCTAGTCTTAGAGCTTTCTCCAGCCTTAAAGCATATTACTTCACAATTTGTAACAATATTGTTATTTACAGATATTGTCTTAAGTATAGCTCCACTAGAAAAAGAATCTAAATTAAAATGCTAATTAAATAAAAAAGAATGAGATCTTCAAAAGTTCTTATCATATTAAAGTCAGTGGAAGTTAGCATTTACTGTAATGGAAGCACAATACCAAACACTTCTAAAAATAAGAAACTAAATTGCTATTTGTTTTATTTTACAGAGAAAATATTAATAATAAATATAATGCAATAGTCATGGCAATACATTTCCATACTGACCTTGCATTTGGTAGCTATATGGAGCCTGTCCTGGTTGAGGTGTGCTAAAGCTTGTACCATAGCTTAGAAAGCCTGTCTGTCCAGGTGACTGTGATTGTGATAATCCGCCTTCTGTCTTGATGCCTGCCCACAATGTACCTAAATCAGTTAGTGGACAGCAAATCTATTTGTTCATATTCAAACAATGATGGAAAATAAATCACATAAGTGACAGTGCTTGAAACATATATCCGGTACATGCATTACAACGGTCGTTCTAAATATGTACCTGGTGGATGTGATAAGGTTATGTCTAAATGCACATAAAATGTGAGTGTTTTAGTTCAATACTGATTATTAAAAATGAAAAATAATAATAGAAACATATATTTAGGAAGTTGCGCTTTCCAGAAAGGCATGTATTTTTATATTATTTTCCTGCAACACTCTCAGAAGTTAACTTTTCCACAGTTCTCTGAAACTGAGCAGAAGGCAGAAACTTTCTTTATAGATGTAACCATCTCCCCCTCCCCCCTTTTCATAACATCACAGTTGAGATTTGCATTGGTTAACATTTATGACAATTTAAATGCAGGACTGTTGCTACTTACATAGCTCCAAATTCTACAGAATGCATGCATTTCCCTTATAACAGGTAATTAAGATGGCCTATTAGCAAAAATGTGCTATGCACTAAAGTAATATTCTATAAATTATATACCATGTTTAACCAATACATCAAAATAGCTATAATGGACACTAAATATGTCTTAGACAATCCCTCAAGCTAAAGGGGATACAGCACTATCATTAATCTGCACTAATGACAAGAAAATCCATTATAAAACCTGTTCTAATTTACAAAATTCGGTAAAGGGCTAATTCATAGCCCACTGAAATCAATAGAAGGACTCCCATCAACTTCCATGGGCTTTGGATGAAGTCTTAAATGACTAAGCAATGAAATATCTGCGAATGAAATATCAATGAAATGTGCATTATTTAAACACTAATTTAATTTTAATGTTTAGTGATATTTCATAATGTGCTACCTTTTTAAAGTAGTCAGAAATAAAATCATAACATATTTTGAAGAAGAACTTAGAATTCATTGCAACATTTTATGTTCACCTCTTTGTTCAGAAACCACCATTATTTGGGGTACATTATAAAAATATGGGCTAGTAGCATTCTGTTGTAAATGATTATAGCATACATTTATTTACTTCATGGATCACATTTTAAAAATTGGACTCCTGTGTGGTATGAAAGGAGAGAAGTGCACTTGTAAAATGTGCAAGCATATGCTCCAAATATCTTTTGTGACTGCATATTTTTCATGCATAGTTTTGAAACATGTAAAACTGTGGCCCTGAATTTTTTGCTTCATAACTATTGCTGCCATGTTTGGTAATTGTCAAAGCAATTGTACTTAAATAAATTGTTCCCTTTACACTCTCTTTTCTCTTCTAGTTCATCCTGTACTTAAATCCTAATGATAAACCTGACATTTGGACCTACTATGAAATTCCTACCTTAAAATGTTTGTGTCAACTATGCCTGCTGCACTTACATCGCTTAATTCAAAAGATCCTTGAAATACCCATCAATTTTTTTTTCAAAATTTGATTAAGCTGAATTCAAATTTAGAAATCTCAGCTGTTCAAGCCTCACCTTCTTATTGTGTGGAGAAAGCATGTCTCTCAGATTGCATTTTTCCTAGAAGCATGAAGTTAGAAAAAGGATTTAAGAGGAAAATAGCACTGAGATTCAGCTTCCCATCTGACTGTTCTGCTAGCCTTCAAGGAATAGAAGGAGGAGCTTTTCATCTCCTCAGATCCAACACCTCTGTCTGTTCTACTTCACTGCATCTTCACTTATCAGCTCGTCATGCCCCCTTGCCTTCTCTTTTTCTCTGAACTAGCTCAGACATGAGGAAAATGTATGTGAGTCTGGGAAGAGTGGAGGCTGAAAAGGAGCAAGAAGACGCTACCAAGATCAAAAGGGAAGAGTAAATGAAGCCTTTTCATGATATCAGTAGGTAGGGGTGGAGGACCTCCAGAAATGAAAAACTCCACTTGCCAGCCCTCTCAGCAGCTTTGCACATGATGTACCAAGGCCAAGTGCTTGCTAGGTCTAAAATGAGCTGTTATTAGAGGAAACGCTATTTGGGGCACTCCTGTCATGGTCTCAAGGTAGCTACATGACTTCTGGTTTGGGACAGTGCCTGCAGAGCAGGTATAGCATGGCTCAGTAATCCACTTCCAAGTGCTATGTGAGGTGGTATCTGCAGAGTGTTCAGTAAGTTCTAGAATCAAGAGGAAAGAAAAAAGATGAAACCTAAAAAGTACATTTTTCTCCTTTCATATTCTGCAGGCCATGTATCTGACATTCTGCTCTCCTTTTGTGTGTTGGAACCCTTAGGCATGGAGGGAAATAAAGAGAGTAAACCAAACAGGGATGTACTATGCAGATGTGGAAGGAGAACTTGGCCTCTAAATATGGCTTCACCAATATGTTTCATGCTAATGAGGAGTCCCATAGCTTGCAGTGTGACAGCTTATGTGACTATAGTCTATATGAGAGGGGCTGAAGGATGTGCTTTAATGTAACCATGCGTAAGAAAGCAACTCTCAATTACAGACAACACAGATTACAGGGGGGCAGCTGAAGTGGGGAGGTAAATTCAGGCCCCACTTAAGTCACCTGGCATTTTGCTATTGGCTTAAGCAGGATCAGGATTTCATCCAGCAAAGGAGAAAAAAGGAATAACCAAATGCATTTCCCAGGCTCCCATACATAGACAAGGACAGGATCTCAGTAAGAGAAACTCATAAGAAAAAAGCTTTATTTGCACAAAAATATTTTTTAATATATTATATACATATTAATGTATTAATTCTAAAATGTAATGTTTTAGATGTTTCAGACGTGAAGAAAAACGTTAATTTTAGAGAGTCACACATTGGCAATAGAGATCAACATGTACTCTATAGGAAAGACAGGTGGAAAAAGCAGTTGTAGTAGGTACAGTAATACTACCAGCATCTTAATGAAAATTACATTTTGCATAAATAAAGGAAAACCATAACAATACATAACTACATCAAGTGGAAGTATTTACAGGGTCCTACATATTTCAGCTGTCGTAATGACAATCAACTAGAGATGGAATTATTCAGCCTAACATTATTTCCTATTCTAGGCATAGGGAACATCAGCTCATACTGATAATGTCTTAACTACCAGTATAATGGGTAAAAGAAAACTTCTGAAGTGTGTTCTCATATATTACTATATTTACTGGAATACAAGATGAGTTCCCCTGCAATCAGCAGGGGGGAAAGTCCCTTGTCCTACATTCATATACAAGGAAACCACATTAAATATATAGTCTATCTTCAAATTGCTGTTAAAAGTAGGGTGTGCTCAGTACTGGAAACCAACTGTGAGGTTGGTCAAATGCAGCCAACACTAAGCATGACTATAAAAACACATAACTTGTATTGGGCAAACATGCTGATGGGAATCTACCATGAGGATAGGTCAGCGCAACCCATTTGAAGAAGATATACAGTAGTGCCCCAGTGCAGTCCCCCTCAGCACCTACTCTTTTTCAAGTCATAGTGAACCACTGCATTGCATTCATTTAGACTTTGTCTTTACTCCTACAGCTAAGCTGCACCCTTCTCTCCCATTTCCAATTACTCCTATTTCTTCACCAGCCTTAAATATCTCGCAAACATCACCAAATGGGTCCCCATACAGTTAACGCAGAATACCTCTGTCACCTCCTCTCTAAGCCTGCTGCATACGACTAGTGTGGCCTTGCCCTCCGTGAGACAAAGTTGCTCTACACCTCATTTGCGTACAATTTTTGGAACATCCTAGGACTCATGACAAGAACACCTGGTTCCAGTCATGAGAGGGGTCGAATTAACACGTGGATCCTTTGTTTGGGGTACCTGGAATAAACACCCAGATTAAGCAGTGCTGAGCTGTCAGATCACCATGGCTTAAAATGCTGTCGACTCTGGTGGGGCCCAGCCCAATGAACTATATAAAATGAGCTTTTCAACTTTAGGCTAATATCATACATAATTTGTATTATATATAAATAGGTGTTATATAAATAATATATAAAGTAGTAGTTAAAAGTGTATTTATGGAGTACCTGTGCTAAAACTTGCAGCAGTTTCCAAAAAAGTAAAATACATCAATTCTAAGGGAACTAAAGCTATAGGTACTATATGCAAATGACTGAAACTGTGTATTTCAAGGTCAGTTTTTTCAAATTTTGCTTTACTTCTGTGTGCTCGGGGAGGTAGGATCTGGCAGTAAAAAGGGAGTAAAGGGGCTACTTGACCCCTTCCCCCCCGCAAATTTATTTTCCCAGCGTAGCAGGGGAAGGGGACAAATTCAAGACAAGCCTCCAATAATCAGATTCTATATGTGAAAAATTAAATCTAACTTATAGTTTCCATATATACAATCTAAGTATGAAGGGGGCCATCTTATATTCAGGATCATCTTATATTTGAGTAAATATAGCAATACCATATATATGGTATATATACATATATTACAAAAATATATCCCCAGAGACATATGGATCATATATTTTCAATATACTCTAAAAAGGTGCACATTTCATACTTTTAATGGTTTTTCAATGATGAAATGTTATGTAGGCATTAGACAGTCTAGTAATATTGCAAGTGGCCAGGTTGGGTTAATAGGTGCTTGGGATTGCCTAAAATGAAGAAAAAGTAAGTTATTTTTCATGTTTTAAATCTGCTGCTTCTATGAGGTCTTTCCCTTGAGATATTACCTTGACCACTTCATTTTCTGCAGGGGACTTGTCAATGTTACATAAAAAATTACATCTGTTCAATTTTTTTTCTCTCTTTGCATTGTTTTTAAAGCACTAAAGACTTCCAGAACATCTGAAATTAAACTCTGGAGGTCAGATCTTTAGCAAATATAAATCAGTATAACTTGAATGATTTCACTGGAGCTAAATTAATTTGTACTAGCTGAGGTATAAAGACCTTTATTTATCATTTTATCCTTGTATGCAGTTGGAGAGCACAACTCCTACTGAAGTAATAGAAATTGTATGTGTGTAAGAGAAAGAAGTAGGTGCTTAAATTTTCCTTTTCTCCTCTTGTCTGCTTCTATCAACAGTGATACTTTTATTAACTTCAATTTATAGCCTTAGTTCCTTCTATAAGTAGTATTCAAAAACAAGATAAAAGATAAAAATGGTGTTGTATAGGAAGTTACGAGACTTGATATAGAACTACCTTCATTGCATTTGTCATGTAAATTAGTCATTAAACTACAGTAAATACATTAATGTAACATTCCTTGTTCCAAAAGGGAAATTACATGCAAGATTTTTATTATTAGCATGTACATAAATAGCTATTCCATTAAATACTAAAGCTATGCTTTCTAAGGGTAACACAGTCCTCTACAAAAATGTTTACCTCAGAAATAAAATAATACTGATGTTGACTCTTACCATACGAAGGGATTCCATAGGGTTGGCCTGGCTGTGGATACGTGGCATAAGCTGTAGCTTGTTGCATCCCTGTAGTAAACTGCGTCTGCCCATATGCAGCCATAGTTTGTGAGGAAGGGGTAGGAAGAATATGTGGGTATGGTCTGCTATTGATTACAAATGATAAAAAATAGGAAAGCCTTTGAATTAGAGACAGACAAGCAAGTACCTGTACTATGCATTAAATAATTCGGCTATCTGATTAACCATGCTCATAAGATTTTACGAGAGAAAAAAACTATTACAATTCATGCAAAGAATAATAATGTCAATAATAAAAATAACTCAGTAAGAACTTTTCTAAATATTCTTTCAAATAAACTCTTAAACTAAAAGAATACAAATCAAAAACTGTCTCATGAGCAAGCTTTGGTTTAAATTATGATTTAACAGATGGACCCAATTATGATTCTAAATGAAGCTAAAATCTGCCTATTTCAATTATTATTACCATTATTTTTTATTATTATTTAAAAAAAGATGTCATACTTGGAAGGATAAATCTGTGGTGGAGAGAACTGGTGTGTTTGTCTTGGGCTGAAACCACTGCTTCCAATAGCTGCACCAAAGAAAAAAGAAAGCACATAAAAGTGTATTTAAAACAGAAAGAAGGTCAATATTTATTTTTTGCTAACAGAATATAATTAACTAAATTATGACTAATAATCTTAACTAGACAGTAATATTTTAACAGTGACTGGTACCAGAATAGGAGTACTCGATATTAAACGGCCTTTCTGTTCAGTTACAGAGAAATAACTTAATTCTTTGCTTGCATGCAGATAATATTTTTTAAGGCAAACACATTATTTCCAATAAATGCCAATGAAAACACTTTACTGAAAGTGTTTCCTTCTTATTTTCAGAGGATTGTGATATTTTAGTGTAACATTTTATTAACTTTTGGAATATTCAAAGACCTGTATTTTATAACAGTTTTAAGTATGTTTCCTATTGAAAACACATGGACAGTTACAGAGCATGTGCCTTTTTTCAAAAAAAGTTCGGTAATACATATGATATATTATACCTACTTGTGATTTTTTCTTGCACTATCTACTTATAGTATACTTGCAGACTGTGAAAACCTTTAGTATTTCATAAAGATGCCATGATGAAATAGCAGATGAAACACTTAAGTGTGAGAGATGAAGAAGCTAACCTATTTTTATTCCAGAAGTTCATGCATTACCGGTTCTAGATACCCATTTGTGAGTCCACAACAATCACTGCTAACACAGGAGTTTTAAATAAATCCATTAGAAGAAAAGCTTTTGACATTTTAGGGCATCAAAGAGAAAGGAGGTCAGATATATTTGCTTAGGTTGGGTCTTATGTCCCCATCATTATTTGCAGATGTACCAACAATAAAAGCATTTTTCTTTCTGATTGCTATTTGGTTACCGTTTTTACTTTATGTCCCAAGGTCAATCTTGAATCCCTTGCTGGGAAAAGGTCAATTTCAGGTGCTGAGATCTCTGTAAAAAGTCTTTCCTGGCATCAGAAAATACCATGGCCTTTTGTTAAGTGCTTAGGAACAAACAAGATATGGGCAGTACAATTTCCAAAGATAGTCAAACCAAGCAGATTCTTATTCTGTAAGTCGGAAGTGAAGACATTTGTTTCAGTACTACAAGTACATAGCTATTTCTATAGGCATGACCATTAGTGAGAAAGATAGCATAAAGAGAATTTCTCTTCTCATATTTTTACATCAGCTGTTTCAAGTAAAATGTAAGTATACCCCAACTCTACAAATTTATATTACATATGCTTATTACAAGAGTCTTGAAATAATTTCCAGTCTGTGTTCTCACATACTGTGCTTTTAATCACCTCTGAAAAATAGTGAAAATAATTAAAGTATCATCTTTCACATAGCAGTTTAGTCTATTAGCTAATGGAATTAAAGTCTTCCAAGGATTGTTAAGGTCCATATGAGGGGCTCAACTGTTCTTTCTGTCCAGGCTCTGTTTGCTACAAGAACGACTGTCAGGAAGCCAATTATAGCTCCCTGATCTGGTGCTGGTTCCAACATCTGAATAGCTATTATCTGCTGTGACTCCCATCAACATACCTTACATCAGCAGACAATCAATAAAGCAGGGCTCTGTTCTGACATAACGCACATCTCACTTCTTATAGGCTTCATGCGTAAGAGGGTTAGAGATGAAGGTCTGGTATAGGAACCAACTTTGCTGTGTTTATACCCATGGGCAGTTACTCTCTGCCAGAGAAATCCATCCCCTTCACAGCATTTGAGGACCTCAAATAGGGTGAAGGATAGTGGTAAGTCTATCCTTACTGAGTTCAAAACTGTACTCTTTGATTTCTAAAAATATTTTGGGTGCAATCTTTGGTCAAATCAGCATAGATACCTGTGGCCTATATCAACCAAGGCACAATATCTGGTCAATTTTAAGTGGATCTCTAAAGTCAACACGTATCTGTAACAATACATAGCCCTATTATACCTCCCTGCAAGCATAGTTGTAATTTGTATATTTGAAAGTGGGTCCAAATTACAAGTAAGAAAGGCAGAAACACACAGGCTAGGGACAAACATTATACATAAACTGGTTTAAGTGATCAAAAACTGGTTTAGACTTATATACAGAACAGATGTTGAGTGTACACAAACCAGTTTGAAAATGGCTGAAATCAGTTTGAGATAAACCTGGGTGAATGTAGTATCAGACTTAACTGATTTGGCTCAAGCCGGTTTATGCAATGTCTGTCCCAGATCTCGTGCTGGTTTAGGATAAACCAGATACCCCCAGCATCCCACCATGCTTTCTGGGCTGGATGGGACTCTCTGCTCCACAGCAGAGTTGGCCCCTCCCCTCTGCTCCCTGGCTGGAGCTCCGGCAGAGACCTGCAGA
Source organism: Crocodylus siamensis (assembly GCF_052110815.1). Taxonomy (NCBI): domain Eukaryota; kingdom Metazoa; phylum Chordata; order Crocodylia; family Crocodylidae; genus Crocodylus; species Crocodylus siamensis. The sequence continues at coordinate 200,800,147 of NC_143397.1, forward strand.
CACAGCAGGGTCTGCCTGGCTTCCCCCTGCCCTATCCAGTCTTGCTGCTCACTGTTTAAGCAGGAGTCCCCAACCCCCCAATCTCCCAAAGCACAGACCCCAGCCCCAAGGATCCCAGGCATGTGGTATGCTAGCTAATACTGAGAGGTGTCTGTGTGCATCTCTCTCTCTCCAATTTCACTAGGACAAGTAGACAGAACAGTGACTAGCTATTTGGATCTAATTAACAGGTCAGCTGGTAAGCTGTTTAAGAAGAGTTTGAAATAATGGAGAGAGACTATTGTTTTGCTGATGAGGTGATAATCACTGTTATCAGCCCCCTGCTGGCTTGCTCACCTGTCAGTTTGCTGCAGACAGTATAAAGAAGCAGGGAGAGGGAGATTGAAAAGCTCCGTATCATCAACAGATGCACGCACTGCATAACCCCCCTTGCCTCAGAGGGCTAGCAGGGGGGCTGGGGTCTGGCAACACTCCTGCCCTTTGAGCAGCCAGAGAGAAAAGGCCTGGGACTATGCAGGCAGACCTCTCTAATCAGAGGTCCTGCGGGGGCCTGGCCACGCTCCACCATCAGCTCAGTACTGTACAAGGGAAGGGATGGCTGCTCTAGTGCCCCCTTCCCCCAGCTTGTAGCCTGAGCTACAGTAAGCCTGAATTTCCTCAGTCCAGAGAGAATGCCTGTCCAGTTACAAACAGGTTCAGCCTAGCCAGGTTAGACTAACCTGCAAAGACTGAATCAATTCAGGTTCAGGCTTTTTGAATGTCTGTCCCTAGCCACAAAAAAAATTGGAACAAGGCTGAATTCAGAAATTTGGGTACAAAATCCATAGATAACCCTTTCTATATCAGGGATTCCTTAGCACAAGTGGAAAACAAATATATATGTTACAAGGAATGCCCGGAATTCAGTACAATCATAAAGATGCACTGGACATCCCCAACAACTTTACAAATTTGCAGCTGCTCCCAGTGACTGTGTTAATCTAGGATTGTGTTAATTTTAGTACCATCCCAGAAACTTGAAGCAACAAGATGTGATCAAATATTCATCTGTGGCTCCCCCATCACCAGACTTCCAGGATATATGTTATATATGATCCTGGAAGTCTGGTGATGAGGGAGCCACAGATGAACATTTGATCACATTTTGTTGCTTCAAGCTGCTGGGATGGTACTAAAATTAACACAATTCTAGATATTTCATCTGCCCTTAAAGCAGATAGTTCCATACTGGGACCCATACCCGGCTAATGGGGACTACTGTCATATCAGAGAAGATTGCCACATAGAAATTCACTGATTGCAAAATGTTATATTTTGCTATATTGGAAAAGTAAATCCTACCATACTGGAAGGAAGGTTTTGTAGGAAAGGAATGCATATGATAGAAGGCAAACTCCCCAAAGAGAGAATGTCTTAGAACTTTAAGAGACTTGAAGATAAATCTCACTGCCCACCATTTTTTCTCCTGCAACCTACAAATTTCCTTGTGCTTTTTTTAAAGTTTCTCATTTAGTTTTGTTTGATGTGCCATAAAAATCTTTGTAACGGCTGAAAATGACAGTTAATACTTGGAAATTCAAGTACTATATGAAAATCTCAGTATACTCTCATTTCTACTGTACAGTATATAAAGCCTCTGAGCCTTTGTAGGAGATGGTGGCATTTAAACTGCATAAATATAATAAATATTTTTATGAGCTTTCTGCATTTAAGCATATAACATTTGTTTGGCTGTAGTAAGAAAAATAGACAAATATCAATAAATTATAATATGAAAAAGCATGAATGAGGAAAAGTCTCACTTTACCTGCAAAACACACAAGTGTATGAAAATACAGAGATAACTGCCCTCAGAAAATGAAACAATTAGTTTGTGTCATAATTTCCCAAGGCGAACTCTCATTGCAGACACCAATGGATATCAATAAGGTTGGTTTTGCATTCCTTATTCAGAAAACATTCTTTACTAACTTAAATTGTTTGAACAAGGAATGCAGGATCAGGCCCAAAAGAAGGCAGAAATTGCAAAATTAGCACAGCCTTTTATTCTGAATTTCTTAAGACTACATTTAGATTGTAAAGGGATAAAAAAAAAAGATAACTGGAAAAATGCCTTTATTTACTCCTTACCTGATCCTGAGAAATTGTCTAAAGACCCGTCTGCTGTAGTAGTAGCAATCTCACTGCTGCTCATTGGTTCTGTTTTAACTAGAAGTATAAATAAAATATATTCTACATACACCTAATATTTGTACACATATACATATATGTGCATGCATGCATGCGCACACACATGCACGCACACACACATAGTCACAAATAGAATTCAAACAGAATCTATTAACAAATATTTTAAATTCTTTGTATGCCTCTATTTTGCATTTTATATATTCAAATGATTTTTAAAAATCTATTTCTGTCCCCAAGAAATAAAAGCCACTGTAACAAACTAGAAGATATAGTTCTGGACAATAATTATGTTGAATCACAGTGCAACTCTGACTCTTCTTAATCCAGAGACTCAACAGTCTATAAGAAGCTGTATTTCAATAAGCAGAGAGTTGTTTTTTCCTAGGCTGAAGAACAAAGTTTTCAGCAGTGATCTGAATGAAGCAAACACTGAAAATTGCCTTAATAGGCTGGTAGAAAATGTATTCAAACTGTTTTTGAACCAGAACCAGACATAATTTTTAAATGCTGAAATCTTTGATTATTCAGAGAATGGACTCCCTTAAAATTAACAAAAACCTAAACTGTTTCTGTATTAGATTTTTGGCCAAAAAAAAAAAAATCTAAATTTTTCACTGGGGAAAAATACTGTTGTTCTGACCAACTCTAATTTCTTCCTCAAAGTGGAATTTTACTCTCTAAATGACTATGTAACAACAGCAACTTATTCTGCAATGATAAATACACAGAGGAAATGAAGTCATTACTAGTTACTTTGTTGCCAACAAAGTTGTTATTATTTATTCCAGTTTGTAGTGCAGACACAACACAACACAACATTTTTGGAGCAGGGCTTTTTCTGACTCATTCTTCCTCATGAATCAGTCAATTAAGCTCTCAGTTAAGAGACAAAAGGGACAGACTGCCAGTTACTCTAATCCAGCCTCACCAAAGGTATCACGTAGATGCTCAGACTGAGGCAGGGGTGAGAAGTGGCCTTAAATTAGCATGTGTACTAAAAAGATTAAAATATAAAGTCAGAGCTTTGTATAATAATTTATTAAGACTAAACAAGCTACAGAGTGAGACTACAAAGTTCCATTTTTTACATATTTGCTGTTAATAGTATACCTCTCACTAAGCAACTGCTGGATATCTACAGCCTTGATTCCTACTGATTTTGCCTAGGATTTAGAATTAGCATTGGCAGAAAGCCATATGGAGCTTGTAAACTGAGCATGACAGAACACAAAAGGAGTGTTCCTCTTCTGATTTTCACGTGTGCCTCTCTCTCTGAGACCTTCTCTATGTTTCTTCATGCCAGGAAAGGTAGGAGCAGTATATGCATAATGTTCATATAATTTATTCAAAGGACAGTAACTAGATTGACAAACTGATTTTTGTCCATACAAACTGCAAGCTTCTCATTTATGACACTTGATCTTGGTAAGTAACCTATCCCCAAACCCCTTCAATATTTCTACTATTCCTAGCTACTCTCTTTTCACTCCCATGCAGGATTTTTCAATAGTAGAACAATAGTAGAGCTATAGTTCAATGTACAACTAACACTAGGGCTCTTATACTTAATTTTATAGCAAACTATAACCCTATTTGAAGAGCTCAGAGTGAGGAAAATGAAAGAGTAGAGCCAGATTCAAGTCAATTTTGTAGGTGCCTTACCTTTCAAAATTCCTAACAGAATTTAGGAATCTATCTTACAAGTCATCCAAGATGGGTCCCACTCAAGGAGTGGCAAAATTGTTAGGACCCTGGATTTGGAAGATACAGAAATCTAGAACTCCCTCCTCTGAAAGACTACAAAACCTGGCACCCTCCTCCATGATCTCTAGGCTGTTTACATTTATACTTTAGACAGTCATTGATTTAAAAAAAACCAAATAAAACAGAATCCCTCCCCCACAAAAAACAACCCATAAAAATAAACCTGGTAGCAGGTTTCTCAGGGAAAAAAAAAAATCAGTGGTGTACTGATGGTGGGGGCCCTCTAGGGAGTACTCAGTCCCCTGATGGCACTTCCAGGCTCAGTGATTGGCCACTGGGGGACCCTCCCCCGCTCAGTGATTGGCTGCCAGGGGACTGTCCCCCACCCCACCGGGCAGTTTGCCACAGGGGGAGAGGGGGAGGCACAAATGCAAGCATCAGCCCCTGGGCTGGAGAGACCTATGGTACACCACTGGAGAAAATTCCCTACAAAACTGCACCCCCCACCCCCCCAAAGGGAAAACTGGCCTACTAAGTTGTATTCTCACTTCTTTGCTCTCTGCCTGCCTTGATGAATCTTGCACTCTTGACTGTTCTGTGGCTCAGCTTTGCCTAATCTACATTATAACCTGGTAACTGGGGTCTTCTTCTGGGAAGTGAGAAATATAAGTATCCTCAAGTGGAGGATGACCTAGAACCCAGATCTGCCTGGTTAGCACTACTAAGCAAACGGTATCAAGGTAGAGTGAGGTACCTCCTCACTGCATCTTCAGAAGCACAATGACAGAGCCATTTAAAGTGTAGCTTTGAGTCAGATACTTGACCTCGTAGTGATAGCAAGAGTCAAACACAACCTCATTGGCAACTGGTGCCTCCTGAGTGGGAGTGGGGCACTTGTCCCCCCCCCAGAAGCTGGCAATTCCTGGTGGGCACAATCAGCCATGGAGGGACCATGGGGATTGCCTCTCCTGGCACCCTCGCTCTCCAGCTGGCACTCCTGGAGGGGGGCGGAAATGTGCACCTCCCCGGTGCACTGCCTGTGTATTGCCACTACACAGCCTCATATCCATTGTTTCCTATTGAATAGCTCTTTGTTTCCTATTAAATAGCTCTAGGAACCTCCTTCCTCAGCATCTAGACTTACTGGATTCTTCTTGGGAGGTAATTAAATTTTTCCAAGGGCTCAATAGGAATTCTAGGTGTCTACCTTTTCCCTCCTGAGAAAAGATACCCATATTTTAGATGTGGGAAAAAAATAGTTTTGGTCCAAACTGACCTGCCCAACACAGAAACAGGTAGAAACAAAATCCATGTCTTCAGAGTCTCAGCTACTGGACCATATAAGCTCTCTGCACAACATACATGCATCACTCCACAGACTATAAAGGAGTGTCAGTCTGTCCCTCTCACCATTCTGAGATTCTTCCCAGACTAATTTTCATATTGTTATGTTCATAGAAATGATACTGGATGGATTGTTCTCTGACTGGAAAATTGGGTGAAGGAAAAAAAAAAAAAAGGAGGAATCTAGCTTGGGAGTTCCAACCTGTAGAAGCAAACTTACAGGAATTCTACTACCTCTAAGCACTTCCACTTAAATGTTCTGTTTTGTGTGAAATAGCAAAGCTTTCTTTCCAAATGTCTGGGTCACTGAAAACCTGGCATCCCTAGCAATTTAAAAGCCTTCCATAGTCTAGACCTAGCATCCCTAACAATTTAAAAAGCCTTCCATAGTCTAGAAATGCATGGTATCATTTCTTCCAGACAATCTTTTTCAGAGAAATATTCATTTTTCAATTGGACAAAAATGTCTGGTCATTGTGAACATAAAAACCTGGTTCACATCTACTGCCTAAAGTGTATCTTGATGTCATATTAACGGGGAAAAATTGCTCAATTTTCACTTTGTAGTTTCACTTTGTGTGAATTATTAGCAATATTTTACTCTAATAATTTTTAGAGCTGAATTTTTTTTAAGTTTATAAAACACAGAAGCAGTAATGTAGAGAACACACAGGAGCTACTTTGTCAAAGCAGGAAATGAGACACTAATTGATGACGGAGGAACTCAAATATTTTGACACAAACTGTTCCATAATTTTCTGCAGCACATCCCATATCAGTTGTATATGCTTTCTGCATATATGAAAACAGAATAAGAAAATGAGAGTCCAGAGCTCCTGATCTGCATACATGTTCCTAACTAATTCACAAATAAACTTTACTGTGCCTTCAGCACAGCTTGGAATAGAAGGTGCAGTTACAAGGTATGCAACTCTGGCAAAATACCACTTCAGTGATTTTTGTCTATCAAGTGAAAATACGGAGATGTCCAAGCAAGCAAAAGCTTGGAAAGGCACAATACATTATTCTGTCCATAACAGGCACAGTAGCATCCTTCCTTATAGCATATAATGCCTTTTCCCTGTTGGCTAAGAAAACATTTCCTAAACGTGCACCAGAGTTTAGTTTTTCTTTTTTCTCCCATACATTAAAGTATCTGCATCTTGGTCTAAGCTTTCACAGTAAGCCACTAGGATATCATAGGAATTGTTGCCACATCCATACAATACATGTGTTGAAGTTTTCAATGTGTTCAATTGTGGGAGAAAATGGAAAAAGCGGGGAAGACTGACAGCTTCCTTTTATACAGCTTAGTGGTCTCAATGGAATCTTCTGAGATGAAGTATTATTCCTCCTGCTATGCAAAAAAGGGCCTGATTCATCACTATGTTATCAAGTTTATATGCTGGTGAAAATACAAGTGGCATAAAACTGCAGCTACACAGAGGTGAGGTAAATCAAAGCTCAGGGTGTTAGAAGTTAGGAGTTCTTGACTGAAAAGGTCCACTGCTAGAGAGCAGCAGCATTACGCACAGCTAATATTGATTTTGTTTATAAACCAAAGTAGAAGCTGTGCAAATGTGAAAACAATGATGTCTGGGCCCAACATTTTTTGTCTTTCTTCCTTTATCATTTCTTACATTTTTAGTCAAACTGAAAAAGCCAAAAAGACAACAAAGAGGACAAAAAGCCCAAGATTATTAGCCAAAATAAAAAGTCCAACAGGTAAGCTATAGATAGGTAGCATACATTTGAAGTTCTAGGCAGCTGCATGACATATGCAAGAATGGGAAAATACAGCATACAAAAACCCAAGTTAACAAGACTGCTGAGATGGAACTAGAGCAACTTTATATTGAGCTATGTTATTTGAAGAGATATGTTTTGAAATATCCAGGTAATATTGTGCATATTTCTGCATGGATACTGCAAAAGATGTAGTAGGATTACAAATTACCTTTCAAATCCCACAAAGAACAACACTTATACACACATAATCTAATGCTTTATATAGTTCATTTGCCAAGTAACAACATTCTAATTCAACATCACCTAAGAAACAAAGAGTACATAAAAATGGGAACTAGAACATACTAAACACTTTCTAAAATGTATTCTTACATACAGAGTTGAGTGTTCAACTTTTGGCTAAATATTAAAATCTTGTCTTTAACCAAGGAAAAAAAAAAAAGAAAAAAAAAAGAAGAAAAATAATCAGTGTTCATGGGAAATGGTAAGGTAAGGTAAGAAACTCAAATATGCAAAATCAAGAGATTCTAGAAGTTATGCTAAGTTACTTAGGAATCTACTTACTTAAGAAGTTATGTTACTGTAAAATTACCTTGAGCATTTTGCATAGACTGTATATCTCCTGCTATAGACTGTATTATTACATCAGTTAAAATTTATATTGTACATGTTCTTAGCCCAAAGAGCTAAGAAGCAATTAAAGAATAGAAAATTTTATAATATGGCTGAATAAGTGCTGCAGTACAAGCCATAACTTCTGACTTCTTCACCTTTCACAATACATTAACATTAGCTTTTGTAGTTGAGATAAAGTTGTGATGCAGGTTCTATTAACGATAACATTCAATATGAGGAAATAGAATAAAAATATATATATCAGATAAAATTAAGGACCCTGATTTTGAATTCAAACATGGCCAATACCTGCTTAAGTCCATGTGATACCATTACAATCAGTTGGATTTTGTAAAATTAGAGGTGTATATACTCAATACTTAATAGAAATGCCTATTCTATCTTCCTGAGTTTTCCTCAAAGAAATATGCCACTTGAGAAACAAGCTACAATTCACAAAGAACTAAAAGTAAGGTTTTGAACAGCTTCACCAAATAATCTTCCTTTCTTAGAAGATGCCAGTGCCTTAAGAATGGGACAGTATTATTAATGGAATTTAGTGAAAATAAAATTTGCTAAACACCCCTATAAAATCTTCTAAAATAGGAATGTCAAAAGTATAGTCCATAGAGACCTATCATCTAACCCACAGGGCTGTCTGTGGGTCTTGGACCAGCACACTGTGGGTCTTGGTATCATGTGCCAGCATACCCCCACATGCTGTATACGGTATGCAGAGCCTGTCTGGTGAGGGCTACATACAGTGCAGGAGCTGGAGCTGAAGCTGGTGTATGCACTGGGCTAGTCTGAGGCACACATTTATGTGGCATCTGCACCAGACCAGCTGTGCACACTAGGTCTGAGGCTGGTCTGAACTGGGCCCAGCTGCATATGCCAGATCCACTGCACATGGCTAGTCTGGCATGGGCCTCACACACAGCATGCACCCTAAACCAGCCCCATGCGTGGTCTAAATCCATGGGGTCTGGATTTAACGCATGCTGCACGTGGTGTGCAGTCAAAGAAGTGTGCTCTATGCAGCGTCTACACTGGAGAAGCCCTGAAAGCTAGATTTAAGGCCGATCTGGTTCAAGCCTAAAGACCAACCCTGTGAGCCAGATCCAGCACACAGAGCCAGCCCACTGCAGGTGCCACATGCAGCACAGGCCCCAGACTGGCCCATAGGTTGTGTACAGCATATGCCCCGGGCCCACCCCATGAGACACGGGTATGTCCAGGGCCAGCACATGTTGCATGCAGTGTGTGAAGCTGGAGCTGGTGAGTGCTGCAAGCAACACACAGGGCTCATCCTGGGCATGCACTGCATGTGGCACCTGCACCAGACCAGCCTCATGTGTCTCATCTGGCCCACAGGCCCAAATGAGTTTGACACCACCATTCTAAAGTATCATCACAAATAAAGGAAAAAAAATAATTCATTTTGTATTTTCCCGTTGGGTGTCTTTGACAGCCTCACAATTGTTTTGTACCATAGATTCCCATTTTTCTAATTTTATTTATTTTCAAATTTTATACTTGAAACACAAACTTTAAAAGATCTACTACTTTACAGTTCCTGCCAGAACAGCCTTGCTCTATTTTATCAGCTCTCCATCCCATTTTAAAATTTTATCTCAAAACAGCTCTTCTTTTCTTACTTCATAAGTTCCCACAACTTCTCTTACATATATTATTTGCCTCTGCTGTTAGGTAACCAGAGGTATTCTCATGTCCAATTTTTGATAGATCCCCTGTATATCATACTGCATCATTTGTTAAATGGTAAACCAATAAATATTTAGACTTTCAACAATGAAGTATCATGTCTGAACTATGCGCCCAACAAATCAAAAGTTCATTTGAAAACTAAAAATCTCAAAGCCATTCAAAAATCCTGTTATACTGTCTCAAATCTAAAGTAGTCTTCAAACTAAAGTATTGTTTTCAAACTATCATATGACCTGGAAACCAAAAAGGACCCGCGCAACATTAGTGTAAAGAATCAGATTATGAAATGGCATTAATTCAGGTGCATGTCAAATAAGGGTACAGACAGACATCACAAGTGTATTGATACCAAAGGAAATGGATACAAGTTATTAAGATGCAGTTAAGTCTATGACATGCAGGTATAAAACTGTAGCTAACTGCTCTAACTTCAATCCTGCTTCATTCAGTGTCAAGGTAGGCAATGTACTAACTTTTATTGCTACAGTCTCATGCAGCCATAACAGGATAAGTGGAACAGCAACTGTGTGCTACTGATCAATAGCTCCTCCTCACATTTTGAAGAGGCTAACACATATGTTTGTTGATTCCCTCAGCTGAATGTTACCTTTTAGTTTCCTTTTCAGAATGTCAAGCAAAGGAGCATCAGAAATGCTCTGGAAGGTATTATTTCAATACTGGCCTGAAGCAGCTGGCTCTAAGGCTAGGGACAGACATTCAAAAAGCCTGAGCTTGAACTGATTCAATCTTTGCAGGTTAGTCTAACCTGATTAGGCTAAACCAGGTTACAACCATCATACATCCCCTCTGGACTGACGAAATGCAAGTACATGCCTGCAGTGGCTCAGGCTGGAAGTTGGAGAGTGCTAGAGTAGCTCTCCCTTTCGTTCCACACTGCTGAGCTGAGGGTGTGTGTGGCCAGGCCCTGGCAGGATGCTCCGATTAGGAAGGGGTTTAAACCCCCAACCTGACCTGCACCGTCACATGCTTTTCCCTGCTCACTGCTTAAGGAGCAGGAGTGTTGCCAGCCCCCAGTCCCAGGCTAGCACTCTGAGACAAAGGGGAGGAGTGCAGTACATGCATCTGTTGGTGATACAGAGCTTTTCAATCTCTGTCTCAGGCTGCAAACCAGCAGGGGGGGGCTGATAAAACTACAGTGTTATTAGCCCACTGGCAAAACAAAAGTCTCTTTCATTAGTTCAAGTTGTTCTTAAACTGTTTTTTTCCAATGAAGGAACGGAGGGACATTACCAGCTAATGGTTGATTAGTTCTAAAAAGCCCTAAGCCGACACTGTCCTGTCTGTTTTGTCCTGTCTCCCAGAGTGCAGACTGTAGCCAGCACATGGTATGCTAGCTAACGCTGAGAAGTGTCTGTGTAAGGCAGAAGGAAGGGGGGAATACCTGCTTGATCAGGGAGTGGTGGTGGTGGGGGCGGGGAGGACAAGGGGAAACTCAGGCAGAAGCCTGCAGTCTCTGCTGGAGATCCAGCCAGGGAGCCACAGGGTGGGGCCAGATCTGCTGTGGAGCAGAGTACCCAGCGCAGAGAGCATGCTGGGATGCCAGGGGATTCTGGTTTTACTTAAACCTGGAAGGGGTCTGTGACAGACACTGCACAAACTGGTTTGACCCAAATCAGTTAAGTCTGATACTGCACTCAATCAGGTTTATCTCAAAGTGGTTTCAGCCATTTTCAAACTGGTTTATGTGCATGAACATCTGTTCTCTTACAGGTTTAAACAGTTTCTGATCACTTAAACCGGGTTGTGTAATGTCCGTCCTTAGCCTAAATGCTTAATTTGCATTAACACTATAGTCACAATAGCCACACTATAGCCACTTCCCAACACTGGCAGTGTAGAGACCTTGAAGGAACATGCAGAGTGATGAAAAGCCTCCTCATTATGAGTAGAAATTGAGCCACAGTATTTTCAAGTACAAACTCCTTTTTTAAAAAGTAATACATAATAAGGTGTTCATGCAAGTAACTGAAAACAAACACTACATTTTTACCGCTGTGGTTTGTGGGGTTGTCATTCCTGGCAACATAATGTATCCTGCATACACTTTTACACAATCTTAACTATACTAAGAGCAGTCCCAAAATTGGGGCTAATCCTAAATCAAACAACACACAATAGATTAAATTAAGCATATATATAAGTGTGTAAATAAGATCATACCCTGGGTACCCGATCATACTCTGGGTGCCCGATGACAGCTACCATAGCCATCATTTGAGGGCAGAAAATTGTGTTCATGTGTAAAGAGCCAGTGTAAGAATCCAAGGAAATCTCTCAGGATTCTCCCTTCACTGAGCTTTCCTTCTTTCAGGGCTGCAAGGATGTAAAAATAAAAGGGACCACCTGTGTCATCAAGTCCAATCCAATCACAGACAACCACGTCAGGTAAATTCCATGTATAAACTTATCAGCTTCATCAAACTCCATTTTAAAATCTGTTAGTTTTTTTGCCCCTACCTTTCCTGAGTCTTAGAACCTTTATTCCTTTGATGTTTAATAGAAGGTTCTCCATTTATCCATGCCCAGTTTATACCCATTTGTTTTTGTGCTAATATTATACTTTAGCTTTAAAAAGCCCTCTGGTGTTTAACCCTCTTCACTTCATGTATTTGAAAAACAATCATATCCCCATGATAATTTTACAAGACACTGAAACATTTCTATTACTATCCTTTGGTGAATCCAAGATAGGAATTAAGGTGCCATACTACACTTATTTGCAAAGAAAGGTCCCACCTGTTTAGTGTACCCTAATGAGTTCATAATGTCACCTTTAGAAATGTCATTCTAAAATTCTTTAGTAGTACTATTACCACTATCAATATGTAGTACTCTGAAATACTTAGAATCATAGAATCAAAGAAAAATAGGGTTGGAAGGGATCTCAAGAGGTCATCTAGTCCAACCCCCTGGCTTGAAACAGGAGCATCCCAAATTAGGTTATCCCAGCCAAGACTCTGTCTAGCCAGAACTTAAAAACCTCCAAGACTCCACAACCTCTCTGGGTAACCTGTTCCAGTGTTTTACTACCCTCCTAGTAAGGAAATGTTTCCTAATATCTAACCTAAACTTCCCTTGCTGCAACTTGAGAACATTGCTCCTTGTTCTGTCATCTGTTACCACTGAACATAATCTAGCTCCATCCTCTTTGGAATCTAGTGGAAGGCTGCTATTTAATCCCCTTTCAGTCTTCTGTTCTCCAGACTAAATAAGCCCAGATCCCTCAACCTCTCCTCATAAGTCATGTGCTCCAGCCCCCTCACCATTTCCACTGTCCCCAGCTAGACTCTCTCCAATTTGTCCACATCCTTTCTGTAGTGGGGGGCCCAAACCTTAACATAGTAATCCAAACTATGTCCTCACCAGTACTGAATAGAGGGGAATAATCACTTCTGTTGATCTGCTAACAGTCCTACCGATGCAGCCCAATATGCTGTTAGCATTCTTAAGTCAGCTCACAGAGGTAGTGAAGGCTAAGGATGTGGTAGTCATGGGGGACCTGAACTTCCCGGACATCTGCTGGGATGAGCAGTCAGCCAGGTCTGAACACTCACGTAGGTTCTTAGACAGAGTGCAGGACCTCCATCTAACCCAGGAGGTGCACAGCCCCACCAGGGGAGACGCCTTGTTGGACTTAGTGCTGGCCACGGGTGATGACCTAGTGAGGGGGCTGCGGGTGCTCGATCACCTGGGCGACAGCGATCATTGCCTGCTGGAATTCACCATCCAGCGCAAGGTGGCAAAGGCATGCAGTAAGGCAGCGGTCCTAGATTTTAGGAGGGCAAACTTCAGCGAGCTAAGGAGGATAGTTGGAGAAGCGCTGAGGTCCCAGAGGGGAGGGGAGCCAGGTGTCCAACGAGAGTGGTCGCTCCTTAAGGAGACGATCCTCCAAGCCCAAACGAGGATCAAAGGGAGCCTCCATGGTTCTCCAAAAGCGTCCGGGAATGTCTCCTTGCTAAAAAGGAGGCGTATACCCAATGGAAAGAAGGGGTCATCGCCAGGGAGAACTATTCTGCAGTTGTTCGGGGATGTAGGGGGTTAGTTAGGAAGGCCAAGGCAGAGATGGAACTAGGACTAGCTTCCCAGATTAAGGACAATAAGAAGTCCTTTTTTAAATACATAGGGGGCAAAAAGAAGGTCCCGGGTAACGTGGGGCCCTTGCAGGACGCGTCGGGAAATCTGGTCGTCACACCAGATGACAAAGCTAACATGTTTAATGATTTCTTTGCCTCCATCTTCCTAAGTAGGGACCAGAACAGCTACCTCCCTGCTGGCCCCCCCTCGGGCCCTGAGGGAGGCACACCGGGGTTAAGGGTTAGCGAGGATTTAGTTAGAGAGCTTCTGGAGGGGCTAGACATATTCAAGTCTGCCGGTCCGGATGATCTCCACCCTCAAGTTCTAAAGGAATTGGCCAAGGTCATTGCAGGACCCCTGGCACAGCTTTACAAGCATTCATGGTGCTCTGGAGTGGTGCTGGAGGACTGGAAGAGGGCCAACGTGGTTCCCATCTTCAAAAAAGGGAGGAAGGAGGACCCAGGAAACTATAGGCCAGTTAGTTTTACCTCAATCCTAGGCAAGCTGTTCGAGAAAATTATTCTGGCACACATCCAGGAGGGGCCAGCAGGGGACTGCATGCTTAGGGGCAACCAACAGGGGTTCATCAGTGGCAGGTCCTGTCAGACCAACCTGGTGGCCTTTTACGATCAGATCACCAAATCATTAGATGCAGGGGTAGCATCTAAATTTGTTGATCAAGTTTGCTGTTCAAATTTGCTAATGACACTAAGATGTGAGGGGACGTGGGCACACTAGAATAAAGCAACAGGCTACAAACAGACCTAGACAGGTTACAAGGGTGGGCGGATGAGAATAGGATGGGATTCAACACAGACAAGTGCAAGGTGATGCACCTGGGGAGGAACCACCGGCACCATACCTACACCGGAACTCCACTTTTGTCAGCACGGAGACGGAAAAGGATCTTGGAGTCATCATTGACTCCAAGATGAACATGGGCCAGCAGTGTGGGGAGGCAGTTGGGAAGGCCAACCGTACCCTGTCGTGCATCCATAGATGTATCTCGAGCAGGTCCAAAGAGGTGATCCTCCCCCTCTATGCGGCACTGGTCAGGCTGCAGTTGGAATACTGCATCCAGTTCTGGGCGCCGCACTTCGAGGGATGTCAACAGCATGGAGAGGGTCCAGAGGAGGGCCACTCGCATGATCAGGGGACAGCAGGGCAGGCCCTATGAGGAGAGGCTACAGGACCTGAACCTGTTCAGCCTCCAAAGGAGAAGGCTGAAGGGGGGTCTTGTGGCCTGTTATAAACTAGTCAGGGGGGATCAGCAGGCATTGGGGGAGTCAATGTTCCCCTGAGCACTTCCTGGAGTGACCAGGAATAACGGTCACAAGCTGGCAGAGGGTAGGTTTAGGTTAGATATCAGGAGGCGCTACTTCACGGTCAGGGCGGCTAGGGTCTGGAACCAACTTCCAAGAGAAGTGGTGCAGGCTCCTACCCTGGGGGGTTTTAAGAGGAGGTTAGAGGAACACCTTGCTGGGGTCGTTTGACCAGTGCTCTTTCTTGCCATGGCAGGGGGTTGGACTAGATGAATTGCTCAGGTCCCTTCCGACCCTAGAAACTATGAAACCTCATGATATTTCTTTTGGTACGACGGTACAATCCTCCAATTTGCCTAGGTCTCTATGAATCCTAACTCTACCCTCCAGCATATCTACTACTCCCCCCAGCTTGGTGTCATCTGCAGACTTGCTGAGGGTACACTTCATGACATCTTCCAGGTCACTGATGAAGATATTGAACAAAACCAGCCCCAGGACCAAGCCCTGGGGCACTCCACTTGATATGGGCTGCCAACTAGACACTGAATCATTGACTACCATCCTCTGAACCCAATGATCCAGCCAGTTTTCTATCCATCTTATAGTCTATTCATCCAACCTTTACTTCCTTAACTGGCCTGTGAATATGCTGCGGTAGACCATATCAAAAGCCTTGCTAAAATTAAGGTATACCACACCCACTGGTCTCCCTACATCCACAGAGCCAGTCATCCCATCAAGGAAGGCAATCAGGTTGGTCAGGCATGACTTGCCCTTGGTGAATCCATGCTGGCTGTTCCAAATTACCTTCTTCTCCTCCAGTGAATTCCTCCAGTGAGGACCTGTTGCATGATTTTTCCAGGGACTGAGGTGAGGCTAACCAGTCTGTAGTTCCCTGGATCCTCCTTTTTCCCTTTCTTAAATATGGGCACTATATTTGCCCTTTTTCAGTCACCACAAATTTTCAGAGATAAGGTCAGCAGCTCTGTAATTACATCAGCGAACTCCATCAGCACCCTTGGTTCACCCCATCTGGCCCCACAGACTTGTATATATACAGCTTTTCTAAATAGTCGCCAACATGTTCTTTTGCCACTGTTAGCCGCTAACATCCTCCCCATACTGTGCTGCTAGGTGCAGTAGCCTGGAAGCTGATCTTGCCTGTGAAGACTGAAGAAGTGAAAAAAAACATTAAGTACAGGTTTCCCTTGCTTCATGCTGTGCAAGTATTCCTGGAAAATGACATATAACTCGAATTTGCATAAAGGGAACCCAGTCTACAATATAAAACATAGGGATATGTTCCAAGACCTTGACTGTACTAACACTCAGACCCATTTCTACTACTTTTACAAGACAATTTTGGTACTCACCAATAGCAGATGGTATGAACAAGCACAGAGCACTATCATAATGGGGATGGCAACTACAGAAACACTTGTCGCAGACAACAAGCAATGAGCACAGATCCACACAGGAGACTACATTTTGGTGTGTGTCACTGCCACAATGCACCCCACAAAGCAGCTGACTGCAGGCTTTCACCACACTGATTGCATAAGAGTGAAATTATCTCGCATACAACAAATTTTTGGCATAAAAAAGGTAAGTGCATAAGAGCGAATTGACACATACAGAACCCACATAAAGCGAGGGAAACCTGCAGTTCAGCCTTTTCTGCATCATCTGTCCCTAGGTTGCCTCCCCCATTCAGTAGGGAACACACGTTCCCTGATCTTCCTCTTACTACTGACATACTTGTAGAAACCCTTCTTGTTATCTTGTTACCCTTCATATCACTTTGCTAACTGCAACTCCAACTGTGCTTTGGCCTTCCTGACTTCATCCCTGCATGCCTGAGCAATAATCTTCTATTTATCCCTAGTTGTTTGACCAAGTCTTCACTTCTTATAAGCTTCCTTTTTGTGGTTTAGCTTACCGAAGAGTTCCCTGCTAAGCCAAACTGGTCTTCTCCCATACTTGCTTGTCTTCCTGGTATGTATTTACTCATCTTTACATACCTACATCTTGTACATATTTACACATCCACCTGAGTATATACAGGCTTTAAAGCGGGCATGTCCTCAAGCCAACAGCAAAGTAGTGTGTGTGTGGGGAGGAGTTGGGGGGAGACAATGTTTTGGTGATTATGCTATTACCTTAACATATAACTAAAATAATATTTTAAACAAAAAACATTTTGATGAAGACAAGTAGGATCAGGGCAATAGCATCTAGGGCTACCAATCAACTTTTAAATCAGAATGTTTAGTTGAAAAGCATAACCAAAGAAGCAACATACATTTAAAGCTTCTGAATAAAGAACAGAAGATAACGGTAACAGTTAAGAGATTGAATTTTATAACAAAAGACCTTTGGTGTTCAAAGATTTCCATGTGTCATTATGACATGACAACCATGAATTGTTACCTCTTGGTTACAAACAGATCGATCGAAGGATTCCCATGTTCAGCAGAAGAAGGTTTATCAAAGGAAACCTAGTTGTTTTATTGATCCTCATCCCACTCCCCTCCTAAGTGCTAAAATGCCTTTTAAACTTATCAGAGTACCTGGCTTGTTCCAGGTAAAGTCATCACTGGATAAAATGAACCCTTGCAGAATCTCAGAAAAGTGCATATCTCTTTGTGAATAAAAGACTGTTAGTTTTGATTTTTCTGCTTTTAAACATCACTAGCAAAGAGACTTCTGACACATCCCTTCAGAGACCACTATCCAACCCAATCAAGCTAACTGTGAAGAAGCTTTTGCTCATATTTTAACTTTAGTTTCTCTTCCTCTGGTCTGACCCACATATCTTTGTTCCATATTCTTTGTTGGAGGTAAGACAGTTAAAATATTTATCAGGAGTGTTCCTGGATCTATTCCTCCATCATTTGGACAGAACGGATGAGATGATTTTTGGGGTGGTGATACCATTTTTTTTCTTCCTATGATCTCCACAGAGAACGTGTTTGTGGACACTATTTTCTCTACAGATAATGGTTGATATATAATTCTTTAAGGTCTGTGTGTAACTTGCTAGTATTCTTTAATCTTTCTAAACAAGGCTTAGATAATAATGTGCAATGATACAAGCCCATCCTTCAATGAGCAAAAAAGATTCTCCTGAATACCCAGCTAGAAACCCAAGAGGGTCTTCAGCCAGAACATGACGAGCTAGGTAGTGAAAAACTAGGACAATATTTAATTTGAACATGTATCACCAAGACATGAAAGACAGAAACGGAATGCCCAAAGCCTGAAAGGCTGCTTATATGTAGAGAAGAATTTCCCTTCCCTCTTGGCCAGGCTCTAAAGTCCAGGACTGACCGACTGAGCTGGAGTCAAATTCGTTCAGATTATGAATAATAGCATTAGTTAGTATTCTCATTGTGCCAGTATCAGGAAACTCCCTTGGTTGATCTAACAGTCTCCTAATTAAACAAGGCAGCACAATGACTTCCCTGTTATTTCTGTTGGCTCTAGAATTAGATGATGTTTGTAAACCTTTGAAGTATATTATACAGTCTTTTGAAAGACTACTAAATCAAACTGTTCTGGTAGCTACAGACTCTCAAGAAGCATGGGTTTCTGAAGTTGCTACGTTTCTGTATTCAACATCCTCTTCTACTAAGAGAGGAACTTCTAACTCAAGTCTGTTATGTAAGGGTCACCAATTTCCCATGTTCACCTCCTGAACTATGAAGGAAGTATTACCCCCAGAAGGTAATTTGCATGCAAGACATTTTTATCCATCATTTTGAAATAGTGGTACCTGATTTGTAGTTTCTGATGAAGCTACCTCCATTTAAAACCCAATTTTAAACATCTCTGCCATGCATTACCACCCTCAAACAAATCTCCTTGGAATGTCATATCCTACAACCTGGAAGTTTATTTGGCAAGTTTGGAAAAGGAGTTTTATTCAAACAACAATGTTTGAAAAATATCCCAGAAATTCACCTTTTAAATAATTTTCTTAATTTGGTTGGAAATCTCTGAAATGGCTTCACCTATAAACTTAAAACTGATTTTTTTTGGCTTGTTTTAAAAGGGGTGCGTTTGGAAAAAGGGAAGGGGTGAAGGAAGTATTTGAGAGACTATGAAGAGAAGATTATGTTTTCACATTTACACAGTGATATGTTTATACATGTGGATTCAATATTCCTAA
This sequence comes from Crocodylus siamensis, assembly GCF_052110815.1. Taxonomy (NCBI): domain Eukaryota; kingdom Metazoa; phylum Chordata; order Crocodylia; family Crocodylidae; genus Crocodylus; species Crocodylus siamensis. The sequence continues at coordinate 200,819,008 of NC_143397.1, forward strand.
CATCAGACCTTGCTATCAGAGCTGCTGGATCAAGCCAGAAGGGCAGGGTCAAGGTAGACTACAAGGAGAAGCAGAGGACAATTACTTAGGAAGTGAGGATTTACACTCATATGGAAGAGTATGAAAGCAGCGCCCCAGGACTTCTGAACAAGGAAAGGCAACAAGAAGGTTCTTGGGAAAGAACACAAGAGCCTGGAAGAGGAACATAGGAGCCTGGCAAGTGACAGAAGGAAGAATGGAGGAAGAAGTCATAAGTTTAGGTTGTCTAGTCATCTACTTCCTTCCCAGGGAAGCATGAACAATATCATGGATTGTCAAGGAACCAGAATCCAGGATATACCCCAGAATCCAGGGTATATTTGCATAGGTGACTGGACTGGATCCATTACAATCTTTTCTATCACATGCTTGTCTTCCTATTCTCGACTAGGTAGGTCTTGACACTACAATGAGACTGTACTCCCTCCCCAGCTAATTCAATTTAAACTGTTCTCATACTGAGGTAGATGTTACTGCATCAGTAACACTTGTTTTACATCTTCAAGATTTTCTTTAAAAGGTTTAGAAACTTTATGATATATAAATGGCAGAAAGTCTGGAAATGGAACCAAAAACTCCCTCAGTGCTAAGGTGATCATCATCCTAACATCAGTCAGTAATTTTACAAAATTATACAGAATGGTTAATTTGTTAGGGGTGTGTGAAATGGGCCATATTAAATTCAGATTTGGCCTGAATTGGAGATAGTGTTTCGATTCGGATCACTATCCCCAATTCAATTTGAAGATTCAATACTGATTCGGAGAATCAGCAATTCAGCCATAGACACAGCTTTAAATGTTTTTTCTACATTCCTCGAGATACCAGGGGCAGCTCATGAATGCTCCACTGCTGGGGTACATGGAGCATCCCACAGGAGCGTGGGGGTGCTCCCCATGTGCTCAGTGGTGAACCTGGAAGTGGACCAGAAGTACTTCCAGTCCACTTCTGGGTCTGCTGCTGAGTGCATGGGCCCCCCCTCCCCATTATCCCCCCGGCTCAGCGATCAGCCATGGGCGGACCTTGGGTGCCCCCCGCTAGATCCAGGAGGCAACAGTCACTGATCTCAAGTTTATTAAGGAGGCCATCCTTGATGGACTGGCCCAGGCTAACATTCTAAGGGATAGCCAGCACGGGTTTGTTGCAGGTAGGTCTTGTTGGACCAATTTCATTTCCTTCTATGACCAGGTGACCTATCACCTGGACGAGGGAGAAGAGATTGATGTCATATATCTTGACTTCAAAAAAGCTTTTGATCTGGTATCCCACGATCGCCTCTTGGCCAAACTGGCCAGTTGCGGCCTTGGCTCCACCACGATCCGCTAGCTGGGAAATTGGCTCCGTGGTTGGACCCAGAGGGTTGTAATCGATGGCAGTCACTCATCATGGTGCCCTGTGACCAGCGGGGTCCCTCAAGGCTCTGTCCTTGGACCCATACTGTTCAACATCTTCATTAATGATGTGGACATTGGAGTCAGGAGTGGACTGGCCAAGTTCGCCCATGACACCAAACTTTGGGGCAAAGCATCCATGCCAGAAGATAGGCGGGGGATCCAGGCTGACCTGGACAAGCTCAGCAAATGGGGGGACGAGAACCTGGTGGTGTTTAACACCGAAAAATGCAAGGTTCTCCACCTTGGGAGGAAAAACCTGCAGCATCCTTATAGGCTCGGCAGTGCTACATTGGATAGCACTACAGAAGAAAGAGACTTGGGGGTCATCGTTGACCACAAGATGAACATGAGCCTGCAATGCGATGCTGCGGCTAATAAAGCAACCAAAATGCTGGCTTGCATCCATAGATGCTTCTCGAGCAAATCCCGGGACGTCATTCTCCCCTTGTACTCGGCCTTGGTGAGGCCGCAGCTGGAGTACTGCGTCGAGTTTTGGGCTCTACAATTCAAAAAGGATGTGGAGAAGCTTGAGAGAGTCCAGAGGAGAGCCACGCGCATGATCAGAGGTCAGGAAAACAGATCTTACAATGATAGGCTGAGAGACATAGGACTCTTTAGCCTGGAAAAGCGTAGGCTCAGGGGTGATCTGATGGCCACCTATAAGTTTATCAGGGGTGACCACCAGGATCTGGGGGAACGTTCATTCACCAGAGCGCCCCAAGGGATGACGAGGTCGAACGGTCACAAACTCCTGCAAGACCGTTTCAGGCTGGACATAAGGAAGAGTTTCTTTACTGTCCGAGCCCCCAAGGTCTGGAATAGTCTGCCAGCGGAGGTGGTTCAAGCACCTACATTGAACACCTTCAAGAGTAAATTGGATGCTTATCTTGCTGGGATCCTATGACCCCAGCTGACTTCCTGCCCTTTGGGCAGGGAGCTGGACTCGATGATCTCCCGAGGTCCCTTCCAGCCCTGATGTCTATGAAATCTATGAAATCAGGGGACATGGGGAGGCCCCCAGAGCACTCCCCTGTGGACATAGAAGTGGACCAGAAGTGCTTCTGATCTACTTCTGGCTCTGCTCCTGGGCACACTGGGGAGTCCCTGTGCTTCTCACACTGGGGAGTTCCCTTATGCTCCATGCACCCCACCATTGCAGTATTGACAAACTACCCGCTACCTTGAGGTATGTAGAAAAAACATTTAAAGCTGTGGTTATGTCCAAATCGCTGAATCTTTCCAAACCTCTGCAAATCATTTTCAAGGGTTCTGATTTGATTCAGAGAGATTAAAGGGTCTCCTGATTCATTTCAGAGTCGGCAAGTCAGCCACTGAATCTAATCAGGAACCAAAGCTTTGCACAGCCCCATAATTTATCACAGAAATAAAATTAAAGATGCATGTATTTCTCAATTAAGGGATTAAATTCCAATACATGACCAAACTAAAAAGTTAATCCCTACAAAAGGCTATTTTTGGTGCCACATAAGACTGTTAAAAATACAACTTGAAAGCTCAATATATTGTATGCCTACATCATCATGTAATCAAAACATATCACAGCACCAAAAAGACCATTTAATTTCTACAAAAGCTAAATGTTATTCTACCCCGCAGACACACTGAACTTTGTAAAACAAGACTGGAACTACATATTTAGTAAACAATATAAAAATTAGTGGCATTCTTGAAAAATCTATATCCCCTTTCATAACAAAGAAATGGAAAGGGCTGAATGGAGAGTGCAAGTCAGGTAGGCTGAAAATTAAAAAGAATGATGACAATGAAGAAGCATAGAAATCTCTTCACTTTTCATTGTCTGACTGATTTTTTTTTTTAACCTGAAAGAATGTTTGTAATGATTTTGGATGTTAACTTGAATTTACTGAAACATATTTTCAAACTTGCGTCCATTTAAAAAAAAAAAAAGATTTCTGTTTGTCCCTTATACATTCTAGATAACCTTCAGCATATGTAGTTAATAGAAATTCTATAATAGGCAGCATAGCTAGGCATTTTCCTCAGAGTTAGCTTGATAATGGTAAGGAAGTCAGGGAGGCGTAACATGATGCCTGAACACCCTGGGCAGCAGCACTGCATGAGCTGCTGACAGAATGGTGGCAGCCATTTCTATTCTCCCTCCACTCCCCCACAGTTAGGACCTGGGGCTAGTTCCCTGGTCATACTGGGAAGTTATCTTCCTGAGGCTTCAAAGAGTAACCAGTAAAGTCCTCAAATATAAAATACAAGCTCATGATAAACCCATTGTTGGTGCTTCCTTTTGAACTCATGAAGGTGGATTCCAATTCCCCAGGCTTAAAACTATTTTTCTAACAGCGATCTCCTTGTCCAGGAAGTTTTAGCCATCTTTGTCAAGGGATCACATCCTGGTTTACATCAAGGCAAAGTAATTTACAGATTAGAATGGAGATTTTCAAAGCCACCAAACATACTGAAATTAAGGGTTCCTTTGAAAAATTCAGCCTCTACTTGTTATCCATTTTTCCCACAGAGGCATTTCCATTTCTATAGAAACTTCTGTTCCTTTTTTCAGATAGAAGCATATCCATACATTTAATATAAATGGGATGCAAGAAGTTAAGGGGGAAAAACAGACTACCTGTTTGTTCCTTTGGGTTCAAGACAGCAAAATGACAAACATGAGGGGCAAAGGCTGCAGTTTTCTGGGTAAGCTAGTTCCATATCAGTCATTAATATCAGCTGCAAGAGACCTCCTGAGGTCCCTTCCAACCCTAATTTTCAATGATTCTGTGATTCTGTTTCTACTTTTTGACTATTCATGGGACATGATACCCATTAACTGCTAGAATTAGCTACTTGATTTAGCAGCTTATTTCAGAAGTGTAGAAGACTGTTTACTCATTTCAATCCCTTCCCTGTATCCAACCTGCATTTTTTTCAAAGCTTGGCACTGACTGAATAGAAATAGTACCACTGATGAAAAGTAATTTCTTACAAGAGAACTTGAGGGTCTTTTCTTAAGTTTCCCAGCAACAGCCTTGATATACAAGCTTTTCTCCTACAGGAAGACACATATCCAGGGATCAAGGTCCTAGTAAAGGACATGGAAGACCCACATTCACTTCCCTGTGCTGCCACAAACTTCCTGGGTGACTTTGGGTAAGTCACAAAGTGACAGGTTTTTTTAAAAAAATGGTATTTTGGCTTTTATTAAAGCACAATAACAGCTCTTCCCTTCATCACAGGGATGTTATGGAAATAAATACTTAAGAAGATTGCGAGATGTTCAAATGTTGCAGTAATAGGGGTCATACAGGTACACCAAGACACTCTATTCCTTTCTTGGAATGCCTTTTCTTAACCTTTTCAGAAAAACATTTTAGTGCTATCACCACACGTATTAGAAGCTCCCTATTTAAGCAAGATCGGTCCTACATATCCCTTTATAGTGGATATGTAGGATAGGGACAGGGAAGTGAAGTTCTAATTCATGTACTGGCTTAGGGAACTATGCTAACTAGATTGGCATAGGGGAAACAGAAGAAACCAAGTGAATCAATCAGAAATTACTTTTGGCTTTGCCTTAAACATCCTCACCACACATGCACTGAGACAATAATCTCACAATCCAACATTAATTTAAAGAATACTGCTTTGATTTATGGGAACTAGTGTAATTTGAGAGAGAATGTCACAGAGGAATTGGTGTCTGCAGCAAAAAAGAAGTCAGACCTAATCTAAACTCTTTATAAGTTTTTCTGGATGAGTTAAAAAAAGTCTAGCTGCTCTATCAGAAGCAAGTAAACAGCAAGTGGGTATTAAAATGCAATTTCTCCCCTTGCAATCTGCCTTAAAGGCATTCATGCTTTATATAATGGTTTGGCTTCCCTTTGTACCATTGCCTACTGTGCTGCTTTACAACAAATATAAGTGCCACACCATGTGACACTAAGCAGTCTGAAGGATTATATCCAAGTTGCATGCCGGGATTAAACAGTATGATTTAATCATACAATTAAATCCCTATTCAATGCTTTGAAAGTTTACCACTAAGTGTGAAGCTAAAACTATTAACTAATAACAGCCATATATCTACCAACCACATCCTCTTGTTGTACAATATCAATAAGACACATGTCCAAAACTGCACCTGACAAGAATTAATGAGCATTTGTTTGAAACAGGGACATTTTACCTTGGGACAGATTTTTTTTTTTCTAATTTATTGAAAATATTTTGCACCCTGAGGTATGGACTTCTGCCTAACTCACACAATCAAATAAAACTGAACACATATCTTTGTAATAAATGTATGACATGCAAACATGTAAACCTTGAGGCTCTGATTCTCATTTACATGAAGGCTCATTTACACCAAAGTGAAGAAGAGGTTCCTTGTGCTAATGAGAATGAAGCCCATTCATTCTTGAACAGCAATTTTCACATATTACATTTAACATGTGAAGATTTGATAATGCATCTCCATTCCACATGCAACAAATAAGCAAGCCACACATTATTTATACTAAAGCATTTTAAGGAAAGCAACTGCAAACAAAATAGAATGTAATTCTCTATAGTAGAATTTGCTCTTTAACCTAATCCTACTTCAGGAGTAAGAAAAAAAAGTAGTATGTCCTTAAAAATATAATCAATGGCTGAATACAGTGAATATTCTTTTTAAAATTAATTATCATTTTCCCAAGGTAAGCTAAATATATTTGCTGGATTCATGGCAAACTATTGCCTTCTAGTTCTTATGTAACTTCCACTAATTTAAATCAAAATGTTTTGAGTCTTTCAGATCAGAATTTAGCCCTTTGGTGTTATCTTATTCTAAAATGAATTAAAGTAATATTGCTTTCAGAAATTTTGACTGTGTGTTACTGATGATAACCAGCAATGGGAATTACTACTAGAAATGTTAAATGTTTAGACCAGAAACACTTTTCAAGATAAACGTTTTGACCACATCTTAAAATGCATGCTAATATTTTCGGTGCGTTCACTAGGCTATGCAAACCTGCAGTGGTCTGTGTACTAGTACTTAGCAACCAGTCTGCAGTGCTGAGCAGAGTCATGTCACCTGAAGGGAAATTCCAAACAAAAGAAAATTGTTGGGCTTCATCGCAGATTGTAAAAGTTATTTAAAAAACTTCATCTTCCTTGGTTAAATTTATTTTGAACGAGCAAGCCTTCAACATGTAAATTCTAAAGTCAGAAATAAACCATGTTAAAAATAGCTTGCAGTGGTTTAGTTTACATTCTTCAATAAAACTCAATATTATGCTTACTGACAAACACAGACATTATTTGCAGATGTATTCATTGAATGTTTTTTGACTGACATGGGTGTATGAAAGGAAACTATACATACAACTCGTTGCATAAAAAAAGAAAATTTTGAGATCCCTATGTTATCTTTGTGCCTTATGTGTACAGAGCTCTTATTTAGATTAATAAGTAGTCCGTATCAGATCAAAAGATAGCATGTGCCTCTCTCAGTTCAGAATATATCCTGTTCTGTATTGCTGCAGAGCCTTCAAAATTGCACAGCAGGTACAGAAACCAGGAAAATTTACAACAAAGTCTTTAATGATCAGTAAGGTTTTTACCCATAGTACTGATTAATAGGAATATATTGATTTAATGAAATGAGCTTAAGCTACTATTTTCATAAGTGTCTGAGTCCAAATGAAACTTAAATGGAATTTAAGTCTCTAAGTGCCCAATGACTTAAGAAATGGGACTCTGGGACTCCTGAAAAATGTTATGCTGTACCAAAGGACATCTAATAATGTTTAATGGCAGAAAAAATGCTGTAGACATGATTTTTTAAAATCTCAATTAAAATAGTGAGAAAACCACATTTTTACATAAGCATTTACTTTGCTGTTAATACTGTAGGTTTTTCTTAGAATTAAAAATGATTTAAAGTTCAGATTTACAAACCCTATTTTACAGTAATAGAAGAAAGTAAATTATACACAACTGTAGCACGACTGACTGTCAACCTGATATCCCATAAGCTATCCCAAACAACAGTCGACTCCAATTAGAATGAATAACAGAGATGTTTGGGGAGCTGCAGGGGAACAACATCTGTTTGATTGACAGATGTCTCTTCTGGAAGAACGCAATGCATGCTCATAACCTAAAACGGTTTGGCTGTGTTATTTATGTATAATTGAATACAAAGCCTGCCTTTACTGCAAGAACTACTCAAAGTACATTTATATGAAAATTCTTTATAAAACTGTGATTCTAAAATGCAGTCTTGCTTAAGCATTAGAAACTTTTAATATAGTTAGCTAACTTAATTTGGATTTTTTTATTGCTGAAGTTTTATTGCTGAAGTTTGTTGTTAAGGATGCTTTTCACAACTAATTATACAAGCAACTTAATAGCTCTATATACAACTAATCTATATAAAACTAAAGTTCTCTAAAACTATAATGTACAATTTGTAGGGTAGATATCTGCTCTATTGATAGCATTCAAATTTATATTGAGAACAAAAGATAGGCAGCTGCTAAGTTCACTGATTTTTGCAAACCTGAAAAACATAATATTTTACCATCACTGAATGGATTACACCTGTTTGAATTGTGAACAATCCATCTGTCGCAGAAGCAGACTTCAATTTTAATTAACCTACATGGCAAAATTTTCATAACCAGAGTCACCTGCACTTGCACAAAGTATGAGAAATAGTCATGAGCACTTTTAGTTTGCCTTTTTAGGTAAACACCTGTAAACATTTCCCTTTTTCCATCACTAAAATGAAAAATATTTTGTCAATGAATTTTAACTATCTTGTTTTCAGCAGTGCACATAATACTGACTCAGTGGATTCAAAATATGTGAAGGGAATATAAAACTGGTATGAGAACTATTGCTGAAAGCTGATAATAGTAACTACTGATAAACACTGAACATAGCCTTTATACATCATATTACATAAAGATACAACACCTAAAATAGTAAAATATTTTTCTCTGTATATCACTTACTGCCTGAATGATTCATTGAACAAACATTTGGGACAAAATAAAGGATGAAACAGACAGAGAAAACAGTAGCTCACCTTCTGTGCCATTGGGTGTCATGGAATTATTATTTATGTGAGAATTATCAAGTTTTGGACCACTGGGGGATTCGCTACTACCACTTAGTCGGCTATGCGGGCTTGCTAGATCCTGCATTTCCATAGACCTGAAAACAAAAAGCCAATTTTACCTATACATTCAATTTGCGTATGGAGGAATTGTCCATACATTTATCACAAAGCGCAAGATTAAATTTCTTCAAAAATACTTTTTAACTAATCAGTAGCACTCTCTATCATGTACTTTTTCCTTGGCACTAGTGTGTTAACTCTTGTATTGTCATACTATACATTTGATTCATGATCAACAATCATGTCTAATATTGCAAATCTTGAAAGAATAAAATGTAAAATATAGGAAACTGCTCCTACGATTTTCTGAGCAACTTACACCTTTTAAAGTATGAATGAGGGCAGAATCATAAATATCTAAAGAAATATATCTCCTTAGCAACAGATTAACTCTATTCTTCAAAATTTACCTCCCATTTGCAATTTAATGGGTCTCCAAACCAAATAAAACACTTGAAGTAATTGTTGAAACCTATAGTCTAGTGGCAGGGAATGAGATATTCCTAATGTATGTGTTTACTCTGGCAAACTACTTAATTGTTCCTCTGTTTCCATTGAAACAAATGCAGCATTAAAACATTATTATGTCTGCTAACTTGTTTGCTTTGTGGATTACATAAAGCGTGCCCAATTGAAAAGTGTTAAGGCCAACATACAGTGAATCCATGTAGGCGTTTGCATGCCTTGGTATTCTGCAGTAGCTAAGTTGTCATTTGGTCAAAATAACACCCCCCCCCCCAATTTAGATTCAATGCAAAAAAATGAATATTCATAAGAATCTTGTTTATTGGCTTTATAAAAAAATGTGCACTGACCATGACACATATTCGAAATCTCTCAGCTTGTATCCATTATACTTTTAAACAAAATATATACTACATTAGTCTTTATAATGCCTGAAACTTCTGAAAATGCCAATGATTAACTTTTTCAAAGAAATGTTTCCTTACAGAAAATTTGTAGTTTACTTTTTTCCAAATCAACTGAACCTGTAATGCTTCCACTTTCAATACAGTACTGAAGGAACTTTTTAAAAAGTTACATAAAAATATATCTTTTCTCCCTCTGTGCTTCATTTTTAAACATAAATATTGCTTCAACCATTTGATTTTGCATTTGAAATGAGTTCTGGCTATGAACATTTTAAAAACAAATCTTCCATTTTAACTTGCATCAGTAAAAATTGAACCACACATTTTAAAAGCAAAACTGTGGTTATAAAGCAGATTTTCTTTAAATAAAATGATTCAATTAAGAGCATTTCAGTGCAGAAGTGAATTTAGTCATAGTTTTGACTTCAATGTATAAATTCAACTCATAAATCTTCAAGCATTTAAGTAAAGTTCTCCAGCTTAAAGTGGACAACAATAATAAAAATTTACTGCCACCTGAAATAAATAGCACTTTCCATACAGAGGCCAAATCAATCACATACTTACCTGCAACTTGAAGAAACAGCAACATCTGAACTGGTTTGAGACTTTTGCACCTGCAAGCCAGAGAAGAAATAGAAGCCTCAATTATTTTACTTTAATATGAGGCCTTAATTTAAACAAAGAATATTATTGCAGGTGACAATTCTTTCCTTTAAGCTAAAATGAGGAGGATACTGGAATATCCATATTGTCTTTAAATTGAAGACTCAACTGTTGTTTCCTCCTGCAGGTCCTCCTCCCTTCTCCCCATGTCAGGGGGAAGGCAGCCAAATGACGGGATAGTGATTCATCACTGGCCTGTGACAGCTGCAAACTGGATTACCCCTCCCCCAAGCTACATGCAAAGCAGTCTTGCCAAGGTAGCTAGAAAGTGCCTGGAAAAGGTAGCTATTAACACAGTGAACATGTTGAACTGAAGTAGCTCAAGCATTAAACACCCAGCATCTGCAGAAGATCTTTCATCTTTTGTTATCATTGGCTGAAATATCTCCTTCCCACCCCTTTAACTTTGAACAGTCTCTTAAACTTATCACATTAGATTTCTTCTTAATTTATTCTCTCTCATTTAAAACTAACCATGCATCAGCTTCTGGGCAATTTCAAATGTGGCATGGCAAGTCTGAAAAAGCTAAAATATCTTCTTAAATGGGAAAATACAACAGAGTTGAAAACTTTAATGAACAACCATATTATGCAACCATTTGAAAAGCGTGTCTATTTCTAACTGGGCCATTTACTTAAGGGTTTCACCATATTGCAAAATAAAGCAGATCAAAATGCCAAAGAACAGACATTGCTGGTCAAGAACTCTATTTCTTAAATATTTATTCCATCTAATCATTTTTAGGATTTTCAGATACCAACCATCAAATAACGCTCATTAAAACTGTAAATAACATGAACCTGGCTTTGGTGGCACTGAATCAGAAGGCAGCTTGGTCTTTGCAGTGGAAATAATTGATCAGAACTTCCAAATGAATAAAACAATAACTTCCACCTCCCACCTGATGACTAGTATATTCTCATCTTTGATTATTAGAAAAAACATTATGAAGCTGCATTCTGCTAGACAGCACTTAATACATTTTCTTTTATACTTGACTTTCCTCTATAGCAATAATTGTCAGCAGGTGAAAAATTCAGGTGAGGATAGGCTGTTGGCTTAAAAGAACAAACAAACTTCTTCAGGAAGAGTATATATTGTCTGTAAGTCTGTGTTCAAAATCTTTCATTTCCATTCAACCTGAACTGACATCTCTTAGATGATCACAGAACAAAGACAAGGGAGATGAGGCATTTTAAGTGCCATAAAAATCATCCAAGCATATCTCACTTATGTGTCTGCAGTTTTTGTTATTTTTAACGAGGCAGAATTACTACTTTAAGCAAGAGTAAACCACTGCTAGGAGCAGTCAAACAATGTATAACATTACAAATGATGTCAATAAGCATTCAATAACACATGCAAAAAACCTGCAATCTTTTTATAACTGCATATTTAAAAGCACTGCAAATTGTGCTTTCAAATACATTATAACATGCCAGATCAATGGGAATATCAGATGTGTCTGAAACAGCTAAACCATATTAAAGAGAGAAAAAGAAAAATACTCAGATGTAACATGAAATTTTTTTTACTCCCAACCCCAGAAACTAGCAGAATGCCTCAGGTTATATTGCTCTTCTGCTATTTCTATACACCTGGAATAAATTATAGGTGAGAACTAACTTTGTTTTAAGAGCTATCTTTGCTTAGTAATATGGAAGATCATTTAAAAGATGTCTCCTATGAACACAAGACAAATATTTTAATTTCTATTTTTAATTAGCTAAGCAATGTGGTGTCTGCACTGTATTTTTAACTATTGTCCAGTTCACCTCCACTTATACATTTCTAAAATAAAACAACTGCCAAAGTATATAATTATTCCAAAATATTTTTTTAAAAATTCAGGATTTAAACGGAAAGAAGATGTGCTTTTTTTGCTAGATGTAGCCTCACGAAATAAATATATACCTTTTATGTCTTTTTACACTGTATGGTTTGTGGAAGTTCATATCCATGATCTTCATTTTCATTAGGCATACTTCAGATATATTCCTTTGTGTCTCAAGGATTATTTAAACCATGTGTTGTGTGTTACCATATTTGAAAATGACTCTTTAATCAAAATAACTTTAAAACAACTAATCCTCACTTAGGCTGGTCAGCTGAATCCACATAGCGGTCCAGGAAAAATAAATCTACTCTCAAGAATGCGAATGCAGACAACAATTAGACACAGATGTGAGTGAAATTAGTTACAGTTTACAAAATGCTACACTTCACATGCTCTCAGTTTTTCATGTGTAGTACAAAATTACAATGTAGTAAGGAAGCACACATGATGACTAGTTCATATGGGGGAAAAAAATTCTAGGTTACACTGATTTGATTCTAGTGATTTCTTCCCTTTGCTACCAGTTTCTAGACAAATGAAGCTTGAAAATATATTTTAGTAACAGCCTACTGAATAAAAGGCAAAATAAATGTTGGCCCTAACAATATGTTCAAAAAAGGTACATAAAAATAATTCAGAAAGACAGAAATGCTGTTGTTACCCACAGTATATTCAGTACTCCAGTTAGACTAAAAATGTGTAAAATGACAAGACAAAGTCTTCATAATGCATCAGAAATTATTGCTATGCATACACTGATTATTTTAAGTAACACTGCCATCTTCATCCTTAATATGGATTGCAGATAACTGGGACCATATTAAGTATGACACGACAAAAAGAAGACGGTGACAGAAAAGCTACTTTAAATTCACCAATTAAGAATCTTAAACCAGTAACATCAAATTCTGATTAGCTAATGAGGTTTTTTAAGTTTGCCTTTTTTCTAATTAAATTTATAATTCTTCACAGATGTAGGTTTTGTTGATGTTCAATTTGTCTCTCTCATTTTGTTAAACCTCACATAGTACTCCACCAATCCATTGAATAGCCACATTAAATCTGTTAATACCATGCTCTTCAACCCCAGAAATTATTTCCAGAAGGCAAACTTGCTTTGAGAGATCATCAAACAGGACTTAAGGTACACATTTTATCACATTTTCCCTACCACAGAGCTCAGGATGCGGAGGAAAATTCATGACTTTTGCACTGTTTATTACACTTTGCTAAATTACAAATCAAAAGCATCTGACAGAAGATCATGTATGAAGCCAAAAAGCTAATAATGTTCTGTGAAAAGTAAACTGTAAATGGGAAGGGATTCTAAATCTCAGCAGCGCAGAGCAAATAAAATGTAGGTACTTGTCTAAATTATGGGTTTTCCACAGTCTTTTTGCTTGCTAGAAGCAATTTTTATAAAATGACTATAATTTAAAACATTTTTCCAGCTGAAAAGAAATTTTCAAAGTGAAAACATTAAGCTTATCCAAATAAATATAGCTGGCATGTGAGCTAGTCTTTTTTTTTGACCACAGTTTTACTTTAGCTCCCAAAAATCTCAAAGACAATGGCAATTTTCTAATCAGACTATTTCTTCTTAGGAAAAGTGTTGTTTTTCAAGAGAAGTATATATGTTTTTCATCATAGCATTCCCTTCCTCTTTTCCAACATTTTCCAGCCTTCACAAATAATTGCAGTTTCAAGTGTAAAATGTACATAAATTAAAGTGAAAATCTAGCAGCAAAAGGTGACCTTGCTACACCCTATTAAAGACTTTCATTTTACTTTCACTCTTCAAAAATCATAAAAGTATACAGTGTAGAAAATAGGTGAGGAAGTAAAGTATTTTTTCACTCAATTACTACTTCAAAGACCAACTGTAATTATCAAAAAGAAGTGGATGATCACAGCTATTTAATTTTTAAAACACTATGGGTTTTTTGGAAATACTCAGCTTCACTCATATTTAAACACCTATTTGTAAAAAACGAAATATTTTGACATCTAACTGATATGTGAACAGATTTAGTCTCTGTAGGAGACAAATATTATTTTGGGTCAGTGTTTCTAACACATACAGAAGAAACCTGAAAGTGTTTTCTGCTCCCCAAAGGCTTTTTGGCTCATTAGAAATACTTTACATTTGTCAATAGTTTAAAAAAAAGATTGCTTTTCTTTGGAGTTGTGTATTCTAATGTGCAGTCCAAAAGGTGAAGAGTGATATATTTCAGCTTCTGTGGCTGTCACTGCACAAAATTTTCAAGTTTGAAAAATTACGGCTGTTCGCTTACGGAACATATTGGGTCTGAGAAAAATCCAAGCAGCAAGGGAATTCCATAACTAAATATTTCATTGTATGTGAACTAGTGAATACACACACATAGCACATGTGCACACAATTATGCAGCCTTAATTTTGGACAAAATTATTTCAGTTAGGAATTTGAGAGAAATGGCTGTTAAATGTATTTGTAGAATAAGAGACTTCTGGTTGCACAGGAAATGATATTCCTATAAAATTATCTTTTTAATGATTTAAAAGGCAAAAAGGATTAAAGCAGTTGTATTGTTTGGTGTTTTAAAAAAGTTTTATGAACTTTTTTGTTTCTCATTTAAGAAGCTTGGTTGGTAAAAATTTCCAAAGCAGCAGCAGTTTTCAAGTCCCTGACATCTCTTCTGGTATAGAATAAATCTTTTATTGGAACAGCTAGTCATCCCTTTTATTGATGCGTGTCAAAAACACCTCAAGAAATACATACTAGTGAATGTTTTGTGAGTCTTGATTGCTCAAAAGCAAGATGTAAAATTTAATGAGACTTCAAAGAGCCTTAACTTCCTGGTTCTAAGATCTTAATTCTAAACAAGCCACATAAAATGTCAATAAATGTCAGATATTTTAGTTGTGTAGGTGTTTATTCTGTCCCAAGAAGTCCTCCTTTGGGGATCTGCATGTTGTGCCTGGTGTTTGGAAAATTAAAAAATATTAAGCACAAGAATTTCCTGCTTCAGAAGCGCTGTCAAAACCTCTGTCATGCTTTCTCCCTCCAAATTTCTTCATGATTTTGTTTTTCTCCTGCTCTTGACCCTCTTTCACACCGGTCTGTAGAAATCATGTGTATTGCATTTGATTTTAAACCGCAGCAACTTAGCATCCGTTCGGTTTCTTTTCAATGAACCGCTCCCCCCTTAGGAAACCAAACGGGAGCAAGGAAGAGGAGCCACCGCCTGACTGCAATGAATAGAGCAATGTAACATCTGCTTTGGGGGCAGACACCCAAACCTGAAACAGGGCCAAAATGAGCCGGTTAAAAATCCCAAACCAAACCTGCGATTTATAATTGGGTATTAATGCAATCACGAAACAGAGAAAGGACTGCTGTGATGGGACCCCATGCAAGGATACTGCAGGGCTTGGGGGGAACCACGCTGTTGTGCAATGAGGCCATCTCATTCATGGATTTATGTATTAATTTCTTCTTTCTTTCTTTTTTAAAGCAGGAGCTTCACTAGAAAAGAGCCAGTGTTATCTCCCTGCCTTGCAACGCAGGACAGCTGCTGTCAGTCCGTGCGAGTTTTAAACCAGCCGCTTTGTACTTACAGTGATCGGATCTGCTGCATCCACCAGTTTTACGTGCTCCCTTCCCCTTCTCTGACTCCGATCACCATTCCTCACATAGTTTTTATTCCTGGGCAGAGCGAGAGGAGCTGGGCTCCGCCGCCGCCGCCGCCGCCCCGGGTTAGCTGCTCTCCTCGGAGCGCGGCGTCCCTGGAGGGCAAACCCGAGCTGAGCGCAAGGGCTCGCGCGCTGGCTGCTGCAGGCTCTGCCTGCAAACGCGTCTGAAGGGGGGAAGCTGCTTCTCCAGAAAGGGAGGGGAGGGAAAAAAAAAAAAAGCAGCACACCACCACCGACTTTCACAGGAAGACTTAGAGTCGGAAGTGGCACCGGGGAGTTTGCATCTCGCACCAAACTCTTGAACCATCAGCTCCTACTGTTCTAGTGCGGAGCAGCGTGCTCCCCCCCCACTGCACAGCAGCTGATCATATCTGAGAGCCTCAGACAAAGAAGCGGCAGAATCTTCATCCCTCCTATTTGTTTGCTGAGTCTTGTAGGTCTGCCCACGTAGCCTCAGGGCTTTTCTTTTCTCTTTTTCCTTTTTTTTCTTTCTTGTGTGTGTGTTTTTGTAATGCAAACCACAGCTATTCTCTTGTCCCAACCTTATTGGTTTAAATGGAACAATTGAAATGAGTCCTGTGCTGTCTGAATCAGCCTTACTGCTTAACAAAAATTTAGGATGTAAATGAAGGAGCCTGTGGTAGCTGAACAAACAGCTGTGCGTGAAGAACACAGCTCCAGCTTTGTGTCAACAAGCCGGGTGTCTTTCCCCAGCAGTTAGCCATTCATATCTCCTGGTGGCAACTACACAGGACCTTTCTGTACACCTTTTTTCTGTTCCTTGCTCAAAAGAGCAGTGACGTCCTTTCTGTTCCCTTCCGCTCTAAAAAAGTTTCGACTCGGATGAAAAGTGTCAATTTCTGTTAAGATGGATTTACTGATCAACAACTAAAAAGCTGAAAAACTGGACATAAATCAACTTTATTTCAATAATGAAGCCAAATAAAGATATCCACAGAGACTTAAGCACACAGAACACAAGCCTAGGCATGCAGTTCTGATTGGATGTGTAACAGATTTGATCTCAAATATCTAAGATTCTTGTAAACTCATAAAGAAAATGTCTGCTCATACTGTACAAGTTATTCACTTTTAAGATACTCAACACCATATCTGGAACTTCTAACAGTACAAAAAATGTAGCTATATGTAAAATACCTGTACTTCACACCCCAAAAATCAGAATTACTTGATTAATATTTAAAATGTTATTACTCAGCATTAAAGTTTTCTTTTCTTTGTTTGTAATACATGGCGTGGCTTATACATTTGCTTAGAATTTAGAAATGTTTCCAATGAAATGAAAGGAAATATGCAATCCTATTGACAAAAAGATAGATGCAAGCATTACATTAACACTGAATATTTAAAATGTACAGTCTGCCAATCAATAAAAGATAAAATAATTAAACTAATTAAAAGTGATTTTTAAAATAAACTTATTTCAGATAATAGCTGAAAACTACAGCATAAAGTCAGTAATAAACATTAAATATATAATATATAGTAAACACATTTTGACCATTCTTTGGAGCAATTTGTTCCTACACAAAATATATTTCAGTTAGCCTAACACTTATTTTTTCTACATATCCACAGAAGAAACCATTAAAGTAAGGTAAGGAAAGCAGACTAATGATTTACAGTGTTAAAAACAGTTCTTAAGAATATGCCAGTTCTAGGGTACTATGTAAATTAACTTTTATGCTTAGATGAAATTAATGTTTTTCAATAAAGAAGTCACTATATACTAACAGATCCTTACCTTAAATTAACTAATCTGTGAATGAAAGAAATACTTCTAAAGGAGAAGTATCTTCTGGCTACCATATCCAAGCAAGTGACACATTTTTGTGTAGAAAGTACTTGGGGGAATACTTCAGGAAAGAAGATCGTTTTGCAAAGCTACGAGACAACCTCAAACTGCAAACGCACCTAGGATTTCATTTTGTTCAGTGCAGAAAAGGAATCTCGGGATAGTCACATACCATATATGGGAGCTCAGGTCAAAATAAGCAGATTTCTATTGGACCTGTCCGTGTAGCCAGCATAACCAGAATTAGTTTACCTATTTATATTCATACAACAGTTATCCTGCCAAAAGCCCTGTTTAAGATGTTATATATTAAACCATGAAACATAAACAAAACCCTTATTACAGAGGAAACCAGTTTTGTCAGGTAAAATTCAATGAAAGACTGAAATACAAATAAATAAGATTCTCAGACCTCTTTCAAAAAGTGTTTAGTTCCAGGTACTTATCACTCTAGTATTTATTACAGGTGTTAATGAGATCATTTAAAAACATCTATCCAATCCAATCCCGCAAATACTTAATCATATGCCTACATTTACTCTCTCTAGGAGTTCCATCTATTAGCATGGGCAATATTACATCCATGTTCAATAGTATGAAAGAACAAGTTTTGAAGAAATCTCAAAATTAAAATGTTATTCTAATATTTTAAAGCTTGACTCAATACATTTGTACTAAAAAAAACAAACCCCTCAAAAGATCTTATATAAAGGAAAAAGTTTAAAAGCAGAAGCAATACTTGAGAATTTTCATAATTAAGATTAACTGCCACACAATTTCTTTTTACATTTTTCAAATAAAAACGTTATTTGAAATACAGTTTGCTATTTTGGAACATATGTTGAATGAAACAGATCTGACTTCTATTGTTTAATTTTATATCTGTGTAAGTAAAAGATCAGTCCTTTGGAAATTTAACCCCCCTTCTCCCACAAAAAAGAATGAAACTACATAAGAGGTCTACAGTAGTGGCAAACATGGTGTAAGTCACAACTGGGTACAAGACAGCCAGAAAAAGGGTGCTGTAATTAGTATTGCAAGAAAGGAGTCTATTTTAATAGAATAGAAATATTAGTTTTGGCACACAGACAATATGTTAATTGGGGTCATATAAACATAACATATTTATATATAATACAGCAACTAAAGAGAGGATGAAAGATAAAGTAGGGTCCACTTTGTTTATACAGCCATTAAACAGTGCCTTATATTCTTTATCTGATGTCTGAAGATTGGACTTCAGCATGCTCTGAAACATTAGCTCATGGTAAGGACTATACTACAGACTTATTTTACAATAATACTCTAGGCCAGATCCACACATCATACCTTGACTAACTACAGTAATGATAAGCTGATTTACATCACCCACCAATCTCAATCTATTAAAATCAAATTATGCTTTTTCATACTTAAAGATCAGCTTTACTCTATAGCCTCCTGATAGTTGTGTTCCTTGTTCTGCCACCTTGGCAGGAACATTCAAGTCCCTGACTGCCAAATCAGTACAATCATGCTATTTACCCAAAATCTCATTTACACCGTTGCTTTTAATGGGGACAGTGGAATATGGATTTTTAATGAGACTTTAATGCACATACTTATGCCAGGCCTGGATTTGCCCTGATCCTGGATTTCTTGTACACTTAATTACCATTCATGAATTCTTAAGGAACTGAGGATCCACTGTGCATGAATATGTAATAGCAAGTGTACAACAAGCTCATAGGATGTAGTTCCACCAGCTTTGCCCACATTATTTAGTGCTTCAGTCCACTGAAATCCCACTGATTCAAACAGTTACAAGAGGTTCCACAGGAACACAGAATTTACTGGGTATTTACAAGCCACAGAGACAGCCATATTACTGAAACTGTTTGGGTAAAGACAGAAGATTGTGATGCAGAACACTGGAACTTAGTATTTCAATGTTTGTCTCTATGTAGGATATGCTGCATAAATATTTAACATTATAAGGCGTGCACAAGATGACCACCTGCATGTCCACCCCCCTATGAAAACAAAAGAAGGATGCATTCTAAGGTTAATTTTATTATTAACTGATGCTCACTTTTGGGATTTTCCACTACAATGTTAATATAATGTCTCAAACCCCTCAAACAGACAATATCTTCCCTGTCTCCAAACAAGTTTTATCTTACACATAGCAGCTGTTGCCTAGATACATGCCTAGCTGTAGCAGAAGTTTGCAGTGTTTGACAGGAGCTCTTATTGCTTCATGCTACTGATTTGATCAGAAACAGAAAGCCTTTGGTGATTACAAAGAAAAACAATGGTAGAAATTATCCATTAAAACTTTTTTCCCCTGCAATATCTATAATTTTGGGAAGGACAGGGCTTGATTAATGTTACTGGCATTTAATTGTGCTCTTTCAAGAACTTCCTAGTGCATGTAGTGATGAATTAAGATACAGTATAATGCACAATCATTAAACTTGCAAGCTGCTGACTTATAACTATTAAGTCAAAAGATATTCAAACTGCTATCCTATATTAAATCTTTTCAAATTTGAAGACAGATATATTTTTTTTCATGTCAACAGTTTCAGTAGAGAGGCTCAGGCTCATATTTTTTTATATTACAGTAGATCTTGCAAATATGCACTGCCTTGAAATAACATCTTCTCAGAAATCATTTTAGCTAGTGCTGAGATACTTCTATAATCTATATTATAAAATAACTATGAAGTAAAGGAAGCTGCAGAAAGATATGAATGCCATCTAGATTCAGAGTCTAATTTGACAGTTATCTCAATAGTTCACTATTTTTCATCCCTCAAAGCCATAACCAAAAAATGTAGCTCTGTGATACATGATTATTTTTACCATTATAGGAGAATTTTCTTCCTATTATTTGTAGTTCTGGCATATACAAGACATGTTTTCTTAAGTTTTTCACTGAAAATGAAGTACCATAAAAGTTATACTTTACATAAAGAAATAATAGATTACAAATCTACCAAATATCCCAGCAGAAAATTAGTGTTATCTTTTTAGCACAGCAGTAAATTTTAAGCATCAGTAATACTGTACTTCACCTTCTTGTTCTCTTTCCATCTAACAGCACATCTCCAAAATCTATCACTTCCCTTTTCTACTGAACTCTAAAACTGAATGACATTTTTGGCTTCCATATGAAACCAGTCAAAGTTACAACCTGAGGAGATATTCTACTCAGTAACGGTGCCATCATTGTTGAGAAGGTTGAGAAGGTCTCTGCCATGATGCTCTATTGGCACAAGCTGTGGGAATAAGACCCTACTCCTGATTGAGAGATTCCAAGTGGTGTGCTATTGTAACCCCACTAAACACAACATCCTTTATTTAAAGAACATTACATCTATTGGACTAAATTCCAGAAAATTACTGAAATGTTTACAAAGTTCCTGCAAAGATTAGAACTTTTACAGTAGGAGTTTCAAAAGTCAGTGTACCTTGTGTTCTTAAATCACCTCATGGTGCTTTTGAGAATCCCACTTTTTAACATTAAAACCTCAATCTGAAATATACTTAAGCATCGAGTAATTTCAGCACTGGAGTAATCCCTCTATGGGATTGCTCCTGAGTAAAAGCTAGGTGTCTGTAATTCATAGTTTCATAGTTTGTAGGTTCGGAAGGGACCTGAGCAGATCATCAAGTCCGACCCCCTGCCATGGCAGGAAAGAGTACTGGGGTCAAACGACCCCACCAAGGTGTTCATCCATCCTCCTCTTAAAGACCCCCAGGGTAGAAGCCATCACCACTTCGCTTGGAAGCTGGTTCCAGATCCTAGCCGCCCTGACTGTGAAGTAGCGCCTCCTGATGTCTAGTCTGAATCTACCCTCTGCCAGCTTGTGACCTATATTTATAGTCACTCCGGTAGTGCTCGGGGGAACAGGGACTCCTCCAATGCCTGCTGGTCCCCTCTGACTAGTTTGTAAACAGCCCTAGATCCCCCCTCAACCTTCTCTTGTGGAGCCTGAACAGGTTCAGGTCCCGTAGCCTCTCCTCGTAGGGCCTGCCCTGCTGCCCCCTGATCATGCGAATGGCCCTCCTCTGGACCCTCTCCATGTTGTCCACATCCCTCCTGAAGTGCGGCTTCCAGAACTGGACACAGTACTCCAGCTGTGGCCTGACCAGTGCCACACAGAGAGGAAGGATTGCCTCCTGGGACTTGCTTGAGATGCATCTGTGGATGCATGGCAAGGTGTTGCTGGCTTCCTGATTGCTTCCCGACACTGTCAGCCCATGTTCATTTTGGCATCAATAATGACTTCAAGATCCTTTTCTGCCTCTGCACTGATGAGAAGGGAGTTCCCCAGCCTGTAGGTCTGCTGCTGGTTCTTTCTCTCCAGGTGCATCACCTTGCACTTGTCAGAGTTGAAACCCATCCTGTTCTTATCCGCTCACCCCTGTAACCTGTCTAGGTCCAATTGTAGCCTATTCCTTCCTTCTAACGTGCCCACTTCCCCCCACATTTTAGTATCATCTGCAAATTTGAACAGGGTGCTTTTTCCCCCCTCGTCCAAGTTGTTGATGAAGATATTGAACAGTGCAGGCCCAAGGATCGAGCCCTGGGGGACCCCACTGCTCACATCCCTCTAGGTCGAAAATGACCCATCCACTACCACCTTCTGGGTGCGGCCCTCCAGCCAGTTAGTGACCCATTTGACTGTGTGGGTGTTGACGCCACAGTTCCCTAGTTTTTTAATGAGAACAGGGTGAGAGACAGTGTCAAGGCCTTCCGAAAGTCCAGGAAGACTACGTTCACTGCTACCCCTGGATCTAAGGATTTGGTGATCTGGTCATAGAAGGCCACCAGGTTGGTCTGACAGGACCTGCCTCTAATGAACCCATGTTGGTTGCCCCTAAGCATAATCTCCCCTGCTGGCCCCTCGTGGGCATGAGCCAGGATTACGCTTTCAAAAAGCTTACCCAGGTAAGACTGACTGGCCTATAGTTTCCTGGGTCCTCCTTCCTCCCTTTTATGAAAATGGGAACCACACTGGTCCTTTTCCAGTCCTCTGGCACCACACCAGAGCACCATGAGTGCTTGTAAAGCTGTGCCAGGGACCTGAAATGACCTCTGCTAATTCCCTCAGCACTCTGGGGTGGAGATCGTCAGGACCAGCTGGTTTAAATATGTCCAGTCCCTCCAGAAGTTCCCTGACTAGGTCCTCATTGACCCTAGGCCTGGGTGCACCTCCCCTGGGACCTATGGGGGAGGAACCTAAGTGGAAGGAACACATTTAGAACTGGTATACAATCCTTAGAGTATTAATATGTATTATTTAGTGCTTGCATGTTATTTCAGCACGGAAAGATAGAACATTCTAAAACTTAAAATAGTCATCATTCATTACGGAACTAGTGACCATTTGTTTATCTTTTAGTTACAACCCTGTCATCAAATGCACTAATGATGAACTAATTACTACTCCTATAAACAGGGCCTAACATCATAAAGTTGCATAAAAGAATGACTTACACATGAGAGACAGTTTCTTAACTAAGCAAATGAAATGTTTCCTGATATCATGGCTAACTGGCTCCTGTACAGATTATGAAGCATACTTCATAGATTTTAAGTTCTTAGCTGGATCTTCAAAGCTATCTTTTGGGAAACTTGCTTCATGTTTAGTGGTAGAAAAAGATGGAATTAACACTTTCATTACAACTATGCTGACAGCAATATCTTGGTTTGCCAAGTATATAAATCCAGTATACATTATGACATGAGCCATCATCTGCAGAGCTGTATTGTCTTTTTTCCATTCATTTATCTGGTAGCATGCACAAAATCAGTCTTGTCAGCACTTCCTATATGGTGGAAGAAGAGCTAAAAATTCAATATTTACAGTATTTACAGGATAGAGTTTTAAATTCTGCAAGAACACTACACATGTCATGAAACTGCAGAAACAATTTATTTGTTCTAAATCCTATTTTATTAATTCCTCAAAGCATGCCATGTCCTCTTTTCTCCTAAACTTGTTAAAGACATTCTTCAACAGTAGATGGAGCAGTAGGTCATTCCTGCATCTTGATTATTGTTACCAATAACGGCATAATTTTTCAACCAATGAAACACAAGTTTAAGCAAACTAATCTGAAAACAGTTTAGATGCTTAATTACAATGCTCAATAATCAGAAATACCCAAGCTCAAATTTGACCAAACAGTTAAGAAAAATTTACTATAATTAGTTCTTAACCCACATTACAAGTTTGTTCCTAACAGTCTAAGTCACAGTGGAACATTACAAATATGTTTGTTTTTACCCATGAAACACTTGATCAGCCACAAATATTTTTCTTATAATATTCACATATGGAGAAGTCTTTTCTAGAATTTATGTTAATAAATACTCCATGCTTTAGGCCATGCAATATAAAAGGGGAAAAAAGTATAAGTCTACATTAAAATAATCACTTCTTAACACTTATATCAATTATTTTTCTGTTGCATTATTTGCAGTCAACTCCAGTGATTTTGTTTGATCTTTAATAGCACCTACATCAGGCTTATCATTTTTTTCACCAAAAATCCAATCTTCCTTCCACTGGAGTCAATGCTAAAACTTCCATACACTTCAGTGTAAACAGAATTTGGTCTCACTAGCAAACATGTTCATAGAAATCTCAAATTGTTGCATACTATATTTTGGAGCTTTGTATTATTACTGGGAATCAGACTGTTCTATTTGTTGTGACAAAGCAAATGCAGAGGGAAACCTCTCAAAAACCTTCGAAGTCCCATAACCTTCCCGCTCCCCATCCCCCTCCCACTTCCTTCCAACAGCATTAACTCTTTTTCTCTGCAATCTCACGAATCGGAAAAAGAGTAACCTCTAAAGCTGTTTTAGACTGAAGGTCAGAAATCAAAGGATTGGTAACTTAATCCACAGAGCACTGCAATCACATTGCTATTGGAAACACACCCAGAAGCACAAGTATACTAGATGTTTTTATTAAGCAATGTCAATAGGTATACAATCTGGAGGTTTTTCTGTACTGTAAAGTTTATCTAGACTCATATTTGCAGAAGATCAAATTGCTTTCTGCCACTGAATTTTAGTTTCATGTTCTCTGAAGTAAAGAAACTGGACTCTGTGTTACATGCTAAGGAAAACAACAGCTTTGATTTGTTTATTTAAATACTTAAAAGAGGCACCTCTTGCAGCCAAAATGTAAACAAAGCTTAAACTCTTTATACCTTGGTCACTTTCAGGGTGCTAATAATTAAAAAAAAATTAAGCATTTTATAGATTAGCAACCTCTATGCCTCTGGCCTGATGCATCTATTTCCTGAACCAGTATCCTGAACCCAACTCAATTATACAACTTCACTCAGAGACAAGATTCCACACCCTTCCAGAGTCAGGACTGAAGTATCCAAGGAGGGTTGTACAAGACACAGGGGTTTAATTCTCCCTAAATTGAAACAGTGTTTTTTTTTAAAAACACCACTTCAATTTAGGATAAAATAAACCCCTGTGTTGTGTACACCTGTGTCAGAGCCCGATCCTTACCTGCCTCTCCAGCAGCGGGGAGGGGAAAGTGAGCTGCTGGTGAGCAGAGCAGTCAATGAGCTACAGGGGGGCACCCAGCTTGGACAGTCCCAGGGGGCACTGCAGCCGTGGGGGGAAGCATCAGACCCCTGTGCAGCTCAGGCAGGCAGGCAGGCTCCGGGGGAGTGGGGAGGAATCAGGCTTGCCAAATTTTTTTTTTTCCTTTTGTGGAGCCTGGCTTCCTGGGCTGCTGCCAGGCTGCCTGCATGGTCTACCTGCACAGCCCGAGCTGCCTGGTGCTTCTCTCTGCGGCTGTAGGGTTTAGAAACTAAAACTGCTCGGAGGTCTTTTAATTTGCAGTGCCCCAAAGTCATTTAAGGTATATTATGCCACCGAAAGTGCTACTGTAGCTGGAATTAATGCGCAATACGCCACTGAATGTGCAAACAGGAATGCTATTAAAGCAATGCAAAAGGCATTTAATCCACTTTAAACCTGCTTTAAAATATCGTCTACAAATGCCCCAAGAGGGTAATTCTAAGTTTTGTCTCAAATCAAACTTCAACTGACCTTAATGGGAGACAGGCCAGAATAAAGAATTCATGATAGACCCAAAGATTTAGAACCAAATTCCCAAACGGCCCACACTTGGCTTCCTGTTTTCCTAACTATTTACACTTCCTGTTATCTGTACTTATAATCAGATAGCTGGGGTTGACACACTCAGAAGCCACATTTTTGAAAGTTTATGTGTAATACGTGCAAAAATTCTCATGTTAGCAAAATGGATCTAACAAACCAGGGTGCCGAGGATACATCCCACAGGCTGGATGCAGCCTGCAGGCACTCCTGGAGGAGCTAGGAATTCAGGGGTGGGATGGAGGTGGGGAGGGGGCAGTGACAGTTGTCTCCACACTTTCTGTTGCTAGAGGTGCCAATCCAGTCAACAAAGTTCCTCATTGTCCAGCTCTGGCCCACAAGGAGCCACAAAAATCTAGATTCAGCTTATGGCGCTAGGCCAGTTTGACACCTCTGCCATACACCTGTATGAGTGCAAAATTATTATTTTAGAATAATAGTAGATAGTAATAATAGTAATCAGTAGAAAGGAAAAAGAAAGTTGTGGTCTAATATTTAGTCTATGCCAAGTATGGCAATTGAAATAAAACAGAAGTATGTAGGCAAAGCATTTTTAGAATCATAAGAAAGGAGAAGTAAGTTAACGATAGGATCAACATACGGAAAACAACAAAAATGAATAAGCCCAATGGGTCAATAGTATAAAAAAGAACTTTAAGTTTACATATGCAAGTGAGTATGACTGAAATTCTGTTACCAATTTTTTACCGTTTTTTGATTTTACAATACTAGAAGCTGGTAACTGTATTGATAAATGAAAAACATGCTATGACAAGAATATTTACACATCTTTATGAGTTCAGATAAGACTCCTTGCATTCCTATTTTAAGAGACATCAATCTATTTTACACACACAGAGACAGACACACACACATCTGATTGCTACAGAATCTCTGACTAATGGTTCTTGTACTGTGATGATGTATTACACTGTCTTTTTCTGACATGCTTTCAGAATGGAAATACCAGATTTAGATGTGTCAAATAAAATGGATAGTAGCTTAAAGCATATTTCGTACTCCTCTACTTTTCACGTCAATATATTTAGACTAACTGAGCAAATAATTATGAATAAAAAGACAGATGTTTCATTATAACACTAAATCCACAGCTGTGTAGATAGGGAATGTATGTGATTTAAGTTATTCTCTATTGTCATTGGGAAAATAAATTATGGAGATGTCAACCTAATAGGTGAGGGATACTAGTGGTATTGCTATCATGACGTCTCCTTCTGGATGATCCATAAAGTTCCAGTTAGTTGTGGCCTTGTGTGCATGTGAGGGCAGGGAGCCCTCTTCCTTTTCCAGTCAGCCACTGATGAAGTATGTGCCAACTGGCCACTGGTGGGTGGAAAAAAGCAAAATAAAAATCCAGAGTGAAGGATATACCTTATGAAGCAAAGGTAGCAAAGCGTTTTGAATTCAAGAAGAGCATCAGCAGCTATATAGAACACAGTGCCCACAGGCCAGAACTAGTCCGCTGAATCCAGCCCACAGACTCAAGGGACTTCTCCCACACTGCAGACAGGCAATGGACAACTTCACCCGTGCCACAACCAGGCAGCAGGGAGAAGCAGTAGAATCTGGGTCCTAGCGCTGGACCATTTTGGCTCACCACCACAAAAAGGTTGTCAATCACTGGTCTAGCACATAACAAGTAATAACCCTAACTTGAAATAGGAAAAGATGAGGACTACATGATAACTTTTTTATTTTTATGTATGTTCACCATGCAAGATAGCACCTAGAGAGGCCAATCAGGGATTACATTCTCACACTATCTCAAGCCAGCAAAAATAATAGCAGCATGTCCCCACAAAAATATACATTTAAATGGCTGTTTTTCTTAACTGAATATTTTTAGAAGAGAACATTACTGATGACTTCACCTTCAAAATGCTACAGAGTGATCATAAGGGATCTTGGTTTTCCCTGATTAAAAAAACAACAAAGAAACCCCCACAAATTTCTGGATTAAAAAAAAATGCAAATTTTCTGATAAAACCCCCAAAATCTGTGATTAAAATTAAACGCCCTTCACCCACCCCCACATGCCCCCTTGGCCCTGTTGGTGCCCCTCACTCCCCCCACACAGACCCCTGGCCCTGCTTCTGCCCTTCATTCTTCCCCACACAGCCTTCTGCCCCCCCAACCCTGCCAGAGGCGGCCCCCAATAGCCAGCGCTACAGGGCCAGATGTGGACCCAAGTCTCACTCGCTGGGCTGAAGAGGCCCTGTGGGGAGGGCAGCAGAGTGGAAGCCTGAGCACACAGCAGGCAGCTCATGCCCATCTCTGCCCCTGCCCCCGGGGGTATGCACAGATCTGGGGGGGCACAGGTCCTCTGCCCACCCCCCGCAGGAGTGTGCACAGTGGTGGGGAGCCGGCCCCTCTCCCCCATCCCCCAGACGAGCTGCCCACGGCCCTGTCCCTCTCCCCACTGGTCTGGCCTGCAGTCACTCATTGCAGCCCTAAGTCCCAAGCCCCACACACCGCTGGGCTGGTAAGCATCTCCAGTCCTGCCAAACTCCCTCCCTTCCTATGGGGGCCTCAATCCCTCTCCCTCCTGCCGACTTACCTGTGGGAGCTGCTCTCCAGGCTGCCTGGGCCCATGTGCATATACATGCACATGGCACCCCCTGCCTGACTGCCCTCCTCCTGCTCCCTCCCAGCCTCCTGCAGGCTGGTACTCTGGGTTTCTCTGATAAAATGAGAAATCTGAGTTTTGCTCTGGTAAAGGGGGAAAACTGTGTTTTTCTCTTTTTTCCATGGGAAACATAAAACCTGGATCCCTGCTGATCGTATACCTTCAAAATACTACAGTGATCAATTTTATGTAGATACTATATTTAATATAAATACAATATTGAATCCAAGAAAAGTTGACTTTTCCTTTGTGGAATTTTTTTTACCCTTAGTAAGTTCCTCTACATAATATTATGCAGTGTGTCAAAATAATATATAAAACAAAAATGTTTCTCTGTAAATAATGGGTTATTGGATTTTCTACTTTGTAAGTAAATAAAATGCTTAAGCTATAGTAATCTTAAGTGTATTGTAAGTAATTCTTTGCTAATCAAAGATTTCTGAGAATAGTGAGAAGTTTGAAAGGGACAGAACCTTTCTTTTGTTTTTATCTCCGCAAACATACATGCACTGTACAGTATGCTTCAGTTGTACATTTCTTATAGGCATTTAAGACTCTCTTGTCAAACAACTTCCTGAGTTGTTAATAGAACTGCAGAAGCCGCTTGGGTCTAAGGTCCCAATCCTGCAACCTGAGCCATGTGTCCAGACCCCAGTCCTGGGCAGAGCCTCATTGTGGGGCTGTGTGCAAGCATAAGACTCTACTCAGAAGGATCAGATTGCAGGACCCAGGTCTAGTCAGCTCTGCATGACATTTGGACTTACCGCTGTCTGCCAATACACTGGTTTCCTCAAATCTGTACTGGTGTCATGTACCAGTGAACAACTTGAAGCATAAATTCAAAAATAGCTGAAGGTTAATACACAGCAAATGTTTACTATTAATTCAGTAAAAAGAGTGAACTTGGGGCCTTAGAGACTTGGGTTTAAAGTTTTGAAGGATGCTGTTGCCATTTGGTTTAGAAATCCATTGCTATGGGTTTAAAAAAAAATCACATTGGTTTACGAGGGTATTTCCAACATTTTGCTTTTGTTAAATCTTTACTCTTAACTAAAGATTTCAACTTTGATTCAAGGATAATATACAATGCCTTGTACTCTGTAAAGCAGGGCAGGAGTGTTTAAATTTTAATAACGTTCTGTTGCATAATTTAAACATATAAGCCAAATTTTCAATCCTCCTCCTGATTCTACAAGTACTTCAGCAACTAGTCTATAATTTTACTCTTGTTCAACAAAGAGACATGTAATATCAGTACCAATAAACCTTCCATCAAGTAGCTGAAAACTCAAACAATGTAAGTGTGCTTTGTTCATGGGGATGATTAATTTGCTTAGTATTCCCTTTGACATACTCAGATATCCCCCCCGTATGGAGAACTTACTAGCCATCAGCATTCTTTCAGTATTGAAGCCCAAAGTGACCATCAGAGGATGGCCTGTTTGTCCAGCAACATGGGCTGATTCCACTGAAATCAACTGAAAGAATCCTCTTCATTCAGTGGAACCTGGCTTTAGATGTATGGCCAAGAAGTACATCAAATGAATAATTTATTTTGGCTCATCACTTTTCTTTTTTTCCTTTCTTTCTCTTTGTAAAATGTGCAATTGCATTCAAACTATTTAAAAAGCAGTGTAAAAATTGAAAAGTAGGACTGGAATGGACCTCTAGAGGTCATCTTGTCCAATCCCCTGCTTGAGGTAGTCTCAACCATATCCAAACCATCCCAAGCAAATCTTTGTTTAACCTATTACTAAAACTACACAAGCAACTCTGACACACAACCACACGTAGCATACAGCCATAACCTGTCACAGGTAAAGCAGAGAGATAAAGGTGGCCATTGTTTTGCTGCTACAAGGAGTGTTAAAATATAATGTAGAGAGATCCAAGAAAGATGGCCATGCCTTTCCAGTACAGTGGAAGGCAGAACCCCTCACAATCTGTACCAGTTTGACCATGTGGTAAAATGCCTTCCTGACCCCAAACACAGCGATCAGTCTGACCCTGAGCAAAGGAGCAAATCCTCTAGCCAGGACTTTTAAGGTTTTAGTTCCAGAAGGAGCATTGGTACACCCCACTCAAAATTACCAGCTATAGCTGCAGCTAACACCCAAAGGAAGAGGTCTGGAATATCCTGGGTTTTTTAAAAACTCTGATAAAAAATGAATAAGCTTTTTTTTTAAAAGGCAGGTTAAAGTCCTTACATGTTATCTCTACCTTCAAAAGTGCTTGAGGGCATAGTAATAATTATAATGTGCATTTGGGAAGATTGTACCTTCTATTACTGACAGTCATAATCAGAAATAAATTTTCACTGCAAACTATTAACATCTTGATTAATGGTGCTAGGTAATTATGAACTAATTTTGCAGGTAATAAAACACATAAGATGAAAGGAAATTAATATTCTCTTGTATAGCTGACAAAAACACTCGCAAACTTCTCTATGGAGTTGCCTAAGTGTTACACTTGTCTAATTTACATATACATCACAACCATTTAATGTGTACTGAAGGTTAATGAGAAAATGCTGGGTCCAGTCTAAAGCAATCGGAGTTTTACTCATTCCCACCCCCCCGCCCCCGTGACTGGGAGATATTTAACACAGACTTGAAAGTAACACACATGACGACTCCAGGCTCACTCCAATAAAAAGGTACTTTATATACATCATAAACAGTAATATGTCTTTATGATTTTAAAGCCTGAGGCATCTTAACATTTGTTTTACATAAAAATAAATCACATTGCAAATCTACATATTAATTGCTGCACATTTTACTATGTAAAAGAAGGGGGAAAACAGAGGGTGAAATCCCACTGTACTAAAAAGGAGTTTTACATGAATGGGTTATGCTCAGAACATCCATACCAAAAACAATGGGTAACCTTCCTTATTTTAGTGTTGGGAACTGCTTGTCTTTTGGCTTCATTACCATTTCCCTTTTGCAAGCTAGCACAAATTTGGCTGTTGAGCAGATTTCTCAGCCAGAGGTTCTGAAGCACTCAACACCTGCAGAAATACTTGGTGCTCTATGACATGATCCTTTTTCAGTTCTACTTACCTTTGTCGGCCCCTACATACTTTCTCCATGCCAAGCCAAGATAGACTGCTGCTGTGAAGCATCCTCTGGTCACTTGCATTTCTTTAATTACACATGCATTAAATCACAGAAATGAAGCAATGTAGCCACTACAGGAGCAGCCCCAAGCACTCATGCTGCTTAAGAGAGGAATTTGACCCATCACCTTTGGCTTTAGCATTCGAAACAACTGTCTTCTCCATGAAAATTAAACTTGAAAGCATACCTTGTTTTTAATAGAAATAGTCATTTTTAACATAAAGAATTAATCTGAACAAAAATGCCTTTTTAAAGAAATGCAACTTCATCAACATGTGCAAATATAGTCTTACAATTTTCACAAACTTTAAAAATATTGTTATCATTATTTTTAACAATTTTTTGTATTTTTTTAAATCAAAATTGTGTTTGCCATAATTATCGGGTATGATTTTGGTTAAATATTGATACAAATGTCACAAAGAATTTTGTGGAAAATGGAGTTAATTTAATAATAGAAATGTGTTCGAAATATTCTATAAAACTGTTTTTTTTCCTTTGAGCCAGCTTTAGCCTGAAACACAAAAAAAATTAAGAGCAAACAAAACAAGATGAAATAAAGAAAAACAAACATATATGGGCTGGGTAGACTGTATATTTTCACTTGCATCTATCTGCGATATACAACAGTTTCCTTAGCTGAAGTCTCCTAAATGATCCCCAATCATCTTTGCATATTATCAGCATCAGGAAAGAGTCTTTAATTCTTCTATCTGGATCAACCATCTTATCCAATTATTTCTCCATTTACATAATTTCTTATTAGCTCTGGAAATTACTTTTCAGAAAGCACCTATTGGAAAAATAAATGTGTTGTTCAACACCACAGAGTCTAGGCCTTAATCAAGTTATACATACCTATAGGAGAATCCACAACTTCTCCATACATCTAGGAGGCCAGTAGCATAATTGAGGGGAGTGACCAGGTTAGCAGGAGGTGGGGGAGCACAAAAGTAGTTACTGGTGGCTAATAGCACTCAGAGCTACCTTGTGCATCATGGCTGCCCTGTGCCATTCTGTGCCATTGCTGCAGCAGTTAAAGCTCTTTGGGTGGCTGTCTCAAATCCTATCATGGTAGACAAACAGAAGATACCAAAAAGATGCTCTTTTTTCAGATGTAACCCTGTAGTTTAATTTTAGTCACTCCACCTCAGGAAAAGAGTGCATCAGACATTAATCATTCTGCTTTGAAAGATCAGTAACTAAAGAAGTTAATACCATTCATTTTCAAATTTTCAGGTTAAGTTAGCTTGAGTTCCCTAACTTTTCATATGTAACTGGTATCTAGTAGGAGGTGTTGATTTGTAACACTTTTGTTCTCCACTCTACAAATTCTCAGGCTTTTTTCATTCCAGGTCCACTACTCAGTGTAAATTAGAGCAAGTAAAGACAGCTTTGGGCCTGACTAGTACAACCAGTGCAACGAGTCTGTTTTACTTTGGGGCAGCTGCTTCTGTAACAGCCCTCCTGAATGAAGCAGTTACTCACCTGTTTTTACATAGCTTGGATTATAACCTTTTATGTGTGTACACACACATATATTTAAGAAAATCCCAATGGCTCTCTCTCATTTTAAATCTAAATGGTAAATTCTTTTCTTTCTTTAGATGTGTGCATACACCAAGTTCTTTAGTTATTTATTTCGTGCAGTTAAATATTTCTCTTTAGCTACTGGATGAATGTGGAGGTTATTATGTTAGTATTAAAAACCATCTGAATTATGTGATCACTTGCTTGAACATAGGGCTTTGCTTCATTGTGCAATTTGTCTCTGATTACATAAATATTCATAGGGAAACACCTAGGGAAAATTTTCAAAGTGGTGCATAGAGACCAGGCTACGCAGCTCCTATTAATGTTAACGATAGTCACATGGTTCCAGTTTCACATCCTAATTTGAAAATTTGCCTCTTGTTTCTCACCATCTAAAGCAATTGTACAATTCCAAGTGTGCAGACTTTGCATTTCCCTGTTCTAAAATCTATGAATATGCAAGACATCTCACTTACTTTCTCCATGTAGCTACTCCAAGGAGAAAATCCCAATCTCATCAAATTACAAAACTCTTTATGCTGCTCTTTAGTGTGGTTTCCAAAGCTGCTTCTGCCAATTCCTACACTTATTTACTTATTTCAGTACAAAATAAATATATGTCCTGGGAGCCTTTGACAAAAATTAAAGGTAAAATTAGGTAAAGAGAAGATCAAAATTTTCACTCAATCTAAAGAAGATATAATCAACCAGATATTTCAAACCCATAAGTTACCCCATGTCACCCACCAAATTCAGTGCTTCCTTCCTAAAAGCTTTAGATTGAGATGGGCTTGGCAGGGTGCCATGACGGTTAAATTTGGGCTATTTTTAAGTACAGTACATTCCAAAGTAGAAAATGCCCTGCTAGCAGCTCCCTCCTTTTTAAATTTTTTTTTATTTTTATGTTTTAATAACAAGTAGGTTCCAACAAGATCTTCTGCTGATCACAATTACAGCAGGGTGGGAGATGAAGAAAAGATGAATCCCTTCAGAACCCCACATAAGAAAGTATTCAAGGCAGAACACTAAAAAAGAGATAAACAGATCACTACGGATAGGGACAGACATTGCACATAAACCAGTTTAAGTAATCAGAAACTGGTTTAAACCTGTAACAGAACAGACATTCAGTGCACATAAACCAGTTTGAAATGAACCTGACTGAATGTAGTATCAGACTTAACTGATTTGGGTCAAACTGGTTTATGCAATGTGTGTCCCAGACCTCTTCCTGGTTTAAGTTAAATCTTAGACGGTTTGCAACTCTGGGTGGGGCTCAGCTCTCTGCTCCAGCACTCTGCTCCCTGGCTGCAGCTCTGGCAGATGCTGCAAGTATAGTGGCATCTGCCTGACTTCCTCCAGCTCCCCCCACCCCTCACCCCTCCCTGCTCAAGCAGGGATTCCCCTCTCCACTTCACAGGTACCTCTCAGCTTTAGCTAGCATACCACGTGCTGGCTATGGTCTGTGCTGTAGGAGACAGGACAAAGGCAGACAGGACAGTGTTGGCTTAGGGCTTTTTGGAGCTAATCAACAGGTAGCTGATAATGTCCCTCTGTTCCTTCTTTGGAAAAAGTTGTTTAAGAAGTATTTGAACTAATGAGAGAGACTACTGTTTTGCTGATAAGTAAATCTTGTGCTGGCTCCTATATAAGTAAATTCCTGCTGGCTCCATCGCTGATCAGAGGAGCAATGGGGGAGAGGGGGACCACCTCACTAATCAAAGCTTCCTGCTGGGGCCTGGCCATGCCTCCCTCAGCACAGCACTGCCAAAGGGAAGGGAGGGTTGTTCTAGTGCCCCACATCTTCCAGCATGAGCATGTGCTGGCATTTCCTCAATACAGAGTTGATGTCTGTATGGTTGCAAACCGATTCAATCTAGGCAAGTTAAATTAACTTGCAAAGACGGAGTGAATTCTGGCTCAGGCTTTCTGAATGTCTGTCCTTAGCCCATAGGGCAGCAGTATCTATTCTTGCTGTGAACTGCTGGTAAGTCAAATACATTCCAAATTAGTCCCCTGCTCAGCCCATGAGAATATTCTGGCTTTCATGAGTTTCCTCTTCCAGCAACTGATAGCAACTTCCCCTAGAGACAGCCTGCTGGTAGTGGGCTTCCAGTACCCCCTACCCATGTTTATAGAAGCTTGGGCAGCACTGCAGCATATAATTTTGTGGGTGAGGGAACTGAGAAAAATATATGACCATAAGGCTTGCATCCTCAAAACTGCTTCACAGTGAAAAGGGTAATTCAGTTTTATTAAAAGCAGAGATTCTCAGTTGCATTTCTTGGGCCCCTAATATATCAGAATTAGAATCCACAGGGCTACAAAAAAAAGCTTTGTTCATTCCTGCATCCTATTCAGTTGGAGCATGAAGCCTAATAACTACTTTATGACTGATTTAGTGTATGTAAATACAAATGTTACTAATGCATATAAAATGATTAAATCCATAAGGAATATCCCTTTACTGGGCAGAAGTTTGGATTGATAATGGAACATCTGGAGTGTTGGACAGAGCGTGGGTATGCCCTCCTCTTTTCCTCCCCCCATCTCTGGACTGTAGGTGTGAATCATGTAGGCTGAGAAGGATGAAGTGCAGTACAACCTCTCCTAGCTTCCCATCACCCAGTCTGACGTAGGGCAGGAAGGTAAGTAGCTCAAGCAAATCTCCCATCCCTCCTTTGTTTAAGCATTTCTGGGGAGACTGTTGCTACTGAAAGCCACCAGCACACCCTGCCTGATAAAATTAGGTTTCAGGTTTCCTGAAATGTCTTTTAGAGATCAGGAAAGAATTTTTGTTTCTGGGGCCTGGTAAAGGAAACCTGCCTTCCTTGCTTAGTTAAGCTTCATTATCCAAAGTGGGGAGATAGGGCACAGAGTGATGAATAATTGATGGGATACTAGGGATTTTAGCTGTGGAAGCAAGTCTTCATTCCCTCCACTCAGCCCTGAACTAGACTCAATTAATGCCCAATATTTAAAGGTAGGGATCATTTTCTATTTAGTATTAAAGTCAAGTTGCAGACCATTGTTTTAAATACATTTTCATGGGCTTATACTATCATTCTTTTGCATACCCTGATCAAAAAAATCCAAGCATTGATCATTTATCTGTCTAATAAAATGCAAATCTTTAATGCCTTTTAAATACATAGTATATTAACAAGTACGACACAACAAAAAGTTACAATTAATATTTTAAATCACTAACATTTAATAAGGAATAGTACAAACCAATTAATAAATTACGCTATAGTAAAAATGGTGAACATAACTAAAAAAACACTGATCCCAGTGCCACCCCCACATCTCTCATTTCCAGAGTCTACTTTTTTTAAAGGCCCATTCTCTAGCTGTTAGGCAGCAGGATGGGGACAAGAGAAAACCAAACACTGTTTTTTAATTTCACACTTTAATCATTAGCCTTGGGGGTGCTCTTTCTGCTCAAGCAGTATTTTTTCTGCATTCACAGAATTTTCAACATAAAAAGATAAACCTGTAGAAATAAAACAAATAATTGTTTGATTATCAACTCCAATTCTGTTTAGGTTTCTTTTTAGAATAATCTCTCCTCCATCACTACTTTAGTTTTTGCTGGCAAAGAAATTTCTTGGGTTCAAAGAAGTAATTCATAGCACAATGATACACATCAGCAATTGCAGGAAATCCCCTATATACCTAGCAATACTAGCAAAGCTGTATCTCAAGAAAGCAATATTGGCATAAAGCTATCAAAGAAAAACAAAAACTACAGACCAGGAAAGCTCCCAGTGTTTGGTTGAACTTTTCATCCAATCACACTCTAAACGCATCTCACATTGAAATGCCTATTAGACGGCCCCTATCATGATTAGGGTGATCTTAATGGCCAGGTGGGCAAGCGTTAGGTAGGCTTAAAAATGGCATACCTGATCTAAAGTTAGTTTGCCTCAGAGATGAACTGACTTTAGATTGGCAAGGGCTTAACCTGATCTAGTGAAGGTTAATGCAGCCTAGAGAACACCTCCATGTGTTTACAGCACAACTCTGGGGCTGGGAAAGCTCTTTACATAGCTATACTGGTTTTACCACTCCCTCCCCCCACAACTTCTCTTGGACCAGGCAGCCCATGCAGAGACCAGCCTCCCCAACACAACTCCTACTGCCCCTTGGGTCACCAGTGTCCCCCACCCCAACACTTCCCATGAAGATGATCTGTATTCCCATGGGAAACTGTTGCCGCCTTAATTGGGGGGGGGCACATGCCCCCCCTGCAACCAGTCCCACCAACCAATCCCGCAATGGCTGACCACTGCAGCTGATCACTGCAATCACTGCAGCCGCTTCCAGGAGTGGCGATGGCTGCTTCTGAAAGCAAGTGCCAGCCGATCACTGCAGCTGTTCCCAGAAGTGGCCGCAGGGGGGATACCAGTGCTCCTGCCTGCCCCCACTGCCCATCACTTAAGTAGGAAGTGTGACTGGTCAGGGGTCAACCAGTGCTCTCAGGGGATGCACGTGCACCCCTGTGCACCCCCTACATGTTGCCACTGTATATTCCTGTTGAACCAACTGTATTGGTTTACTTGGTTGAATAAAAACAAAAGAGGGTACATTAAGGGATAAAGGACAGTCTTAGCTTAGAAATTCCAATCAACAGAAGGGCTACAATAATTACATGACTGACAACACATGAGCTTCATGATGATCAAATTTGTACAAATCATAGCTTATATAAATATACATTTACTGAAATCATCACCCTGCATGCTGAAATCCTGAGGACATTCAGCTGTCTCAAGAAGAGGGAAAGTGATGGGACAACACACTGAGAAAAAATAGCTTCACACAGAGGCTTTAAGAGCTTGTCTTCCCTTGACCTACCAGGGGTCTGGCAAACGTACAGATTGGTGATTTCTAGCTCTATTCATTTGCACTGGGAAAGTGGTCAGTGGCCCACCGAGCACAAGTAGCAACCACCCATTCCCAGAACAAAAACCAAAACAGTGCATAAAAATAAAGACAAAAAAACCCTGCCAAACCTGTCCCTTGCTAAAGAGTTGAAATTCCCTTGATTTTTAAGGGCTCTCAAATTTGACTGCATTCAGTAATTTTCTAAGAGTCTTAAGCTGTGTGTAGACAAAATGAGGGGCATGCATACACGACACTTTAAAGAAGGTTAATGCTTTTGCATCACTTTAATGATGCTGGTGTTTGCACACACAGGTAGTGTATTATGTAGTAATTCCAGCCGCTGTAGCAAATTTGGCAGCATAATGCACCTAAAATTACTTGGGTCACAGCAAACTAAAACTCCTAGGAGGAGTGCTAGTTTGCTGCCCTACAGCTGCAGAGCGAAGCACCGGGCCCCATGAAGCTCAGGGGCTCTGCAGGAAGCCCATGCAGGCAGCCTTTTTTTCCCCCTGGAACCTACCTGCCTGAGCTGTGCGGGGCCCTGGTGCTTCCCTCCATGGCTGTGGTGCCCCCCCAGTGGCACTGCTGTGGAGGGAAGCACCAGCCTCCCACAGTCCAGGGACTGCTCCACCTGCTGGCAGCTTGCCCTGCCCTTCCTGTTGGAGAGGCGGGTAAGTGCACCAATGTGTTCATGACACAGGGGTTTACTTAGCCCTAAATTGAAGGGGTGTTTCTAAAAACCCACAGCTTTAATTTAGGGCCCCTATTTCATCTACATACACCCTTAAGTTTCTTTTTTTTTTTAAAATAAATAACAATTTCCTCTTTACTGAGATATAAACATATTTTCATAGATTTCATAGACATCAGGGCTGGAAGGGATCTCGGGAGATCATCGAGTCCAGCCCCCTGCCCAAAGGGCAGGAAGTCAGCTGGGGTAATAGGATCCCAGCAAGATAAGCATCCAATTTGCTCTTGAAGGTGTTCAATGTAGGTGCTTGAACCACCTCCGCTGGCAGACTGTTCCAGACCTTGGGGGCTCGGACAGTAAAGAAATTCTTCCTTATGTCCAGCCTGAAACGGTCTTGCAGGAGTTTGTGACCGTTCGACCTAGTCACCCCTTGGGGCGCTCTGGTGAATGAACATTCCCCCAGATCCTGGTGGTCACCCCGATAAACTTATAGGTGGCCATCAGATCACCCCTGAGCCTACGCTTTTCCAGGCTAAAGAGTCCCATGTCTCTCAGCCTATCATTGTAAGATCTGTTTTCCTGACCTCTGATCATGCGCGTGGCTCTCCTCTGGACTCTCGCAAGCTTCTCTCCACATCCTTTTTGAATTGTAG
Source organism: Crocodylus siamensis (assembly GCF_052110815.1). Classification (NCBI taxonomy): domain Eukaryota; kingdom Metazoa; phylum Chordata; order Crocodylia; family Crocodylidae; genus Crocodylus; species Crocodylus siamensis. Next base: position 200,858,158 of record NC_143397.1, read on the forward strand.
AGCCCAAAACTGGACGCAGTACTCCAGCTGCGGCCTCACCAAGGCCGAGTACAAGGGGAGAATGACGTCCCGGGATTTGCTCGAGAAGCATCTATGGATGCAAGCCAGCGTTTTGGTCACTTTATTAGCCGCAGCATCGCATTGCAGGCTCATGTTCATCTTGTGGTCAATGGTGACCCCCAAGTCTCTTTCTTCTGTAGTGCTATCCAACGTAGCACTGCCGAGCCTATAAGGATGCTGCAGGTTTTTCCTCCCAAGGTGGAGAACCTTGCATTTTTCGGTGTTAAACACCACCAGGTTCTCGTCCCCCCATTTGCTGAGCTTGTCCAGGTCAAGCTGGATCACCCGCCTATCTTCTGGCGTGGATGCTTTGCCCCAAAGTTTGGTGTCATCGGCGAACTTGGCCAGTCCACTCCTGACTCCAATGTCCACATCATTAATGAAGATGTTGAACAGGATGGGTCCAAGGACAGAGCCTTGAGGGACCCCACTGGTCACAGGGCACCATGATGAGTGACTGCCATCGATTACAACCCTCTGGGTCCGACCACGGAGCCAATTTCCCAGCCAGCAGATCGTGGTAGAGCCAAGGCCACAACCGGCCAGTTTGGCCAAGAGGTGATCATGGGATACAAGATCAAAAGCTTTTTTGAAGTCAAGATATATGACATCAATCTCTTCTCCCTCGTCCAGGTGATAGGTCACCTGGTCATAGAAGGAAATGAAATTGGTCCAACAAGACCTACCTGCAACAAACCCGTGCTGGCTATCCCTTAGAATGTTAGCCTGGGCCAGTCCATCAAGGATGGCCTCCTTAATAAACTTTTCTAAGATCTTCCCCAGGATAGAAGTCAGGCTGATGGGCCTGTAGTTAGCCGGGTCCACTCTCCTCCCTTTCTTGAAGATCGGCACCACATTGGCCTTCTTCCAGTCTTCGGGCACTACACCAGAGCGCCAGGAGTTTTCAAAGATCCGTGCCAGGAGCTGGGCTATGATGCTCGCCAGCTCCTTGTGTACCCTGGGGTGCAAATTGTCAGGGCCGGCTGACTTGAAGGTATCCAGCTTCTCAAGGTGTTCCTTCACAAGGTCAGCATTGATGGAGGGTAGGGGTTCCCCATCACCCGGATCTCCCTGTCCCATAGCAGGCATGGGCGTCCCATGGGACTGATGAAAGACTGACGCAAAGTACCTATTTAATAGGTTGGCTGATACATTACTCCTGTGTCAACCCATATTGGAAAACCTGTTTTTAGCCATCCATTGCCATCGTTAACATCATTCATCCTAGTAAGGTGGAAAGTTTGAAGACTAAGTAAAAACATTATTAAGAATAATCACATTATTTCCCATTAAAAAAAAAATTACAAAAAAAAAAAATTAAATGTAGATTGAGGTCAATTTTTGTTTCATAATTACATGAGGAAAACATACAAATTAGGATTAGAATTTACTGTAATCTTACTCGTCTGTTTTATATAAAGACTAGTCAATAATGTATACATTTAACAGTGTAAAGATTTAAAGTTTAACTCATTCAAAATGGCTACAAGGAACAGCATATTAATCTCTTGAATTTTTGCAGTATTGTAGGAACTTTTCCTTTCATTAAAATGTAGATGAAATATTCTGCTGCACTGAGTATCTGAGAGTTTTCTTGCCTTATGCTGTTCATTTATAAATAATAATAAAGTGGTACTTAAAAGGATCTTTATATCTTCTCTCCTTATTAAGAATGAAGTCATTACCACAGTCAAGCAACTACTACTTCTTGATTGCCTCCCTGCCTCAATTTGATTTTCAGGCCTGGAAGTTTCACACAGGTACCCAGATTTTTATCCGTTCCATGATGCAGGAGAGCATGCAGTTTCTTTGCAGCTGTACCATTTAAAGCTCTTAGTGGAAAGCTCTTATCTATTAATATGCTCAGTTTGGGATGCCATGTAACTCTTAAAAGTTACTGTCACCTGAAAAAGAGAGAGAGAGAGAAATAAATAAGTTGCAACCAGGGATGACTTACAAGCATTGTGAAATAACTGGTCAAGAACAGAATGTACTTACCAGTGAATCAATCCCCAAAGTTTGTTCAAATTTAACCAGGTAGCAGTAGGGATATTCTTAAGGAGAAAAAGCCTCATTTCTGTATACAAGTTAATTTTGCTAAAATACTGTAATATGAATGCTCAAACTGAAAGGACGTTTTGAAGTAATGTAAAAACTTAAAAAAAAAAAAGATGAAAACAGTAGTGCATATTGCCAATTTGCTAATCCCCAATCTAGAGTGGACTTGATCACTACAAATGAGTCACTAATAATGCTAGTGGTCAACCAACAGTTATTCCACAAATCATTTTAGGTGTCAGTGTTAGAGGCATCACATTCTCATGGATATTTATGCTTTTCTAAATAGTAGCTACAAATAACACTGAATTATGTGATCAGTGTTTTTAGCTAATGACTGACTGTAAGCATTTGGGGATGGAAGGAGAAGAACTGCACCCTTTTTATTAAGAGATCATCATTATACTTAAAGCATACATAGATAAAAAGCAAATAAACATTTCCTTCAGTGGCTCTTACTACCCAAAACTGAATGTAGATGTGGCCTTACCAATGTTGAATAGAGGGGAATAACCACTTCCCTGGACCTACCAATTCAGCCCAGTATGCCATTAGCTTTCTTGCCAATAAGGGCACGCAGCTGACTCATATTCAGCTTATTGTCCACTGTAATTCCCAGGTCCTCTTCTCCAGAGCTGCTGCCCAGCCTGTTAGCCCCCAGTGTAGGACTTTGAACTTATTCTTGTTAAACCGCACGAGATTTGTTTTGGCTTAATCCCCCCAATTTGTCTAGGTCATTCTGAACCCTAGGCCTACCCTCCAGCTTATCTAGTACTCCCCCCCGCCTGCTTGATGTCATCTGCAAACTTTCTTAGGGTGCACTCTATGGATTCCTTGAGGATCTGCTCCACAATTTTTCCAGGGACTAAGGTGAGGCTAACTGGTCTGTAGCTCCCTGGATCCTCCTTTTCCCCTTTCTTAAATATGAGCACTATGTTTGCCCTTTTCCAATAATCTGGGACTTCTCCTGATCACCATGAGTTTTCAAAGATTATGGCCAGTGACTTTGCAATCATATCAACCAATTCCCTCAGCACCCTTGGATGCATCCCATCTGCCCCATGGACTTGTATACATCCATGTTTTCTAAACAGTCCCTAACCTGTCCTTTTGCCACTGTTGGCTGGCCCTTCCTCCCCAAGATGTGCTGCCCAGTGCAATAATCTGGGAGCTAAATTTGCCTCTGAAGACTGAGGTGAAATAGGAATTGAATACTTCAGCCTTTTCTGCATCCTCTGTCACAAGGTTGCTCTCCCATTCAGTAAGGGACACACACTTTCCCTGATCTTCCACTTGCTACCAACATACTTGTAGAAACCCTTATTATTATCCTTGACATCCCTTGCTAGCTGCAACTCCATTTGCACTTTGGCCTTTCTGACTTCATCCCTGTATGACCAAGCAATTCTAATATAAGATTTAGTCTGTCAGTCGTTGCATCTATCTGTGTGTCTGTCTGTCCGTAACACTTTTGGGCAACTGCGCGTGCCCTGCTGAGAGGGCAGGTGGTGATTGGCTGTGTGGCCCAGACTGCACAGGCTCAAGTTTGAGCTGCTACTGGGCCAGAAGGACATGGAGTAGCAGTGGGGCATGGGCAGAGTGGGGCCAGACCCAGAGAGGTGAGAGGGAGAGCTGCCAGGGAGGAGAATGGAGCAGGGCCAGGCCCACAGTGGTGGGGAGGGGGGGCATAGAGCAGGACTAGACCCAGAGTGACAGGGAGGAGGGGGACAGAGCAGAGCCAGACCCAAAGCGGTGGAGAGGAAGGGGGCAGAGGTAGAGCAGAGCTGGATCCACAGCAGTGGGAAGGGGGGTGGAGTGCAGCCAAACCCAGAGTGGTGCAGGGGGTGAGGCGGTAGAGCGGGCCAGACCCAGAGCGGCGGGGAAGGGGGGGTTAGAGCGGGGCTGGACCCGGAGTGGGGAGGGTGGAGCAGGGCTGGACCCAGAGTGACAGGTTAGAAGGGTAGAGCAGGACCGGACCTGGAGTGGTGGGGAAAGGGGACAGAGCAGGGCCAGACTCCGAGCCGCTGGGGGAGGGTGGCAGGGTAGGGTGGAGTGGGACCAGACCCAGAATGCGCGGGGGGCCACCAGACACGGGGCTCCATCCCCACCCACCCTGCCATCATTCTTGACGAGCAATTTGTTAGCGCTCTTATATTCTTCCCTAGTTATTTGCCCAAGTTTCCACTTCTTATAAGCTTCCTTTTTGTGATTTAGTTTACTGAAGAGCTCCCAGCTAAGCCAAGATGGTCTTCTGTCTTATTTGCTAATCTTCCTTTGCATCATGTTGGTTTGTTCCTGCACTCTCAGTAAGGCTTCTTTAAAGTACAGTCAGCTGTCCTGAACTCCTCTCCCCCTTGGACTGGCTTCCTAGTGGATCCTGTCTATGAGCTCCCTGAGCGAGTTGAAGTCTGCTTTTCTGAAGTCCAGGGTCCTTTATCTGCTGCTTTCCATTGTTTCTTTCCTCAGGATCCCAAATTCTATCAACCCATGGTCACTGCTACCAAGTTGCCATCCTCTACTACACTCCCCAGCAATTCTTCCCTATTCGTGACCAACACGTCAAGAACAGCATGGCCACTAGTTAGCCACTCCAGCACTTGCACTAGGAAGTTGTCTTCAACCTTCTCCAAAAACTTCCTGGATTGCCTATGCACTGCTGTATTGCCTTCCAAACAGATGTCAGGGTGAATGAAGTCCCCCAGGAGAAACAGGGCTTGTGATCAGAAAACTTCCACTAGCTGTTTGAAGAAAACTTCATCTCCATTTTCTCTTGGTCTGGTAGTTTATAGCAAGCCCCCGCAACACCACCTTTGTTGGTCTCTCCTTGAATCCTTCTCCCCTGCCTGTCCTTCCTGAACAGTTTATATTAACCCATAACAATGCTCCAGTCATGCAAGCTATCCTACCAAGTCTGTTATTCCAATTACATTATAGTTCCATGATTGTGCAAGAGTTTCCAATTCTTCCTGCCTGTTTCCCATGCTCTGTGCATTCATGTACAGGCACCCAAGGTAACTAGTCAATTGCCCTGAGTTCTCAGAAAGCATGAGAGCACCTCCCATATTGTCCCCACATGCTTGCTCTTCCTCCAAGTCTTCCGCTTCCCCACTTCTCAGGGCTTTGGTCTCCATCCCTCAGTGAGCCTAGTTTAAAGTCCTCCTCACCAGGTCAGCAAGCCTGTCTGTGAAGATGCTCTTCCCTCTCTTCATCAGGTGGAACCCATCTCTTTTCAACAATCCTTCTTCTTGGAACGACATCCCAGAGTTGAAGAAGCCAAAGCCCTGCTAGCAACACCACCTGTGCAGCTGGCTGTTGGTCTGCAGAGTGCACCTGCTCCTGCCTGGACCCTTTCTCTTGAGCAGAAGGATTGATGAGAACACAACCTGAGCCCCAGACACCAACCCCTCCCCTTGAACCCAGAGCCCTGTAGATACTTTTGAAATGCTCAGTCTCCTCTGGCAGTATCATTGGTGCCCACATGAATAAGAAGCATGGGGTAGTAGTCAGAGGGTGAGATGAGTCTCAGTAGTCCCTCTGTGACATCTTGAATCTGGGCTCCGTGCAAGCAGCAAACTTCCTGAGACAATAGGTCAGGTCAGTAGATGGCTTCCTCCATCCCCCACTGAAGGGAGTCTCCAACCATCACCACCCATTGCTTCTTGGTGGCAGTTGTCTTGATCCTCTCCACCTTGGTGAGGCCTGGCCTGTCTTCCTCCACCAATGCAGTGTGCTCCTCCCTCTCTGCTGTTAGGGCTTCTTATCTGTTCTCCAGACAAACCATTACAGGTGGAGGTGAAGATCTCTGCTTGCTGCCAGAAGCCACAAGCCTCCAGCTTCCATCCTTTTGGGTGTCCATGTCCTCTCTTTTATCTAGTGCTGCCTCTGGTATTTCTTCCTCCACAGTCTGGGAGGTCTCAAGCATCAAATCAATGAACTCCACCTGGCGGAGGATGCTTCAGAGCCTCACCACCTCTTCTTGCCTGTTCCCCTGAGAGACACAACCAAGAGGCACTGCCCACACAGCAGGTACTCCCTAACCAGGCCATCACTGGAAGGAACCTGCAAGCCACAGTCCCCATAATGCCAAACCTGGACCTGGGTGAAAGCCTCGATGGTGAGTGGTCCTACCTGGACAGAAACCTCACAGGTGCAAGCGGAGGCAGTGGCAATGGCTCTGGCACTGCAATGTCCTTCAGCCATTTTCCTGGATCTCTTAATCTGTCTTTTCTCTCTTACTGCTTTTCTTCCAAGCACACTTTCCCTAGCAAACTTACCTGAAAGCTGGCCTGTTTATTGCTCATTGGCCCCAAAGGGTTCCTTTTTTTTCCCCTGCTTCCTCACACCATGCTGAAAGCTACTCCCTCAAAAGTGGGGAGTTGTGACCCAGCTTAGGAACTGGCTTGTGAACTGTTTTCAAATTGAGTGCTCTGTTTGCAGCCCCTGGTTGCCTGGGGAGTCTCCTTTTATACCCTGCTGGAGCTGGACTGGGCTGGCTCCGCCCCCTTGCTAGGGCTTTTGTCAGGCCCAGGCAGCAATCTGCAATCATCACTCATTCAGCACATGCCCCAAACACACACAGTCCACCAGACAAACACTCAGCAACATCACAGGCACAGGCAGCTCTGGATCATTTACTCCCTGGGCAGGATCTGGTTTCTCTCTCTCTTCTTCCCCTTGCCCCCAGCAAACTGCCTGCAAACTGCTTGCCATGCTCTCTGGCTTTTTGGTCATTGGCTCACTCCTTAGTTACTTACCATCAGACCCTGCTTTCCCTGAGCACATGGAAGTGAGGAGCAAATTTGAAAAACACTGACTTGGAAATAAACATATAGGTAATTTACTACAGACTTAGTTCAACCAAAATTGATGCATTTGACCTTTTTTGCAACTACTGCAAGTTTTGGCACAGGCACTCTGTAAACACACTTTCAAGCAGCACTTTTGTATCTACTTATATATAGCACAAACCATGCATATTAGTCCAAAGCCAAAAGGCTCATGATTCACCATATTGCATATTAGGCTGGACCCCAGCAGAGTCAACAAGATGACCCCGCAGCTTAGTGCTGCTCAGTATGCGTGTGTACTCCAGATGCTCACCACAAAGGATCCATGTGCCAATTAGCCCCTCACTCATGAATAGAACTGGGGAGCTAATATGGGGCTAATGCCTCTGGGCTCCAGTCTGGAGTGGAGACCATAAGGTGGGAAGTGGTCGAGGCAGAAATATGCAAGTCTTCCTAAATATGAAAGTAATTTGGCAGCTTACAAAGGCTACAGGAATGCAAGTGAGGGAAGACTCAGTGACTGCTCCAAGCAGTGGCACAGACAAACCTTAAAGGGACAGATGCACTCAGCTCAAAGCAAATATGGACCAACCTTAAAAGGACAGGCAAACTCATTTTAAAATAAGTATAAATGGCATTGACAATAGTTTCACTTAACCTCAGGGGCAAATAGGGAAGACAGGAAGAGACTGAACCAACGTTGAACCAAGTAAGGAAAGTTTTCACTAGAACAGTTCCCCCATAGAAAGAAACAATCAATAATTGAATTTGTGCTTGTATTAAAAGAAATAGGGATTAAGGAAGAAAGAAATTGTACATGTGGCTTTTAGTGATCACCAGATGCTGGAGGGGAAAATGAGTCTTGGTGGTGGTGGTAGTAAGAGTCCCATGAGAGGGAAAGGACTGTGGAAGTTAAATGTGCAGCTGTTACAAGATGATGAGATATGTCAAGCGTACATGACACAGTGTGACGGGTGGCAAACACTGAAGAAATGTTTTGGGAGTATCACAAAATGGTGGATGATGGTGAAGAAGATAGGAGAATTCTTCAGGAAGGAAAGCCAAAGATGTATGGGGGAAAGAATGAAAGAGCTAAGACAGCTGCAAAGAAAGATGCAGGAGCTGTTAAAGGAAGCCATGGAGGAAGACAGGTACAAGAAGAGCTAGAAGAAACAAGGCAAGGGTTAGAAACCTAGTTTAAAAGAAGAGAGATCATGTCCTTAGTACAAATACCCCAGGTAGGAGAAAACCAAGAGTGGTCCTGATACTTTTCAGCCAGAGTGAAGGCAACAAAAGGAGAGCTTAAAGCAATGTGAGAAGAAGATGGTGCCTGGATTGAAAAGCAGGAAGAGGTGTTGGAGACAACAAGATTTTATGAATAGCTATATCAGAAATAGGAAACGGATAGGAAGAAGAGGAAGGATTTCTTGAACGAAATTAAAGAGAAAGTAAAGGAGATGGAAACAGAAGATGGAAGAAAAAAATCAATTTAAAGGGAGTGAACGAGCTTTTAAAAACGTTTAAAAGAGAAATCACCAGGAGCACATGGACTGCCTATGGAATTTTATGAGACGTTTTGGGCATGGGATATAATGGAAGTGTTCAAGGAAATAAAGGAAACAAGAGAGGAAGGTAAAGATTTTACAAGTGGCATTGTGATTTTACTCTTCAAGAAAGGGGAGAAGGAACTCCTTAAAAACTGGAGACTGGTTACACTCCTCAATGTGGACTATAAGTTAATGGCCAAGATACTGGCTTTGAGGATGAGAAAAAACCTGAAGACCTGAATACATGAAGACCAAGCATATACAGCACCAGGTAGAAGGATCTCCAAAGTGATTAGAATGATCAGAGATGCATTGCCTTACATCCAAGAGAGCAAAACAAACACAATTATAGCAAACCTAGAGTTAGGAAAAGCATGTGACTGAGTGGATCGTTATTATATATCTGAGGTGCCTGAAAAAATGGGGTTCCCAGAGAAATGTAAAGGTTGGACAAAGTTATTGTATAGAGAAGTGGACAATCAAGTCCAAATTAATGAGTACCTAAGCAGGGCCTTTAAAATCCATACAGGGGAAAGGCAAGGGTGCTCCCTGTCACCGCTACTGTTTGTGTGCAGCATGGAACCATTAGAGCAAAGAATAAGAAAAGACCAAGTCGTAAGCAGAGTAAAGATAGTGGAAGGGGGAGAGGTAAAATGCGTACTATAGATGAATGAGATAAATGTAGTAATTAGAGATAGACTTTCTATGGAAAGGATGCTAAAGCATACATTAGAGTATGGAGAAGTGATGGGAGCTGAGCTAAATAGATCAAAAAGCAACAGAATAGGCGTGGGGAACTGGAGTTAGAGAAGTTGGGCCTTTAAATGAGAGAGAGAGAAATCAAAGTGCTAGGGTCCTGATGGACACTGAAGGGAAAAGTAATATAGCATGGGAAAAGGTAATGGCAAGCCTATAGCAAACACTTATGATCCAGAAGGACATTGTCATTTGCCAGAAAAGTGGCAGAAATAAAGCCTGTGCTACTGCTAATTACTCTATATACAGGAATTATACTCCCACCAATGTGGCAGCAGATAGCAAAAATACACAAGGAAATGTGTGTTCTTCTGGAATACCAAAAGAGAATGGTTGGCTAGAGCTGAACTGTACAAAGCAAGAGAGATGGGGGATGGTGGCTGCTAGACTTGTTCATCTATGCAAACTATGTAGACATGATATGCAAGGCAGTAATGGAGGGAGAGGGGAAAGCAGAGTGTATCACTCAATTTCACACAGCTGCAAATTTTAAGGAAATGGGGAGTATATCAGTCCTTTTTGAAGAGTTCATGGGTATGGCAACCACTGATTCATGACATCAGGATGGAATGATTCATGCAGAGGCATAAAATAGGGAAGGTAGGGCTGGAGGTCCTGAAGGATCATAAGAAATTGATGAAAGCAGTAAGAGAAAGATGGCACCACTAGAAATCTTCATAGAGAGACAAGTGAAGAAGGTGTGGGGAGCAGTGGCAGGTAAACAACTAAAAGGCAAATATGCTGACCTAGTGTGGATTGTTGCAAAAATAGTTGCCAGTGAAAGAAATGCACCACAGATGGGACTTGATGAACTCACTGTGGTGCCCAATGGAGAGGTGTGGGGAGGAAGCAACAGTGAGATGTCTTTTGGGAACGTGCATATACAAAAGGGTCTGGCGCTGCTATCTGAGTGTCACCAAAATAAACTTGTCATTATACTATATAGCCTCTGTGAAAGTGGGAGAAAGAGAACCCACCCCATATCTCTCCTGCACCCACTGCAGGGGAGATGATGAGCGGCAGCTGCAGGTGGATGTAGAGATGGCTGGCTCAGATGTGCCATTTTCAGAGTTCCCTGAACCTGCAAATCAGCAGAGAGAGAGGGTGGGGCTGGAAAGAGGAGCAGGCCACTGAAAAGGTGGCTGGGAGAACATCTGGAGGTGGTGTGGCGAAATTTAAGCCTGGCAGCAGGAAAATACCATGGGATGCCACCAGAGGCAAATAGCATGCCCAGCAGGAACCCCAGGAGAAGGACTGGGAAGTGCTGTGGAGCATAGCACAGGAGAGACACCAGCATGCCCCGAAGCCTCTCCTGGAAGAGAACCAGAAAGCACTGCAGAGCATGGTAAGGGAGAGGAGGGCAGCACCCAGGCCAGAAGGAACAGGCTGAGTGCTGTGGACCTGTCACACCAATGGGGAGCCTCCGAGGGGCAAGAGCTCCGAGATGGCACCAGGGGGCAGGACAGGTGGCAGCACAGAGCCACAACAGCCCAGGGCCTGAACAGGGTGGCAAGCCGAGAGGGGCTGTCAAGGCAAGTGACGGGCACACCGGGGCTGGAGTGCTCCAGAGAGCCCAGCCTCAGGTCAGATAGGGCCGAGGTGGGAAGGGGCAGGGACCCAAAGGAGGGCCCCACAAGAGGACTGCCAGGGGCACAGCTGGGAGCTGCTGAGCCTGCAAGGCAACTCTTAAAAAGGGGAAGCCAGCCAGGGGCCTGGGAGTCAAGACCCTGGGACCCATCAGTGGATGCTAATTGTTTTTTGTTGGTATTACTCATAAGTTTACTGTTAGCTCCAGACTGAGGCAGGTTTAGTTGTGAAGGCCACAGTCCACAGATGAAGGATGGCCTGCGAAGGATGCCGCAGATGAGCCAGTCTCATCTGTAAATGAGACATCTGGAAACTGATGTCCATCTCAGCTATGGAAGTGGTAAGGGAGGGGCAAGGGGAAGTGGGTGCCCCACGAAGAAGCCCAGGTGTGAGACCCCATGAGCTAACTGCTGGGAACTGTCTCCCAAGAAGAGCATTAAGTCATGGCGGGCAAGCAGGAACAGTAACCAGAACACACAGCTGATGCTAACTTGGGGTCCCATCTTGACATCACTGGGGTGCAGGGCAGCAGCCAAGCGAGGACCCAAGTGCTACAACATCTACCAGCAACAACCTCATACCAAAGGGACTTGTGGATGTGGAGAAAGCAGTGGCCATAATACACCTTGACTTTAGCAAGTCTTCTGATACCATCTTCCACAACACGCTTGCAAGAAAGCTGAGGAAGTATCCGTTGGATGAACAGACTGTAAGGTTGATAGAAAGCTGACTGGATTATCAGGCACAACAGATAGTAATCAATGGCTCACTGCCTTGCTGGCAGCCAGTATCAAGTAGAGTGCCCCCCGGGTCAGTCCTGGGGCCAGTTTTGTTCAATATCTTCATTAACAATCTGGAAGATGGGATGTACTGCACCCTTAGTAAGTTCACAGATGACACCAAACTGGGAGATGTACTAGATACGCTGGTGCGTAGGGGTAGGATTCAAAGTCACCTAGACACATTGACCCACTGGGCCAAAAGAAATCGCATGAGGCTCAACAAGGACAAGTGCAAAGTCTGCACTTAGGATAGAAGAATCCCATGCACTGCTACAGCCTGGGGACAGACTGGCTAAGCAGCAGCTATGCAGAAAAGGACCTGGGAGTTACAGTGGACAATAAAATGGGTATGAATCAGCACTGTTCCCTTGTTGCCAAGTAGGCTAACAGCGTGCTAGGCTGCATTAGTATGAGTGTTGTCAGCAGATTGAGGGAAATAATTATTCTACTCTATTCTCCATTGGTGAGGTCACATATGAAGTACTATGTCCAGTTTTGGGCTCCCCACTATAGAAAGGATGTGGACATGTTGGAGAGGGTCCAGTGGAGAGCAATGAAAATGGTGAGAGGGCTGGGGCACATGACTTCTGAGGAAAGGCTGAGGGAACTGGGTTCATTTAATCTGCAGAAAAGAAGAGTGAGGGGGGATTTGATAGCAGCCTTTAACTATCTGAAGGATGGTTCCAAAGAGGATGGAGCTAGACTATTTTCAATGGTGACGGATAACAGAACAAGGAACAATGGTCTCTAGTTGTGGCACGGGAGATTTAATTTGGATATTAAGACAAATTCTCTCATTAGAAAAGTGGTGAAGCACTGGAACAGGAAGGGAAGGGGAACCGTGTGTTATATTAAAGTAAATATGGCAATAGAATATTCCATCTGCTAACCAGATTCACAATTTCAAAGCTATAGTCAATTTTCTCTCTCTCTCCTTCTATTCCATACATCAAATATTGTTAGCACTTCTTTTAAAAGATCTGAAAATTAGGTCTACTCTGCCCAACAGATCCTAAAACCCTTGACTGCACTTTATTTCTCACTACAATTATTGCATTATCCTTGTCTGATTCTGTCTTACCCATCTTACTTTGATCCAGACTATCCAAATATGCTCTGTGACAGGGGGGCCATGTTAAGGCCGGGTCTCAACATTGGCCCAACCCCTGTCTATGTGGGGCAGTCTGCCCAATCTCGTCTGCCACAACTTGCTGTTTGATAACTGGTGTAAAATGCAGAAGGCCCATTTTAATGCACCAATGCCAGGGGCCATTGTACACAGCTCCGTACCATCCCTACACTGTCCCAAGTCTTGCAGATGGCGTCGTAAGTAGATCATAACTCTGGCCTGCGGCCGGGCTAGCTCTGCCCCTGGCTGGGCCTCTCCCATTCTACACACTCCGCCCCTCACTGGGCAACTCTTAACCCACCCTGCCCCTCTTGAGTAACCCCCTGGGCCATCACGCTTACCTACTCTCAGACTGGTAGCACCTTCGGGTCACTCAAGCTTCCCTACTCTACAAGGCACTGACCTTATGCTATGCCCAGGGCAGAGCTCAGCCTCTAGCCCTTCACTGGTTAACTTACTCCTGTTTTCACTCATGTGGGGGTTGGCCCTGCAGGCCACCCCTGCAACCCTACTCAGCACACCCCCAGTACAGCCCTTCAGGTCACCCCATGCAACCCTACTCTGTATCCACCAACACCCAGTCCTTCAGGCACCACCATGCACCCTACTCTGGGTGGGCCACACACAACTTCTATCCCACTCACTGAGGCCTCCCTCTTCCTTTGCACACTCTCTGGGGCCTCCAGGGTCTTACACCCCTGCAGGGCTCAGGTGCCTCTCTCTAGGTGTGCCTGCTCCCCCACCCCCACCACTGTCTGTTCCCACTCCTAGTTACCCCCTGAGTAGTGGGGTCTGGGGCTATAAGGCACCCCTACCTGCCTTCGCTGAGAAGGCAACTGGCCTGGCATTTCTGGGGAACTGCCCCACCATGGGCAGTCCCACCAGGCCATCCTTCCCCAGCAGGGTGTAGTTTCAAGTCATGCCCAGGACCAGGAACCTCCTGCCATCCTCATAGCTGCTGCCCTTACCTGCAAGATGTTCTGAGCAGCAGTTCAGCCATGTATTGTTACTCTGGCTGCCAACAGCAGACTGGTGCCTCAGTCCTGAGAGCCCAGATCTAAAATGGATGCAGGTCAGCCCTCTCCTCCCATCTCAGGGTTCTCCTGCAGTCACTGCAGTGACTGTCTCATTAGGGCTAGTCCACACCTGCAGGCTGCCCTGCTGACTGCTCTCAAACCTGAAAGCAGCAGGCACCAAAGGTGCCCTACCACATGCCCTTTACATTTTTATTAAACTCTTCTTACTTTTTTCAGCTACTGTGCCTTCTACGCTTATCTAAATCCCTTTATTGCCTGTCCCATGCCATTTTCATCTCTATAAAGCATCTCATATACAATTGAGGCTTTGAACCAGTCACCCCTCAAATCAGTTACTTTTAGTTCTTCTTGTTCCCCACTTATTCCTGCATGCTCTGGCACTCTGATTTTATACTCATTGTACATTTCCTTTCTCGGTGGTCCCTGTTCTTCTCTCAGATCCTAAGCAACAACACCTCCTTGCCTTCAAATTCTTTGTCCAAAGACACTGTTTCTGCAAAGACTTCAAAACTTCCTTAGCACAGGGGATAACAACCTATGGCCAGCAGAACCTTTGGATCCAGCCTACAGATGTGAGGCTTCAGCTGCAGGCATTGTCCCTATACCCTATACTCCTGGAGAGACAAGCAGTAACAGCAACAGGGTCTTTGCACCCACCTGCCTGCCTCTGACTTGTGTTGGTTCATTCCAGCCCATAACTAGAGAAGGCTGTCTACCCCGACATAGATTTCTACCATGACCTTTCTTCCACATATAAATGTATCTACACTGTTTTGTCTGAACGTAAAGGAGAAACTGAGGCCTTCAAGGAAGATTTCAGTCTTTAGATATGATTGTAAGCAACATGGGCAGATCCAGGAATTTGAAGAATGGTGCAGGAGATTCCATCAGTGCCCTTTTCTTCCTCTGATCTCCGGTGTGGGCAGAGTGGGCCATGGCAGCACCTTCCCAGTACTTTTTTAAGTCCCTGAAGAAGATATACTCCTCTCCACCCAGCACCATCCCCGCCCCCTCCTCCTTCCAGTACTTGCTATTAGACCAGGAGGGACACCCAGTGGGTAGACAGGGAGCAGGAGTGCCTGGAAGCCCACCGCTGCTGCTATCTCCAGCTGACCTGGGGGTGGGGGAAGCCATACCCCAATCCAGCTGGGGGCTGTAAGAAGCAGCTGTATGGGGTGCTGGGTCCCTGCTCCAGTTCCCTCCACTGCATTTCCCCCACTGACTCAAGGGATCCAGCTGATGGGAGCAGCTGCACCTCAGATCAGGCAGGGCTGGAGATGACGGCATCAGTGGGCAATCCCCTCTCCCTGTACCCCAGTCTCCCTATCTGTAAGAGAGAGCAGAATTCCTAACCAAGCCCACAGGGATATTTAGTGAGGTATATTCAATTAATTCTTATTATTGTCAAGTAGAAAGTGCCATATATGACCTATATAACTTGTTAATGTCACAAGCATGGGGTACAACTAACTGTTTTGCCAGATATAAGCAGTATTTTTCTATCAGTATTAATTATGTCAACTATGCTGTATCACACCTTGTTCCTTTAATACAAGGATTAAATTATTCAATATCAATTTGTCAGGTCTTGGACATTTCCACTTAAATCCTTTCAAATATTCCGTTTCTTGTACCAGAGAATTTTTAAGCTAATGAAACAACCATCCTCTTCAGTGAGGAAACAAGGGCATAAATCACTTTGTTTGACCCCCATGCAGTCTCACTTGAACACAAGCCATGACCTTTTTTTAAAGCTAGAGAGAATTCTATAATGTATTGAAAGCATCTGCTGTATTAAAAGGCTACTATTGTTAACTCTTCCATTCAGCTGAAAGCATTACCTAACCAGGTGCTGCTGATCATTTATGCACATGATATTTGTAAAAGAGGAAAAAAGAAAGCAATCTTATGATGACTATGCAATTTGCAAAATAACAAGCTGTCTGAAATCCTGCCCTGAGCCACACAGAACTCCAGCTGAATAATTAATTACATATTGACAAGGTCTGATAAAAGAAGAGCTCAGAGCTGTATTGACGTTTATGTCTTCTTCATAACATTCACCAGAAAGTGTCATTCCACTTGAAATAATTTTAGGACAACTAAATGTTTTGTCTTCACCAGCAAAAAAGAGTTCTTGGATACTTGGATATTTGATACATATGCTAAATGCCTCCATAAAAATATAGTTTTCACCATGAATACACTTAAATGCACAGAATGTTATTTTCTAAAAATACATAAGAAATTCATTTATAGACTTAACAGTTAAAATGGTTACTTCACATATTCTTTGCACTATTTCAATTAAACAAAATCTGAATCTGTATTCGTGTACCTGGCTATAAGTCAACTGGCCAGCAGAGCACAATACAAATAGAAAAAAATAATCCTATTTAACACAGACTTACTGCAAGCCTTATAAGAAAGTACTTCAAAAACTGATACATCAAATAATTTAAGAAAACATCTAGTATTATATATATCTAAGTATGAAGTTCATGTCTTTGTTTTCCTATTTCATTTACTTTTAACCAAACCTGGATGGTATGCATATTTCTACTGTAGCTTCACTGTTACAGTACTTCAGATGCACTTAATAAATTGCACCTTTCATGAAAAGAAAAGGTGATGGAT
Organism: Crocodylus siamensis; assembly: GCF_052110815.1. NCBI lineage: Eukaryota > Metazoa > Chordata > Crocodylia > Crocodylidae > Crocodylus > Crocodylus siamensis. The sequence continues at coordinate 200,874,538 of NC_143397.1, forward strand.
TGAAAAATGTTTAGCACAACCATGCATAATTGATAAACTCCCTAGTGCAAATAAGTGTCTGATAAATAATTAAATTTAATCTCATTATAAGAGTTTTCATAATGGGATAATTTAATTAAATGAAAGCCAAAGGGTTTCTAGGGGTTGAAAGATGCTAGTGTTGCTATATTTGGCTAATGGTCTGGGGATACTATAGTGAAGAAGGGTAATTCACATGGGTGCATGCATTATTTAATGAATCCCTCCGAGATGGAGGAAAGGACAGATCAATGATAACTTGTCATTTTATCATTGCTTACAATGCACATTTAAACAACCTGGGAAATGTTAAAAAAAGAAAGAAAAAGTCTTGCTACTCTTTGAAAGGCATCAGTTATCTCATTGTCATGTAATATTAAGTATTTTCAGACATGTATTTTTACTTTCATTTTAATGTTGCTAAGTTTCATCCCCTTCTCCCAATGAAAATAGGAGTAAAATCTTATGAGCTACTGTACAGTCTGGTTGAGTATGCCTCTGTATAATGGATACAGCATGTATATCTGATACTAAAAAATTGATAGCTATGTCATGTGGGACCCATTAACAAGCTTTTTGAGTGGGCAGAGTTTTGTGCTTCAAGTCTCCAGAAGCACTTAGCTAGACTAGGATACTAAAACCATGCAGTCTAAGTAGTTAGCTCATTTGCAGGTGATCAGCTATGAATTAATATGAATGGTGAAGGTTATGCTTTTCAGATAAGACAAAAGTGTCATCTTGCAAATATTAAATGTTCAAGAGTCAAGAACTAAGCGGAGTGGTTTTGGCATCTACACTACTAAGGGATACTCTTTTTTTTAATAAAATGGCCCCACAACCATTAGAGTTTGTTAAAAATGACTGCATTTATTAGCAAATTGAGAACATGAGGATGGACATGCCACAGCACACTTGTGGTTTATCCAGTCCAGAAGTTTTTCTTCAAAGGCCAGAACCAGATGTTTCATGAAAAGTTTTGGGAAAACCCTTACAGAATGGCTGACCCGCTTGAAGAAGTTTCTGACTAACTCCAAGCTGGTAAGCTACTGATTTCTGTCTTGCAAATGAGAATTATACATTTTTTAAAATCCTGTTTAATCTAGAATTGCAAATGTTCTCATATCCATATCCAGGTTCAATTGTTTTCGTAATATTTCTGAATTTTTTACCTCAGTTGCATCTTTCTGACAGTGGGTTTCACAATTATGTGTTAGGTATAAACAATCTGTTCATTTATCATATAAACTCCTTTCAGCTTTCATTAGATGTCCCCTGGCTCTTTTCCATACTTCTTAACAATTTTAATTTCTGATTTTTGCAGCACATTGAGCAGAAGTTTCATCATGTTGTTTTCAAGGATATCTAGGGTCTTCTTCCTCAGTGATTTCAGCAACTTTAGAACTCAGTACTCCATATTAGGGGTGTGTGAAGCGAACCCTATTCAATTCGGATTCGGTCTGAATCAGGGACAGTGATTCAATTTGTTGATTTGGGTCATTGTCCCAAATTCGATTTGGCCAAATCCAAATCTGAAGATTCAATGCTAATTTGGAGAATCAGCAATTCGGACATAGACACAGATTTAAAAGTTTTTTCTACATACTTTGAGGTAGCAGGCGTGGCTTGTGATAGCTGTGATGATGGAGCACATGGAGCATCCCACAGGAGCATGGGGGGGGCCCTCCACATGCTTGGCAGCAAACCTGGAAGTGGACCAGAAGTACTGCAGCCAATTGCCAAGCGGAGGGGATGGGGGTGTAGGGGACACAGAGTGCTGTCTCTGTGTCCGAATCTCTGAATCAATTCAGAGGGTTCTGATTTGATTCGGAAAGATTCAAGGGTCCTCTGATTCAATTCAAAGATTCAGCCACCAAATCGGGACGCATTTCCACCAAATTTAATCACGGACTGAAGCTTCGCACAGCCCTACTCCATGCTACTAGTCTGTTCCTTCAATTATGGTGTCACCTTACATTAGTCAAAAGTAAATTTAATGTGTCAGTTGCCTAGCTTTTTCAGGTGTCCCTGACATTTCCTTGGTCTCTTATAGCATCTACTATCCTATGTAATCTTGTATTTCTTCATCATACCATACCATGCACACTACTTTCTAAGCTATTAGGGAAAAATTTAAACAATACGGAAATGCCATACAGACAGAGATCCCTACAACTAAAGTTTTGACATGTTGAACACGGACTGCTTACTCCTCCATTTTTTTCCTGACTCTGCCAATTTTCAATCCAGACAGAACATTACCTTTAATTTTATGACTACATAGTTTCCTGTAAGAAATGAAAGATTTTCTGAAAATTCAGATAAAAACATGCAACATGTATAATTTCTCCACTCAGAAGCCTCACTAGTTTATTCACAGGAAATTCATGTTCTTCTAGGTGCTGTATAAAACTCCAAATATGTTTTCCTGGCATTGAAGTAAGACTTCCTGGTCTGCAATTTCCCCTTGCAGTATAATTTTAAGATACAATATTTGCTACTTCAGCACTGTACGGAATTATAATGAGGGTATACATATTTATATGAAAAAAGCAAATTAAGAATAAAGGATTTAAGAAAAAAATCTCAGCTTTTTAGGAAAAATTCAAATAATATTAACAATTCAGTCAAGCCATTCTCAAATTCAAAAACTTTTGGATGAACATTAGTTAGTCATGATTTTTTGTTGCTGTACAATTGATTAGTCAGTTCAGCATCTCTCCTCAGAAATACAAACTCCAATAGCATCTAAAATTTGTACATGAGTAGACATTATATATTTTTTATCTTCCCAAACTACAGCAATTGAGATAGTTTTAGTTCTCATAAAATGTCATAAAAAATCTAGAAATTTTCTTTAAATAAAGGTTTTCTTATTTGTTTTTCAAAAGAGTTCTGTTTCTTCCATGCTTTGGTAGGCAATCAACAATTTATAAATTTTGCTAGCAATATAAAGGCCAAAATTCTAGGATCTGGATACAAACAATAGAAACTTACACAGGAGGTATGAGACCCAGCAGGTCCCACTGACTTCGCAGAGAGTCAAGTGGACATGACATTTCTGAAAAGAGGCCACTTTCTGTTTTGGTACTTAACCCCAGAGACAAAAGTTGGAAACAGCACCATATCTAGACTCCTAGTGGCCCCAGGTGAATTTTTAGTATTGGGCCCCCCTTCACCAGAGATAATGATAATAATATATATTTTTAATTACCATTTTTCAGCCCCCTTTCTGTCCGGACCCTGGGCGGCCACCTGGTTTGCACATGCCCGTGTCCCACCCTGGTTGGAAACACAGATATCCTTTTTCATTCTCCCACTTCCTAAGGTAGGGTTAACTATTTAAAACTCGTTTCATTGCTTTTTATTTTATTTTATGAATAAAAGAAACTATATTGCCTCCAAAAGCTGGGAATACTGAATATTTAATAACCTGTTCCTTCAATCAAGGGGTAAGAAATGTCCCAATATACTTCTCTGCTCCTCAAAGGAGACTCCCAGTAAAATATAATGAGAGTCCATGTTCATAAAAAAATCTAAGCTAAACATAAGCAGAACATTATGGAATTAATTTTAGGCCTTCTTCACATAAAATAAAGAACCAACAAAGACCACAAATTCATTTTTTTCCATTTGCAGGCCATCTTCAACTAGCCCTTTCCATAACTGATTGTTGACGTGCAACCTTAATTTTGAATTACTTTGAATGGCTTTCAAATGTTTATGGGGTTTGGGTTTTTTTGAGTAGGATATTTTGTTTATTTTTCCTGCTGAAGTTACAAACTTTAGTTCAGTTTAAATAGCAGTTTTTGTCTGTGAACTAGCATTTGTCTACAAAAAGCTTAGGAGACAACCATATGTGATATTAAATGGATACCATAATATAGAACAAAATTACAATTGATAACTACTTCTATCTTTTACCATATAGTAAACAAATGAAGCAGGAGAGGGGGTGGGGGAGCTTAAATCAAAATGAAAGCACATTTGGGGGACTTAAAATATGAGTCAGTCCATCCAGCATAACTGCCTTTTTCATTACTTCACATATTTACATACTTCTTTCGGTTCTACTGATTCCTGCCATGTACCTTAAAACATGTAATATGGCAGTCAGTTGGACACACCTGGACACTGAACACTGCCACATAGCTCAGTAATGGTTCCCACATATCCTAAAATTTATACAGATGATCACTGCATTAAATAAATAAATTCAGAAATGAACTGAGCTTCTCAACCCAATGAGTCCAGTGATTCAATAATTTACCATCTTCTGGTAATGAGTCCATATCCAACAATAGTGAGCAAACTAGTAAGAGATTTCATAAAGTTATGCTTTATATTACTATGCATCAATGAAGCCCAAATAAGAGTACTTTAAGGACAGAAAATTAAACTAGTAATAACAGCTATACATTTATATGCATTTCTTATGCCTGGCAAAACTCATCTTAAAGCCTATTTTGTGCATAAATTATTTGTACATTTTGTGGGGTTTTTTCATTTTTTTTAAAGTAGGAAATATTTGAATTCCCTGGAGAGATAACGGGAGGAAGGTCTACTGGAAATTCAACTTTGTACTATAATTACAACTTGGATCTAGGAACCACTTTATTTTCTATAATTATTTGTGGAGGACACTCTAATACTGAATGTCCAAACTGTAGAAACTCAATGCTGAAATATGTCTTCCTACCTGAAGAGTTATTTCCTACTCCCAACAAATTGAAAGAGTAAATTCCTTGGCCTGTCCTTTACATAAAATAATAAACAGAAGCACAAGAAATTACAGTTTAAACTGCTAAAGATCAAAATAAAAAAAAAAATCACCTAAAAATAAATTTCTGCCTCTCAATGCACCAATTCATATAAGTGTATCCATCTCCACAATTTAACAGGCCATTGTAACCAATCAAAAGCTACATTTTTACTGCCATTTCTGGACTCCTTCCTGCTGCTGTGAAATCCTTCCCCAGACAATTTCCATGACCTCAGTTCTCTATGAGACATACTAGTCAGCATAATGAACAACAAAACTTCAGTTACACTGGAGACAAAGTCTACTTAAAATAGAAAGAAACCAAAACACTAATATTTTCCCTGCTTACAGCCTGGGAGGGATGTTCTGAATAGAACTGTTCAAAGCCTACCGATTTTGGTCTGTGTATATTTTGTGAACTAAACCTTCACAGTCTATTACTGGGGTGCTGGCAAACCAACCTTGGCAAATATGCTCAAAACACAGGTTCAGAATAACTGCCAAAGAGACCTTAATCCACTCTTGAATAAACATGCCACATCTTCCATCATCTCTATCCTAAAGGTTTCTACCCAATCCCTCCTTACCTTTTACATTTTCAGAAGGCCCCACTAATTGTTTCCTTGCTATTCCATCCTCATGACAAAGGGCAACCTACATACTTCCCTGAGCCTTAAAGGATGTTGGATCTTTCCAGAACATCCACATTCTCATGGTTCAGTGAGAAAAGGGAAAAAAATATTTCCAATTCCTACACCCAGCCAGCATACAGAATCTAGACTAGAAATACACCAATATTAAGGAAGAGGACCCCATAATACCTCATGTACGATTGTCAGGGAACCACAAGGAATTTTATAGTGCTTCCCACAAACCTCTTCTGTCTTTCAGAAACTTTAAAGTGATAACATTAGTAAGGTGCCACAAATGTTTTGCTCGTTACACAACACCAAAGGCTCTTGGATAGTATAACTGCCATGAGGAGAGACACACTTAGAAAAAGTTTCTGTTCAGAAGGCAGATAAACTGGTGAGGGCTGAGCAACAAGGGATGATAATTAAGGGAAGTTTTGACAATGGTCATGAACGTGGGCTGTTCACTAAAAGCTCAGCACATGGATTTCAGGTGAGCTCTGATGATTCTATAAAAGCAATAAGAATAGTACTGAATTCACAAACTGATTCACAAACTGGAACAAGAGCAGAGAAGTTGTTAGCTATATTTGTCTGAAGTCAGAAAGAAGGTAGGACAAGGTGACACCTTAGAGACTCAGGGACAGGCAATTATTTCAGCTGGAAGGCCACTAACTGAGTTTTGGCAAGCCATCAAGGGCTGGAAGGGTAGCCCCACCCCTTGACAGGTGTCCCTCCCCCTGGTCGCCATCTTAAGATCAGAAGTCCCACCCCCTAACCCCTGACTTCTGCCACCAGAATTCCTTCCCCTTGCCCCCCAGAAGTACTCCTTTCAGCAAGGGGGTTTGCCGCGTCAGAAACAGAAAAAATAACAAATTCTATTCTAAAAATCAAACATCTACTATAACATTCATTAATTTGATTTCAAAAAATATTTTTGTCCTGATGTATATGTATTTGGGTAGTGTACACAGAAGTGATTGTATAATAGCTTAAAATAAAGTCTTTCTCTTGTATATTGTGGGGGATGGAGGGCATGGGTGCGTATGTTGTGGGGGCTGTGGGTGTGTGGGTATGTTGGGTGTGGGGGAGGATGTGGCCGTGGGGGGGTTTGTGTGGGGTGGATAGGCATGGTGTGTGTGTGTGTGTGTGGATGTGGGGTGGGGGAACATGGAGTGTGTGTGTGGATGGATACAGGGTTTGTCGGGGGCTGTGTGTGGGGGGAGGATCGCTGGGGATGTTTAAGGCATGTGTGGGAGGGTTTGCCCACAGTCCCCCTGCGGCAGGCAGAGCCCCCACCAGCACTCATCCAAGCCTAGGCTCTGTGTTCCTGGCCCTGGGGCACTAGCGCAGGACCCATGCTCCCACACTCACTACCACTTCCCCCCAGTCTGCCACTGCTGCCCTTCTCCTGCTTCCCTTCCTCCCCCCACACTTGCCACTCTGGCACCATGTCCCAGCTGCACAGCCAAGACGGCAGGATGCAGGAGGAGCCAGCCTGGCCTGGCTAGCACTGCACAGAGAGAGCTGAGAATTGCAGGGACCATACCAATTCCTGCGGAGTCCTGTGGCCTGGTGCTGCAGCCAGGAATCTTGTGGTGCTGGAGCGGGGGTGAAGCAAGGGAGCAGTGGTAGTGCCAGGCAGCAAAGAAGAGGGGCTGTGACAGGCAGAGGGGGAGTGGTGCCAAGTGGGCACACGGAGCACAGCAAGAGCTGGGTGGGAGCATGAGACCTGCACTGATATATCAGGGTCAGGGCCAATGGGGGCCCAGAGAGCAGTGATAGGACTGCAGGGTCTGGGCCACCAGGGGCTCGGTGAAGTCAGGCTGGGCTGTGCTAGCAGGGAGAGGGGAGAGCCAATCCATCTCCAGAGCCCCTGCTGTCCTGGGCCCTGCACTCTGGGGCCAGGATTGCAGAAGCCAGTCTGGTCTGGCCCTAAAGACTGGGGCCATCACCCACAATCCTCCCCTGCCTCCCCACTTCTTGTCTGAATTTCCCTCACTGGCAAAGGGAGGCAGGAACAGCCCCAGGGTCCCAGACCAGAGGATTCCAGCTTGTGGGAGGGGAAGCGGGGGGGGGGAAGAACAGGGCCAGGTGGGCCTTGCTGCTGCGGCTGCTGAGTCCTGTCTTTGGCTCCCCCTGGGTTCTACTGCCCCTGGCTCCTGTTATCTTTGACAGGTAGCCAGGGACAAATAAATATTTAATTTTCTAAAGTTTTTAGGGGCCCAATGAGTCAGATAGAATGGCCTGGCAAGTCAGATCCAGACCGTGTGCTGTATTTTGCCCAACCCTGGACTAACTGGTTCCGAGAGGCATGAGCATTTGTAGGCAACAGCCTACTACATCAGTTGCTATGCCATTGCTTCTGAAACCTCATCCCTCTTTGAACCAGTTAGTCTCTAAGGTTCCTTCCCTGCTTTTCACCAAAACAGAACACAAATTTCTGGACTTTTGTGGGGGAAATGGAGCACCTTATCAACACCAGTTTAAAAGGCAGCACTTGTTTTGGTCAAAGCCAGAAAATACTCAAAAGTGTGTCTTAGTCCCCTTCTACAAGTACAAGTAAGGCAAGATTGAATCTAATGCAAGATCCACACATTCGTGCCACCTGCCATGTTACATGTGCATGGCAGGAGGTGGAACTGTGGGATCACACATTACATCCAATCTCTCCTTATCGCAGGTGTAAGGGTAGCCCACTCCTGATCGCTAGACTGGCAAAAAGCAGGATCCTACAGTTGGAAGCCCCCTTTGCTGAGGGGCCTTCTACCCACCAGGGTCATGCGCAGCTGGGACTGAGAGTCCCACACTTGACAGGGCTCTCAGTTGTGGTTGCATCATATGTGCAGTCCTGACCAAGAGTCATAGAATCATAGAAAATAATGGTTGGAAGTGATTTCAGGAGGTCATGTAGTCAATCCCCTGCTCAAACCAGGACCATTCCAGCCAAGACTTTGTCTTAAAAACCTCTAAAGCTGGAGCTTCAACAACCTCTCCGGGTAGCCTGTTTCAGTGCTTTACTACTGTCTTCATGAGAAAGATTTTCTTAATATTCAACTTAAACCTCCCTTGCTGCAACCTGAGACCAATGCTCCGTGTTTTGTCATCTGCCACCACTGAGAGCAATCTAGCTCTATCTTCTGTGGAACCAGCCTTCAGGAAGTTGAAAGCTGCTATTAACTCTCCCCTCAGTCTTCTCTTCTCCAGACTAAATAAGCCTTGTTCCCTCAGCCTCACCTTGTAAGTCTTGTTCCCAAATCCCTTAGCCATTTTTGTTGCCCTCAGCTGGACTCTCTCCAATCTGTCCACATCCTTTCTGTAGTGGGGGGCCCAAAACTGGACACAGTACACCAGATCTGGCTTCACTGGGGCCAATTTTAGCAGAACAATTGCTTCATTCGCTCTTTTGACAAAGCTCCTACTAATGCAAGCCAGTATGCTGTTAGCCTTCTTGGCAACAAGGGCATACTGTTGGCACATATTCAGCCTGTTGTCCACTATAACCCCTAGGTCCTTTTCTGTAGAGCTGCTGCTTAGCCAGGTGATCTCCAGCCTGTACCAGTGCATGGGATTCTTCCGTCCTAAGTGCAGGACTTTGCGCTTGTCGTTATTGAATCTCATGATATTTCTTTTGGTCTAATACTCTGTTTTGTCTAGGTCTTTCTGAATCCTAGCCCAACCCTCCAGTGTATCTACTACTCTTCCAGCTTGGTGTCATCCACAAACTTGATGAGGGTGCACTCCATCCCATCTTCCAGGTTGTTGATGAAGATATTGAACAAAATCAGCCCCAGGACTGACCCCTGGGGCAATCCACTTGAAACTGGATGCTGACTAGACATCAAGCCATTGATTACTGCCCCTTGAGCCCAATGATCTGGCCAGTTTTCTATCCTCCTTATGGTCCATTCATCCAACCTATACTTCCTTAGCTTGCTTGCAAGAATGTTGTGGGAGACTATATCAAAAGCCTTGCTAAAGTCAGGGTATATAATGTCCACTGCTCTGCCCTTATCCACAGAGCCAGTTATTTCTTCATTGAAGAAAATCACAATGGTCAGGCATGACTTGCCCGTGGTAAATCCATGCTGACTATTTCTAATCACCTTCTTCTCCTCCAAGTGCTTTGAGATAGATTCCTTTAGGATCTGTTCAATGATTTTTCCTGGGACTGAGGTTAGGTTGACTAGTTTGTAGATCCCCATATCCTCCTTTTCCCCTTTCTTAAATATGGCACTATATTTACTCTTTTTCAATCACCTGAGTCCTCTCTGAATCATCATGATTTTCAAAGACAATGAAACTGTCCAATGAGAATGAAACTGTTCATTTTCAAAGACAATGAAACTGGCCAAGGGGGACCAGCAGGCAATGGGAGAGTCCCTGTTCCCCTGAGCACTACCGGGGGTAACAAGGAATAACAGCTATAAGTTGACTGAGAGTAGGTTGACTGAGAGTAGGTTCAGGCTAGACATCAGGAAGCACTACCTCACAGTCAGGGCGGCTAGGGAAGTGGTGCTCGCTCCTACTCTGAAGGTCTTCAAAAGGAGGCCAGACCTAGCCAGGGTCATTTGACCCCAGCATCCTTTCCTGCCCATGGCAGAGGGTTAGACTTGATGATCTGCTCAGGTCCTTTCCGACCCTACCAACTATGAAACTAGGGACAACACGGAGAGGGTCCAGAGGAGGGCCACCCACATGATCAGGGGGCAGCAGGACAGGCCCTATGAGGAGAGGCTAAGGGACCTGAACCTGTTCAGCCTCCACAAGAGAAGGCTGAGGGGGGATCTAGTGGTCATTTACAAACTAGTCAGGGGGGACCAGCAGGCTTTGGGAGTCCCTGTTCCCCTGAGCACTACCAGGAGTGACAAGAAATAATGGTCACAAGCTGGCAGAGGGTAGATTCAGGCTAGATATCAGGAGGCGCTACTTCACAGCCAGGACGGCTAGGATCTAGAACCAACTTCCAAGTGAAATGGTGCTCGCTCCTACCCTGTCTTTAAAAGGAGGCTAGATGAACACCTTGCCAGGGCTGTTCGACTGCAGTAGTCTTTCCTGCCATGGCAGGAGTCAGACTAGATGATCTGCTCTGGTCCTTTCCGACCCTACCAACTATGAAACTACATTCCCTACCAGTTCTTCCCTGTTTGTGAGCAGCACGTCAAGAAGAGCATGGCCACTAGTTGGCCGCTTCAGCACTTGCACCAGGAAGTTGTCCCCAGCACTCTCCAAAAACTTTATGGATTGCCTGAGCACTCTTGTATTGCCCTCCCAGCAGCTGTCAGGGTGACTGAAGTCCCCCATGAGAACCAGGGCTTGTGATCAGGAAACTTCTGCTAGCTGTTTGAAGAAATCCTCAGCCACCACTTTCTCCTGGTCTGGTAGTCTATAGCAAACCTCCAGCACCTTTGTTGCTCTCCCCTCTGATCCTAACCCAGAGACTTTCACAACATGCCTATCTCCAGTTTCACATTGGAGCTCTGAGCAAACATATGGCTCTTTTTTTTATAAAGCACAACTTCTCCTCCTCTTCTCCCCTGCCTGTCCTTCCTGAACAGTTTATACACATCCATGACAGTGCTCCAGTCATACAAGCTATCCCATCAAGCCTCTGTTATTCCACTCACATAATAGCTCAGTGACTGTGAAAAGACTTCCAATTCCTCCTCCTTGTTTTCCAGGCTTTGTGGAAACAAGGAAGAGGAACCCCTCAAGTAACTAGCCAATTGCTCTACTTTCTCAGGAAGAATGAGATATCCCTCCTCTGTTCCCCCCTCCTGCTTGCACTTTCTCCAGGTCACCCACTTTCCCACTTACCTCAAGATTTTGGTTTCCATCCCCCAGTGAACCTAATTTTAATCCTATCCCACTAGGTTAGCGAGCTATCTTCAAAGATGCTCTTCCCTCTCTTTGTCAGGTGGATCCCATGTCTTCCTAGCAATCCTTCTTCTTGGAACAACATCCTGTGGTTGTTCTCATCCATCCCACCACTGATGAGGCTTTTGGTTCCAGCTGCATAACATACCACATGCCATGTGCACAGCCAGGATCAAGAACATCACTCTAGGTCCTGGCTGCATGTGTGGGCCCAGAGCTTTTACACACCTCCAAGCGTTGGGAATTATGGTAGCTGTAATCCCCAGGACTCCACCCCCACACCCATCCTTGGGGATCACAGAAGTCAACCACCCTTTCGCAAAGGAATGCCTGCTATATGTGCAATTTAATGCTCAAGAGCATCCAGCTATAAAGTTAGTACACATTTTTGAGGTCTAATTTTATAGCTGGTTGGAGCTATTTATCATGAGATAAGTACTTCGAACTTGTAGCTGATCTTAAGTTAATTGTGCAATTCACAAGTGAATTGTACAATACCTGTAATATATAGAGGGGACTTTAGATTTTGTTTAAATGTCCCTATCTAGTCAAATGAACAGGGCATAACTAAGAGAACTACTAGTAAGTCTGTAAGGTTAAGGCCACCTTAAGAAGTCATAATTTTAAGAAAGAAGCTATCCACCACAAGTAACAGGCTTTTTTTCTGAATTAATTATGCCTTGATCTGAAAATTAAATGGTACTAACAACTTTGTTGTAGAGCCTTCATCAGGAGCAAACAAGATAAGGATCTCAGAAAAAGAAAAGCATGATTCCCAAGAGTTTTATAAAAACCATTAAGAAACAGGATAGGTAGACCTAATTTGATGAAGATGGTCTGAAAAGGAAATAAAGGATATCCTCTAAAGCAAATTTAGATGGACTTTAGGATCTAAAATTTCATTGTTAACATAAATATTTGAGTTGAAAGTCTGCTGGAGAAGACAGGAAGTCAAAATCATGGCCAGAGGTGGAAAATTAAGTAAGCAATTTCAAAAATTCTAGCAGAACCCAGGAAGCAAAAGTGAAATTATAAAAGATCCTTTGTGAAGGAAAGGAAAATTCAGTCATAGACAAAAATCAGCAATGACTAGTTCCCTTGCTCTTAACCTTCTGTTTGATCACTTTGAAAACAGGTAGAAAGGACATAAGATAGAAATAAGGAAAAGGGCTGTGTCCTGCTCATCTGACTGATGCAGAAAGTTGTAAGAACACCAAAGAGCAAAGATCCACTGACCTCTGCAAGAACCTTGCATGATTAATGTAAATAACAGACTATTCCAATTATAAGTGACACAGAAAACCAGAAAAACCCTCTGCAGCCAACAGAGCATGCTGAATACCCATTGGCTATGAAAAAGTAAAATTAACATTTTAGTTTACCCTGAACTGAACATTTATACAAACTCAACTTCTCTGTTGACTCAGACTGAGGACTTAATGGTGCAGAAAAATAGAATGTGGCCCCATTCTCTATCAGGAAAAGGGAAAACAAACAGATCTGTAGGATATAAAAAAACAAGCTAACAAATTGCAGCCAATATCTCTAGAATCTACAGAAAGAGGGAAATCAGGGCCTTTAACTTCAGAAAAACAAGAAAGACTAAATCAAGAGATTAAATACAACCCATTTTGTCAAGTAACTATCTGAACAACTAAACGATTTCAGTAACAAATGCGTGTTGTATTGTAGTATATGTGCAAAAATACTAGTTTTTTATATACAAGTCCTTACGGTCTGCCATTTCAGAGGACAAGTACCTTAGTAGGCTATTAAATAGCAGATATTAAAAGCTCAGAAAGAAAGATTGCAATTTACCTTTGTCAATAATTCACCAATTAAACTGTCCCCAAGTAGATCTTGATATGATGCATTATGCTTTCCATAAGATGGGTTGACGTGACAGATTCTAACGGTTTATATAATAACAATGATTCATGAACTATGGAAAAAATAAAGGTCTCGATGCCTACACTGTGCTCAGGCATAGCAGAGAGGGGCAGCAGCCACAAGGCCCCCAAGTTGGCTTCCTGTTCCTTGGCTGCAGAACTTAATCAGCAGGGAAGCTATGTCAGCTACTATCAAGGGCATAATTTAGCAAGGTAATAGGTGCAGGGCAGTTTGGCTCCACCACACCCTATTCCTCCAAATCCCTCTTAAATCACACTAGTCAGATCAGCAGTTAGAGAAAGTGTTAGCTCTAGCAGCATTAGCTCAGTGTAGTTTTCTTCTGTGTGCCAGGATTTTGCAGACCAAAGCCAGGTCTATATGGTCTAAATGGTAAATTTACTTAGCCTGGTAGCTCTGCTGCTGTGTGCAGACTGCCTCCTAAACAGAAAACTGCATAACTGTGTTCTCACAGTGCTTTCGGCAGACTTATTAACATTGATGAATGATGGTGCCAGTTGGTCTGCCAGTGCTACCTAGAAAAGAGCTATACTGCTTCCACTTTAGGAGGCAGCCCACACCAAAGACTGCAACTTGCCTGATGATGAAATTACACTTTGTGTAGACATGGCCCAGATGCCTTGCTACTTTAAGACACTATGTAAGCAGTGCAAAGTGAATTTGGTAGTTTGGAAAATCCAGTTTTAAAGGCAGAGAAATATGAAACAGAGTCAAGATCGCTAGCCTCACTTCTGAATCAGCTTGGTTAAACCCTAATCACTATAGTCCAAAGACTGGATCGATCACTTCAATGCTCCACAGAGGTGGTTAGCCATGTTTGTCTTAAGTCACACAGAAAGTAGAGCAAGTTGGCAGTCTTTTTCAATACTCCAGTATTATTTCTATTTCAGTGCAGCTCCACTGTAAAACTGCAGTTCAACAGAAACAAATATTTCCTCTGTTTGGATGGAAACATACCACACTTAAACTAAGAGTGATATGCTTTAGAATCCAAGACATTATAGTGATTAACACTTTATATATATCCTATATAAGCTTAAATTACTGTTAACATCATTGGTATGAGATCAGTAAGAATACTATTCATCATGCTTATTTTATAGATTTAGAACTATGAGACACAGTGGGTGCATCTACACATATGCTTTACTGTGGAGTAGGCCAATTAGCTCCACACTAAAGCATCACCACCTACACGTGCACTGGTATTAGGGTGCAGTAAACTAATTAACTCTACTGTAGGATAGCACTGTCAGGGGTAGTATGCTTGGGGACAATACTATCCTATAAGGGAGTACTTTACTGCACCAAAATGCATGCGTAGACAGTGACGGAAACGTAAATTACTCCCAGTCAGCCCAGTGAGCCAGAGCCTGCTCTGCCCCAGCTTAAATTGCTGCAGTCCCAGGAACACATGCAGAAGTTGTGCCTGAGAGCAACTGAGTCCAGCTTGAACTTCTCTGGAATTTACTGTGTTTCATTAACTGAACATGTAGATGCACCCAGTATTTATGTCTGCATAGACACCCTCAAACCTAGGTGTGCTACTAACAAAATAAATCCTATACCATCTTCCTGCTCACCAAACTGGAAATTAGGCAGATTAGATGATTTGGAAGCAGGCCCCCAAAAGATCTGAATGCCTTCCTCAACTCTGCTTTCTGATCCCTGTAAGACAGAGAGTTCTCGGCACACCCTGGGCCACTCTGAGCCATTTATTTTGCCTAACCACCAGCCTCCAGTGCACCCAAACAGGAACAAGGAGTGCAGGTTTATTTTGTCAGCACCAGAACAGTGGTTGGGAGAGAGGCTGGTAAACATATTTAGTGAGCTTTGCAGTAGAGCCAGAATTAGAAATTCAGAGTTGTTTTCATAGAAACAGATCACCTAAAGCAGCACTGAATCTTCCAAACAGCACATCAAAATAGATAGTGAGTTGCAATGAAAATCTTAAACCCCCAGATTTGATTTGATTTGTATTTACAGTGATATAGTATAAATGCATAAATGTGGTAGTATTCCTTTTGGCTGAAAAGTCAGACATGTATCACCAAAAAGAATAAACACAATAGAAAAGATAAAACTGTAGTGCTACAAACTACAAAAATGTTTTCCTTTGTATCAAGTACATTTTGTAACACTTAATCACTCGCTAAAATAATGCCTCGTTCATATTAAGAGCACAAATGAGTCACTTATTTAATACCAGTGCTACTCATTATTCAAAAAGGATCAAAAGAAGTATGAGAGCATACCAATATTTAAACTGAATACCAATACTGAAACCAGTAGCACAGAGGCACAGCCAGGGGCCTGAGGTGCATGGGCAGGGGAGACTTCTGGTTACCATACAAGGGGCACATTTACTTGAGACACTTAACTGGGGAGTTGCCTTGTTAGCTCTGCAGTAAAATTTCACCATCTATACAAGCAGTGCTATTAGGCTGGAGTGACCTAATTAACTCTGCCATAGAATAGTACTGTTCTACAGCATGCTGCTGTAATGCACATGTAGACAGTGACTAAAGCTGGCTAGGGCAAAAGGGTACTACAGCACAGGGCTGCCTGCTGGCTAGCCCTTTACTGTAGCCCCAGCCAGTCCTTCCACAGTACATCGAGTCAGGCAGGAGCAGCCCTGGGCTGGCAGGGTGACCCCCCCCAGGCCTCCTGCCAGCCAGCAATGCACCACTCCATCTCAATGTGCTGCAGTCCCAGGTGCACGTGTAAATGCTGTGCCCGGAAGCAATAAACTCCAGCATGAACTGTGCCAGAGTTTATTGCATCAAATTAATTTCATGTGTAGATGCACCTAACAGTGACCACACTGCTGCTGGCAGTAACCCCTTTCTTCTCCTCAAGTCAGCACTTGGGGCAGTTGCCCTATTTGCCCACCCTAGTTATACCACTGACAAACATAAAGCATAAAGACTTCTTGAAAAAGACATATGCTGTTCTTGTCCTCTGTCCTCATAGATGGTCCAGTTACCTCTAGTTGAAAAGAAGGCTTCCCATTAAAGTTTACAAAGAACATCTGTTTTCCATTTGAGGTGCATTCAACTGTTCATTAAAAAGTGTCCTCCCTGGTCATTTTAGATTTTTTTTTCTGTTTCACAATGGCTTATCTTTCTATGGCTACTCCATCATGATACTTTAAAATATCACAGTCATTGTAGCATTTTCTTTGAAAAATGCCAGGAAAAACTTGAAAGAAAATTAACAATTTTTTTTATCCAATTTCTGAACCAAGTGTAGGAACAGTCTCTGCAGTTCACCTTTTCCATACTTCCTAGGGGTGTTTATTCATGCAGGCTTCACTTAACCTGAATACTAATAAATTTAAAGAAGTGAAACAAGAGGCCATCATACTGTCTGCAGGGAGGCCTACGAAAACTCTAAGCTCGATTGTGAGTTATTAGTATTAGCACCTTTGGTGGCAGTATTTGGTTACTTTCCACAGCAAGCGAGATCAGGTCAGAACAGATGAGTAAGAAACTAATATCACTACGGGTTCTCTCTGAATACATGATTTATCCTTCGGTGTCAAACTTACACTCTACAACTGGTCTCTTTAGATTTGAATTGTAATGCTTTGCAAAGATACTAAGAGGGAAATTTATTTTACAAAGAACAAATAAGTGAAATTCAACTTGTACCTTCTTTAAATACATGAAATTATTTAATGGTTATGGATTTGTTGTGGGAAGGGGGCAGCAGTTTTTCATTATATAAAAATATCTGTGTAATGGTGTAACCAATCGTGGTTCAAACAAAATGTTAAAGATTAAAGGCTGAAAGGTGCTGAGCATTTTGGCTCTGGTCCAGACAAGCACTTAAAACACATGCTTAGCTTTAAGCTGAAGTCAACTGAACTACCCGTGCTTAAAATGAAGCACATGCGTAAATCCTTGGCAGGATCAGGACCAGTGTACCTAGCTTCCAAAACTCATACCAGGCAAGCCCGATACAAAGAGCCAGCCAGGACTTCATCCTTGTTTTTTCCATTGATACAGAAAATTTGAGGATTGTATTTTCAATGCAGTAGCAGAAAAGGTATCCATGAAAATAGCTTTGCTGTCAGCCACTATGGCAGGGACCAGAAGCACGCTGAGTGCCACTGTACATGCAAGCACACTGTTTGCTTAATCCTTTTCATGCAGGGGCAGGTAATTATTTTGGGTGGAGGGCCACTTACTGAGTTTTGGCAAGCCATCAAGGGCCACATGGCAGGCAGCCAGGGGCAGATAAATAGGAATTTTCTAAATTTTTAGGAGCCTCGTGTGCCAGATAGAATGGCCTGGTGGGCTGCATTCTGCCTACCTCTGCTTTAGTGTGCATGCTGATGCATGGGCTGCCTGAATTAGTCATACTTCTCTGTGTACTGTCCTAGGGGCATCAGACTACTGGCTTGCATCAGACTACTGGCATACTGGTATGCAGCCTGCAGAGCCATTTCCTCTGACTCACAGGTTCCATGTGGGCCCGGGAATTTGGGTGGGATGAGTGAGAGGAGGTGTCTCCCTCAGAATTTGAGGCTACAGAGCTCCAATATGGGGACAGCTTTTGGTAGCAAGACAACTGACTGGCGAAACAGCGCCATTTGTCCTCCTGTCACTCCTGCTGCTGCTGGGTTTGGATCTGGCCTGCAAAGAGGCCCACAGTCTGGATCTAACCTACAAGATGCCCCACAGTCCAGATCTGGGCTGAGGGCAACAGTGATACCCCTATACTAACAAAAACGCAGGCAAGCACAGAAGGGGTGACCCAGGGTAATATGCTGGTAAGAGGAAACCATTTTTAGATGCATGGCTGGGAGGAAGTGGGGAGAAGAGAATCTTTTCCAGTTTTCCCACAACTCCCTGACTTTGGTCTCTCTCTTGAATACTCAGGCCTTTCTGACCTTACATTTCTATAAAACCACAACAAAGTCACAGGAGTTGAGCTGAGCTATCAAAGATAAGTCTATAATTTCATCTTTCTTTACTTTCAGCAACCCTCACATACCCTTAAAAATGAAGACCTATATTCACTGAATGCCTCCCTAGGAACTATATACACTTATGCCTCCCTAGGAACTGTTATTTGTAATAATTTACTTCTGTTCACAGCAATCTGAGTTTCATTGTTAAATTAAGTAAATAATAATATGCAATGGTTAGGTCAGTGTTCTTAAGTTTCAAGGAAGACAATAGATGTTGTAGATACTGAGCACCTCACAGGATTGGGCCTTGCACAAATACTTAGAAATATTATCATCCTTCCCCCTCAAAAATATCTCCCTACAGATTCATTATGGAATGGAACCTAACTGCTAAAAATGCTTATTTAGACGCACTTTTAAACAAACAGCGTGGCAATTTATTTTAGAATTAGTCCTTGAAAGGCAAATATCTTATACATTTTGCCATAAGCCAAATATTTAATTTCTGATTTATATGTGTTCCATTAATAATATGCCGCTTCACTACCTAAACAGCACCATTTACTACAAACAGAAGAATAATTTGTTTATCCACATAATCAGCAGAGAGGCAGCACACAATAAAAGAAAGCATTCTAGTTTTAAAATGAATAAAAATTGATTGTGTCCCTATAAAAACTAAATTGGCAGAGTGTTAATTGCATTTCACATAAACATCTGTAGCAGTCGGTGACTCGTTACTGTGCTGTAATGCAATACAGGACACTTAGGAATAAATGCATCCTCCAGATGAGTTCATAGAGATTTTCTAAAAGCGCCTGATGAGATTGTAAAAATCTGATTAGTCAGAACTGCTAATGACACTTAAAACAAAGGGAAATCTTTAAATAAAATTATTTTGCTCTCCTTCTCTCTTGACAAATTATATGCAAATTAGCCTTGATTGAAAAATGTCTGCCTTGAAGGTAAATTCATACTAATGAAGAAAAGGTCATCAGACTTCAAGAAGAATATCTGCTTATGAAAATCCAGGGGTTCTTTTAAATTTCATAGATGTTATTCTTCTTGCATACAACAGCTTGCTAGAGTGAGCAAATGCACATATCGTTATTTTTTTTTTTTTGGCCTAGTAGTACAGAGGAGGCACTAGGCACTGGACACAAAAAAAAAAACAAACAGCTGTAGTATCTTGCCCTAAAAAAGCTTATAACCAAAAAGGCAGTACCCTGAAGATATAAGTGCCCATGTTGGAGTATATGCTGCAAGCAGACCTAGTGACTTCAACCAGGTATCTGTCAAAGTTTAAGTGTATACATATACAAGATTGGGGCCTAAGGCAACATTTAAAGGGCAAGAAAGAGGAATACAATAAAAATATATAAATCTACGTGCATCTTCCCCTCAAGAAGTTAAAACTTACAGTTATAATCAACAGATTTTTTTCGTAAAAGCAAGCAATAAAAAAACAAAAAGAGTTTGATTAAATTACAAGTTCAAATGATTAGGAACAAACAGCACAAACTTTCTAAGCCTTTAAAATGCAGATGGCAGAATCGGGAGGAACTTTTTTCTTAGTTGCTCAGCTCTCAGGCTTGTATGCTTTGAATATGTATTTCAAACATATTCCTGTATTCTAGGGAATTGCTCATGTCATTTTATAAGGTGAAATTCTGTACTCACAATCTGAATGAGCATCCTTGGTTAAACAGAAAGCCAGAGCTATCTGCAGAGAGATGCTGGGGCCACTGGCTTCCATCTCTGCCTAACTCTTACAGTGTCTCTTCTATGGATTGTGCTGGTTGCATCCTCTATAAAGACCTTCATAAAAAGGTGCTAACCCCAAGAGAAGGGACTTTCCAGAAACTAGCTAAAGCAGTATTACCGTTTCTCATTGAGTTGTTTTCTGGCTATTAATGGGATGATACAGGCGAAGACAGAAAGTACTGAAGCTCTCAAAAGTAATAAAGCCTTGCTCCTGATATATCAACTGTTATCTTCTGTTAAATTGTTAATTTGAAAGCATACTAGAAGATATGAAGATGTCTGTTTACTTCAGTCACCCCATGACTTTTACACATTTATCCCAAAGAAGGACAGTGAATTTTGTCACATAACCTTTGTTTAAAAAAGACCTGCTCATTTCAGATGTGCAACAGAGAAATAATAATTTCCCCTTTCTCCAAAATCAGTGAATTGAGAATCCTTTTCACTTGAATACACCTCCCAGTCACTATCCACATGACAAAATATTCCTATATCCATGTGTCGATGGGTACATTGCATCCTTTGCCACAAAGCAATAAATCCGTCCAAAAGTTTATGCAGTTTGACCATCTGTCAATTTTGGGTACAATGACAAAAACCAAAACACTGTCCCTGTATGAAAACTTGAAGTTAGAAATATTTTAAGCTTCAAACTTTTCTTTCAATATATATATAGAGAAAATAACTCTGTACTTTTTTGGGGGAGGAGGTTGTTTGTTTTGCTTTGCTTTGCTTGCTTGTTATTCCTCCCAAAGGAAACAGGAAAAAAAAGATTGTTGTTTCTCAGCATACACTTAGTTTGGAATATAATACTTTGATCTAATACACAGAAGTATTTCCAAATTTCAACACTTACAGAAATGAAAATAAATAATGCCATTCTAAAGAATTAAAAGGTTTTTCTAGTTTTATTGATAATAGATCATTCCTTTTCAGTGAAAACTGGTTCTACATACAAAACGTGAAATAATCGTCTGAGATGATTTCCTGTATCAGGTCTGATACAAATCCTGGTTTGGGGGCATTATTAAATTAAATTGCCTGTTCCAGCCTATTAGTCAGTAATGTAGATAACCTTTAAAGAAAAATATGAATTCAGAAGGTATGTTGGTCTCTATGGGGAGCACCATTCATGGGATTTATTTTAGGTCTATAATTTTAGTTTCTCGGAGTTATGTCATTTATTTGGGGTAAAAGCACAATTGAACATTTTCAGAAAAAATTCTGTAAACTGACCAACGGAGTGCTTCCATATATGCTTGTTCACAATCTACCAGGGTTTAGTGTGTACCAAAAGTACAGATGATTTCTAAGGATATTCACAATGTCTTCTTTACTAATTGGGTTGTCAAGTGTAGTTGTTTTTTCACTCATTTATAATGGGAACTTTTACATAAATGGTATTACTGTTTTTGGTTTTGTTCATTTTATATGTACACAGCATTTCATTTAAGAGGTGAAATTAATTGTTTCTCAGTTGTATTTAACTGAATCATCATCATTTCCTATGGCGGGAATATTTTTAACATATCTTTTCCGAATACCCATGCCAGCAAGTTTCCATGTTGTCAAACTATTCATAACCTAACTTTTTAGCTTTAAATAAAAAGTGTTCAGGCTGAATAACCTTTTATAAAGAATTCATTTTTACAGAGTGTTAGTTCAGCTGCAATTTCTTCTAAATGACTGAATACATATTACTCTTATAACTAAGACCATGCCTTCTAGTTCTCATGTATTCTGTCATTTCCTTTTCAAAGCCCATACGTAGGATATATACTAATTGCGATTATGAGAGAGACAGAGAGAGTGTGCACATGCTAGATTATCTAGATGCTTGCTGCTTCTTGGCAGAAATTCTAGGCAGGTCCTTTCAACCCCAGGCCTCTGACCTCTGTAGTCTCTCTGTAAGAGCCACTTCTCATCAGCAGTTACCAGCAGCTACTTTCTTCCTTCCTCAGGAATGCCACTATTATGCTTCCAAAAGCCCTGTCTTCGGTTCCAGGTTTGCTGAGCTTTTGTTTTTCATGTATGTTTACAAACTGGGATCCCCATCTTTGCCAAACCAGTCCATTCACAATAAGAGGTCAGAAATTGAATAACTAATTAAATATGCCTTATTATGCCTGAATAACTAATTGAATATGCCTTATTATGTGTGTGAATGAATGGTCATCTGCAGCTACTACCCTCTTTCCTATGTAAGTGCAGATGGACAGAAGTGGGGGGGAGGGGGGCAAGCAGGGGTGTAGTATTCATCTGCCTCTCCTTTGATTCGTGGTCCACCCAAAACATAAAACAAACTGCCTGGCAGTGGTAGCAGTATTTCTATTCAGGCAGTGCTGAAGAAGTCAGCTGACTTCATGACTCATTACAATCTTTCCGATTCCTACTAATCTCTCCATTCCACAGGTATTAACTACCTGCTCTCCTTTTTAAAGGGTATTTAATGGTCCTACTAATCTAGCTACTGTTTCTTCTGCAATTCTACTGTCTGTTAGCCAGTCATGGTAACGTAGCTTCTATTTCATAGCCCTACAGATTAGTTTTAACTCTAGGTAGATACATTAACTCAGATGTGGAAACAGTTCACTCAGGTAAACACTAACTCAGGTATAGTGTTTCATTCAAAGTTATTTCTGTCAAGACACTCAAGGGCTAGGGACAGACATTCAAAAAGCCTGAGTCTGAACTGATTCAATTTTTGCAGGTCTAACCTGCCTAGGCTGAATCAGTTTGTAACTGTACAGACATCCCCTCTGGACTGAAAAAATGCCAGCACATGCCTCCAGTAGCTCAGGCTAGAAGCCAGGGGGTGCTAGAGGAGCCCACCCTTCCCTTCTAGAGTGCTGAACTGAGGGGAGGGCATGGCTAGGCCCCAGCAGGACACTCCCATTAGGGAGGGGTTCCCCCCCACCTCCCCGGCTTGATGAGAGCATTAATCAGCACTATCAGCATTTATCAACCCATCAGAAAACAAAGCCTCGCTAATTAGTTTAAGCTCTTTCTAAACATCATTTTTTCCGAAGGAAGGAACACAGGGACATTACCAGCTGACCTACTGATTAGCTCCAAAAGCCCTAAACAGACCTGTCTGCCTTACCCAGACACCTCTCAGCATTAATTAGCATACCACATGTTGGCTACAGTCCATGCTTTGGGAGAAAGGAAAGAGGGATCCCTGCTTAAGCAAGTGGTAAAGGGGTGGGGGGCACAGGGAAGCCAGGCAGACCCTGTTGTGTCTGCAAGTCTCTGCTGGAGCTCCAACCAAACAGCATACTGGGATGTTGGGGGAATCTGATTTAACTTAAACCAGGAAGGGGTCTGGGACAGACACTACATAAACCAGTTTGACCTAAATCAGTTAAGTCTCATACTGCATTCAACCAGGTTTCTCTCAAACTAGTTTCAGCCATTTTCAAACTGGTTTATGTGCACTGAATTCCTGTTCTGTTACAGGTTTAAACCAGTTACTGATCACTTAAGCTGGTTTATGTGCAATGTCTGTCCCTATCCAAGATGACTAGATTTTGTTTTATGAATCTGAAAGACAGAAACACATTTAATTCTAGTAACTACAGGAATAACTAAACAAGATCTTTGGATCATTTTGTCTAGTTTGTTGTGTCTTTAAAAATAACATATGATATAGCAAATTAATGCACTGTCCAGTAAAGTTTCTTTTGCTTCAATATTAAACTGAATAATATAGCCCTGGGCCCCTAGCATATTAATAATACTTCTCGTTTATTTTTAACTGGAGAAAAATGTGTGTTATATGTGATGATGCACCATACCACCTGCTCCCACCTTTTCAAAGTTCTAGGTTTGTCCATGAGTGTAGACAAAACCCACTTGCATTAACCCCTGTATTCACAGAGTATTCCCTTACAGTCAGAAAAACTTAGCACATGTTCATGACTTATTACAGATCAGAACCATATCCTTTAATTTACAGCGAATCCTATACATGTTGGGGGGAACAGAACTATTATTATTTTTCTATTTTCATTTCTTTCTTTCTTTTTTCTTAACTTCAGTGATAAAACAAAGAAACAGTGAAATCTTTGTGGCAGTATATCATTATTAAACGTGGTTGTAGCCATCTTATCTCGATTGATACAACTGAGGAATTAAATATTTTGATCCTAAGGAAATCACTTGTTTGAGATGAAGTCGTTCCAGCATAAGTGTGAGAGTTCATTCTACATTGGATACTAGATCTAACACTAGAGTCCAACCAGAGGAAAAAAAATGCAATCTCTCTAAGTTTCCCCAAGTTCTTCACGACTGCTCCCTCTAGGATCTGATTAACTCGAAATTGTTTCCCCAAGATTTGTTCTCCAGATTATCAAATTTAAGGCCCCGCACTAGGGCCTTTTCCCCGCACTCGCCCTCCCTGGGGCTTAGCCTTGCAATTGGGCTCAGGTGGCTGTAGCCATGCCTGGCCCCGAATCCCCTCCTTGGGCCTTAATACAAGCCCCCTCTAGGGTTTCTCGTCTGTACCCACTCTGGGGTTTCTCACCCTTGGGGCTCAGGTGGCCGTAGTTGTGCCTGGCCCCCTAAATTGCCTTCTCAGGTCTTAAAGCATTTATGGCTCGGGCGGTCTTGACTCTGCCTGGCCCTCAATCCCCCATGCCCCTTTCGCCAGGCTGAGGTCAATGCCTGCCCTCAATACTGTGCCCTCTCTTGCACCGGGGTCCCCACACCACCGTGGAGCCCCTCTGAGGCCTCCTCCAACCCCTATCAGCCTCACCCGGTCCTCCGGTGTAACAACCAAAAGCAATAACATAAGCCAATCAGCTGCAACTCAAAGATAAGCCTCCTGGCTAATGCAAACTCTAAACCATCAGGCTATTTATCCTCCCCAAATCCCTACCAGGGCTTCCTCCACCTGGTCTCCTTGCATGGAAGCTGTTCTGGCTATCAGGCTTCTCTACTCTGCCTGCCTCAACAGAGCTCTGACTTTCTCGGCTGTCAGAGGGGAACTGCCTGGCTTGTTTATACAGGCCAGGCCTTGCCTCCTTCTGGTCAGCTGACCAAACTGCAGTTGCCCCGGCAACCGGCACCTGTAACTCTTTCTAGGAGCAGGGCATTTCAATGCCCTGCGACACCATGGATTTTTTTTTTTTTATCTTAGGTTGTGACTTTTTTCCCCCCTTTTGTCATAGCAAATCAATGAATCTCTCAAGGCAAAACAGATCAGACTGCATAATTTAAAAACATAAGTACCTTCTTACTTTTTATTTTAAATGCTGTTACTTGTGATTAGCTGGTGAGACCAGGTCAGAAAAAAGGACCAATGTGAAATAGTTACAATGAGTAGGAAGCAGTAGATATCTGGACACATCTGCTGGATGAGGGAAAATCTGCAAGAAAATGTACTCTTCCACCTACTCCGCCACTCAGAAGGCCAACTATAAAAGAGGAAGCCAGGTAACAGAACAGATAGAGATGTAAACATGCTACATGCCAAAGGGCAAGATAGAGCACAATGAATAATCCAATTACAATATATAACTTGCGTATGGTTGTATGACTTGTTATGTATGGCACACATCTTAATGGAGCTGTGGCAATGCTGCTGACCCTGGCTCTATGAATTCTTCATATAGGACAAATCACAAATTGTACACAACAGTGGAATTCTAACACTTTGGAAGTCAACAGTCAAACTCTCATTGACTTTATTATATTCAGCATTTTACTCATCATATGCATCTGGGTCTTGGTCATGACAAAGTATTTAGAAATAATGGCCACGAGCTGGCAGAGGGTAAATTCAGATTAGACATCAGGAGGCACTACTTCACTTTTAGGATGGCTAGGATCTGGAACCAACTTCCAAGTGAAGTGGTGCTGGCTCCTACCCTGGGGGTCTTTAAGAGGAGGCTAGACAGCCACCTTGCTGGGGTCATTTGACACCAGTACTCTTTCCTGCCATTGCAGGGGGCTGGACTTGATGATCTGCTCAAGTCCCTTCTGACCCTACAAACTATGAAACTATGAAATTTACACATCCCTAAATTATATATCCATTCAACAATACATACATTTCTTCTACAAGGCTTACCTCTGTAATGTATTATCAGGAAGCCAAGATATTAAAAATATAGCTTCCAAAATTTGAAAGCTAAGACACAACACAAAGGCATAAATTACCAGCTTTCCTTCTCAAACTTGGCATGTTTCAACAAATCCAAGTAATACAAATATACTTCTAAAATGTATTAGCATACTAAAAGAATTGTTAGTATTTTTAAGTCACATACATACAAATAAATTTAACAAGAATTATCTTCCCCTCCCTACAACTGAATTTTGGCTCCCCTCTAAGATTAAGGGTCTAGGAGAAAAGTTGTTGGGCAAAGATATAGTCTAAACTGATTAACTGAAGTATCTTAGGTGGTCCCTGCTCACTCCCTAAAGACTGTAGCCTGCTTTATGAACTAGGATTTCATAATTTAGTACAACTGGCATTCTGTATTAAAGATACCTCTAGGATTCAATCAGCATGAAGTCTGATTCACCTCTTGCTATGGGGAAGGGGTCAGGAGCCAGGTCAGTTGGGCACTGTAAGCAAAATCATAACTGTTTGCTTGAATGAAAGCTGACAGCGAATATGTAGTTTTAAAAACTAACTTCTGGTAGTCATGCAAAAAAATGTAATGGTAGGTTCAAAATTAATTGCAGTATTCTGCAGGTCCACTTATAAACCATGAAGGACTAAAAACTTTTATTTATTCATTTTTTTATAGGCCACCCATTCCCTTTAACAATTAGCTTCTTCATGTCTTAACCACAAATTCAAAAGTTTATTCCTGATCTGAATCCACCTTATCATATGTATGTATAAATATGCATCAACAATGACTAGCAAGGTGTCTTATTATCCATTTACCAATATATTTACCTAATTAATTAATCTTCCTTATAATTTAAATGGAAGTCCTCAAAGTGGTAAATGCAAAAATCCCCAAAAGCAAAAACAGAATTTTCAAACCCTCAAGAAGGAAGAAATACATCTTTAAATGACTGTGGTTTCTTGAATTTGTTTTGTATTTTCATACAATGGCAATAACACTGAGGTAATGGAATTTGCTTGCATTAAATAGTTTTTGTGCTTACCAAATCTTTCAGTTTTGCTTCAAGCTTTTACAATTGCTACAAAAGTGGTTTACTCTTTTGTATGTTTGACTTCCCTAAACAACTTCATTTAAATGAATGGATATAAAATTACTGACCATTCTAAAGCTTGAACTTTCCCCAAGAGCCCACACAATTTTGTAAAAAACAAAACGAAACAAAAGACACAGTTATTCCACAGAAATAAGCATTAATGGACAATAAAAATCAAAATTTAAATTACTTTGTTTGTTTCTATAAATAGAGAATCTTTGTAGTTTGTCTTTATCCTGTGTGAAACTAAGCTTTATAACCACAAAATGACTGGTGTTTATTGCCTGGTTTCTTTTTTCACTTAAGCTGAGGCATTCAGTCAGCTTTAAATAATTCCTATTTCTTGTTAAATGTCCCTTCACTTCTGACAATTTTCTTTAAAGAGGCAACTATCCAGAATTGTTCATACTAAAAAAATAACAAAAAAAAATACAAAACCAAACCTTTTTTTAAAATATAGGCACAAAAGGGGTGAAGGTAGCCAAAAGTGGTAAGGATTAACTAGAATGTCAGCATGGTTACCCTATAAGTCTAAGGAAAGTGCTGGGTATGCTTGTTACATTGTTTTAGAAATGTGCTGTGCACAGCACCCATGAGACAGCATATTAATAAAGCATCCTGTTTTCAGGCACAACCACTTGGATGCTGCACCTTCTGCCCCCTCCCTAATGTGCATCAGCCTCATAGGAGGCATACCTAAATCTTATAATCTACACTCTCTCATTCCACTTCTCACCTGCATGGATCCCTGATGGTGGTTCCTCCAGTGGTTATGATTTGGTTTCCACTTCAAAAAGCAATCCACTTGTTTTGTTTTCAAAGGAAACCTGACAATGCTAATAAATCTACATTGCTGTGAGTTCACAGCAGGTTCTGATGGCTTATTAAAAACATAAATTATTGGTTGTTTGTCTTTTTCAATATGCATTGCAACACAAGAGCCTGATCCTATGAACACATACTCCAAGCTGTAGTGCTCATTTCAAGAGGGCTAGCACTACAGCCAGACAGGAATTAAGCCATAACTAAAAATGAACATAAATCAGCATCAAAACAGTAAACTCAGAAATATATGAAAATTGATCAGTGACTATCTTAATACAAGAGTAAGTATCTAAAGTACAAATGAATAGCTAAAACAAATACTACTTTTTCTGTTCTTGTCATCAAGTCTTTTGTTCATATATTACCTTGGACAATTTAAACTATGCATATTGATTTTCCTGTACATGCATACAATTTTCCTGGAGCACTGAAAGAAAGAGATGAAGATTAGAGTCTGAACAACTCAATTAAGTTCTAAAGCTTAAAAAGTCTTCTGCCTCCAGCAGCAAATTAAAAATCATGTGAGGTCTTCTTTCGTTTTCCTAAAGATCTTTACATCCTGGCTGTACAAATAACAAGAGCACAGTCACTAATGTATTCAGTATCAGGTTTAAATTAGGAAAATTATCCAAGTCTGATTTGCCTGTAGTCTCAATAGAACAAGTATAATTTAAATTTTCGCAAATACTAATATAAGGCCTAAAAGTTCTTTGATGTTGCAAACCTGCTTTGAAAATTAAAAGAGTGTATCAAAAAAGTTAGGAATATTAACTTGACATTGGGCTATGTACGCAAGTTAAAACCAAATTGATAGCATGCGACCCACTCAGTTTCCTTTTACTCACATATAGAGAAAATAGCCTAGTGACAAGCATATACACTTTTATTCCACAGTAAATTTTATAATTCAATATGCATTGGCAATGCATAGGGGGTGCACACAGGTGCATGTGCACCCCCTGAACTTGGTGGTGCACACCCTGCAAAAAGGTGCCGCCAATACAGCCAACGGTGCCTGCAGCTGGTCGCTACCCCCCGACACCGCCAGTGGTGTCTGCAGCAAGTCCCCGATCACCGCTGGCCACCACCAACTCTGCTGGGGGCGTCTGTGGGTGGTCGCCAACTGCTGGTTGGTGCTCACCCCTCCTCCCCCTCCGCCAACAGCACTGCAGCTGCCTGCAGGAGCTCACCACTTGCCACCGCCATGCTCCTAACACTGCCGCAACCTGTGGGACCTCGCTGTGCCCTCCTGCAGCCTCTGGGGGCATGGGGCGTTCATGCCAATATGTGTTTTGGGAAAAAAAAATCATAAGAGACCACACTTAGTCCACATGCACTCAACCTATCTTATCAATGTTTAAGCAATGTGATACTGAGTCTCACACGCAATTATGAGCTCAGCTGAAGAAGACAGGGATTAAGAACCATCATGGTCAATTGCATAAAGATGTGGCTGAATGGGAGACTAGAAACAGGTTATATTGAAAGGGCAGTTATCTAATCTGAAAACCCCTGGTATTTCTCAGGATCAGGCCTAAGAACCACCCTGTTTAATAATGTCATTAAAAAACTTGGTGCTACAATTAGATGTGCACTTATAAAACGTGCATAATATACAAAATAGTAAAGGTATTATCAATATTGTTGAGAACTACAATATCACACAGGAAGAATTAGATAATCTTATGGGGTCTAGTATTAGAAATTAGATACAATTTCAGAGTAGAAGGTGAAAAGTTATGCACTTTGTTGCCCTCTAGAGAAGAGGGACTTGGGTGGATTGGCTGGTCAAAGGAAGACCATGAGCTGCCAGTGTGATGCAGCTCTGGTAAAATCTAACACAATTCTAGTATGCATCAGGCAGGGCAATTACAGTAGGAAAAGATGGAACAGGAAGACTTGGACCTGGATGTATTGGTCATTCATAGGAAGACCACAAGTGGCCAACATAACAAAACCATGAAAAAGTGTAATGAAATTCTAGGCTTTTTAGTAGAGACAGGAAAGAATCATTAATGACATACAAGACACTGGTAAGACCCCATTCAAAATATGGCATAGTTTCATAAAGAGCGGAGTTTAGCTTAGCAAAACAAAGGCTGAAAGAGTTTATGATTATACTTTATAAGTGTATCCTGAGGTAGATATCATAGAAAGAGAAGAGCTATTTAAGTTAAAGAACAATATTGGCACAAGATCTAATATATACAAATTGATTGTGACAAATTTAGGCTGGAAATTAAAAGATCTCTAAACATTAGGGCTAAGTACAGATGTTTAAAAAGCCTGAGCCTGAATTGATTCAATCTTTGCAGGATAGTCTAACCTGCGTAGATTGAACCAATTTGCAAGTGAATAAACATTCACTTCTGATTCTGGAAATGCAGCCACATGCCTGCAGTGGCTCAGGCAAGAAGCCGGGAGGCGCTGGAGCGAGGCCTCCTTTCCCTTACGCAGTGGCTGGGGAGGGGGGGAAGCTGAGCTGAGCTGAGGAAGGGGGCATAGCCAGGCCCTGGCAGGCTTGAGTATGATTGGGGAAGGGTTTAAACCCCCACCCTGGCCCGCAGGGTCCCTAACTGGGGTGTGTCTGGAGAGGGTGGGGGGACATAGCCCTTGCTAGGGTTTGGGGAGTTGGGAGGGAGGTGGAGGAGGGGGAGAAGGAGCATGGCCAGACCCCAGTCCCCGGCCAGATGCTGGCCTGGCATGGCCCCCTAAGGCAAAGAGGTCAGGGAGGGGAGTTTATTCCCAATTCTCTCCCTCTTCCCCCCAGGACTCCAGCCAGGGTGTGCCTGGCCAGGGTGGAACAATCCCTGTCAGGCACTTAGCTGCTTGAGTGGCGTTGCCAGCCCCACCAGCCCCTGAAGCAAATGGGGGAGGGAAGGGGATGTAATCCCCCCTCCCTTCCCTGCCCCACCAGCATGGACCCTAACTGGGGTGCAACAGCCCCTGTCAGGGGCCCCACCGTCACTGTTCCAGCAGCAGGGGCAAGGGCCTGGCCAGGTGCCAGTCTGGCATGGCAAAAGGGACAGGGGAGGGTGTTTATTCCCCCCTCCATCCCCTCTCCCACCAAGGGACCAGAGCTGGGTTCTGCCAACCTCAGCTGTACTAGTGGGTGGGGCTGCACTACAGACAGGAGCAGGGCACGTAGAGCTGGAGCAGCCTACACAGGGCAAGCAGCAGTGATGGTGGGGCTTGAAGGGGTGGCTACAGGGGCTAAGTTGCTAAGTTAAATTTTGGGGTGGCCATAGCCCCCCAATCTCCCCCCAGCTCTGCTGCTGGCTGTGGCAGCTCTGCCCACCCTGCTCCCACCCACAGTGCAGCCCTCACATCAGGAAGAGGCTTGCACTCCCTTGGACACCATGAAAGGAGCTGCTGTGCCATCAGGGTCATTCCCCTTGGCTGGTCCAGCGGCAGGGGTGGGGTGTGGCCTGATGCCAGCTCCCTGCCCCTATAGTGGCAAAGTGAGGCAAGAATGCCTGATGAGCTGGTCCATCCCAGCCAGGCAGAACCTGGCTAGGGTTCCAGGAAAGAGGGGATGGAGGGGGAAATAAACCCCCTCTCTGCCCCCTTCGCCTCAGGGAGCCACGCCAGGCCATTGTCTGACCATGCTCCCACCCCTGCTCCGGCTAGAAAGCAGAGAGTCCGACCCAGGACTGAAAAGCATGCTGGGATGCTGGAAGACTTTGATTTAACTTAAACCAGGAAGGGACCGAGGATAGACATTGCATACTCTGGTTTGACCCAAATCAGTTAAGTCTCATACTACATTCAATCACGTTCATCTTAAACCAGTTTTGGCCATTTTGAAACTGATACATGTTCCCTGAACTTCTGTTCTGTTGCAGGTTTAAACCAGTTTCTGATCACTTAAACTAGTTTATGTGTAACTTCTGTCCCTAGAACAGGGGAGTGAAGTTCTGGAAGTCTTCAGAATAAAACAGTGAGATAAAAGATATTCAATGAGTATCCCAGAGTTGTAACAATCAGAACGTGATATATGCCACAAATGTTTGTTAATTCCATGGAGAAGCTGAAAAGAAACTTGCTGTTCATGGTGCGAGGATATTTTACTTGACTAATCACTTGTATGTTCCTATTTTAAAGGTGTGTCAGTGGTGTGCCAGAGGGGCCAGAACAGATGTTTTTGCAGATCCTTTTGGAGAAAAGGATGCTCATGAATATAAGAGATTGGACTCAATGGCTGAGCAGTTGTAACAGGGACCCTATCCCATTACTGAGGAGGAGACAATCAGTGAGCTGAAGGCTAGCCCCAAAACATTATAAGGGCTGCTGGGAATCAAGAGGCTCTGAAAGAAGCAGCTGGTCTGCCCCAGGTGGTGGAAATACAATCTGAGCTCACAGCCCAGAGGCTGCAGGGCCCCAGGCCATAATTAATAGGCCTGAGTGGAAAGAGGCCTGCAGGTGACCCAAAGGGGTATGGCTAAGGGCCTTGTAGGGCCAGGATCTCTGTTAAGGCCTCAGTGTGGCCCTTGCCAAACTGTTGATCTTAGTGCTAATCTGTCTTTGATTTAAAACTCTGAAAAGTTTCACAAGGAAGAGGGCAGTTTAGTCAAGAGACCATTAATATAAAACACTTATCTGGGCTGCCACTTTGTCTGTTTGACAACCAAGCGCAGTCCATCAGTATGCACCAAAGGAAGTAAGTGACAGAAAATGAACTGGGCAGTATGAAAATCTCCCCTTGTGGGAAAACCGCAGTAATTTGTTATGCAACTAGGATTTCCTGTGCCTGAATGCTAACTGTTCTTAGGAGCATATTCTTTAAATTATTAATCTAGGCATCAGTAATCCTGGCCTAATCTCATGAATACTTATGTGCACATTGGTGTGGGGATGGCGGAAAAGTGGGAGTTAATGTCATTAAAATGTCTTTCATTCGTCTTAATTTGATCGTTGAACATATCATGACAGAACAACATCAGCATAAGCATCAAAATATAACAACTACCTAGACAACTATATAGACAGCTATATGTGTTTCTATTTAACACATCTGATTCAAGGAAGCTATTAATTTTCTAAATGCATGGCAGAACTTCTCTGCAACATATGACACAGCATTTGGCCAGGGAAATGAAAGAAGGCCCGATGGCTCCAATTTTCTAGAAATACAGGGAAACCTCCCACTGCCCTCTTGAGAAAGTTTCCCCTTTTGCAATTTGTTTTACAATGGCTTGTTTCTGGTCATGCAATCCTGGAATTCTCTTGCATACGTTTCAGCCACAATTGAGTCCGTAACATCCAAAATGGCTACAGACACACCGCAGATTTAGTAAACATCAAAACAAATGTTCCTCAGTGTGCTTTCTATTTTGAAATAGAAATGAAACAGAGCATTATTTCAGGTGCTAGCTATTATACTCAAATCATCTGGGTAACAATAAAAATCATGGTAATACTCTGACTAGTTTCCCCTAAATAACAGATTATATCAATTGAACAAGAATATTGCAATGCATGCAAGCTGGCTTCTCCTCTGAGTGCGAGACGTACTGGTGCCTTTTGCTGCCTGTTGATAGGAACTAAATATATTATCTGCATTCTCCATGACATTCCAGTTTGAACTTTACATGCCAATAGTTACAGTGCAAGTGAATAAACAGCTGCCACAAGGCAGACATTTAAGATTTGAAATGCATGTTAACTGAGGAAATGCATCTAAATATGAAACGCACATAGCAATGATTTAATAGCTATTGTTAAAAATTACACTAAACGTGCATATATTTAAAATCAACAGTCTTACTGCTCAGAATTAAAATGGGTTCTAAATTTTATGTCAGAACCATCTGATCATGAAAGCATCATCTGCACACAGCAACAGCACATTTGTAAAAAGATCTTTAACTTTGATCAAAAAATATAGAACAAATCCAAAATCAGCTAGTACTTATTTTAACATACATGTATCTTAGTGCTAATTTCAAGTAACTTCATATAAAATTAGAAAACAAATTTAGAAACATGTAATAGTGTTCTCTAAATGCAATATATATCAAGTATCCAGGATTCTCTTTTTATTGTTATGCTGATGAAATCTCTACAGAAAATAGTTCAAACACATAAAATCTTTGTAGGGAATATATTTTTATGGTGTATATTAGAAAAGTGTATGGTATCTGTACATGAGAGAGAAAGAAAGCAAACCTATGTGCTTTGAGAGAAGTTGCTACATTTTCTGAGTAGTTTAACTATTTCAGCCAAATTCAGACCTTAAATGTATGTATATAGCTCCCATTAAATAGGGGAAAACATAATATTACAAGATAATTTCAGATATTTTATCAAAAAAAGTATTGCAAAGCATGGGCTCAGGCTTTGGGTACACTGTGATTTATGTAGTAACACAGCTGCTACTTCCCTATAAGGGCCTATCTAAACAGGCACATTTTGTAAGTTAAAACTAATTAACTGCAGTTGTGGTATTAATATGCATACAATCCCTATGTCAATGGTGTCAGTTCTTTACTATGCTACAGTAAACTTCTGTATAAGACTGTCTATACTAGAGATTAATATGCTTAGACTTATGCTGGTTGACTTCACAGCTTCAGTTGATTTGACTTAGCTTACCTATCCATGCAAAGACAAGCCCCTACCTGTACCTAACCTCCAGTCTCATGCATTTTACTGAAGGTCGGGTCAAAGCTTCATACCAACCATAGGTTTATATTAGGGCTGTGCGAAATGTCACCTGGTGTTTGTTTTTGAAGCTGTTTTGATATGTTTTAAGCTCAAAACAGCTAAATCGAAATGAAACAAAAGCCTTTGAAAGAGCTTCAAAATGAAACAAGGGCACTTGAAAAGTTTGAAAACATTTTGAGTTTTGAAGCCAGACTTACTCGGCTTCGGCGCCAGGCCCAGCCAGCAGCAGCAGCCTCCTGTTATCTGGCAGGCAAATCAGTGTCCACCCGCACCCCTGCTGCGCACCCCCTGGCTATACGGTGCTACACATAGGGGGCCCACCTGCACCCCTGGCTCTGCTGATTCCTCCCAGAGGTTTGGGAGGCCCTGATCTATCTGCTGAATGACAGGACACTGATGCTGCCAGCTGGGGCCAGCAGCAGTACTGATCTTCCCGGCGCTGGGTAGGCAAAATGTTGAAACAGCATCAAAACAGCAAAACAGTTTTGATGAAATGATACGGAACAGTGCTTTCAAAATGAAACAAAACTCAAAACAAAACTGTTCCATCAAAATGGACATCAAAATGGAACAGTGCTGTTTCACACAGCCCTAGTTTAAATCCTTCACCTTCTATGTGCCTCAGAATCAGTGCACAAATGCTCCTGCACTTCAAGATGGA
The DNA here is from genome assembly GCF_052110815.1 of Crocodylus siamensis. Lineage (NCBI taxonomy): Eukaryota > Metazoa > Chordata > Crocodylia > Crocodylidae > Crocodylus > Crocodylus siamensis. The sequence continues at coordinate 200,909,745 of NC_143397.1, forward strand.
TAATCTGTGATGTCACTTGGTACTTCTGGCAGATATTCATTGCATCAGATGCATGTCTGGAAAACTAAAAAGAACAAAAATAGTGTAATCTACCAGCTGATTCTGTTCTTGGTATTCTCTTTTCCACTCTGGTTGAGCTAGTACAAAAGACGTTCTACAAGATCGATCGTAAATCTAGCTGCTTAAATCCAGCAACAGTGGGCTCCATAATCTCAGCATAAAAGGAAATAAGTAACATCCTGGGGCCAGGTTTGGGAGACAGCTGAAAGCTGTGTCAGGACAGAGACAACAGAACAAGCCAGCTGCAGAGTAAAGGCCAAGACGCTCAGGAATCAAGACTAGAAGACTCTGAGGTCAACACTGCAGCTGGAAAGAAACAGCTGTTCAACAGAGGACACAGAGTAGGGCAGGACTGTCCAATTTCTGAGTGGTCAGGGGTCACAGGCCCCCACCAATGCGGCATTGACTATATGCCCCCTGGGCTGCATGCTGTGCAGGCTGCATACCAAGGTGCAGCACCACACAGGCAACACCTGCCTCACAGGAACTAGCCCACTACGCTGCAGTACTACCACCAGCCCTCCAACACTGCACTGTAGTGCCCCCACTGCACCACATGCCTCCTTTCCTCCCCTGCCCCCCCTCCAATGTGCAGCAGGTGCTTCCCTGCTGCACTGTGCTGCATCTCCATGCTGCATCAAGTCCCCAGGTCCTTGGTGTCTCCAGGCAGCAGTCTCCTTTGGCTGTTCCGTGTTGCCTCACTCTGTCGCGCCTCCAGGTGTGGGGGAAGAAGCAGAAGCTGAAGAAGGGAAAGAGAGTCAAGAGACACCACCACCAACAGCTGGAATAGTGGGGGAGGTGGCATCTGGACTGGGAGCCAAGGGGCAAGAGCTAACCTCAGAGGCTACATGTGGATTGCACACTGCCAAATAGAGCACCCTGGAAAAGGAGATTGCAGGCAGAAAAATGGTATAGATATGTCACTATTAAATGGCCCACCCTAGTCTTGTACCAGCATGGTTGTAAGGGCTATGGATAAGAAATGTTCTGAGCTTTATTTGTAATGTAAGAAAGCAATTGTGCCTTCTGTATTCACAGATTTTTGTATTCAGCATTCTTAACAGAGGAATCCTCTCATCTTTTGACTGCATATGGGAACCTGTCCAATTCTGGAGTCTATAAAGCACAGTAACACATGCTGTGTCTGATCAGAGCTTACAACCAAGAGATTAAGGGTGGAAGAAAGGAATTATCATCCCATTTTACAGACAGAGAATGGATGTACAGAGAAATCACACTGCCTTCCCCCCAGGTTGTATCTGTGACTGAATTAGAAACTGAACTCAGCACTGGATTGCAACACAGTTCTAAGTCATGAGACCATCCTTTCCCTTTGGGTTCTATACACTGTAGTGAGACATCTTGCACAGGTAGGAGGAAGAGAGGATATCTCTGTGACCTTTTGTTCAACTATACTGAAGAAGTCTTAGACCCTTAAAAATTCAGTAGGAAAACACCGATGAAATTTATTGTAAAAGTTCAGGAACTGGTATCGCAATGCTGGTATCGCATAACATTTTCATATAAAAATGTGGATATCTGAGTTAAATTAACCACTTTCTCTGGTTACAACAGACATAGGATTTTTCTGTAAATAAACAAACAAGCACAACCCTCTCCACCCCCCCCCCAAAAAAACTTTTATGATTGTTTTTCAAAATACTGAACAGAAACGGTTATATATTGCTGGGGCACATTAGATAATCCCCAATTCATATAAAACCCAACACCTGCACATTTCATTGTAAACACTTTGCGATTCCAATTGCATTTGTTTAGCATGCCTCCCTGAGCCTCTACAGCCTTACTAACACCATTGTCATATACTTAATTACAGCCAGCTTTGTTTTTGTTGGCAGACCTACAGAAATCTCTGCATAAAAGCTCTTAGCACTTAATTCACTCAGCTCATATTTTTATACCTACAAATGAATTATAAGACAGAAATGTTTAAACAACAAAATATATCAAAGATATATCATCTCCACTTTGAATGATTTTGAGTGGGGGCAGGGAAAGAGTGAGGTATTTGGAGGTACAATATTAAAAACAAAGTGTGGTGTTTTTTTTGCAAAACCTTACTTCCGCCCCTACTTCCCCAGCCCTCCGCCCCCAGACTGATTCACTTTAAAATAGTGGTAAATGAATGACCAATGAGGAGTGGGGAAAATACCTTTATATCAGGAAATAAGCAAACTAATGAGATTATAATTTGCTTCACATGATAGGATTCTGTAGAAGAGATATGGCACACAGGACAAAGGATAAAGTCAGAAATTCTAAGAATGTTTTACAATGCCTGTCTAATTCTCAAGAAGTGCCAACATGTCTTGTTCTGGCTAGGCTTGAACGGGGCCTTCAAAGGTAAAATAGCAGGTGTGAAGCCCACAATAAATACAGGAAATTAAATACACAAAAAGGCACTGAAGCCGCACATAATACTGATCAGGGTAGGATCAAATAGGCACTATTACCTCTTGTTCGTGGACTGTCACTCGAACAGCAATGAAAAAGTAGACAGTGGGCATGTCTACATGAGATGCTTACTGTGCAGTAGCCTAATAACATTGTGCAGTAGTGTGCCAGTCAAAAAACTTGCTAATAAACTGCTGTGCAGTGTTATTAGGCTACTGTGCAGTAACAGTCACAAGAAAACCATGTGCCAGCACTACTGTGCAGTAAATGTAGTTACTGTGCATTCAGTTAGTATTTCATTAACAAAATACTAAATTAAATGTGCAGTAACAACAGCGCATCAATGAATGTGTAGATGTACCTTATATGGCAGGTTTCCCTACCACAGGATTCGAAGTGGGAAAACCACAGATAATGGCCCACAGTTCCAAGTGGTTTGTTTGGACAACTGTTTGATATGCAAGTTTAAATACACCTCACAGCGCCTTTTTAGAATCCTGAAATTTACATGTGCAAGAGGATAAAATCTTTAGAACCAGATTTCACAAACTTCTAAAGATAAATATAGTCAAACATAAGACAGTTACCAAATGTTGAAAAACTAAAGTATAAGAACAGAATACTGCATCAGTTAAAACCATTCCATCTGCAAAGTAGTGCTAGTAGTTGAAATTCTCTTAAGGTAAAAAAAAGTCAACTGCACCAATGCTATGGGTAATAATTACCATGGGAAAGGGTGTTAATCTGCCTGACCAACAGAAAACTTCTTATTACAACCCAAGGTGATACCAATGCTGCTTTCTGAGGACATATTTAATGCTTAGTACCACTGACTTCATCTGCTTGCCAGGAAGATGCATCAAGAGCAACAAACACTAAGCGTCCTAGAAAATGTACATCTCCCCACTGTAACTCATGGTGCTTCACAGGAAATGCCATGAGTTACAGCATTCCCCCATACCCAACAAAAGGTTGTTGTTGGGTTCAGGAGGTTGGATGATCAAGCTCCAGTTTAGAGCAACTGCATGTCTGCAGAAAGGTTGGGAGGCTCCAATCCACCCACCCCACCCCTAGCACAGGCTGGCCAAACCCCAGATGGAACTCCCTCCCCTCCATTCCCCCATTCTTAAGATAGCACCGGGGTGGGGCTGGGCTCTATCAACCCACCTCTGTTCTCAGTGCATGCTAGCAGAAGTTAATGACGGTGCTCCACTTTAGAGGGTTCAGATTGTTGTGCGATTAGGCATTTTAAAAGCACTCTGCAGCTGTACACTTCTGTAAGGTGATGACGAATGGAAAAGTACTGGAAGAAGTGAATATGTGTCAGGTCAGGATGGAGTAGGGAGATGTGGGTGAAAGCCAAGTGGGAATAACACAGTGGCCTTCAGGATAAGCTTATCAGAAAGCGAGTTGAGAAAACTACCTTGGCTCAGCCAGACACTGAGATGAGTTGCTGTCAGACTGCCAAGTCTATGTTACGGGGCGGGTTGACCTGTGTGTGATTTATCAGTATATAAATTAGCGTGTGCTTTGTTCTCATTGAGAATGAGCTGCCCCTTGCTGTTCTCCCGTGGCCATACAAAATAAAGCGCTTCTGTTAGCCAAACAGTGATCCTGTCTGAATTTCTACATCATCTTGGGGGCTTGGCCGGGATGTGTCCTGACACAGACCGCCCCGAGTAGGGCCCTTGACTCAACTCTTCGACTCCATCACTCCAAGAAGTCTCTCCTCGACTCGGTTCTTCGGATCCGTGGCTTCAATGCTCTAGTCTCTGATCTACTATCCGTCTATTTGGCTCTGGAAAAATCCCTGGCCAGGATAAGTACCTGCTTGTTTCAGTGTCAGTAAGTCCTAGGCGTAACAATGGGATCCTGTCCAGATCCCATTTATGTTTCTAAAATATGGGCCCCAGTCAACGCAGTACTTAATTAAATGGAACCGGTATACCGATGGTGACCCCAAATTGTGCTGGCCCTTAGATGGGTCGTGGGATCATCATATTCTCAAACACCTCTGAGACAATTTGGAAAGTAAGCACCCTGTTCAAACAGAAGCCTGGTACCTATGGGAAAACGAGTCCAAAAAGTGCCATAAGCGCACCCTTGTGGCTTCCTATAAGGATAATGAAGAAAAATTTAAGAAGCAAATTGATCACCTTCAAAATCAAGTTAAAGATCTCCAGTTGTTTACCATGTCCAGCTAGGCTTTACCCAGCCTTGCTCCCACCACCAGACGATCCACCCCGAGACGATTTGCTGGATCACTGGGTCCTGTTTCCACCACCGCCTGCCGGTCCCGTGGCCTCAGGCGCTGTTGCGTCCTCCGCACTGGCTTAACCGGCAACTCCACCAGTCCTTACCCCTGGTCCTTCATCTCCCATTACCACCATCACCTTTGATTCTCCCACGGGGGGCCAGTTAGAAACTGATGTCCCCCTGGACCCCCCAGAGGAGTGGACCATACATTCAGCTTCCCTAGACCAGCAGAATACCCCAGTCAAATTGACCCTCCAGAACTGAAATAATGCTACCACCAAGGTAGACTGCCGGAGGACCCTTGTAAGGAAGGCGGCTCAGCAGGGCAGAAAGCTTGCCGGGGCACAGTATCCCCTCTGAGAATACCCTGTGCCAGGGGGACAGCCCGTGGTGGTTCATGTCCCCTTCTCACCAGCAGAAATTGTTTCTTGGTCGACTACCTTCCCTAAACTCCGCGATGACCCTATCGGGTTTGCTCAAAAACTCCAAACACTTTTTGAGGTTTATAAGCCAACCCACGGTGATTTAATAGATTTCATAGACATTATGGCTGGAAGGGACCTCGGGAGATCATCGAGTCCAGCCCCCTGCCCAAAGGGCAGGAAGTCAACTGGGGTCATAGGATCCCAGCAAGATAAGCATCCAATTTACTCTTGAAGGTGTCCAATGTAGGTGCTTGAACCACCTCCGCTGGCAGACTGTTCCAGACCTTGGAGGCTCGGACAGTAAAGAAATTCTTCCTTATGTCCAGCCTGAAACGGTCTTGCAGGAGTTTGTGACCGTTCAACCTCGTCATCCCTTGGGGTGCTCTGGTGAACAGACGTTCCCCCAGATCCTGGTGGTCACCCTTGATAAGCTTATAGGTGGCCATCAGATCACCCCTGAGCCTGCACTTTTCCAGGCTAAAGAGTCCCATGGCTCTCAGCCTGTCATCGTAAGATCTGTTTTCCTGACCTCTGATCATGCGTGTGGCTCTCCTCTGGACTCTCGCAAGCTTCTCTCCACATCCTTTTTGAATTGTAGAGCCCAAAACTGGATGCAGTACTCCAGCTGCGGCCTCACCAAGGCCGAGTACAAGGGGAGAATGACGTCCCGGGATTTGCTCGAGAAGCATCTATGGATGCAAGCCAGCGTTTTGGTCGCTTTACTAGCCGCAGCATCGCATTGGAGGCTCATGTTCATCTTGTGGTCAACCATGACCCCCAAGTCCCTTTTGTCTGTAGTGCTAGCCAGTGTAGTGCTGCCAAGCCTATAAGTATGCTGCAGGTTTTTCTTCCCAAGGTGGAGAACCTTGCATTTGTCAGTGTTAAACACCATCAGGTTCTCGTCCGCCCATTTGCTGAGCTTGTCCAGGTCAGCCTGGATCACCCGCCTCTCTTCTGGCGTGGATGCTTTGCCCCAAAGTTTGGTGTCATCGGCGAACTTGGCCAGTCCACTCCTGACTCCAATGTCCATATCATTAATGAAGATGTTGAACAGGATGGGTCCAAGGACAGAGCCTTAAGGGACCCCACTGGTCACAGGGCACCACGATGAGTGACTGCCATCAATTACAACCCTCTGGGTCCAACCACGGAGCCAATTTCCCAGCTAGCGGATCGTGGTGGAGCCAAGGCCGCAACTGGCCAGTTTGGCCAAGAGGCGATCGTGGGATACCAGATCAAAAGCTTTTTTGAAGTCAAGATATATGACATCAATCTCTTCTCCCTCGTCCAGGTGATAGGTCACCTGGTCATAGAAGGAAATGAGATTGGTCAAACAAGACCTACCCGCAACAAACCCATGCTGGCTATCCCTTAGAATGTTAGCCTGGGCCAGTCCCTCAAGGATGGCCTCCTTAATAAACTTTTCTAAGATCTTCCCCAGGATAGAAGTCAGGCTGATGGGCCTGTAGTTAGCCGGGTCCACTCTCCTCCCTTTCTTGAAGATTGGCACCACGTTGCCTTCTTCCAGTCTTCGGGCACTACACCAGAGCACCAGGAGTTTTCAAAGATCCGTGCCAGGGGCTGGGCTATGACGCTCGCCAGCTCCTTGAGTACCCTGGGGTGCAGATTGTCAGGGCCGGCTGACTTGAAGGTATCCAGCTTCTCAAGGTGTTCCTTCACGAGGTCAGCATTTATGGAGGGTAGGGGATCCCCATCAGCATGGGTGTCCCATAGGACTGATGAAAGACTGACGCAAAGTACCTATTTAATAGGTTGGCTTTTTCCTGGGCGTCCGTTGTCAGTTGCCCCATCTGGTTTAGCAGGGGTCCAACATTGCCCTTGCTTTTCCTCTGGCTCCCCGCATATCTGAAAAAGGACTTTTTGTTGTCCTTGATGCTTGAAGCTAGTTGGAGTTCAGTTGCAGCCTTGGCTTTCCTGGTTTGCTCCCTGCAGGACCGGACCAGTGCAGAATAATCCTCCTTGGAGGTGAATCCCGTCCTCCATCCTTTGTAGGCTTTCCTTTTTAGCCGCAGGAGGTCTGCTAGGTCCCTGGAGAGCCAGGAGGGCTGCTGTGCCTTCTTGCTGCCTTTCCTCCATGTTGGAATAGATTTAGCTTGTGCATTGAGGATCGCTTCCTTGAGAAGCAACCACTCTTCTTGAACTCTCATCTCTCTGGGGTCATGGTCCCTGAGGGCCGGACCGACAAGCCTCTTGAGCTTGTCAAAGTTGGCTTTTCTGAAGTCAAGGACTTCTGTGTTGCTGACTGACTTGCCAGCTTTATGGTGGATGGTGAAGGTGATCAGCTCGTGGTCGCTGTCACCCAGCTTCCCATTGATCACTAGGTCACCGATTAGGTCGTCCCCCGTAGCCAGTACCAGGTCGAGCAGCGCTTTGCCTCTCGTTGGTCCATAGACTTCTTGAGTCAGGTAGAGGTCATCCACGCACGAGAGAAAGCTTTGCGACAGCTCAGATTTTGCTGAGTGATCTTCCCACGAGATGTCCGGGTAATTGAAGTCACCCATGACAACAAAGGTCCTGGAGCAAGCGGCCTCAGTCAGTTCCCGGGCGAACTCCTGGTCAAGCTCAGGACTTTGAGTGGGAGGTCTGTAGTAGACTCCCACTGTTGTGTCCCCTGTGCCGTATTCCCCATGAATTTTTACCCAGAGGGTCTCTAGCTGTCCATGCCGGTCGCCAACGTCAGCTTGCAGGGACATGTAGCTTTCCTTCACATAGAGAGCTACACCCCCGCCCCTTTTGTCAACACAATCCCTCCTGTACAGGGTATAGCCCTCTATACCCGTGGTCCAGTCATGGGTGGAGTCCCACCAGGTCTCCGTTATCCCAATGATGTCATAATTCTTTGCACTGAGCAGGAGGACGAGCTCCTCCTGCTTGTTACCCAGGCTCCTGGCATTAGTGTGCAGGCAGGCAAGTGTGCCCTTGGGGGCTCTTGCCTTGCCCACAGATTGTGCCAGGGCAGTTAGGCTCCGGAGTGATGAGAGACGTGCGGGTGAAGCCCGCTGTGCCCCCGCTCCCCCGAAGCCCCCCAGACACCCCCTCAGCAGCCACAGAGCCCCCTGCCAACCCCCAGCCCAGCCGGAGGTAAGCGGGCTCGTGGTGGGAAGGGGTTAACTCCTCGCTCCGTGGGAGGAGGCCGCTGCCTGGTGCCGGGCCAGGTCAAGCCCCCGCCCAGGCCCCTACTTGGCCCAGCCCCCCCAGGAGTGACAAGAGAAGGAGTGGGGTACTCACCAGTCCCCCTCCTGTAGGGCAGGGCCCCCCAAATCCCAGGCAGGGGCCCCCCAAACCTGAGAAACTAGCGTTCCCCTACGGCAGGCCCACTGCGCATGCGCGCAGTTTAGAAGGGCTCGCGAAACAGGGGGAAAAAAAAAAAAAAAAAGCTCAGTTAGGCTCCGGAATGGTGAGAGACGCGTGGGTGAAGCCCGCTGCACCCCCGCTCCCCTGAAGCCCCCCAGATACCCCCTCAGCAGCCGCAGAGCCCCCTGCCGACCCCCAGCACAGCCGGAGGTAAGCGGGCTCATGGTGGGAAGGGGTTAACTCTTCAGATATTCAGATGCTCCTCAGTGGTCTTCTTCCTGGAGACCAGAAAGACACCCTCCTTAAAGCGGCCAACTGGCCTCCTCAAGACCCTGGCTAAGACCATCTGCCGAACCTCTATAAACAGGTTCTTGAGGCTGTCCCCAGGGTCTCCCCACAAAAAACAGACTGGTCCAAAATTTCCACCTGTAAGCAAAAGCCAGAGGAACACCCTGCCAACTACTATTCTCACCTGGTCCAAGCCTTTAAGGCACATCCTGGCAATCAGGACCCAGAAACCAGCCTCCCTGCCATGGTTATTCAGACCTTTGTTTTAGGGCTGTTACCTAGGATCTCTGAGTCCCTGCAAAGCACTGTGGTCAGGTGGGAAGCCAAACCCCTCACCGAAATTCTGGCTGCTGCCGCTCATTTCTATACTAAAGCCCAGCAGCAAAAATCAAAAGCTCAGGACAAGTTAATGGCTTTGCAAATCAAAGATCTCCAGGGTGGTGCCAGACCACAGTGCCCTGCAGGACTGTTTTGCTCAACCCAACCACCCGGTCCCTCTGACATTCCCAATGATGTCTGCTGCTACTGTAAGCAAAGAGGCCATTGGAAGAATGAGTGCCCGAACAAACCCCGGGGGCCCCCACTCTCAGCTAGCGCCCCTCCATTTCAGCCAGGCGCCCACCAAGCTCCACTGCCCGGACCAGCTCCTCTCCGGTCCTTCAAAGGTGAAAATTAGTATTAGGACAGCCAAGAAGACCCAGAGACTCTAGCCCCTTTACTTTCTGCCTTTTCTGATGCTACAATACCTGTTACTGTGGGAGGACGAACTGTTCCTTTTCTTGTTGACACCGGTGCTTCTTTGTCTATGCTTAGCTCTGATTTTGTTTCTAAGGTTCCCATTTCTGATAGAGTAATCACTGCTGTAGGTATTGGGGATCAACCCATTGACCACCCCATTACACAGCCGCTCTCATTTACCTTGGGTCCCTTTACTGAGCAACATGCCTTTTTGCTGAGTCCTTGCACCTCTGTAAATCTTTTGGGGTGAGACCTTTGCAAATTGCGGGCAACAGTTCACTGTTCTCCAGATGGGGCTTTTCTCACATTATCCCAGACTCAAATTCCTGCCTTGATGATAACACTGATGGAACAGGAACCCGAGTCCAATTCTTCCTTGTTGCAACAGGAACTATTGGCTCACTTTCCTGAGTCCTTTTGGTCCCACTCCACAACCGATGTGGGACTCCTCAAGGGTGCCATCCCAGTTTCTATCAAGGTTAAATCAGAAGCGTCTCCCCCAGCAATCCCACAATACCTGCTATCAGTTGCTGCCTCCAGAGGCATTGCTCCTGTAATACAAGGTCTCCTAGAACAGGGTGTCCTTGTACCTGCCCACTCCTGTTGTAATACCCCAATCCTTCCAGTCCGAAAGAAAGAGAAGTGTACACCTGAGAGGTTGCCTGTTTATCGTTTTGTTCAAGATTTGCATGCTATTAACAATTTTGTGATTCCCTTGACAGCTGTGGTACCCAACCCCCCCAACTCTACTTTCTAAAATCCCTGCTTCTGCTCTTTATTTTTCTGTGATGGATCTCTGCAATGCTTTTTTTTCTATACCAGTTCACCCTGACTCTCAATATTTATTTGCTTTTACTATCAGGGCCAGCAATACACCTTCACCTGTCTGCATCAAGGATTCCGTGATTCACCCACCATATATAGCCAACTGCTCAAGTCTGACCTCAATACAGTCCAGCTGCCTCATGATTCTGTGCTGGTTCACTATGTAGATGATTTGCTTCTCTGTTCTGATACTCTCCCTCATTGCCAAGCTGACTCTGTCGCTCTTTTAGAGCAACTTGCAGCACAGGGCCACAAAGCCTCCTGCTGTAAGCTCCAATTCTATCAGACTTCTGTTACCCATCTGGGGTACACTATTTCTTACGGTACCCAGAACCTGTCTCCTGATCGTCTTTCAGCTGTTCTCTCTCTCCCTCGCCCACAGACTAAACGCCAGCTCCGTGGTTTTCTAGGTGATGTCAACTACTGCCGACAGTGGATTCCTAATTATTCTGGACTTTCTAAACCTCTCACCCTTCTCACCTGTGATTCTTCCTGCTACCCTGGGAAGACGTCCATGAATCTGCCTTCTGTCAGCTCAAGCAAGCCCTTTCTTCTTCCCCCGCTCTCCATCTGCCTGACTACTCAAAGCCTTTCACTCTTTTCTGCCATGAACACCAAGGCACTGCCTCTGGTGTCTTGACCCAGACTTTCAGACCCTCCCCACACCATCCTGTTGCTTACTATAGTGCCTCCCTTGACCCAGTCACTACTGGGTTTCCTCCTTGCCTCCGGACCATTGCTGCCGCCACTCTGTTGGTTTCTAAAACTGACAACCTTGTCCTTGGGCACCCCCTTACTGTTGCTGTCCCACACACTGTCCTTGCCCTTCTCCAGCATGGCAGAACTCAGCACTTGTCCCCTGGCTGTCTAACCCGCTACAAGGTGGTTCTCCTGGCTGCGGACCACATGAGCCTTGTCCGCTGCAATCCCCTCAATCCTGCCTCTCTTTTTCCTTCACCCTCAGATGGTCAACCCCATGACTGCACTCAGCTTGTGGATTTTGTTTCCCTTCCCCATCCTGATTTTTCCGATACCCCTCTGACTAACCCTGACCTCATTTTCTACACTGATGGCTCCTATTTTTGAGATGATTATGGAATTCTCTGAGCTGGCTATGCTGTCTGCTCCAATTATGCCGTTGTTGAATCTGCTCCTCTTTCTGTTACTAGTGCTCAAGCTGCTGAACTCATTGCTCTCACTCGTACCTGTCACCTTGCCGCTGAACAATCCACTAATATCTATACAGACTCTCGCTATGCCTTTGGTATCTGCCATTCCTTTTTCACAGATCTGGAAACAGTGAGGGTTTCTTACTTCTGCTGGGACTCCCATCTCTCACCATCACCTTACTACTGCTCTCCTGGATGCTATTCTCCTTCCCTCCACTCTTGCTGTCCCATGGTGCAAAGTGCATACTGCTGATGATGATCCCATGTCTCTGGGAAACAATAGGGCAGACGCTGCAGCCAAAACCGCCGCCCTGTCAGAACTCTCGGCTCCAGTGCTTCCGGCCACTCTCTACCTTTCTTCCCCTGTCTCCCCTGACCTTCCCTTTCTCCAGGATGCCACCCCAGACACCAAAAAGGATGCCTGGATCTCCACAGGCTGCTCTCTCCACTCCGACTCCTTGTGGCAGCATCCATCTGGTCACCTTGTAGCCCCCAGAGCCCTGTTATCCCTATTGGCTCAAACGGCACACTCAGTGGCCCATTCGGCCAAAGGGGGGATGATAGCCTAAGTTGGCCGCCATTGGTATGCCCCTGGTTTTTCCATCGTGGCTGCCCATTTTTGTCACCAGTGTCCGCAGTGTCAGCGACACAATCCTGGCCGGCCACCCCACCAGCCACATGCATTCCACAGATCTTTGGGTCTTTACCCTTTTTCCCACCTCCAGATGGACTTCATCCAGTTGCCCAGGTCAGAACCCTGGAAGTATGTGTTGGTCATTGTCTGCCTTTTTAGCATCTGGCCTGAGGCATACCCTTGCCAACAGGCTGATGCCCTCACTGTGGCCAAAAAGCGTTTTTTTGACCTGCTGCCCAGCTTTGGTCTACCCCTTTCCCTAGAGTCAGACCATGGCTCCCATTTTGTTTGCCATACGGTCCAACATTTTTGCAAGGTCCTTTCCATCCGATACCAGCTCCACACCCTAAATCATCCTCAGAGTGGAGGTAAAGTGGAATGGAAAAACTTAGATATTAAGCTTCACTTGGAGAAGACTTGTGAACAAACTGGTCTAAAGTGGCCAGAGGCCCTCCCATTGGTACTGTTCCAAATCTGAAATTCTGTTCAGAGGTCCTCAGGTCTGACCCCTTTTGAGATTATTATGGGTCGAACCATGAGGGGACTCGCCGCACCTCCACCCCAACATCTGACTCATCTACATGATCCTCTATTAACCTACTGCCAAGGGCTCACCAAGGCCCTCAGGGTTATCTTGTTGCAGGTTAAAGCTACAGCGCAACCTCTGTCTCTAGATAGCGGCCCGGTTGGCAACCCAGTCCAACCGGGAGATTGGGTCCTGATGAAAGTCCACCAGAGGAAGGACTGCGTGCAGCCTTGGTGGAAGGGGCCTTTCCTGCTAACCACCCCAACTGCTGTGAACATTGCTGAGGTTTCTGCTTGGGTCCATACCTCCCACTGTAGCCACCCTGACAGAGTGGAAGGCTTCTCTCAGCAGTGATACCTCCATGAAGATCCAGAGGGTTCCTGTGAGTGAAGATCAGACAACGAAATCTTGAAGAGATTCTTATGAGTGAAGGTCAGACAATGAAGTCTCGAAGGATAGCCTACATGGCTAGCCAAGTTTTACTTTTGGCTATGAATGGAGTGGACTGGCCAAGTTCGCCGATGACACCAAACTTTGGGGCATAGCATCCACGCCAGAAGATAGGCGGATGATCCAGGCTGACCTGGACAAGCTCAGCAAATGGGCAGACGAGAACCTGATGGTGTTTAACACCGAAAAATGCAAGGTTCTCCACCTTGGGAGGAAAAAACTGCAGCACCCTTATAGGCTCGGCAGTGCTACGTTGGTTAGCACTACAGAAGAAAAAGACTTGGGGGTCATCATTGACCACAAGATGAACATGAGCCTCCAGTGCGATGCTGCGGCTAGTAAAGCGACCAAAATGCTGGCGTGCATCCATAGATGCTTCTCGAGCAAAACCCAGGACGTCATTCTCCCCTTGTACTCGGCCTTGGTGAGGCCGCAGCTGGAGTACTGCGTCCAGTTTTGGGCTCCACAATTCAAAAAGGATGTGGAGAAGCTTGAGAGAGTCCAGAGGAGAGCCACGCGCATGATCAGAGGTCAGGAAAACAGATCTTACGATGACAGGCTGAGAGCCATGGGACTCTTTAGCCTGGAAAAGTGCAGGCTCAGGGGTGATCTGATGGCCACCTATAAGTTTATCGGGGTGACCACCAGGATCTGGGGGAACATCTGTTCACCAGAGCGCCCCAAGGGATGACGAGGTTGAACGGTCACAAACTCCTGCAAGACCGTTTCAGGCTGGACATAAGGAAGAATTTCTTTACTGTCCGAGCCCCCAAGGTCTGGAACAGTCTGCCAGCGGAGGTGGTTCAAGCACCTACATTGAACACCTTCAAGAGTAAATTGGATGCTTATCTTGCTGGGATCCTATGACCCCAGCTGACTTCCTGCCCTTTGGGCAGGGGGCTGGACTCAATGCTCTCCCGAGGTCCCTTCCAGCTCTAATGTCTATGAAATCTATGAAAATTTTGTTTTGTGTGTTGAATTGCCCTTTAGTACTTCAATATGAATCACACTAACCCTTTGGGAAGTCTAAGATAATTACGTAGATTTAGAAACTCCCCAGGGTGTAACACTGTTCTGTATTCTTGCAGTCAGTATTTTACTGGTGGTAGTGTGCTGGAGGCCGAAGTTTTAGTCAAGGTTGGCCCCTCGAAGTTCCAAAGGATATCAGCATTTGGGATACCACCCCGAGATGTTGCCTTTTCTTTTATTTTGTTTCATGCCCAGAGTTTTAGTCGGGGCATGGGAGGAGAACATTATTATGGTCCTGGGGCAGAGCACTGCTAGTGCAGGCAACCTTATGAATTGCTGGATGTGCATACATGGGCCTACACACCCAGCCAGAGAAATCCCAGTGCTTGGAGTACCGATTCCCATTGAGGATTGGGGAAACAGTACCAATACCAGCTTCATCAGATTTTTCCTCCCACTCTAGTAGAACACAGCAGTCAATCCCTGAATGGTGGAAAAAGACTCGGGATAGCTAGAAACCGTCTTTTAGACTTGAAGCAGCCCTCTGTTTTAGGTCCAATGGGAGTGGTAGGATGGGTGAAGCTGGTTACTCAGTGGGGCACTACCCCAAATGTCAAGTAACTTTCAACTAGCACTCCCATAATACGTCTGGGATCCTGCTGGGAAACACGTCCCTTCAGTGCACCAACAGGTCTCTCACTATTCATAGAACCCTGGAGGACACCCATAGTTTGGTAATGAATGGGTCTGAATTTTACATGTTGTTAGGTTCTACTTCTCACAACCAATCAATATCTCGATGCAGGTGGGTGGGGAGCACATGTGCCCCTTCCTATACCTTACAGGTCAATCAAAAATGCCGAATTGGGAGCACAACCCAATTGGGACCTCAGCACTATACCGCTCCAGGCTTGTTCTGGCTATGAGGGAATGATGCCATCAAGATTCTGCCCTGGCATTGGGTCGGCACCTGTACCCTGGGGAGACTCGTCCTGGAATTTAACTTATGCCCAAGCCTCTCTCTGCATGAGGTATCTGATCTCCCATCTGGCTTTCCCATATCTAGGCGAGCTGTTGAAAACCCACTGGTTCGCCGACCCACAGGATTCCATGAATTTACTAGGGCATTTCCCCCTTGGTTGGGGGTAGCTGAATTAGAAAGAACTATTGTAAATATTTTGGGAGTTATGGACAATTTTTTTTAATGCCATCACCGATGCTTTAGGAGCTCTTAATGATGAAATTACCCAGATAGGGCAGGTGGCTACCAAACAAGGTATGGCTTTGGATTATCTCATAGAATCAATGAGTCAGAAGGGACCTAGACAGATCATCAAGTCCGACACCCCGCCACAGGTAGGAATGAGCACTGGGGGTGGGAGGGGTCATAAAACCCCAGCCAAGTGCCTATCCAGTCTCCTCTTGAAGATTTCCAGGGAAGGTGAGAGCACCACTCTCTTAGCTGCCCAGAGTAGGGTCTGTGCTATTATTAATCACGCTTGCTGTACCTGAATCGATCAGCACCAATGAGTGGAAAAAGACCGCCGCACCATAAGAAGGCAGTTGCAGCTGATACATGCAGCTGCAGAGGAGAAACACTTTGATTGGTGGGGGTGGCTACCAGATGTGGGGGGATGGTTGAAATCCCCGCTAAAATGGTGTATTCTGAGTTTATTATACATTTTTGCCGTTTTCATTATTATCCAAATTATTCCGTGTTGCTTACGCTGTTATCTATCAAAAACTGCTCAGAGTGTTTCTAGGCTCTCTAGGACGGAGTTACAGATGATGGCACTCAAGGAGGTGGCCTATAAGTGCAAACGACAAGAAAATGTCAAAGGCCTTATGAATATAGAGGTGTAAGCACAAGTGCTTACAAGGGGGGAATGATGAGGAATGGAAAAGTACTGGAAGAAGTGAATACAGGTCAGGATGGAGGGGGGAGATGTGGGTGAAGGCCGAATGGGAATAACACAGCAGCCTTCAGGATAAGCTCATCAGAAAGCAGCTTGCGAAAACTCGCTTGGCTCAGCCAGACACCGAGATGAGTTGCTGTCAGACTGCCAAGACTGTGTCACGGGGTGGGGTGATCTGTGCATGATGTATCAGTATATAAGTTAGCCTGTACTTTGTTCTCATTGAGAACGAGCTGCCCCTTGCTATTCACCTGTGGCCATGCAAAATAAAGTGCTTCTGTTAGCCAAACAGTGATTCTGTCTGAATTTCTACATCAAAGGGCATGGCTGTAGAGTACCTTCAATGGGCTGATCGCACAACAAATGTAACTTCTGTCTGCTCCCTAAATTTAGGTGGTGAATCTGCCATAGTAGTTGAATAGGTCAGTACAGGAGACTAGGGCTATGTGACGCTTCAGTCCTTGATTCAATTTGGCAGAGATTTGACCTGAGTTGGTGGCCAAATTTCTGAACCTGAATCAAATCAGAGGACCCTTTAATCTCTCCAAATTGAATCAGAACCCTCTGAATCTATTTGGAGAGATTTGGCGATTCAGACATAGTCACAGCTTTAAATGTTTTTTCTACATATCTCTAGTAGCAGGGGATCATGAATTCTGCGATGCTGGAGTGTATGGAGTGTCCCACAGAAGCACAGGGGGCTCCCCGGCACGCTCCCCAGTGGACCCAGAAGTGCACCAGAACCACTTCTGGGTTCACTGCCGAGCACATGGAGGCCCATGCCCCACCCCGCACTCCTATGGGACACTCCATGCACCCCAGCATCACAGCATTCACAAGCCACACTGGTACCTCGAGGTATGTAGAAAAAACATGTAAAGCTGTGTCTATGTCCGAATCGCTGACTCTGAATCAGCATTGAATCTTCAGATTTGGATTCAGCCGAATTGAATCAGGGACAGTGATCTGAATCAACGAATTGAATCACTGTCCCTGATTCAGGCCGAATCCAAACTAAATAGGGCCCACTTTGCGCATGCCTACAGGAGACACTCTATTGAAAACAAGTTGCTCAGAAAGCCACTGAGGTTCAAAGATAGCTGTTACTAGTAAATGGTAAAATGTGGTAAATCCTGGGAAACTGAATTTCCAAGGGAGCAGAAGACGGCCAAGATTTTGTCAATATTTAAAAAGGGAACAGAAGTAATCTGAAATAAAAAAGCCTGACATTAATGGTATGGCTAAAATGGGATGCAGCAAAGGACAAAAATATAAATAATACCAAACAAATTCATGGTAAAAAAACTCAACCCTACTTTTTTATCATTTTATACATTAGAATGCCCAGCTGATAAAAGGAAGCAGTGCTGAACACTGTACCTGGAAATAAGCAAAGGAGAGAATCCTGCTATAGGAAAGGAGTGGTGGTGACCAGGGTGTGGAATTCTGCTTCGAAAGAGGTGGTGAGAGCCCCTGCTTTGTGGTGGGGATAAGAGAAGGAAGGGAATCCCTGACACTGTTATCCTAGAACAACACGTGTCTCTTGCTATTAGCGTTGTGTTTCCTAGCTTCTCATCCACTGCTCGATACAACACCATAATATTGATGTTCTGAGTAAATTTATACAGCAAGCCTTACTTTTTTCTTAATCTTACTATCCCACCCACTGCCTGAGTCAGAATATTATAAATAAAATAAGGCCTAGAGAGCGAGTACGCACTCAGCAGACTGTATGCTGTCAATAAAGTGGTTAAATCAGGTTGTGTGCTGCATTAATTTCAATAGGCCCAGAGAGCTAAAGGTGTCAATGTGCCCCTGCCATTTAAGAGTATTAGCAGTTAACCACAGCACAAGGTCTTAAGTGCTGAATACTCACCTTGCTTAACTGGAAGGCAGATGACCACCAGTATCCTTCTGTTAGTTTTTTATTAAGCATACAGAAAAGAAAAACAGTGAAAGTGTTTCAAATATAAAGTATTAGAAATATTTAAGTCCTTTGATTTAATATTCTTTATTCTTTTTCTCATATGGGCAGAGGAATTTTAGGAGGGGGAGGGGAAAAAGAAAAATATAACCTCTTTTAGATGGTATTAGCTGTCCTTTGGAGAGAGAGAAGCTAGCTGGGATGATCTAAGATGCTAATATGGAGCTGCTAACAAGACTACCACCCACAAAAGGAGAGAGAAAAGAAAAACTAAAATAAAAATCTAGGTTCTGTCTCTGATGCTGATTTGTACTTACAGCTAGAAACACATGGGCAGAGCAAGTAACCCCATCAGCCATGCTGAGACCTGGCAACTTGGAGATGGTGGTATTCTCTTCTGTCCTACCAGTGAGGGGATGTGGAAGACGACATGAGACACCAACTGGTGGCTTCAGGAATGGTGAGACCATCACAGAGACCAACTGGCAGCTTTGGGAATGGTGTCTTGAGGCAGGCTTCAGCTTCCTAGACAACTACCCGCACATCACGACGAGAAACATGCGTGGGTGGGATGGGCTTCACCTTTCCCCCAAGGTAAGCATGTGTTCTCTTCTAGGTTGGCGGATCTCCTCCGGCAGACTTTAAACTAGGCTTATCGGGGGAAGGGGAAGATGAGGGCAGGGGAAACCTTGGACCACTAAATCAAGCGACACCCACAAGTACAGCCCAGCCTAGACCAATGAGCAAAACAAATACCCAGATAAGCAACAAGGGCCAGGGCAATGCTGAATTTAGGGGGCCAACACATCTTCAGGAGGCCTCAAATGTCTCTACACAAATGCTCGTAGTATGGGAAACATGCAAGAGGAACTTACCCTCCTGCTAGCTGACAACAATGCAGACGTAGTGGGGCTCATTGAAATGTGGTGGGACCCAACACATGACTGGGCAGTGAATATCAAGGGCTATAAGCTGTACAGGAGGGACAGGACAGGGAGGAAAGGTGGGAGTGTGGCGCTCTACATTAAGGAAGAATACACATCTTCATTAAGTAGCACAGGGTCAGAGGAGGGGTACACTGAAGTGTCCTGGGTTAGAATACAAGGCAGTTGAGAGGAAAGGGACTTAATGGTGGGGGTCTACTACAGACCACCCAACCAAGGGGAAGAGCTAGACCGGAAATTCTTAAGTCAGCTCACAGAGGTAGTTAGGTCAAAAGACGTGGTCATCATGAGTGACCTGAACTTTCCAGACATCTGCTGGGAAGAGCAGTCAGCCAGGTCTGACCGCTCACATAGATTCCTAGCTGAAATGGAGGAACTCCACTTAACCCAGGAGGTGCACAGCTCCACCAGGGGAGACACCCTGTTGGACCTGGTGCTGGCCATAGGTGACAACCTGGTGAGGGGACTGGGGGTGCTCGACCACCTGGGCGACAGTGATCATTGCCTGCTGGAATTCAGCACAAGATGGCAAAGGCTTGCAGCAAGGCAGCAGCCCTAGATTTCAGGAGGACGGACTTCAATGAGCTAAGAAGAATAGTCAGGCAGGCACTGAGGTTCCAGAGGGGAGGGGAGTCGGGTGTCCAAGAAGAGTGGCCAATCCTTAAGGAGACAATCCTCCAAGCCCAAAGGGAGGTAATTCCAACACAGATCAAAGGGGGCAGGAGGGCGCAAAAGCCCCCATGGCTCACCAAAAGCATCCAGGAACGTCTTCTAACTAAAAGGGAGGTGTACACCCAATGGAAGGGAAGGGCCATCACCAGGGAGGACTATATTGCAGTTGCTCGGGGCTCCAGGGGGGCAGTCAGGAAGGCCAAGGTGGAGATGGAACTGGGGCTAGCTACCCAGGATCAAGGACAACAAGAAGTCCTTTTTTAAATACATAGGGGGCAAAAAGAAGGTACCGGGTAACGTGGGGCCCCTGCAAGACACTCTAGGAAATCTGGTCATCACACCAGATGACAAAGCCAACCTATTTAACAACTTCTTTGCCTCCATTTTCCTGAGCAGGGACCGGATCAGCCCACACACCAGGACCCCCTCAGGCCCCAGGGGAGGCGCACCTAGGCCAAGGGTCAGTGAGGAACTAGTCAGGGAACTTCTGGAGGGACTGGATGTATTTAAAACAGCTGGTCCTAATGCTCTCCATCCCAGAGTGCTGAGGGAATTAGCCGAGGTCATTGTGGGACCCTGGCACAGCTTTACGAGCACTTCTGGTGCTCTGGTGTGGTGCCAGAGGACTGGAAAAAAGCCAACGTGGTTCCAATCTTCAAAAAAGGGAGGAAGGAGGACCCAGGAAACTATAAGCCAGTTGGTCTTACCTCGATCCTGGGTAAACTTTTTGAGAGAATTATCCTGGTGCATGTCCATGAGGGGCCAGCGGGGGAGCTTATGCTTAGGGGCAACCAACATGGGTTCATTAGAGGCAGGTCCTGTCAGACCACCCTGGTGGCTTTCTATGACCAGGTCACAAAATACTTAAATGCAGGAGTAGCAGTGCACGTAGTCTTTCTGGACTTTAGGAAGGCCTTCGACACTGTCTCTCACCCCGTTCTCCTTAAGAAACTGGGGGACTGTGGTGTCCACACCTACACAGCCAAATGGATTGCTAACTGGCTGGGCGGCTGCACCCAGAGAGTGGTGGTGGATGGGTCATTTTCGACCTGGAGGGATGCGGGCAGTGGGGTCCCCCAGGGCTCGGTCCTTGGGCCCGCACTGTTCAACATCTTCATCAGCATCTTGGACGAGGGGGTAAAAAGCACCCTGTTCAAATCTGCTGATGACACTAAGATGTGGGGGGATATGGGCATACTAGATGGGAGGAATAGGCTGCAATCAGACCGAGACAGGTTACAGGGGTGGGCGGACAAGAATAAGATGGGATTCAACACTGACAAGTGCAAGGTGATGCACCTGGGAAGGAAGAACCAGCAGCATACCTACAGGCTGGAGAACTCCCTTCTTGTCAGTACAGAGACAGAAAAGGATCTTGGCATCATCATTGATGCCAAGATAGAACATGGGCCGGCAGTGTGGGGATGCAGTCAGGAAGTCCAACCATACCTTGTCATGCATCCACAGATGCATCTCAAGCAGGTCCAAGGAGGTGATCCTCCCCTTCTATGCAACACTGGTCGGGCTGCAGCTGGAGTACTGTGTCTAGTTCTGGACGCCGCACTTCAGGAGGGACGTGGACAACATGGAGAGGGTCCAGAGGAGGGCCACTCGCATGATCAGGGGGCAGCAGGGCAGGCCCTATGAGGAGAGGCTATGGGACCTGAACCTGTTCAGCCTCCACAAGAGAAGGCTGAGGGGGGATCTAGTGGCCTGTTGCAAACTAGTCAGAGGGAACCAGCAGGCACTGGGGGAGTCCCTGTTCCCCCGAGCACTGCCAGGAGTGACTAGAAATAACAGTCACAGCCTGGCGGAGGGTAGATTCAGACTAGACATCAGGAGGTGCTACTTCACTGTCAGGGTGGCTAGGATCTGGAACCATCTTCCAAGAGAAGCGGTGCTGGTTCCTACCCTGGGGGCCTTTAAGACAAGGCTGGACGAACACCTTGCTGGGGTCGTTTGACCCCAGTACCTTTTTCTAACAAGGCAGGGGTTTGAACTTGATTTGCTCAGGTCCCTTCCGACCCTACCAACTATGAAACCATGAAACTTGCAGCAGCACCTGGGTGCTTAGAGCCAACCAGCTGCCTAACTGTTCAAGGGCTGACAAGTGCATTACTGAAGAAACAGGGTTGGCTGCCTAAACCAGGCCCTTATTGAACAGGAGACAGAGAGAGAGAAGGTACAGGGTAAGGAATAAGGTGAGGAAAGGAAAATAATGCAAGGGAACAAAAACCCAAACCTAATATTATAGTCATTCTTCAGGATTTATCCAAATCTGGTGAAAGGAAAGATGCCATCTGGGTCCCCCTCTCTTTTGTCATGTCTGATCAAGACACCTTTCAGGATTAGGACCATGAAGACCCCACAGTGCCACAGTGGATCCTGAGGTCCTAGAATACAATGGAGGTGATAGCCAAGATGACTGGTTTCCCTCCTTCTCGTCTACCTGTCCACAGCCTGACTTCATTAAAGTCTATTCTTTAAGGATCCACAAGGTCACTGACTGATGGAACAGCCCATCCCTTCATTATTTCATCTATCAATCAGGTTTAATTTATAATGCACCAATTTTTGTCCATTAGTTTCCTCTCTCTTTTCCTCTGGTTTACAAGACATGACTTTAACACAGTTGTTAGGTTATATCAGCAGACCTTTCTGTTTGGACTAATTCAGTCTTTTTCTCTTTCACCTTTACTGACTTTTATGGACAAATTTATGTAACAGGCTAAGTTGGTCTTTTGTTACCTTCCACAACTTAAGAGCAGAGGCCTCTGCACAACAGATGTCACTGGTTACTGATGTTTAGCAGCAGGATTAAAATTTCCTGTCACAGTCAGTCATGAGTGAGCCTTCATTCAGAGCTCAGTTCAGCTCAGGGGAGAGTTGAAAGGCTGATACTTTTTGAATACTTATTTCAAATATTTGGCTTGCACACAGAATGTTTTGGTTGTGTTTATTTTTATTAAGAGAATGCATTACTGAAAGAGAGAAAATGAAGCAGTCCCCATCATGGGAAAAAAACAAAACAAAACTTTTCTGAACAGGTGGACTTGCAAGTAGGATATTTACCCTCTTGTTGAGTCTTGTCCTAATTAAGAGTGTAAACTCTTGGAGCCAGGGAGTGACTTCTTACTTTACCTCTATCTAGTGCCTACCAGAAAGCAGCATGGCTTTTTGACTGGGGATTCAGGCAGTAGGGATAGACTGTTATTTAGGCACTTTTGACAATTTACTGTAAGATAATATTACACAATAATAGACAAACACTGTGCTTTCTTTATCCAGGGAGTGCATGGGCTGCAAGGTAATAATAATAAAAGTACAGCAATGGAAATTATTTCTTCTTTTTGATTTTATGGCTGATCCATTGCATTTAAAAAAAAAAAAAAGGCAGTCAAGCCTAAATCAATTTTTTAAAGAATTCTTGGACAATTAAGAAAATAAATGTTTTGTAGAATTTTAATAAAAACAAAAGTTCAGAGCCACAAAGCAGAAAGGGTAGTGGTGCCAGTATCTCTCCCCACAATGTTATCACAAGAGTAGATACTCACTTAGGAAGTGAAAGACTTGGGTTAAAATAGTATCTCTGCCCAATCCAGAGCAAGGCTAGAAACCCAGGTTCATGCCTCCCAGAAGATTCAGAAGTCAGGTTGTTCTTGAGTTCAAAAGGGATAGAACTAACCTAGCAACCAGGTTTCTTTTATTATTCGTTACTTAATTCATCACATCTACAAAACACTGCATAATTTCAAAATATGGCATGACAAACACCATGATAGTCCCTACTCTAAGAATAGCATAAATTCCCACTTGTGCTATTGCCAGCTTTTTACATCAATGTAAGCATAATTGTGAACAGAAGTGTAATGTCTTCCAGCTTTATCATTGTAAAACAACATGGTTATACTTTGGGGAATTTTTGTTGCAAAATCTATGGTGCAGAAACCCCCAATTACAATATCTACCTTTTCCCACAAGCTTTGAAATAATCAAAAGACTTGTGTATTTTTGTTGAGGAAACAACTGAAAAATTCAACTACTTTCAGATGCAGCAATGTGTCCACCTAGGGAGAAGTGTGCAAAATATAACTGGCTATTTATTTATCTAGGAGGATTTTCCAGAACAGTTTCTTACATTCTAAAAACTTCAGAATAAGCCACAGCCACCAGAATCAAATATGAAAACACGTAATAAAAACAACAAAGTTTATTGTCCTCAATCCCCAGCTAGAAACAAGGATCACACAGAATTGAGAATAAAGAACTGTGAAGCTGATTCATCTGCTTCTATAAACAGATTTATCATAGCCTTGTTTATAACATTCAGTACAATTTACTGGTTTGAACTACTGCTTTCTGACAATGAAATAATAATTAGGAACTACCTAATTCTGAGGGTGCAACCTCTTTGATGTAAAAACTACAAAACTCCACATTCTAAATGTTGCCACATGGTGGCAAGTACTTCTGTAATTTCTTAGCAGATGGGCAAAAAATATTGCTAAGATCCAAGAGAATACTCGTGGCTCAAGTGATACTCTTCTGAAAAACATTAAAAAGTCTTGCTTGAAAAGTTATCCATTAGGAGGGCTTTCCACCCAAATCAATTTCAATCTGAATCACTGTCTTTGACTTCTAGAGCAATTACAATTCTAAAGTCATTATTTAAGCTGACAGACACACTACCTTTGATCCATCTTGTCAGAGTGCCGTGGAGTGACTCCTCCTGCTCTGACTGGGGTCAGGTAGACATTCAGCTTCTACCAGGAAAATCGCTGTTCTCCTGGTAGAAACAAGGAGGGAACAAACATTCAGGTTTTTTCTTCCAGACCAAAAATGGCCACCCTTGGAAAAAAGTAATGCCGCAACAACTAGGGTTAAAATCACTCCTGGGATACTGAACATCTATAGATTTTCCCCCAACTTAACTTCTGGGAACTAGGTGAAGCGGAGCTGGGGAAAGACTCCCCAAGACTAGGGTCAGTCCAGTCTTGACAAGGTGCGCAGAGCAGCTGTTCCCCTCCATCCTGTAGACCAGGAGGTAAGGGAAGAAAGTCCTTAGTTTCAAGAAGAGGCTCTCACTGACTTCCCCTTTCAGCTGAGCAGCGGGGCAGTGACTTAAATGCTGGCAGCAGGGAGCAGGGCTCCAGGAAAGGCTTTCCAATTGTGGGGGCAGCAATTTAAAAGCCAGAGGGGCCAGGAGCTAGGTGTGCAGAGGCTCTCCCCAATCTAGTGCTTTCTTGCTGCTCCAACACCCAGCTAAGCAGCAAAGTAATTTAAATGCCAGTGGCTGGGAGCACGGCTGGAAGCACTTTGGTGGCACAGTGGTAAGGAGAAGCTGACAGAACCAGGAACTGGGCTATAGAAAGCCTCTGCATACCTGGTTCCTGGCCCCTCTAGCTTTTAAATTGCTGCCCCTGCCACTCAGCTGAGTGGCAGGAAAGGGACAAAAGGAAGCCAGAGAGACAGGGAGGCAGGTGCACAGAGGCTTTCCCCAGCCCAGCTCCTGGGTCTTCCAGCTTTCCCTTCCTACCCCACCACTCAGCTAACCCACAGCAGTACAGGACAAGGCAAGCTGCTGTGCCACTGCAGTGAAATGTGCCACCTTGCCCCACACTTCTCTGGGTCAGCCCAGGGCATTGTGGTGTAAGGCACGCTGCCGTGCCCCTGTCACAAGGCCGCCAGAGCCTTGCTGCAACTGCCCTATAATTCCTTCCCCTCTCCCGGTGCTCCTCTGGGTCAGCCCCCAGGGAAAATGCCCCCCCTCCTGCCACTCAGCTGATCAGTGGGAGTGGGGGACGTTCTTCCAGGCCTGAAAAACTCCCAGCGCTATCTGTGGCAGGTGCTGCTCTTCAGCAGCTGTCAATACTTGACAGCCTGCCCCCTTCTCTGGCAAGAGAGAGAGCAGGCTCTCAATTAATGGGCTCCCCAAAGTGGGGTGAGAGCTGGCCCTGGAATAGCCCTCTAGTGCCCCCTGGTGGAGAGCTTGCCCATGAAGCTCTCCAGGTATGGGGCAAGAGGAACTTCTGTACAGTCCAGCTCCCTGGTTATTTTTCTATCAGAAGAAATTTCTTACAGTAGACATCAACATCAGCATACAGCCTGAGAGAGTTCACCCTGCCCAGAAAAAAAAAAAAGATGATTTTTCAAGAAGTATTTCTCTTGGACTTTGAAATATGGTTCAGGAATGTTTTGAATTTCCTTTTTGTTTTAGCCATAAGACAAAGAAAAGTAGTATTGCCTGTGTGGCCTAGTTTTCTCTGCAGAATTGCAGGATCCCAAGAGTGCTTTATCAGCATTCATGTCTTTGTCAGCAAGAAGTATCAGCACTCAGAGTGCCTTAGTAAGGGGCGATCTGGCTGGGGGCCAGAAAATGATATACCCTGCCCTGCCTTAGATATAGCACAGACTGTGACTGCACATCTAAAGTAATTTGAAATAATCTGTGAGACTACTGACCACCTAGATCAGCATTTGGATATTTTTAGTTCAAAGCCTGGGTAAAACACAATTTTATGTTCTTGCACATACAATTAAACAACTAGAAACAGACCATTATTTACAATAGCAAATCTTGCTCCCAAGTACTAGTACTCCTGTTAACAGAACAGGAGAATTAAATCACTAATTGTTCTACTCATTTACTATGAACAAAAGTTTTCAGAAGTAGCTTTGAAGCCCCCATTGACCTTATTCTTCAAAGATGTTTAAAAATGAAGTACAAAGCCTCTTCAATACACCCTGGATTTCCTGGAAAACAATATGCACTTAATATTCCTTGGATTTCTGGGAGGGGGAGTTATTTGTTTGTTTTGTTTTTCTCTACCTGTTTTCACAGTTGGGAATGCATTCCATCTATTCAGCAATACCACCAACCACAAAATAAATCAAAGATTTAACTAAGCACCTAGAATTCAAAGGTGGTAAGAGGGGACTTGCCTATAACAGTCCCCCTCCATCTACTCTATACTTACTCCTTTCCTGCTCCTATCCAAAGCAGTTTTTACTTAGCTGTAGTAAGGCAGACTCAGTTCTGAAACTTGCTTCTGGGCAGCCAGACACCTCCACTCCCTTCAGCTGCTCTTAGTCAAGTTACAGAACGCTCTCAAATAAACTGGAGATTGTGCTTAACAGCAACAGTTCTCTCTCAGAGTTGGAGGAGGAAATCTAGAAAGAGAAGGAAGGATCAAACTCATACCTAGGAGAAACAAGATGTTCTTAGTTACAGTTTATTAATAGGAGAATGCAACAATCAGAAGGAAAAGAAAAGTTTAGAGCCGCAATGTAAACAAGAAAGTAAGAAAGAAAGAATTAGTGTTTAATACTGCAAGGAGCTGGCTGTATGTTTGGCTTGTGCTTACCATCTCAAAGACGTATTGGCAGCAGATATCCATTCCAATGACTGAGTATAGGATTTGGATTTGTGCAGCGTGTGCACTATACAAACCTGCTTCATGTACAAATTAGCAGTTGCAATGCCTTACTAAAAGAGAAGTACTGAACTAGAAAAATAAAACATGGATCTTTTCTCCTCCCTCCCCTACAGTTGCGGCAGGGAATATAAAGGAAAATAAATAAAAATCACCAGAAGCTCACACTCCCAAAACAGCACTTCAGTAAGGGGCAGATGTCTGAAATCTGCAACTTCTTTGTATTCTTAAAGATCTTTCTGCTTTGACATTGTTGCCTACTTTTACAAAAATGTACAGCTCATTTTGCATTTAAATATCTTAGCTGAATGAAAACATCTCAAGAGTGTCCCCAGAAATTCCTGATCTAGTAGTCCTTGCAGGCAGACTGAAAAACAATGCATTTTGTTTATCTTTAAACAATTTGCATGCATTGATTTATAACCATTATCAATCAGCAATTATAATTATAACCATGTAAGCTGTAAGGGCAATCAAATCCTGTGCTTTGGGATAAGAGCTGATCACCAGAGAGATTAAGACCAAATTTTGTCCCATGTATAGCATTTTGCAATTGTCTAGAATTGATTCTCAAGTAGGGTGCCCTGAGGTGCTGTGATATCCTTTTACGGATGGCACAGTGCTCAGGCCCCATACAAGGTAGTAAACAGTTGCTCCCCTGGTCAGCAAGCTGCTCCCTTCCCCGGCATCCTAAGCACAAGCAATGCCTGCCTCTGCTCCTCCAGGAACTCCCACTCCTACTGCTGTTCCCATGTCCTGACAGCCCCCACACTGGTCACTCCCACACTCCTAGTGGCATACTCTGCCATGGGCAGAGGGAGTATACAAGATTGCACTTTTCAGCATGTCCCCTCTCTGCCCCACCCCCCGTGCATATTCCTGCAGCCGGCAGGAGAGAGTGTAGGGGCAGGTGGCTCTGGTCACAGTGTGCAAATGCCTAGAAGAGCAGACCTGGTGGCAGGGACTGTGCTTCCCCCCTCAGGTATGGACAGGAGAAAGAGATGAACTATGTATGCAGCTACAGTCTCCTTTGCTTCTTTTCTTGTGCTGTCGAGCCTAGGTTCTCTTTGTGTTTATGACTATTTGGGAGATCAATAGCAGCTTGAACTTTTTCACTGATTTTTATGAGCTTTATGTATAAATCTAACCTTTGGCATTTCTTGAATCAGCTACTTGCTGACAGGAAGCATGTTATATATCATACCCTACATCCCAAGGCAACTACAGAAAAGACAAAGACATCATTTATGTAGAATGATTGCCTTGGCAATCCAAGCATTGTACCAGAGAGCTTGACCAAACGCAGAAAAACTAGCGGTTCTCCCCAGATTGCTTACGTGGATGGAGCTGTGGAATTTTCCTAGCAGCAAAGGTGGAGAAAAGAGACAAGGGGTTGGAACTGGGCTTCAGGAACTCCCAGCCAGACCCGAGTTTGTTGCAGAGCCAAACAATATGAATGTAAGAGGTGCTGGGGGGGTGAGCGCAACACAGCAGTGAAGCAACACACAACTGCAGCACCTCTTGTGCAAGGAAGTAGGCATTCACTTGTCCTTTTTTGGCCCCCATGCAAAGAAGTAAGCACCCGTTCCACTCTCCCCCACTCCTCCAACTAGATGGATTGTGACTAACTTCAGAGAAGGCATGAAGGAAGGGGTGCTTCAAGTCTAAAACGGTTGAGAACCACTGATCTAGAATCATTACTGGGCTGTTGGAGAGGGATTCACCATCCTGTGAATGCTGCTGACAGGATCCCAGGTTTTCCAAGTACCAAGAGCCTGAACCCCAATGGTAACTCCCATGTTCCTACATTTTGTTGGCACTCCTGTGAAACCTCTCCATTTTATGCACTTGACTCATCTTTAACAATGCATTTAATGTACACCATATATTGCTGTGCTATACCCAGCCCAAGATAAGAATACATTTTCATCTTTTAAGACAGTATAGAGGAGGGCTATCTAACTTCAAAGCAGCTGGGGGGGGCACATGCCCTGTGGGCCACATCGGCACAAGCCATAGGCTCCTAGGCCACACACCATGCAGGTACCTTAGCTTTACCCTTAGCTTTCCAGCCATACCCAGTGGCAGCCAAAAGAGGGACAGGGAACCTGGAGACACCAGCTGTTGCTGCAGCCAGAGTGATGAGAAGAGCAGAGGCCAGGTGGGAGCCCAGGGGCCACAAGTTAACCCCTTGCAGACAGCATGTGGCCCTAGGGCTCCCAGTTGGGCATCCTGGATGTAGAATACATAGGTTAAGAAAAGCATTAAGAAACAGATAGAAATTTGCTTTCTGCAGCCAGAAATTTTCATGTGTTACTGTAAATAGGGTCCTGGCTAAATTTCACCCACAACGAAGATAATTCAATAATATTTTAACCGGTAGCTATAAAAATAATGAAAGAATGTTGGCATTAACTTTATTACATGGTAACAAAATTATGTTTCTCGTGTAAAAACTAGAACATAACCCAATTAATATAAATACATTCCATGCAAAATTAATTTGAACACTGCTTGAGAAATCCAGCACTCAACAATCAGGAAATACAAAGTTAAGGTTGAAAACTTAATCTTTACACTCCAAGCTTATGCATTTAAATGTGCTTCTATTATCATTCTTACTGTATTAATAGACAAATAAGTTCATTAGTGGGTATAAGGCTGTAAGAAACTCAGAATGAGAAGGATCTTAAACTTCATTGGTTTATGCAAACTAATTACACACTAAGAAGAGTAAAACTGAGTGCGACTGCTCTGCTGTGTAAGAGTGCCCACACTACAGCTGCAGAATGGAATGAGGAAGAGAAGTCATGTAAATAAGAAGACACAACCCCATCCAACCCTTCCCCCTTAGGCAGTACTCTGAAGACACCCAAGCCTTCATTGTACATAGGACTGCACAGAAGGGGGAGTTATCCAGGACTTAAATGAGAAGTATTATATTCTGTATAGATCCTAAGAGAGCAGCCAAGGATGTCAGAAGGAAAGGGGTAGGTCAGAGACAGATTTCCTCCCTTGTTGCTATAATCTTTTAAAGAAACATAATTTTGCTGAAGCCAGGCTAGAGAGGGGAATGGGGTTGGGGCCTGCACTTGAATCCGTACAATACTTCTGGCAAAAACCTTCATATAAGAGTGTCTGTAATTAATTCATCACATAAATTGAGCCTCTTTTCCCCTGGTACCAAAATGCTGTGTCACTGGGGGTGATTAACGGTGCTTAAAAATATGTATGCAAGCATCTAAACTGGAGGCACCTAGTTGTAAAAGTTTGTACTATTTTTCCTAAATTAAGGCTAGATTCTATCATCCACACATGCAGACTTCAGCTGGAGCCCTGCAGGTAGGCTGATGGAATGATACTTTTAAATATGTGAATAGAAGCATCCAATTGGCATTTTTTAAAATCCATTTTTGTTCACATTCTCTCAAAATACTTTTAGAGAATAATATTTTATGCTTTGCAGTAAAACTTTTCCCTTTTGCATGATCATGTCCACTTTGGGCTTGGCCTTACTCTCATGGAAATTAATAGAAATCTTGCATTTCCTTTAATGGGACCAGGATAAAGCCCTCCAAGAAGTTGGCATGTCATATCAATTTTTGAAGCTTTATCAAAACTGTCATTAAAACAGCAGTGGGATCACAATTTCTGCTGAAAAATGGCAAGGCTGGTAGCTTGTTTATGCTCTATGGATATTGCTGTCAAAGTTACAAAATCTTCCTGTGGAACTCAAACATTTAAAAAATGTCATAGCTTAGATTTTATATTTAAAAAAATCCTAGTGAATGTGCTACTGATATATATTTTAGCACTTTATTCTTGGTCTAGTTACCTTCCGGATTGCTAAGTCTTTCTAAATTAGAGCAAGCAATTTCTCTTTGTTTTACCTAATATTTGAAAATGGCAAAAAATCCCATGGGTCACTGAAAATTATCCTTTCATTCCAGCCGCCTGTTTCAAGTCAGTCAAAACATTCCAGACTTCAAAAGAGGGCTTTGCCTGCTTAGGCCATTTTGGTGTCCTTCTATGGTTGGCCTACGAGGAATTGGTTATTTGGATAAATTAATTTGTGGAGCCTGCTGGCCTTCTAGAAGACCTCAGTGTCTGACTGCAAATTAGTTCTACTGAACATGTAGAAATCCCTGGGCAGACTAGAAGAAATAAATGGTGATAAAATCTAATACTACAATGTTTGTAATGCGATTTTATTCTGCTATGAAGCTTGTAAGCAAAGCTAATGTTGAATTAAAATTTTTAAAATATAAAAAATGTTCATGAAAGCACAAAATCAGATCAGTATCCAAGTCACAGCAGAGAAGGCTAAATGCCAACTTTAAAGTAAAGCTTCCAGCAGGAATCTTTTACAAGAACAAACAAAAAATGTCCTAGTTTTCCACAAAATCAACTAGGTATTTACATTACGGATGCACCCCTGCTTAAGCCAGGAAGTCACACAGTTGAATTCTGCTTGAGCTGAGGCTGTGAATAAACTGCTATGCAGTCTTTTAATGCATAGTTGTACAAGTGCCTAAGGATAGTTTATCCTTAAGGAAGAGAAGTCTGCGAGCCAAAACTAACAAACATGGCTCCTCAAGCGGAACAATGGCCCAGAAAACTCAGTAAAAAAGAAAATAAACTTCATTGGCAGTTTGTTTTTTACTGTTAAGAGCTCAGCTACAACTTTATCAAGATTTTGAAGAAGGTAAAATACTTCACACATACAATACTGTCTCACAACTGCTGGAGAGTTTAGTCAATAGTCCACTTCTACATATGCAAGTGCTGTCTAAAATAAAAACCACAACTTAATAAAGCAAAGATTCACCTTCTAAGAGACACAGTCTTACACCAAAATAAGTCAAAGATTAAATCAGTTGTATGATCTCAACCAAATGCAGGCCTTTGTCTGTATCGGCACTTCATTTTGCATAGCTACATGTTTCATCAGCATAATTCTGGGTGGAAAACTGAGCAATTTCTAGTGCAGTTTATGTGACTAATTCCTCCCCTCCTCCACATCACAGGCAAGAAAGTACAAAAATTCACAAAAAACAAAAGGATATCACAACTATGATAGTTATGCTCCCTTACAGTACATGTACAATATTATGCACCCTAAAGAGCACCATCAACTTCATGGAGTCTACTCACAGTACATAAAAATGTTTAAGTCTTCATAGGATTGGGGACATTGATTGTGAGAAATACATTTTAAACAATTAATTCAATATAGAATCATTCTTACCACAGCTAAATGAATAATTTGTAAATTGTCCACTAGCAGTTTTCAGTTTTCATGAGTGTATTGAAATTAAGAAACAAAAAAAGAAAAAAAAATGTATAGTTTTTAGCCTAAAGATTACAGGTTATTCTTTCAAATACTCCATGTTTGAAATTTCAATTACATTGCTTAGTTTTTGTGGGACAAAAATGTTACATAGTATCACTTTAAACACTCATTGAGTGAGGCTTGGTACGAGTATGTTCCATTTATGTTCCAAATTTCTGATCATTATTACAGATAGGGGCTGTAAACGAATGAAGCACATATTTTTACAGGCTCAATTATGACCTAAGATTTACAGGTTCACAGTGCTTATTATCCTGAAGAGCCTTCTACATACAGGAGGTAAGCTCTTTCTGTTCAGAATGGCAAAGGAAAGCAGAAGTAAAGGTGGCTTTATCAAATCTGCTGCCACAAGCAGAGATAGTATGCATAAACAAGTCTCACAGCTGAAGAAATTTTCTTTTGTGACAGCACTAATTTCAGTGATGTTACAGGACATTTATTTTTAACTATTTTCTGTAGCACACTGTATCCTAAATGTACACATATTAGGAAATGTGTGTATTGTACATGGGAGTTTTGTTTGAAACCAAAAAAAACATTTGCTTGGTTCCCATAAGCTACAGCCACATACTCCATAATTCCTGTCCTGTAGAATCTGTTGCAGAATTCACTCTTTGCTAGAAAATTGTAATCCAGAATCTCAGCTTTCACTCTAAACAAAATTAAGTTTCTAACCCTTATGGTTGTAAAGATAACCTTGAAATTGTGAAGTGAATGTAATCGGATGCCTAAGGCTGCAAAGAGCCAGAAACAAAGACTTAGAGATGTGAAATGCCCCAACCATTTCACTGAGGGCCCCAGGGACACAGCATTTCTGTGGTCACAGAATCTGGCATTTTTCCAAGATACCACAGAATCTAACTTTTTGTTTTCTACTGCAAAATTTATTATTTTGCTGCAGCTAGATACCAGGCATTTTTTTTCAGACTTCAAACCTTACAGAGACCAGTCACGTGCTCCACATTTTTGCATATCAGGGATGCGTCTACACAAGATGCTTTACTGCACAGTAGACTAATTTCATCGCATATCTTACTGGGCAGTAACCCTATATTGCATTAATAGCATGTATAGATGTGCCCAGGGGAATTAACTTGATTTCTGTGCAAGTTCCTTTCACTGTTCTAGTTAACCAGGTGGAACAGAAAAATTAGAAAAGCAGAGTGGGCATCCATTGAGCAGCAGAAAGGAGGCTGTATAATTTAGGCTGGGGTAAGGCTGAGAAAATAGGACAACAAATGATGTTTGAGGAACTGAGAAGATCTACTGCTGAAATGGACTGTAAGGCGCCTCCCACACCCATTTTCCTGGCCCATTACCAGCCTGACTGGCCAAGCATCATAGTAACTGCCAACTTCCTCAGAACTTAGCTGACTGGCCAACACATCTTCAAAAAAATACTATTGGAAGTACTCCTTGATGTATAGTTGCAAGTGCATACCTCCAGCTATATGCCATTGCCGCATATTGTCTTCCACTATCTGTAGTACAGTATGCTATATACCACCATGTATGCTCTAGGACATTCTGTAAAATCTAACATGCTTTGGGACCAAGTCCCTTATATTTCAAGGTTGTCTAGATGCCTGCCCCCCCGCCAATGGACAAGTCTGCAAATATCAGCCTGGATAGTGACAACTTTATGAACAGCACCTCTTTCTGGACATTATCAGTGGGAGGTAGCCACCAGGTTAATGCCTTAGAGAGACAAAGTGAGATTAAACCTATCTTGCTTCACAGGGCAGTAGACTAACCTGAACCAGAACTGGACTGGCTTTCGGCAAAGTCCAACAAACCAAACAACATGTATACACAGATATACAGTTTAACATGAGACAAATACATACTGTTACACCAGAGAACATGATCTCCACATTTAGTAATAACAGCGGCAAGAGAAATCTGTCCTGTGGCAAGTATGCCTTTGTTGTCATGGAATCTAGCGAATCTTTCCAACTTTGCTTCTCAGTCCATCACAGATGATTTCCATAATGCACCTGACAACCCTGATGGGCAAACAGACCAAGGATAAAAATGAGGATTTCCCATTGAGACGTGCCTCTGATCAGTCATATACTTAGCCATGGAAAAACACTGATGCCTTCTTTTCTTTAGATGTTTTCCTGCCAGAGTAAGGCACTCAGTAGAGTGGAGAGTCCAAAAGACAGTACCTTGTCCTGGTAATGGCTTGGTCTTTCGGCAAGTCATAGATACTTCCTTTCAGTTATATGCATGGGGTTTGGGATATACACAGCCTGTACACCAATAGCCACAAATTGGTCCTGAGCCTAAAATTATGTACGTACGTAAGTGAGATTACACTAATAAGATTAAATACATAAGGATAACAAACATAATGAAAGCAAATATTGAATAAGGGATGCTCTAGCAGGCCCTTAAGCAACTGAACCACTAGCAGGCTAAACAAGGCAGTTCACAATCATCTTGTAATACAAGATTAATTTACACAAGTTTACAGAGAGGGTCCCTTTAGCTCCATCCAAGCCCCATGAACCGCTGTGTACCAAGGGGCTCCCGTCTCTTGCAGGGATAGGGACCCACGCTGCCTCATGCAGCTGTGGGGTCCCTCCAGCTCCTTCCAGGCCCTGTGCACTGCACTGTACACTGTGGGGCTCTTGCCTCCCTCAAGGAAGGGGACCCGCACTGCCTCGTGCAGCTATGGGGTCCCTACAGCTCTTTCCTGGCCCCATACACCACTCTGTTTACCAACAGGACTCCTATCTCTTACCGGGATGGGGACCCAGCTGCCTCTGGGGCCCCTTCAGCTCCCTCCGGATCCCCCCATGCACCATTCTGTGCAGCAACGCCACAACTCCCTCTCCAGTGGGGCTAGGACGCAGCTCCTTGCCACTTCCTGTTCCACTTAGGTGTCTTCAGGACACTTCTGGGGCAACTGCTCTGCCCCACTGGTCAGCTCCACCAGCTCTTCTGCAGCCCTTGTCATCCCTCATTGAAGCTGCCCATGTGCTAGGCTTTTATCCTTTCCAGAGGCTCCACCCCACAGACTGAAAACAGTCCAGTGGAAAAGCCTGAGGGGATAGTTCCATATCAGGTCCTCTTCTTGACTAAGAACTACTAAGCTCGACTAAGAAACTAAGCCCGCTGGGGGATGGGGGGACTAACACCACTGCTGGCCCACTTAGCAACCCTTGCAAAGCCAGCAGGCCAAGGCACTTAAGGGAGCCCACTCCTGTCCCAGCCCTGGAATGACCTGTAGGCAAGGCAAGGGCCCCCAAGGG
The DNA here is from genome assembly GCF_052110815.1 of Crocodylus siamensis. NCBI lineage: Eukaryota > Metazoa > Chordata > Crocodylia > Crocodylidae > Crocodylus > Crocodylus siamensis. The sequence continues at coordinate 200,945,317 of NC_143397.1, forward strand.
GATACTTGCCTACCTGTACACAAATGCCAGGAGCTTGGGGAATAAACAGGAGGAACTTGTCCTCCTGCTTAACACAAATAATTACAATGTCATAGGGATAACAGAGACCTGGTGGGACTCCATCCATGACTGGGCCACAGGTATAGATGGCTATACCCTGTACAGAAGAGATTGAGTGGATAGAAGGGGCAGGGGTGTAGCACTCTATGTCAAGAAGAGCTACGCGTCCCTGCAAGCTGACATTGGCACCCAGGGTGGATGACTGGAGACCCTCTGGGTTAAAATCCGTGGGAAACATGGCACAGTGGACACAATGGTGGGAGTCTACTACAGACCTCCCACCCAGAATCAAGAGCTTGGCCAGGATTCACCAGGGGATTGGCTCAGGCCACCTGCTCCTGGTGCATGGTTGTCATTGGAGACTTCAACTACCCAGACATCTCGTGGGAAGAGTGCTCGGCCAAATCCGAATGGTTGCAAAGCTTCCTCACATGTGTGGATGAGCTCTGACACAAGAAGTCTACGGGCCAACAAGAGGTAAAGCACTGCTTGACCTGGTACTGGCAAGTGGGGATGACCTAATCAGCGACCTAATGATCCAAGGGAAGTGGGGTGACAGTGACCACGAGCTCATCACCTTCCCCATCTGCCATAAAGCTGGCAAGTCAGTCAGCAATAGAAAATTCCTCGACTTCAGGAAAGCTGACTTTGACAAGCTCAGGAGGCTTGTCAGTGAGGCCCTAAGGGACCACGACCCAAAAGGGAGGAGAGTTCAGTAAGAGTGGTTACTCCTCAAGGGAGTGATCCTGGATCTACAAGCTAAGTCTATTCTGTCTCAGAGGAAAAGCAGCAGAAGAGCACAGCAGCCCCCCTGGCTCTGCAGGGAGTAGACCTCCTGCATCTAAAAAGAATGGTCTACAAACGATGGAAGACTGGATCCACCTCCAAGGAGGAATATTCTGCACTGGTCCGGACCTGCAGGGAACAAACCAGGAAAGCCAAGGCTGTGACGGAACTCCCATTAGCTACAAGTATCAAGAACAATAAAAAGTCCTTTTTTAGATATGTGGGGAGCCAGAGAAAAAGCAAAGGCAACACTAGACCCCTGCTAAACCAGATGGGACAACTGACAACTGATGCCCAGGAAAAAGCCAATTTACTAAATGGGTACTTTGCGTTGGTTTTTCACCAATCCCAAGGGAAGCCCCTGCCCATTACAGGACAGGAGGGCCCAGGTGAGAGAGATTCCTTACCCTGCATCAATGCTGACCTTGTGAACACCTTGAGAGGCTGGATACCTTCAAGTCAGCCGGCCCTGACAGTTTACACATCAGGGAGCTGGCAAGCATTATAGCTCAGCCCCTGGCACAGATCTTCGAGAACTCCTGGCACTCTGGTGAAATGCCCAAAGATTGAAAGAAGGCCAATGTGGTGCCTATTTTCAAGAAAGGGAGGACAGTGGATCCAGCAAACTATCAGCCTGACATCTATCCCAGGGAAGGTCCTAGAAAAGATTATCAAAGAGACCATTCTTAACAGACTGGTTGATGGCAACATCCTGAGGGATAGCCAGCATAGGTTTGTGGCGGGTAGGACTTGCTTAACCAATCTAATTTCCTTTTACAACCAGGTGATCTATCACCTGGACAAAGGAGAGGAGATTGATGTCATATACCTTGACTTTAAAAAAAGCTTTCGATCTGGTATCCCATGATCACCTCTTAGCAAAACTGGCCAACTGCGGCCTTGGGTTCACCACGATCCACTGGCTGGAGAACTGGCTGTGTGGTCAGACCCAGCGGGTGGTGGTTGATGGAAGTTAATTGTCATGGTGCGCTCTGACCAGTGGGGTCCCCTCAAGGCTCTGTCCTTGGGCCTATACTATTCAACATCTTCATTAATGATGTGGTCACTGGAGTCAGAAGCGGACTAGAATGACACCAAACTCTGGGGTAAAGCATCCACACCTGAGGACAGGAGGGTGATCCAGGCTGACCTCTACAGGCTCAGGAAATGGGTGAAGGAGAACCTGATGGTGTTTAACACTGACAAATGCAAGGTTCTCCACCTTGGGAAGAAAAACCTGCAGCATACGTATAGGCTTGGCAGCACTACACTGGCTAGCACTACAGACAAAAGGGACTTGGGGGTCATGGTTGACCACAAGATGAACATGAGCCTTCAATATGATTCTGCTGCTAGTAAAGTGAGCAAAATGCTGGCTTGTACCCATAGATGCTTCTCAAGCAAATACCAGGACATCATTTTGCCACTGTACTTGGCCTTAGCGAGGCTGCAGCTGGAGTACTGTGCCCAGTTTTGGGTTCCACAATTCAAAAAGGATGTGGAGAAGCTTGAGAGAGTGCAGAGGAGAGCCATGCGCATGATCAGAGGTCAGAAAAACAGACCTTATGATGAGAGGCTGAGAGCTATGGGACTCTTCAGCCTGGAAAAGCACAGGCTCAGGAGTGATCTGATGGCTACCTTTAAGTTTATAAGATCTAGGGGAACATTTGTTCACCAGAGCACCCCATGGGATGACATGGTCGAACAGTCATAAATTCCTCCAAGACCGTTTCAGGCTGGACATAAGGAATAACTTCCTTACTGTCCGAGCACCCAAGGTCTGGAATAGACTGCTGCTGGAAGTGGTTCAAGCACTGACTTTGAACACCTTCAAGAGAAATTTGGATGTTTATCTTGCTGGGATCCTATGACCCCTGCTGACTTCCTGGCCCTGGGGCAGGGGGCTGGACACGATGATCTTCCAAGGTCCCTTCCAGTTCTAATGTCTGTGAAGTCTATGAAATCTTCACCTCCCTCCTGCCTCCTCCTAATTGGTGGGGAAGGGAAATGCCCCACCAATTGGTCTGAGCTATCTGTCTCAAGTCAACAAACTGGGCTGCTGGTGAGCCCACCAGCCAGCCTGCCACACGCATGTTGATAGCTGTGAGAATATAATAGTGTTCTGTGCCATTGACGTAGTTGATACTGAAAGGACTCATGGTATGGCACTGAAGTACATGGTATGCAATACATGGTATTTCACTAAACTCCCTAAGGGACTAGAGAGCCTCCTCATTTCTCTCACTGAATTAGCGTATGCTCTCAAAATGGTGATATCCTTGAAAGTTACTTTAACTTCTCTAAATATTCCAGGCCTCCTGGTTTCCGGCATCTGGCGTATTGCGATTAGCAGGGATATGGTTTGAGTGGCTGTGTCCAATTAATTAACTGTTTTGGCTACTATTTTCCCTTCTTTATTGGAGTGCATGAGTTCTCCCTGATCACCTCCAGGCAGAGGCATAGCGAGCTCTTTCAGCAACTGATGCAGAGATGGGGGGACAGCAACAGGAATTCTGCTGACTACTAGATAGCCGGGAGGAAGAAGGGAAAGGGAGAGGAGGGTGAATAAAGGGAATGGAGAGAAGAAGAGGTAACTCTCCTCAGGCAGCAGCTGCTTCTGCTGCTGCAGTTACTGTAACAGCACAGGCTCAGGCTGCTGCAGCTAACAAGGCCGGCAGTGATATAGGCTCCTGGTATACTGTTCGCTCTCTCTTCCCCCTGGCACAGACTGTGCCTTCCATAACAGTCTCCTGTGTAGAGGGGACCATACTGGCACCCCCCTCTAAGCTGGTGCTCAGGGTTGATGCCCTGCTCACTCCTTTGACTGGTGATGTCCATCATAACTCATTAGAGGAAGGTCCTGTCAGACCAACCTGGTGGCCTTCTATGACCAGGTCACAAAATCCTTAGACACAAGGGTAGCAGTGGATATAGTCTTCCTGGACTTTCTGAAGGCCTTCAACACTGTCTCTCACCCCATTCTCATTAAGAAACTGGGGGACTGTGGGGTCAACACCTACACAGTCAAATGGGTTGCTAACTGGCTGGAGGGATTTGCCCCCGAGCACTACCAGGAGCGACAAGAAATAGTGGTAAGAAGCTGATAGAGTGGTGGTGGATGGGTCATTTTTGACCTGGAGGGATTTGGGCAGTGGGGTTCTCCAGGGCTCAGTCCTCAGGCCCGCACTGTTCAATATCTTCATCAGCAACTTGGACAAGAGGGTAAAAAGCACCCTGTTTAAATTCACAGACGACACTAAGATGCGGAGGGAAGTGAGCACACTAGAAGGGAGGAATAGGCTGCAATCGGACCTAGACAGGTTACAGGGGTGGGTGGATGAGAACAGGATGGGTTTCGACACTGACAAGTGCAAGGTGCTGTACCTGGGGGGAAGAATCAACAGTATACCTACAGGCTAGGGAACTCCCTTCTCATCAGTGCAGAGGCAGAAAAGGGTCTTGGAGTCATTATTGATGCCGAAACGAACATGGGCCAATAGTGTGGGGACATGGTCAGGAAGGCCAACCTAACTTGGCATCAGATGCATCTCAAGCAGTTCCAAGGAGGTGATCCTCCCCCTCTATGCAGCACTGGTCAAGCCACAGCTGGAATACTGTGTCCAGTTCTGGGCGCCGCACTTCAGGAGAGATATTGACAGCATCGAGTGGGTCCGGTCCAAAGGAGGGCCACCCACATGATCAGGGGGCAGCAGGGCAGGCCCTACAAGGAGAGGCTACAGGACCTGAACCTGTTCAGCCTCCACAGGAGAAGGCTGAGGGTGGATCTAGTGGCCTGTTACAAACTAGTCAGAGGGGACCAGCAGACACTGGGGGAGTCCCTGTTCCCCTGAGCATTACGAGGAGTGACAAGAAATAATGGTCACAAGCTGGCAAAGGGTAGATTCAGACTAGATATCAGGAGGCGTTATTTCACTGTCAGGGCAGCTAGGAACTGGAACCAACTGTCAAGCGAAGTGGTGCTGGCTCCTACCTTGGGGGTCTTTAAAAGGAGGGTGGATGAACACCTTGCTGGGGTTGTTTGACCCCCGTACTCTTTCCTGCCATGGCAGGGGGTCGGACTTAATGATGTGCTCAGGTCCCTTCCGACCCTAGAAACTACGAAACTATAATCATCTTAACTATCTTCTCTTCATCAAGACCAGATAAGATTTTGTTCTCACACTTATGAAAAGTTTCCGTAAGAAGTAACACACCCCAGAAATCAATTTACTGACCAGAGAGAGAGTGACCCAACCACTGCCGGCCAGCCCTAGATCACAGCTTAGTACTAAGTACCTTTGGAAACTCTTTATGTTTTATTTCTACCTGGAAAAAGCCCCATGCTGAATACAGTTGAAAAAGAGAGGCCTGACACAAGAGAAAAGTATTTTTCCAGGAACTGCCATACAATAATGGTAACTGTGCTACTGTCCATGCTGTTTTTCATACCAGGAGGAAGGCAGAAGCAGATCTCCAGAGGCATGCCTTAGTACCAAGGACTTATCAGTCAATGCTGGTATCACTATTAAGATCTGAAGCATCAATTACATATATTGATATTGGTACAGTTGTCTCCCAAATTGTCTTCACTACCAGTCTTTAATGTTAAGGAGGGTTTTGAGGACTTGACTTTAGGTTTGGGTCACAGGAAGTTATGGCTTAAACCTGTGGGTTTAGAGCAGGGACAGGTAATTATTTCAGCTGGAAGGCCATTTAAAGAGTTTTGGTGAGGTGTGAAGGGCAACAAAGGTAGCCCTACCCCTTGACAGATGCCCTGCCCCTTGGTCATTATCTTGGGACCAGAAATCCTACCCCCTAACCCCTGAACTTTGCCACCAGAAGTCCCTCCCCTTGCCCAAGAAATACTTCTTTTGGGAAAGGGGTTCTCCATCTTGTTACTGGAAAAAAAAAACAACCAAATTATATACTGAAAAATCAAACATCCACAATAACATATTTTAATTTTATTTAAAAATATATTTTTATGTGCGTTTGTGTCATGTATAAAGAGGTGACTGCATAGTAGCTCAAAATGAAGGCTTACTCTTGTATATTGTGGGAGGGGTATGGGGGGGGGTGTAGATGTGGTATGCGGGGGAGGGCATGGGGCTATGTGTGGATGTATGTGTGTGGCAGGGTGTGTGCATGTAGCAGTGAGCGGGGCTCCCCCCAGAGGTATGCAGGTGTGTGGGGGGGGTGCATTTGGGAAGGGGTGGGGGAGGCAATGTTTGTGGGGTATGTGAGGAGGGTGTGGTTGTGGGGTTTGTGTTGTATGGTGGGGCGTGCATGGAAGCTCCCCCCCACCGACACACTCACCCCTGAGCTAGTCAGTGCCAGCACGCCCTGTGGTGTCTCCCCACCACCAACAGCATGCAGCCCCAGCTCTGTCCCACTCTCGCTCCAGACTCACCCCAGTAGGAATGGACCAGCTGGAACCAACATGCACAGCCCTGACCCCACCTTGCTCTGAGCCTGCTTCATACCACTGGCATGTGCCATGACCTGATGCCCCTAGGCACACAGTTGAACTGCCTTTCTAGGCAGCCCAAGTAGCGGTGGCTCTTGGCTGCTGCCATCACTGGCCCCAGACCCATAGTACTGGCACATACAGTCCTGACCCAGCCTGCCCCACCCCACGCCTGCTCTGAACTTGCCCACCCAAGCTGAGCAGTGGCATCGCCCAGGCAGAAACTGTTGTTCAGAGCAAGGGAAAAGTAGTCCCTCCCTCTTTACCTTCTGCTGGGCCCTTCCTGCTTCAACTGCCCAGAACCCACACTGAGCTTCAAAGTTTGGCACTTCTCAGCTTCCCAACTGAAACAGGTCAGACTCTCACCATGTCTCTTCAACAGATAGGAGAGAACTGAAAGAGACACATAGGCTCTCTCATGCCCTCACACAGGAGGGTGAGGTAGCACAGCTTGTACACAGGGTCTTGATGGATAAGGCTATAAAAATGCCATGTTCAAGGATGTTCATATGTGGCTATAGTAAAACTTACACTGATACATACTTAAATAATAATTACCATTTCATCTACATAAAGTGTTTATAGCTCAGGGCATGAATACATGGCACATATACACAAGTGTAACTGCTTCGTTTTCATGCAACTATAAAAGGCAGCGCCTGTAGGAGGTACAGCATTATACTTCTGTAACTCAAATTCAGTGTAGAATTATTCCAGGAAAAAACATGGTTAAAACTATACCAGTGTACATGTTATATCTCTACACCTTATCATGGGGGTAGTCATTTGTTCAAGGTAATAAACTATTCCTAGTTCTCCTGCCACCTATTAGTGAAGCACTGTAACTGCTATCTAATGTATGCAGATATACACCACGATAGATGCACATCTGTCCACTCAAGATCCTGGTATAATTTACTTCCTTGTACAAAACCAAGGAAAGTATAGTCATGTCATGTATCAATGCCTTTAGAAGTTTATTTGAATATTTTAATATTGGACTAGTTGAATAATTAAACTGTCAGATCACTATAGTGTAAATAGAGATTTCAAATTCTCACAGAACTACAAGTACACAGGAAAATAAGTTCTTGAACTGGCATTAAAGAAAAATGTAAATGCCACATATTAGTGTGGCAATTAAGGTGCTATAAAAACAAACAAACAAACAAACAAACAACTTATGACTAATCCACAACAAACTGACAAATATTCAAGATCCCTGAATGTCTTTAGAAAGTATGTCCAGTATTCACAAACAAACTGGCTCTAAGTCACTAAAGGGGCTTCTTTCAATATAACGGAGACCTGCCACAAGTTCATCATGCAAAGAAACAGACATGCTATACCTTGACAAGTAACTTAATACAAGCCTAAAACAAAAAAAGCCCAGCACCATATCAGATGACAACAAAAAGACGCTACAGCAAAACTAAGATTCAGAAATATTCCAACACTTCTGTTCCTCCACAACTGGTGGCATTCAGTGAGCTACCAATAAATTTGGTAATAAACTACCTAACTCAGTGATTCTGAACTAAGAAAAGGCAGTGGTGCCCTAGTCTGAGTCCTTTGCAACAAAGGAATTGCAAAAATTTCAAGTCAAGAAACAAGTGAAAGCTAAGAGTTGGCATTTTCCAAAAGGTGCCTTGAGTCTATAAAGGTTGAGAACCACTGCTTTAGAAAGTATTTTCAATTTTTACCGTCACTTCACTAATCAACTGTCAGCTATCGCACTGAACCTAAGAAAAAACTGAAGACATTTTATCCATGAAAGAGTCTAAAGCTTATTTTCAAAGTAAGTATTTTCATTAACACAGACTCATAGAATTTATAAAATACTTTTGGACAGACAACATAGGCATATTTAAAGTGATACTAATGCTTTAGGAAGAAGGGAGGGTAGATTTGCCGCTTAAGAGACTAACTATATCAAAGATATATAGTATAAGCTTTTATAAGCAGAAGGCTTGCTTTATCAGATGCTACAAATCAACTACAGGAGGTAGAATTGGTAAACAGAAAGCAATGATTAAAATATAAAAGGTAGGAAGGGGGTGGAAGGAAAAGGAGACAGGCAAAGTGGGCAAGAGAGAGATTAAACGACGTAGTTAACCCATTGAGGGACATAGGGTATATAAAAGCTAATCAAGGAAATGGGAAAAAAAATCTATAATCTCAGTTTAAACCACATTTAACACAATCCAGGCTGTGAAAGATTTCTTCTTCTGCTACTTCTTACTCGAGTCCATTTTCAAAGTTTTGTTGTCTAAGAATAGCCATGCTGAGGTCAGCGATGGAAAGTCCAGGGAGGTTAAAGTATTCTGCCACAGTGTTTCTGTTGCTGATGTCAGATTTGTATTCATTCTTACATGCAGGGGTCACCCCAGCTGGTCAATGTCAATGGGAATGGCAGAGGGGCACTGTAAGCAGGTGATGGTATATATGACATTGATAAAGGTGCAGGTAAATAAATCCAAGGGTTGCAACATATAGCACATGGCATATTCCAGTCTGGCTCTGATGCAGCATCCAACTGCCTGGCTCTGGCATGGGTAAAACCCCACTGGTGTTGGAATGCTACTGCCCAGCCCTTGTTGCTGGGTTGTTCTAACCTGTGGCTCAGAAAGGTTGCTGACTGAACCAAGACCTAATGTTAAAATATTACATTTTTTGCATTTCTTTCCAAGGCTTCAGGTGGAAGGAAGGAAGAGGTATATGGGATTGTTTGAGATTTATACGTATATAACTAAGAACTGTCAGTCCGACTAAATGGTATGCAATTCCAAACCTATAATTACTGTAATTGCAAGTCCCACTGATAAAAATATTAAGCCCTTTTAATATTGCAGTGCAAGTTTATTTAATTCTGTTAGGCTAGCTAAGCATAACAAAGAGCAAGTTAATTTAATGTCTCTCTAGCCCTATTTTCCTAATACACTGGTGCTCAACCTTCTGGCCCTGTGGGCCAGATGAGTATCATGGGGCCAGATCCCAAAGGTAGAGCCAGTCTGCAGACCACATCCAACGTGGGATCATTGTGTGGGTCAGTCCTCAGGTGCGACTTAGGGTGCCAGTCCACAATCACATGCACAGGGCCATGTCATCCAGCCTGTAGAGCTCTTCATGGGTCCAGAAACCTGGCAGTGGGGGAGCAGTGGCAGTACTAATTGCAATGGCTCTAGGAATGATTAATGCTACCACCACTTCCCCACTGCCAAATTTCCACATGCCTGATAATATGGCCCTGTGGGTCAAATTCAGACCCCAAGCTGGAGATTGAGTACCACCCTAATATATAACACGTAGTCAGTTTAATTTCTGAATATGGCCTTAGTATTTCTGTCTTGATCTTGAAACTGCTTTCCCAAAGTATTTTGCATTAAAAGTCTTCATTGGTTATATCCACTGTTAAGTGTCTTCTGCTTGCTGCTTTGGGTGGTTTTCCTCCAAAAACATCTCTCTCTTAGTGGCTGACTACAAGGCCACAGGGGTGGTTGCAGGTGTTCAGTATCTTGAACTTCAAAAGGTGAAAATTTGTGTCAGTGTAATTGCAGAGTTTGTAAGAGTCACTCACCCATCACAAAGACGGGCTTGTGCACATGCACATACATACTTTGTGGTTCACTCATCTTTTCTCCTGCAACTAATCTCCTTTTCACTCCACACCTCATTGAGTTGACTCTGTTTTGCATTGCTAACTACCAGTCTTAAGAAATCTCTGTGTTGTATGATTATTTGTGGCAAAATCCATTGGGACAGCTGCCAGATAAACTTAATTAATTAAATAGGGAGCTAGTTCAGAAGTCTGATTCACCATTGCATTCCTCCAGTTTCATACCGAGGTATAACCAGTGAAAATAAGCAGTTACACAGGCATTAAACTGATATATCACCATGCATAATTCCACACCTGGTCACATACTTTCACTTCATCCAGACTCCACAGTTATAAAGACATGCATGCGTGTTGTTACAGTAACTGCATACAGACAATATCTCATTTGCTAAGCAGCTACAGTCCAGGACTGGAAACTCTTTTGGCCATGAGAAGGTGCTGTCAGGAGGCTCTGAGCATGCATGTATCCCCCCAGACTCTGCAGTTACTAACCCAGAAGGCTGAGTAGGTTATGGGATCTGAGGGTAGGAGAAGGACTGAGTTGGGCTGAGAGGTCAAAAAGTATGAATGGGTCAAATAAATCCATGATTACCCCAACAGTTCCCACATATGAACAAATTCTATCTTCATTACCAGTGATTCAGGTTTTCTGTTCACCATGGAAAAATGTGGTAAAACCTGGATTTTCTCATTTTACACAGAAAGGAGAAAATCTGGGTTTTTAAAGGAGAAAAATGCAGGAAACTGGGTTTCTGCTTGCAAGCTGACAGAGTTCCAGCCTGGAAGGGGCTAGGAGGGTGCAGGGTGAGAGAAGGGTGAGTGCAGCAGTACACATGCACATGGCCACCACACAACCAGGAGATCACCTCCCACAGGTAAACCGGGGAGGGGAGGGAAGTGGAAATTGAGGTTCCCATAGTGATGGGAGGGAGGGAGTTCAGGGCTGGGGCTGCTGCAAAGCTGGGTAGGTGCAAGGGGCTTGGGGCGCAGGGCTGGAATGCATGGCTGCAAAGCCCATGCAGGGAGTAGGATGAACCCACAAGCAGCTCATTTGAGAGGTTAGGGGGAGGCCAGCTCCACGCTGCTGCATGCAGTGCTGGAGGGTGTGGGGACATGTGCCCCCCAGATTTGTGCACAGGGCGGAGGCAAACTGCATATTATGGCTTGAGCTCCCCACCTTGCTGCCCTCCCCTCAGAGTCTGCACAGCCCAACAGGGCAGAGTAGGGCAAGGAATCTCACTGCCACCGCTGCAAGCCCCTCATTGCCCTGGTGAAGTACCCCTGCCTGCCCGGAAGCAGCCCGAGTCGTGGTACAAAGCAGGCAGAGAGTACCTCACCGTAGTGGCACAGAGCTTCCAGCAGCAGCAACAAGCTTCCATGCCCAACCCAACCCTGCCCTGCCCTGCTGGTTCCCACCAGCTGAGCTGCAGAGGTCCCAAGGGGAGGGCAGCAAGGCGGGGACCCCAAGCCTGCAGTAGGCAGCCCATTCCCTTCTCCCAGAGCTTGGACCGTAGCCAGCATGTAGCAGGCTAGCTAATGCTGAGAGGTGTTTGTGACACAGGACAGTGTCTGCTTAGGGCTTTTTGGAGCTAATCAACAGCTCAGCTGGTAATGTCGCTCTGTTCCTCCCTTAGAAAAAGTTATTTAAGAAGAGCTTAAACTAATGGGAGAGGCTTTTGTTCTGAAAACACTGCATTACCAACTGCTTGCTAGGCTGCTCAGGAAGGGGGGGAAACCTTTCCCTAATCAGAGCATCCTGCCAGGGCCTGGCCATGCCCCTCCTCAGCTCAGCACTACAGAAGGAAAGGGAGAGCTGCTCTGGCACCCCCCAGCTTCTAGCCCGAGCCACTGCAGGCATGTTCCTGCATTTCTTCAGTCCAGAGGTGTCTTTACTGTTACAAACTGATTCAGCCTAGCCAGGTTAGACTAACATGCAAAGACTGAATCAGTTCAGGCTTAGGCTTTTTAAATGCCTGTCCCTAGCCCAAGAGGCTTCAGCCAGGGGCACAGCTGTAGTGGTGCTGAAAACTGTTTACCTGCAAGGGCAGGACCAATCCGTGTTGAGAACAGATTCAAAGGCCATAATTGCTCCCTCTTATGAAATGATGTTGCATATGATCAGTCCTGTCTACATACAACTGTATTCACAATGGATAAATATCTTAATGTAAATGCAAAGACAGAATGGGTATTACATTTCTAAAAAAAGTAGTGGAAGCCACATTGCTCAGATAGTTCAAAACCAGACAGGACACAGGGGGTGGAAAAAAAAGAAACATGGGCAACATTACTTCATTGGGATATGGTGGTAGGTTCTGACCAGTAGGCATTCAACCCAAGTTTTCTTCTTCTAGATGGCTTTTTCCTTTTACTCTGTTGATTTGAAAACAACTGTCACAAACAGCTCACTCTACTAAAGAAACAGCAAACCTGAGTGACCCAAGAGCACAAATGTACAAACTAAAAATGAAAAAAAAAAAAAAATGGGGAAATATTTTTAATCTCTCTTCATCAATAGAAATCTTAGGAGTTATTTTTACAACAACAGTTAAAATTGTTCAATTAAAAGTAAAATGCTGTACATAGACTTTTCTTTACAAGGAACTAAATGTTTTATCAAAGGTAAACCTCACAAATTAAAGTGTTCAGTAATTGTTCACAAAGAACTGTATCAAAAACCAAGTTAATAAATCTATAATCACACTTCTGAAGATAAACTGTCTGATTTAAAGTAGGGTTAACAGTTTTATATAGTTAATAAGAAATACTTCTAATCAATGTTTCTGCCTGTTTTATAGGTCACAATAGTAAACACCAAACATTCTAATTTCAGATTCATATATTTTATATTCTGTATAAAAAGCGGAATTAAGAAAACTTGTAATAAATCTGCAGTAGGATTTTGAACCACTTATTCCAACAGTGAATTCAGCATATAAATCTCAGTCACACAGAAAAATACTAGGCAAAATAAAAAAAGTGTGCAGTTTTAAACTGATTAGAAGACTTATATGAAATTAAAAAATTAGGCACACATTACATCTTGGTACGTAAGCTATTTCTTAAAGACAATAATAAATACCATACTGTAATGTGAGAGTCATTTAAAAAAAAAAGTACCTTAAAACCAATACAAATATTCTTAAGCAATGCAACTCTACCATAGGCCTCTAACCTCTTGAACTGTAAAGATTCATAGCCTCAAACATTAAAACATTAAAAGTGGGAATAGCACTTCAAGGACTTTCCAGCCACCCAGTTACAACAAAAATAATTACTACTTTAAAAGCAATAAATCTTTTCTTGGGGCTGACATGTTGTTTACTTACAGACTTTCCATTTATCCCCTGAGGGTCTTCCATTGAAGGTATCTTCTTCCAAATTATATATGGGCTATTAGCTACAGTGCGCTTCAAACAGTCCTAACGCACTCACACCTGTGGAAAAAACAGTACCACACAGTTGTATTAAATTTGTTGGGTGGAAATTGAGAGCTGATCTTTACATCTGCAGTTTTCCATTAACCAACATGTACACACAAGTCAGAATAATTCATCTTCAATGAATTAAATTAATCTTTAATATAAATATATAGTCTGGCTGTTTATGACAAATCTACAAGAGCCAAATGCAGGAAGCAATAGCTCTGTTGTGCTTGCTGTCAGCAGCTGGATAGAAAGGGAGCCAGAATTTTTTCTGCAGACATTATTTCTGTGCCAACGACAGAAGAATTTTTTTTGTTAAGTTCAGTTTCTATATGCTATCTATCAATGTCAATTGTACTATAATGCTAAGAGGAAATTATAACATAGAAATATGATTGCAGATTGAGCTGGGATAAAAAAAGAAAATCCACAAAGTTTTCAGAATGTTGCCCTCAAGCTAAGGATATTATTATATTAAATCTCTTAAGGAATATATTAAGTCACAGTCGTAGTGCCTATAAATTATAAATGTGGGATGTGTTCTCTCACCTTGAGAAACAAAGTTCTTTAATGTTACAAGTAGAGTTGCATTCAAAAAAGTTTCATTCCTTTCAAAGGGAACTTTTTTTCCAGAATAAAATGTTACGAGACACAAAATTTAAAATGAAGTGTTTATACCAGTCAAGCAAACATCACTCAAGCACCAGTTCTCCAGTAGTTCCAAGTCTCATTAGAAAATACATAATGAAAATAACTATTTTGAAAAATGTGAGATAAATGTAGCCTGCGCAACAGATACAAACTAAGGCAAGGAAATCACAGACAAAACCTTAATTCTATAACTTTGTATGTATGTAGCTATAGCAAAAATGGCAGTTACAGTAGTTACAAATGGCACTTTTATTTTTGTGATAAAATAAGGGAAAGGACATGCAACTACCGGCACATATGAGAAGTCCTAATTCAAGGAGACTACCTACAGGAATAAATCCAAATGGGTGCATATACATTTCCAGACTGGGATCTAAAGACAGTATGCTGCATTGCATGCGCACGAGAAACATACTACAGGCAACCCCCACTTAGGGCTCTTAATTGGTTCCTGAAAAACCAAATGTTCATAGTACTTGGGGTCAGAAGGGACCTAAACAGATCATAAGGTCTGAACCCCTGCCCCAGGCAAGAACGGGTGCTGGGATCATATCACCCCAGGCAAATCTCTGTCCAGCCTCCTCTTAAAGACCCCCAAGGTAGGAGAGAGTACCAAATCTCATGTTAAGCGAAACGAGCGTTAAGTAAAACCAAAAGTATCCGATGGCCAAAAATGGCTACCACAATTGTTTCTAATGACCCAAGATGGTGACTGTGAGTGTTATAACAAAACTCATGGAGCACAAGTGAAATCAGGTATCAATTCGAAATGAGTGTTATAGTGAAGTAGTGCTAAGTGAAACAGTATTCAGTGGGGGTTGCCTGTACTGGGCTGTATTCAGCTCACAAATGCTACCACTTTTATGAGAGGCATGAAAAAGCAACACAAAAAAAGAGGTCCATTCCACACCTTGAGAAAAATGTTGATAGGCAACATGTTTCCTGGTATACCTCTCCCATCACTTCTGGTTTACAGCTGAGGTCTAATTTAATTTGGCTCCTGTTGAGAAAAAAAGAAAAATCTAAAACATCTCTCAGAGCAGGATTTGGCTCAAGGACTTTTTCTGACACTAGATTATCAATTAGAGAATAATTCCATACTGTAAAAAGTTCAAATTAAAGGAAGAAAAAAGTGTTTTTTAAAATTAAAAGGAAAAATGGTAGCAGTGGTACAAAACCTTTGTCTGATAAAGGCTCCCTTTACACATGCAGGTAAAGGCACGATGGGATCTAACACACAATCCATACAATCATATCTCCTGCCAAGCTACAGATACATGACAGGAGACAATGGTGGTACTGCACATTAGATCTCATCACGTCTTATGGCTAGTGCAAGGTACAACAGCAAGAAGCTCTTGTGTCTGGGAGACCTCCCAGTTGAAGGGGGTTTCACTCGCCCCTGAGCCTGGGAGATTGCAGCAGCCCCAATGCCCCTGGCCCAGGTGTTTTATGCACCCTCAAGCCTTGAGAATCACAGCAGCAGTGATCTCCAAGCCTCAGCTGACAGGGCTCCTATCTGCAGGGGGAGACCCTACCTACCACACATGCAAATTAAAGCTCGATAGCAACCAGCTATAAAGTTGGTACACATTTTCAAAGTCTAACTTTATAGCTGGTTGGAGCTATTTATTATGCGATAAGCACTTGGAACATGTACCTGTTCTTAAGACAACTGCGTGATTAACTAGCTAATCGTGCAATACCTGTAACACGTAGAAGGGGCCAAATGAACATACAAAGCACAGCAGTTGTAAGCAATGAAAGCTGACTTCTACTGAAAAATTCAATAAATCTGAAAACCACACAAGCTAACATCTGCAATTTCAATGAAGGAGTAAAATAAGAGTCGTTTCTAATGAAATAATTCATGGTGAATTGGCAGATTTACGAATCAGGATATGCCCTTTACTAATGTGTAAGAAAACTTTACTGAGAGTGTTACTTTTCACTGTTAAAATGAATTCTTGCATGGCTATGCTACAACAGACAAACCTTAGTCCAGGGCTGTCCAACTGCTGGCAAGGAGCTATATGCAGTCTATAAGGGTTAAAGTGCAGGTCCAAGGCTCCTACCGAGCTGCTGCCCACTTCATCTCTTGGCTGCTGCTGCAGCCATAGTTTCTAGGCTCTGCCTCCACCATCAGCTTTTGCTTCCTGCTCCTGCCCCAGGAAATGGGGCACAGCACCCCATAGTGCCAAGGTAGTCTACAGCAGTACTTTTCAACTGGTGTGCAGGAGCACACTAGTGTGCTGTAAAGAGCTCCCTGATGTGCCACAAGAATTTTTGCAGAATGAGAAAAAAGTTCTCTAGCCGCCTAGCACTAAGAAACAAGCTGCATCAATGAGATATGCACAGAACACTTGCACACCTGTTGGCTGTGGAAGAGAGAGAGAAGACCAGCCAAGCAGAAGAAAATTAATCCACTGCACATGGACATTTGTCACAGCAATGAGCTACAATAAGCTCATAAGTATGAGGACAAGGAATGCCTTAACAGATATGACGTGGAAAATTTTATTAACGTAAGTGTGCCTTGGGCTGGAAAAGGTTGGAAAAGACTCGTCTACAGCATGGTGCTGCAGTGTGGAGGTACAGTGCCTGTTCATACAACTCATACAGCATGCAACACCTAGCCATTTAGAAACAGGACAACCCTGTTTCAGTCTATATAACACCTCATAGACTGCCTAATGACCTCACTCATAAGAGCTGTGCCTGATATTATCCCACACCTGGAGATGCTATATTATAAATTAGTAGCAGAAAAAAACTCAACACTGCAAGACAAACTTCAAACTGGTAGAGATGTATCAAAGGGGTTTGGAATAATGACAAGCCTGCCTCAGAAATGCAGAAGGCTTCCAGCAGTATAACTGAGCTAGCAGTAACATGAGAGTTTAGCTTTTAATATACTACAACTGATACATATGTAATAATGTCATCTTAATTTTAAAAATTAAAAACTTTTAAACAAGAAAAATTGAGTTATCTTTATTATAATTGTCATTTTAGAGTGTTTTTAGCTGTGGGTAAATTTTACAAAAACGAATTAACTTCCTTTGTATTATCAATGTATAAAAATTACAACCAAGTTACTCAGGGTATCTATTACCCAGAAGTGATTATATGCAAAATAGGTCACCCAATAGGGGAGAAAATACCTCAAACTATTTTAAAAAAATTGAAGCAAGCTTATGAAAATACTCGCCCTTTATTCTTTGTTCCAAAATTATGTATATACATTTTCAGCTAAATATTATTAAATATATATATAGGTTTTTAGCAGCTAGAGAGACAGAAATGTAGTTTAGCATTATGGTAAGCACCATACATATATATCATACATCATACCCTGTACCCTAATGAGCTATTAATATTTTAAAGAGATCACAAACTGTGATGGGTGAACAAATATAAAAAGCATTTTATTCTGGATTTAATTCCTCTCTCTCTGCAACAATAATCAATAATGTCCAGTTCTCATTCTATGTACCTAAAATAGAAACAATTCATCTACTTTATCCTATGAAAGAAAAATTCAACAAAAGAATGCCAATAAAGCTGTGGACATGAATCAGTATCATCAGTAGACCAGTTGGTTTTGGTTACTGTGAAAAAGCTTTCCACCTCTCTGTTCACTACTGTATGTAGGCAAAATCCCATATATTACAATAAGCCCCAAATATATTCAACTTGCTGGAATAAAAAATGCCACACATGCTTTGCTCTCTATTGCTGTGGAAAGCTTAGCAAGGTTTCTTAGCCAACGCAATACGTGTTTTTACTTTATTCATCATTCTGGAGTTTCTAAGAGAAGATACCACAGACATAAAGTTTTATTTCATACTTTTAATAAGCGTAATTGTTTTGATTTTAAATAAAGGATTATTACAATGCCCAGGTAGCCCCCTTCGGCTGTTACATTTGGCAGGTTTCTTTTCTAACATTAGGAAAAGAATTATTACCAAATGCTAGAAAAGAAACCTGCCAAACCTAACAGCTGAAAACCAAAAGAGAAAGAAAGAAACCCTTTAAAAAGATGACATTTAGATGCAGGCCATTTGGCAGCTTTGAAAACTGCACTGTTGGGATGGACATCCCCTCCATCCCAGCAAAAGGACTCTAAAGCTGCAGATTCAGCAACCACTTCCAGATGGCCCCAGAGCTCCCAATCTAATGGATTTGACAGACATCCAGATCTATGAGATGTAGCACATTTATAAATATAAATGTAATGAATATAAAATAATTCATGAATAATAAATATAAATTTCCAAAATCATCAAAAGCACAGCAGCAGGGATATGGACATGAATCTAAGCACAGATACTGGACCAGCAACAGATGTCCCAGGGCAAGCAAAGGTTGAAGGCGAAACTTTCTGCATTACAGTACATAGGAGTAGTTCTCTGCTCTTGTCTCTGAAAAAAATATTTCTGTTCACCTCAAAAGGCCCCCTTTTCCCATTCTAAAGCCAGGGAATGCACTGACCAGAGTTCTGAGAGATGACAGCCATACATTTATTTGTTTGTACTGTTTAACTTCCTTCGTGAAATATAGAGATGAGCTCTTACAGTCCTGAGCAGCCATGTGTGGAATAAGGGCAGTATATGGCTACTTAGACACTACTGGATATCGAAGTCATCGCCAACACAACAACATCCTTTTCAAATCATGAATTTGAATAAATATTCAGATTAGTATCATCTGTATGATCAGCTTTAAAACAGGAAGAGAATAATCACTAAAAATGAAAACACTTTTAGATGAGCCCAGAACGGGCTTATTTGTTTTCCTCTTATTATTTTCAAATCTAGACCTTGTTGAAGAATAAAGATTTTGGTAAAGAAAAGTGAAGTCTGATCTAATTCAAGCAAAGTTCACAGAAGTCTTTTCGTTACTTGGGTGGGTGTTGGACCAAATCAATAGTCAGGAGAGATGCCCACAGTACTGGAAACAAAAGAAAAGTACACAAAAAATAATGCACAGGCAAATGACACCTGTGACAGTTTGAGAAATCTGTTTATTTTAAACTTACAATTTTGATTTTTTTTAATGAACTTTCTGCATTATTTAATGCCTCAGTATTCAGTGATTCAGCTATGTGCTAACAGGGCTTGCTATTGTATATCTCCCAGACCAAGACTAAAGAAGTACAACAGCAACAATTAGGAGATGTTAACCTGAATGAACTTCCATTTGAATGCAAGTTGCCTAAAACAAAGAGATGGAGGCAACCTAGGGGAAACTGGCTTGTGGGCTAGTGGGGTCAAACCAATGAAAAATCCCCAGCAAAAAAAAGGGAAGATAAGATGTGTTAGGATCTGCTATTAAAAAAGGATGTCTTTAAGAATAAGACCTGAACAGGCCAAAGGGCCCTTATTGTACAAGTCACAGGAAAGTTGGTGTCAAGGAACAAAAAAAAAATGAGGCTGAGGAAAGGGGTACTGGAAATGGGACCTGGATCCCCTGAATGTACTGACCCAAATTCAACAAAACAATCAAGAGTGGGCAGGACTCAAGGATACAGAACTACATAATATATTTTATTGTTTTGTCATGACCTCTGTAACTTTTAATATTCATCCACAGCTAAACCATGACTGGTTTCCTCTGCCAAGACCATGCAGTATTTGCTTCAACTACCACATCTTTCAAGGACTTAAGCTTCAGTCACAGATTAGTCACAACCATACTGCTCTGTTGAGGGTGTGTTCAAGTGACTTAGAAGGTCCAGAGCTGCCAGCACTGTTCACAGAAGCCTAGAACATCTGTGCCTGAAAAGTAAGCGTGAGGCGCCAAAGCAGGAGAGTATGGCTGGAGCTCACAAGACCCAGAGGAACTGCAAAGGACACAGGGCCAGCATGTAGGGCCAAATAGAGCTGCATAGTAAGCATCCAGGAGAGGGAGCTCAGCCAGAACTGTGAAAATATCATAAGACACTGTCTGCAAAATCTGCTTGTTATAAAAATATTCAAACAATTATTAGATTAAATTTTCATCCCACATATTACAAACAATGAAGGAATAACAAATCTGATGAAAGGAATGCATTTTTCATTTCTGGAAAAGGTCTATGTCACATGGCTGGCAATTCAAGAAACATATGAAGGACACTGATTTCTACATTGTCTTTATTTCCCAAGTAATATCATAGGGGGCTTTCAGACAATAAATTTCCGTTAAAAACAAACAAACACAAAAGGAAAAGACACACCAGACATTTCCTTAAAACTGGTTATTTGACTATATAATTTAACACTTGACACTTTAAGAAGAGAATCAATGAGCAAAAGACATTTTTGTAAAATGCCTTGTGGGTGACCAGGGGTTCATCGATTCAAGTTATACCAGTCCTGTCCTTGAGGCTCTCCATTAGCCTCCCCTCGCAGGGAGCTGCATTAGCACTTGCCCCGCACTTGGCTGCTCCAGCTAAGCACCCAGCTGCCCCTGTCTCTGGGGTCTTACAAAGCAAGGTACCTGCAAGTGACAATGACAAGAGAGGGGGCAGGAGTAGTGCTCAGCCAGGCCCAGCAGCCCAGCTGTGCTCCCTGGGGCTGCACCCACCCGTGAGAGGCATAGGGGTCCATAGTTGGGTATGTGGGAACCCCATGCCCTCACAAGCAGGCACAGCTCTAGGGAACATGACCAGACTGCAGGAGATGTAAGGCTAGCAGCAGAGGCAACCCTGCTCTCCCATCTGTAGCTGACAATGACCCAGGTAGGACAGGGTGGGGTGCTCAGTCATGCCCAGCAGCCAACCATGGGTGGCCCAGCTACACTCAGTGGTCTCAGGAAACCAGCGGAGCTTCCTGCCGGTGTTCAGGACCATCCCCAACCAACTGGCCTCAGCCAGTGCGGGCAACCTGTATCCCCCCCCTACCAAAGGGTGAACGCCTGTTCTGTTTGCTCCCAAACTAACCTACATCGCATACAGAAACCCACCTAAGTTCGATCGATTCTGCATTGGGCTTTTTTTATGTCTGTACTTAGTCCAGGTCCAGGGGTGGCAGATAGAAGTGTAGTTCATGAGATCTAGGGAAGGTTCTTGAAAATAAGGGGGTGGATACTTAACTGTGTGTTTCAAAGTGAGCATGAACAGGTGGGCATTAGGTCTCCAAGATAAATTTTGCCCCATCTGTGGTTCAGACATCAAATGCAATGCACATATCAAAATGTAAAATCAGCAGCTGACAGCATCCTGCTAGTATGATGAGCTGAATGGGGCCAGTGTCCTATCACCCCAGTCCTTAACATAGCAATGGAAAAAGACCCAAGCAGATTTGGTCATCTTTCTGCACACAATATACTGTTCTGCTTTTCTTTACGTCTCCAAATATTGCATAGAACTGCAAACTATAGCTCTTCCTAGGGCATAAAACTCAAAAACACATCAAATATGGACTCTCTCTTTAATCTAGTTACCAGAAATTCAACAGAATTCCTTAAACAAAAGAAACAAAGTAAGCAGCTTGATACTTTGGAGATGGCACAAGGTAAGACCGACTAGAATATGCACACTGCATGTGTTTGTGCATTAATTTCATCAAAGAAAATGAAATATTATGCATGTCTAAATTTAAAAAAAAATTGCAAAATCAGATTTCTTAAATCTTAGCAAAAAATTAGGTTTCTCCATAAAGATTATACAGATGTTCTGACATTATATAGATATCTGACATGGTAATTAACAGTGTTGAAATGATAGAAGCACCATCGGTAGATGCATCAGCTGTTTAATACAGCAAAATTACCAAAAGATTTAGGACACGAGTGAAGAGTATCTTTCATATGAAAGCGCAGAGGGAATTTAGTTAAAATGATTTATCAGAGAACTTTAGCAAGAAATTAGGATTAAGATACACTATTGTTAGAGGGGATCTTAAGGGCAACAAACAGTTAGAATTATATTTAATCTATTTGTAGTTGTTCTGCTTAGTTAAGTTTTGAGAAGTAAAAAAAAGAGATGGTTTTAAAATATAACATCCAACTCACTATTTTTAAGGGTTTTTTTGAAAGGTAGCTCTAAATTGTGAATATTAAAAATTGTTCTCAAATTTCAGTATCAGAAGTATTTGGAGGGATTGTTATTCCCACCTTCCCCACCCCCTTTCATTTGTTTGTTTTTTCTTTAACTGGTCAAACAATTGATTACAAAGCAAATTTAGACTTTGCATTGGTTTAAGAAAATGCGTAAGCAAAATTAATAAACATTATAAAATGTATAAATGAAAAATGTGAAGATATGAAATATGAAATGCAGCCAGAACACTTAATCCAAGGAATGAAAGTTTAAGTAATCTGAGAGGCGACGCTCCGAGTCTACACTTAAATATTGACTTGGCAAACTGCTTTCTGGGAGTGGATGAAAGCAATTTCTCCATGATGTTTCTAAAGACAAGTAATTATGCATATGCTTTAGAATTCATGTTTTGCATTTGTTATAAATGGATTTTTAAAGGCAGCATACCACTTGATTTCACATGGCCAGTGTGTGTATAGAAAGCTGTGAAACATTTTCAGATACTAATTAATATTAATGTCTAGTAGTAAGATATTTATAAACAAACAAAATATGCTGTTTTTAAACTATCCAATACAGTAAAGTTTTGCGAATATTCAGGTATTTGAAATGAATACAGTAGCCACATTTAACACTATTGTAGCTACATAGGATGAATAAAATTTGATGAGTTTCCTAATTTAAATGTATATTTTAATTGAATTAAGATTTTGATTTAAAAGTAATACACTTCAATTTGAAGGTTTGTTTTTGAAAATAAAATATAAGGTTAGGACAACCTGTATGAAGACCTGCATTTACTCTACTATATTTAATATAACTTGTACTTATTTAAATTATTTTATGAGCTTAAACGTGACTGCTTTTCAGTATGCAGAATCTTTAACTTTAGAGTTCAACTCATCTAGCTATGTCATGTACATCATTAAAAATCTTACTTTCAGTTTTTACAATAAAATATGGAATGCTAGTATTTACATTTTTCAAACCATTAGTACTTTCAGTTTCTGTTGTGAAGACAAGTGTTTGCCATATTTACTTTTGGTTTCAGTTTAACTAGCAGGTGCACAGAAAGTATTTTCATCATTTGAACCAGTTCGTTCAAAATTGAGGGGAAAAAAACTGGGACTAGAAAAAGCTGGGAATCTTTTCTTCTACTAATCTACAGCTAAACACCAGGTAAAAGAGACTAAGAGCTACTAACCTGAAAAATCTGAATGACCGGGGGCTAGATTTGCAAAAGGACTTAGGCACATAAATGTGCTGAAGGTTGCTTAGTAGCATCTAACATGGTTTCCATGAGCCAGGCACTTTTGAAAATCCCACTATACAACAATTGCATCCTTACAAGTTTAAATCTCTTTGCAAATCTGGCTCCTGGTGAGCAAGAAACAATCCATCCACTCTCTAACAATAGTGAGTTAAAAATCCAAAATATGTTTTAATAAACTTAATTATGCACCCCAATCATTCAATATCCATTCAGCTAAAACCTATTTTGGGGCATGTTAATTGTATTCTAATTTTCATCTAAAATACCATCTAGGAAACAAGAAAATTGTCACTTACTGTTTTCTAACACAATAAAACATTTAAAGTAAAGAATCTGGGAGGAAAGAGAAAGCAATGTATGCTTAGTTACATAAATGCTTAAACAAAAATATATAGTATTTCTTCCTGTTTGCAAAAGTGTTAGTAAAGAGGTTGTATTTAGTTGCATATGTATTTTAATCTTTTTCACTAAAAGTTTTGCAAGACAAGATTAAAATCAATTATCTAAATTGTTTCCTTCATGTCAATTTAAATCAATCTACCCAGAAGCTGCACTAATGTTTTCTACAGCTTTACTTATCTTTACCCTACAACTTCACTTATCTTTAGTCTCTTTCAAATGTTAAATACTTTCACCAATATTGCTCAAGGTAAGACTATATTTATGGGTTGCACTAATATGATGCAAGAAAAATACAGCTGTATAAAGCATAAAAAGCAAAATAATGTAATGTGTGGGTTCATTCTGTCTGCACATAATGTATGCCTTTGCTTTGCATAAACCAATACATATATTCATATGTGTACACACACACAAACAACAATGCAACACTTCCATGATATTTATACACACACCTTTATATACCAATATATAAATTCTGCTAAATTTAATTTACCAACACAAGTTTAAGAAACTATTTATTCCCATAGGCCTGCTGCACAGAACATAGAGACAAAGATACATAGGAAGTCACTGCTTCCATACAAACCAAGCTGCCTGAAGTGATAGTAGCTGTAACTTGCTATAGAAACAGCTGCAAGAGAAAGACATAAACCAGCTCAGAGCCAGGGAAGCCTTTTAAGGCAAGTGAAGGGCACAGCTGCAGCCCCCCTGATTTTGGGGATTTTACACACAGTTAATCTCACTTCTCATTTACAAAAAATAAAGTTACTTTCCAGGTCACCTCATTATGCAGATTGCTTCAAAAATGTAAACCAACCTCTAGGGTTGCAGTTTTGTCTTGGTGATTTTTCTTTAAAAAACAAAACAAAACTAGGGGTTACTTATAGTGCCCCATACCACCTCCAACAACTGACTTTGGGAGCTTCTAACAGCAACAAATACAAGTTAATCAATTGTGGTCAGACCCACTCAAGGTAATCATTATTACTGAGCCATTTCCTTGCTATGCCATTCCTTCTGTCCTTGCTGTTTCTTACAGCTAATACCCTTAGGATTGTTGCAAGTTTTCTCTCTGCTGAGCAGCTGCTGTTTATAAACAGCAGCTTCAGAGCGTATGACTGTGTGGGGTAAGGACATAAGGGAGATCTAGGAACTTCCAGGCTGAAATCTTGGCCCAAGTGAAGTCAATAGCAGTACTACGAGTAGTATAATTCTAGCTTTGTCACTACTTGCCTCTGTGGCCTTGGTCAAATCACTTTAAAATGTCTCCCTTTCTTTCCTTATGAAATGGAAATCACCCTCCTTAACTCAAGGAGTTAGATGATGAACCTAAGATTCCTGTTTGCAAAATGCCATCTAAAATGCTAAGTGTTACTGCAGAAAACCAAGTGAAAAGAGCTGCTGTTGTACAAAAAGAAGATAAACTACATAAAATGACATTAAAAGCAGAGAGACATTTGAGAAATCCTAATCGTATGAAGACTGAAAGATTAGGTTAGACATGAAAGCACAGAAAGAGGAAAAAGAAATGAAGGAAGGAAATTTGCAAGGAAAAACACAAACCTCTTAGGTAAATTTAATTTAATGTCTTCATTTTACATCACTGGCAGATGGCCTATGGGACATGATGGCTATTTTGAACACCAATATTTCTGGACTCTATATTTAAGTAATTGGATAACAGTACAGGAGAAAGCAACCTACAATTCACCTGAAAGCACAGGATTCAAGGGAGGAACACTTTTAGACACTTATATGGAAAACTGTTCAACAGTCCTTTAAACATTGTTTTAATTTTTCTACAGTTTTCTGATTGCTTCCCCTTTATCTAGAAAACCTCAGTTAAAATAATTGTCTCTCTTTCCTCATCAGCCTCATGCCTCCACTCCCCCTGTGAGAGATGCTGCTGCTGGGCAGGGGGAGGAGGTGTTGGCAAAAGGTTGCAGGGGTCAAGGTTGCAGCTACCAGTGTAGGGATCCTCTTGCATCTCTTATTGAAACCACTGCTAATCACCTCCATTGCCAAGTACCACCAAATCCTGTTCCTAGTGGCAATCAGCAACTCTAATTTAGTGGCAAGAAAGGCAGTGGCTTCAGTAGGAAAACTTCATTAACCTGCTGGCAGTGGTGTCTCCAATGGGGGAAGGAGGGCCAAGACTGACCAAGAGACTCTGACTACTGGGGGACAAACATTACAAACCCACAGCTGCCCCACTGGCTGTGGGGAGCTCTGCTATGAATCAGACTTGTGTAGACCATAGTTCACAGCCTCCTGGGATAATGGAGAGTGATAAAATCATTAAGGGCAGGAGTTAGTCAAGTTTGGAGGGAACTTGAAAATTGTTTAAGAGAACTGTAAGGCAATACTGCAAGAAAGAATGCCAATTACCTTGAGTTAGCTATACTGTTTGTAAAGGCTAAGCTACAGACTTCTAAAAGGTTTGTTTCAGGTGACAAAACAGCAATTTCACCTCCACTAAATCTCAAAGGTCTGGGGTATGTCCAGAATAGCGTTTAGAAGTGGGTTACTTGCTTCACATTAACTGGCATTTAACTCAAGGTAAAAGCTCTCTAGGAGATGTAACCATCTACTGCCCCATCCTCTCTCAACAGCGCTTGATCCTTGACATATTCTCTGCCTACAATTATACAAGCATGACCCATATTCAGTGTAGTCATAGGCAACATTGAAAAAACAGCATTAATCTGTGGGCCGCTTTGCAAGGACTTTCCATAAATTGTATTCTCTATTTAGAGGCAAGGGAATTAGATTTCTCATAGCTTTGGGTGGCTGAATCCCCCCTTTTACTTATACCTGCATCCCCATTAAAGCAATGGGCATCGATACCATGAGAGTGTTGCACTGTTATTAGTACACAGCACAGCTCCTAAATGTAAGATTATATTTATGTACATGTAACCATTCAAAAGATTTTCTGTCTATCTTTTCAGAAAGCTAATATAAATTGTTCTTCCTTATGCTATGAAACAGAAGTGAATACATTTCTTAAAGCACAATTAAAAAAAAAAAACAGCATTACTGGTTAATAAATTGAGAAATGCTTTGATTTCTCTCTTTAAAAACACAATTTTACACCTATCTGAAATACCAAGTACATAATTCTAAGGAAGAGAGAAGCAGGTTACCCTAAAGAGGTAGTTCTCATTTTTTCTAGGCCTACAACCAGAGGGGGCAAGGCAGGAGTCATGCCACCTCTTTGGCTGTGCCACATGTAAACTCTTGACACAGGGTCTGCCCAGAGCCCTTACAGCTCTGAAGCCCAGGGGGTGAGACTTCCCCTGCTGCTATGAATTCAGCAGGGAGAGGGAGGGAGGGAGGGAAAGGATGAACAGGAGCAGTACTCCCCGCCCCCGGACTCCAGAGCCACAAGAAAGCAGAGGCTGTAGCCAAACCCTGCTCCAATCATCTGGGGAGCTCAGTGCTCACACGAAGCAGTGAGCCCACGCTGACCCGGCAGTGAGCCCAATGCTCACTAAGCATGCACAGCATAGCCAAAGCAGTGGGGTAGAGGGGAGGAGGCATGTACCCACTTTGCCCTGTTCTAGGATCCATTCCTATCCACAGCTAACAAAATGGTCACAAACTTTCATAGTTAACCCCCTCTTATCATCCTGTTGTAGGATTGGAGTCCTAAATGAACCTAATATGGGGTTTCAAAGCACCAGCAATGAGAGGTGGGGTTGGTAGCGTACCACTTCCCCTGCCCCAAAGCCAAGCACTGGCTCTGTCTACATCACTCAAAGGGCTGCGAGGAAGTGAAAGGGCAGGACACTGATGAGAGCTAGTTGTTCTTTTCCTACCCGCCCAGACTCTGGTAACCAAAAGCGGTCACTACATTTCCTCCCCTCGCTACCAGCAGCAGCTACCCATTCCTGAGATGTGCACCATGCAACGTAAGGCTGGTAGGAGCCAGGGGGTGCTGTGACCCTCCAGTGACTCACCTGCTTTACCTGTAAAATGGGCACAAGTCCACTCCTCTGCCAGGCCTCGCCAGCCTGTTGCGCAGCTCCGCTGGACCCGTCTGTAGTGCGCGCGGCTGAAGAGAGAAGCCCTGATGACTGCGCTGAAGGTGCCTGGCCAGGCCCCCTGCGCCCAGCACAGTGCTGGCTTGCGTGGCCTCCCCCTGCCCCACCATGGCCTCTGCACCCAGCTCCCCTGCCCCCCGCGCCCTGGGACACTTCCCAACTTCCGAGTTGTGGCTCCAGGCTGCCCCCGGCTCTCACACCGCAGCCCCAGCCCGAGGGGACCTCCTGTCTTCCCTTACCCACCCCCTCCCCCGCCGGGATGCGGCGGCTGCCTCCCTGCCCGCCCGGGAGCGCGCGGAGGGGCAGGTGGAGCTTGCCCCGCGCCCCCGGCCCCACAGACTCGCCTCGCTCCGCCCGCGTCCTGCCTCCCCGCCGGCGGCGGAGCAGCGCGCCTGCCCGGGCCCGGAGCGGCCTGAGCGATCCGCCCACGCCGCCGCCGCCGCCGCCGCCGCCTGAAGGTGCCTGCGGCGCCGCTCCGAGCCTCCTGCTGCCGGCACCCTCGGCAGGTTCACTGACACCCCGGGGGGCCGCGAGGGCCCCCGGGATCCCGAGTGGGGAAGGATGAGGCCGTTCCGGGCAAGGACAAGGTCAAGGGCAGGTGCTGAAAAACCGCTGCTGGGATTTGCTCTGCCAGGTTCAAAAGCACTGGCCTTGCGCCCCCCCGCTATACCCCCCGCCCTGCTTAGCCACTTCCATTGCCAAATCCAGCAGCTAGAAGAGGACCCCTTCAGCCTGGGCGCTAGGGATCAGTCCCAACCCAGCCGCAGGGCTTGGGATGGTGGTTCCTCCGCTCCACAGAATCCATGTCTTTCTCCTGATGGAGAGAGTAAGGGTGATTCAATAACCTGGGGCCTTGCTTTGAAAGGAGCCAGCCTGGAAGTATAAAGTACATCCAGAGAGCTGGGCATTAGGTCTTCTTGCACTGTCCCCAGGATGCTGAGGGGCACCTGTGTCTTACAAACAACCACGCCACTGCAGCTGACCTTAGGAGGAGGAAGTTTACCCACCTGGCATCTGCCCTTGTACAGCCACTATAGAGGAAGCACCAGGGTAAATAAACCACAGCCATGGCAGATTCCTGCTCACCTATATTTTGCCCAAAGTTCAAAGCACTGAAGAAAGAGCCCTGCTGGGTCTAAAGTTAGATAACTTCCTGTTTCATACTGAGATTGTCCAACATATGTCCTCCCATTTTCATGAGCATTTGTTACCCACATTACAACCTAGTCTGCAAGACTGTGGGACATATTTGTCCTCCCTTTTCCTCTCTGTGTAGCTGCACATACACACGCAACATCTGAAGGGAGCTATCAAAGCTTAGTTGTTCCCACTTCAAACATTCCAACATCAGTCATTTCATCACACTCTTTTATCCAGTGCTTACTTCTAGCAAAATTCCTCTTTCAAAACTAAAACATTTCCTTCTTTTGTATTGCTAGAAAACTTTTTCTATTTTTTAAACATCTCTTTTGCTTTAGACTAATAAATGCTCTGCCCCTGCAAACACATACACATTTACTCAACTTCAAGCATATGAATAATCCTATCAAAGTCAACTGGACTAATAGTAGGAGTTGAGGCATGCAAATGTTTGCAGGCCTTTCTTACTAAAGTAGTGAAGAGAAATCAGGCACCTGTTTGTTCTGAAATGTGTCCACAATCAAATATATTTGATTTGCCTTCTATGTTTTATAGAGGTTTTCTTCCACTTCCCTTTCCTTGGTTTAGCAATAATTCCTGTGGAAAAACTAGACTGTCAAATGCAATGCTACATGCAAATAAATTGACACACAGTTGGACTAGCTGAGTCCTGGATTTTGTATCTTAAGTCTCATTTCAACCTTAACTCTAGCATTCTGGACACAACAACACCGTTTTAATATTGCAAACGAGTAGATCTCACTTCTACTCTTACTGACTTTATTAGCCAAACTCATCCTAACACAACCTGTAGTAATTAGGCAAAAAAACCCTGAATTTGTGCCGCCTTCAGATGAACACTTTGGTTTCCTACTGAATCAGAGGAGGTTCCCCTCACACATAGGAAGACAAAATTTGTTTTTTAGAATATAACTAAAACAAACACATAGAAGAGTACACTTGGAGGTCTGTATGGTCTCTGTCACTAGAAAATATAGAAAGAAGAAAACCAAAGTAATATGGAGTAAAAATCACTGGAAGCAAGGAGAGAAGCAGAATCCCTGTGTTGTGTTGTGTTGTGTTGTGTTCTCTTCTCTCCTCTCCTCTCCTCTCTCTTGCTGCACTTGTGTCTCCTTGAGTTCCTTATTATGCAGAACAGTTACAACAAGACTTCATAGATTTTCAATTGAAATTTTTTGCAGCAGCACCATAACTTTCTGTCAGTCTGTGTAACCTGGGGAGAAGCACCTAGAAACAGCCTGGAGGACAACAGGAACAAAACCCGTAACAGCACTAGGTTCTCAGAGGAAAGCGTAAGGATAAAAAGCACCAAGAAGAGGATCTTTAATTGTTGTACAAAACTTTGATTCTATTCTGCTGAGTCCCTTAGAAATCCTTAGCTGTGACCCTGCAGTCTTCTGACTTTCCTCACTGTAAGCTTTTCCTACGACTAGTCTTGGCGTAGGTTAAAAGAAAGATTAACTAAAGTCTATATTCCAAGTCCTTGATTTGGTATATACGCACACTTGTGTAATTAGATGTACTCACATGTCATATAGCTTTAAAACTTTTTGATATTTTGCCTTTACACTAGTACCCATATGGCCATATTCTGTTTACAGAATATGCAATGTTCTGTGTGACGCTGGCAATCCAGAATTTCTATTGAAATGAATGGAAAATCATGATATCACAAGAGCTGTTGAGTTCTGTAATGGAACAATGCCTTCATTTGTGTTGGGTCCCCCTTCCCTTGACATCAGCTGGGGCTGCAGTGCAGATAAAAAGCTTTTCCATTAAGAAGCTGAACAGCTTCTGTGATTCATTGGATTTCCAGTTACCACAATGGAAATTATAGGTTCTCCATCTTCTATGGTTGAAGAGGATCCATTATTACTTCTGATCTAGCAGTAATGAAGTAGATGCATACAGAAAACTCTAAATTATTTTAAAGTAAACTCAAGTGATATATACCACTTCCCACTACGTTAAACTAATTAGGATTTTTATATTTCTAATTAATTATTTCTAGACTATAAGAAAGAATGGATACTGGTGAGGTATAGAATCTACAAATGCAGAGCTCTAAAATTTGGAAGACATCAGTACACAGGAGGGGTTGACTAAATATCCAAGCTAAACTGTTACTTTTCTGGTATTCTTCCACCCTCCAAAATAAGCAGCTCTCCAGATCTGAATGTTTCTGGCATTTGTGATGAATGGCAGATCCTAATAGAGGGTATGGTTTGGCTAGAAGTGTTAGGATTTAGCACAATGTACAAGTTCTCATCTAAAATAGGCATATCAGAAGCCAATTTCTTGAACATAATTTATTCCAGACACTTGCTGGAATAAACAGTGTTCTCTGACTTTCTCAGATATACTGCCAGTAGGGAGCTGTCTTTACACATCTTTCAGCTAAGTCAGTGATCCAAATGCAAAATTGATCACTTGAGAACATAATTTG
Organism: Crocodylus siamensis; assembly: GCF_052110815.1. Classification (NCBI taxonomy): domain Eukaryota; kingdom Metazoa; phylum Chordata; order Crocodylia; family Crocodylidae; genus Crocodylus; species Crocodylus siamensis. The sequence continues at coordinate 200,976,679 of NC_143397.1, forward strand.
CATTTTTTTACAATCTTGAGAAATCATGTTCGTTAGCTAATGACTGGATTATGCGATACGTGTAGTTTTTTCTTCTGTGTCAAACGTAAATTCCTGCTTGCCTTACCACAATAAGTAAATTGAACTAGCTCCTAATATAGATGATAATTTAAGTTATGGAGTAATCTAAGTATAATTTAAATTATTAGCATACTTTTCCTTTTGTGAGGTTTTATTCTAGAAGGTGATTATAAAAACAGTACCTTCTTCCTCACTACATGTTCCCTACATGAATGTACATTTAGCCCTTATCATCTTATTTCAGTGACAGAAATAAGCTGCTATTCCCTGTTCCACTGAAAAGTCTATACATCTAAGTTAGATGCTGTTCTGGCATATGCATTCTAAACATTATTGTTAACACAGGCATGATCCTGTCCTTCTGAGCCATAAAGTTTCAATTTCAGAGTTAGATTCTGCATTTAGATACACCAGATAGAACTGAGGGCAAAATGTAGTCCTTGGTATCTTTATTAATAATGATAGGCAGGACTGCAGCTTGACTTGCAGACTCCCCAGAACAAATGCTTTCTCTCATTAGCTTTTAATTTTTTTAAATATATAGGTGCCTATTATTTCTGTCATATTATTGAATGGTTTAGAAATAAAGCTGTTACTATTTCTTCTTAAATTAATCCCTCAGTTTTGCCAACCATATGTACTTATACATTCTGCGATCCTTCCGGTTTGCCAACACCTTTCCAATACTGAGGTGGCCAGAACAGTACCCTGTGTTGTTTTGGTAGTCTTACTCATGCATGGAAATGAGGAGTTACCCCCTTTCTACTCTCTTGTTTAATCCCTCCAGGCCACACCTTAATTTATTGCAAATGTAGGGTTCCCTCTGTTCCCACTGTAGTAAATGACAACATAGTCCCTGGGCCGGGGTGAGCCACCTGGGCCATGTCCTGACCAACTTCTAGCACGTTAATTTAGCTAGCTATGCAGTTAAAAATAGCTATACTTGGAATGACAATTGTGTAGTTGTGGTAGTTAATATAAATTAACATGCTACAAGTTGGTCGGGCCATGCCTGGGTGACCTACCCCATTCCATAGCCTATGAATGACAAAACTCTCTCTGAACTCCAGTGCATCCCTCTTAACTCCTAGATTTCTAACTTTTCTACTTTCTAAGGATGCAGCCTTCTGGGGAGCTATTTGAGTCTAACTGGCATAGTAGCAGCTGCTTATACACATGCTCAGTGGTGGCAGGGCATGTTTTAATTAGAGCAGTTCCTGGAGAGCCACTCTAATTAAAACTCTGCAGTGTCATGTATATTAAGCCCTGATGCATTTAAAAATGGCCAGCAGATATTTTAAAGCTCACTCAATGAACTTGTGGGGAGCTTAATACAGGTGACGGCCTGGTGCTTCTAGAGCATTCTAATTAGAACACAAGAGTCTAATTATAACATAGATTAATCATTTAATCAATTCTGCTCCAATGCATTCTAATTAGAACGGGAACCAGCATGTGTATAGGCAGCCAAAACAGTGATTAAGGTGGCTGTAAAGGCTTGAGTTTGAGCCTCATTCCAGACCGGTAGTTCTCAACCAGGGTGCCTTGAGATCTTTCCAAGGGTACTAAGGAGTGCCGCACAGTGTTAGCACTGTTAGGTGTGCAAACATGATTCACATGATAGCGATTTCATACAGCAATCTGTGGTGGTAAAATCATTCTGACTTGTTGTGGTCTTTCTGAGTTCTGTTCAACAGAAGAATTGCTCAAATTTTTTTCCATAGCCAAATAAAAACTAAGAGTTGACATTTTCTGAAGGATGCCTTGTATCAAATGAGAGATGCCTTGACTCAAATGAGGGGTTCCTTGACTATAACGAGGCTAAGAACCACTGCTCTAGAAAAGAGCTGAGGACCACTCCTAGTCATCCTAAGAGGAAATGGGGTCCTGGTCATGTGAACTCTGGGGTCAAAGCTGGATGTGCTGCTAGCTACATCTCTCCCTTGTGTACCTCAGTTGTGCCAGCCAAATAGGTTACTAGGTTCAGGTGGGCCTTTGACTTGTGTAAGTAAGGCAGTTTACAGATACATTTGTTTAAAGGACTGAATCCCAAGTATTTCCCTCTGTGAAAAACATGTTTAGCTTATTAATCCTTAGAAGACATGCAGAATCAGTTGGGGCAAGTTGTTATTTCTAAACTCTCTGCTCCAATTTTGTTGCTTCTTTGTCTTCACTGGAGTTTACCGCAATCTCCCAATTTAGTTTTTTATGCATCCTAAATTGAAGATATCAGTAGGAGCTGCTAGAGGCTCAGTCGTTTTATAAAATAGGCTACTTTTTTAAGGTTCTCTTTCAACCCAAAGTGAGGCACATGCTTGAGTCTGTAAAACTGGTCACACCAATGAACTTAATCACAAGCCTGAGTAATGACAGAATTTGAATGTAAGTGTCTAACCATGCATTTAAGATTCTAATATAAGGCATTTACTTTTGAACCTTAAAATCTTTAATCTTTGACATCTCTGCTTTTTCTTAGAACAAACAACTACTAATTGATGTAATTGTTATTATTAATTTTATTCACAACTATGACTTGCTGTTAAACGCTTTCTGGATTTTCCATTTATGGGGCATTATGGTATACTCAGCACAGGTTGGGATAAAAGGGAACTGCACAGTATGCTAAAGAACAATCATGTTTATTAAAATCAATAGTATTGTATAATTTTCATCTTGTAAGCTACTTAGAAATATTAACAAACTAGTCAGATATTTCTATATTTTCCTCTATTACTAATGTTATACTACATTTTTAATTTTTTAACTAAATATTTACTAATATTTTTACTGTATTTTTTTTTAAATGTTCTGGGGTAGAAAAGAATATAATGTGCAAAACCTAGCATATAAATGTTATCAACCTCTTATTTAAAAAATACTACTGAAGATATGCTGTTGCATTGATGGTGTGGTGAGAGAAGTGACAGGCAGCGTGCTTCCAACAGATTTTTCTGAATATTTGCCTGAATAAAAATTGAATTTGTTTTGCCTATGTCCAGGCCTCTTTTGTGTTTGCTTTTGCAACTGTTCCAGCAAATGAGTTTATTGGCAAGATGGTTCATATATATATATATAGTGAATTTTAGGTAAACATTATCAAATATTCCTGGAAATCCAATTCGGACTCTTAAATACACTAAAAGCAAGTCTGAAAAGAAAATCCATGCAATAGGACCTCTTGTGTGTGCAAAGTCAACTGTTTGACTTTTTTGAGTATGGATGCTTGCAGCTAACTGATGACAAACAGCGTACCCCAGGGATTATTTGCAGAAATCGTCCAGCAAACAAGTAATCCGTTGCCAAAAACCATGGGCAATTGCGGGGGGTGGGGTGGGGGTGGAGAAAAAGAAAGCTATAAATGTCCAGTGACTCCTTCACTGGTGTATTGGTCCAGCTGTATGTGAAAAGCTGCTCTTCCCCCTTCCAGGAGTCTTGGCCAGGAGCTCCTGAGAACAGCCCTTCCAGTGCCTCTGACAGGGCATCCTCTCCCGAGCGGGATTCCTGGTCCTTGATTTCAGCAACGGTTCTCTGGCTAGCTACTTCCCCACTGGAGCCTGCCTCAGGGCATTTCAACCTTAAGGCGGACTGGCATCTCTCAGGGCACCGCGGGCTGCTGGGCGAGTTGCTCAGATTAAGGGGTCACTCGCCGGCCCCAGGAGAGAGCTCAGGTTCCCGCCGGCCCCGGGCGGCAGGGTGGGAGGCGGGGCCCCGCTCTCGCGCCACACGGCGGGGGCGAGCGGCGGCCCGAGGCGGGCGGGAGGGCCGAGCCCGGCGCTGCAAGGGGCGGCCCCGACGGCGGCGCTGCCCCGCGGCTCCCCGGGCCAGGAGCGCGGCAGGGCGGGTGGCCCCTGCGGGCGCGGGCTCCCGGGGCAGGGGGCGCCCGGGGCCGGCGGCGCGGGGAAGGCGCCAGCGGGCGGGACAGGGGCAGAGGAGCCAGGCCCCGTGCGCGAGGAGGAGCCCGGCTTGCAAGCGCGACCTGCGTCCCGCCCGTGCAGCTCCGCGGCGCAGGGGCCGGGAAGGGACCGCGTCCTGAGCCCCGCGCCCCGGCCGCCCTGCGCGGGATGCGGGATGCGGGCTCGGGCGTGCAGCGGGCAGGGCCGGCGGCGGCGCCCACGGCCACGAGCGACATGCGGAGGGGAAACGAGACGGGGGATTTGCATAGGACCAGAAGGAGAGCGGTTGTTTTCCCGCACCGTAAAAATCAGTGTCGGAGCCCTCCAGGTCGCGGGCGGCTCACGGGGCTTCCGAGTGCTGAGAGCCCGGCAAGGGGCAGCGCCACAGAACTGACTGCTGCAACGCCAGCGCCTCTGATAGAGATACAGAGATAACTATCTAATTATCTGTCTGTCTGTCTATCTATAAACACACACACACATTTATATACATACATATAAATCAGAGGCATAGAGCGGCGTGTGTGTGTACATATGCATGTATGTATACATATACACACGTGCATATGCATGTATTTATAGCTATATGCACACGCGCGTGTATACACAGACATACATATGCATATCTATTCAAAATAGATATCATTTGAAATCAACTGTCCCTAGTAGCGCTTCATTTCCTGCGTTGCCGTACGTTTTGCATTAACGCTGTTGACAAGGGTGTAATGAAAACACGGCCTGATGTAAACATCACAGGAAACAAATCCCCACCTGATTTTCCTCCTCTGACAAGGCTGATTTAAAAAGCAATATCCCGCTGTCTTAAGGCTTGTGGCAAGCTCTGATTTCCAGGGAAAGGTCCTTTAGGGAGACAGGGGCCCACGCACCAGGGCCGGGGAGATGGGCTGTGGCCGGGGACCGCGGGGACGCCAAGTGCCATCAAGCTGCGGGGGGGCGGGGGGCGCTGCCCGAGCACCGGCGAATGTGCTCCATTCACTTCACCCCTCCGCGCCGTCCCACCCTTCCCAGCTTTTCTTCAACTGGAGGTTTGAAGTCAACTCTGCTGCCAGTTCCTGAATGTATTGGAGGAAAAAAAAAATAGGAATGCCAAAATGCCTGTGGTTTCAGTACACTACATAAAATAATGGGGGGGGGGTCTCGTTAGGTAGCTAGTGAAGAGTGTAAAGCAGAAGATAAAAATTACTTGTTATGGCTTGTTTAGGAGTCCTATTTTCATTAATTTTCGTAGGAGATTTACACGATCTTTCCCATTTATAAACACGCGCTTGCCCAATAAGTTGACTCTACAAAACACAAGACCCCGGCCCCCCCCCAGCTGTGATCCTCCTGCTTGCTCGGGAGAAACGGGCACGGCCATCTGAATTGCAAACATCCGCAGCTTTTCCGGCCGCAGCTAATCCGCAGCGCTTCATATCGCTAAGGCTAATGGCCCGGCCTGGGAACTGCGGGCCGCAGGAGGGGACAGCCCGGCGTGGGGGCCTCGCCACTGCCAAGAGATCTGGAGCTGACTGCATCCCCGTGCAGTTTTAACCACGGCGGGGACAGGAGATGACCTCCCTTAAGGCCCCTGGCGGATTCCAGCCACCTCGGGAGGGACAAGTGCTAGGAGCCAGGGAGACAAGGTTCTTTGGGTAAACCCGATATCTTTTATTAGACCGACTCCAATCACTGGCAAAAAAAAAAAAAACCCCATCTTTTTTACAAGCTTTGTTTGCCTTCCTCGTGCCAATTTCAGGAGCAACTCCCCGGAGGCTGATGCTGCTTCCGCCACTGTCACCCTCTGCCCGGCTGGCACACAAGCGAGTTTAGCCTTGCTCCTAATGCTCCAGCGGTGGCTGGCCCAGTCCGAGACCCGCCAGCCCACGGGAGTGGCACCCCGGACAATCAGTGCGTTGTAAGTAGCAGGGTCCAACTGGATCTCCAGGCGGATACAGCCAAACACTGCCAGGAGCAGGGGTGGCGGGAGGGCGATACGATACAGATTAGCCGGGTTGGTGTCTCGCTGTCTTTAGCTGCAGGGCTGTGCTGCCCGGCCAAAGCGCTGCCAGAGGGCAGCGTGGGCACCTCGTGTCGGGGGGGGGGGGGGCTGCGGGACGCCGAGGCCCGGCCCGGGAGCGCGGACCAGCCGGTCTCCCCCGCGGCAGAGATGCCAGCAGCCCCAAGCAGAGAAAGCCGCCGGAGCAGCTCCTTTGCATTGGCGTGGTTTGTGCAACTGTGCTCGTTTCACGTGTCCTTAGCACAGGCCATCCCTCAACTGGGCCAGCAGCCCGGGGTTATCTCCCCCCCCACCCCGGAGGGGGCAAAACCCCGTTGCGGGGCCAGGACGGCACCCCATGGAAGAAGGGACTTAGAGACACCGCTTGTTTCTTCCGTCCTGAGCCGACTCCTCCGGTCCCGTGGCAAACCCCGGGGGAGCCAGGATCTGAGCCCTGAGGCACGACCCTGGGAGAGCCGCGGCACCAGGTGGCTTTCTTCCAAGGGGGCTGGAGCTGTCATTGCTTGTCCCTGCTAGATCCACTCTTTTTGTCTCCTCCAGTGCCCTTTGCATACAAACAAACGAGGAGACGACACCTCCCCGGCTCTTTCCCCCTTCTCTCCAGAATGAGCTGCCTGCCGTTTCGCTTTCCCCAGGGAGTCCCGTGCCTCTCTCGGACCGGTTGCTTTCCCCGAAACAGCAGCCACCCGGTGCCCTCTTTTGCTTCCCAAAGCGACACGACTGGAGTCGCGCAACAACGCGCCGCGAGGCCGGAGCGGTCCGGGGGGGGGGGGGCAGCTGGCAGCTGGGCTCCCCACCCCCCCGCGCCTGACCTGAGCTAACGAGCGACCTGCGCAGGGAGCCAGCTCGTCTGCTCTGCCTGACCCCGGCATCCCGATCGCTCCTCTTGGCTGCAGGCCGGTGCCCTGCCCGCACCTCCCCTGCTGTCACCTGCCCGTGTCCGGGGAGGGGAGGTTGATCTCAAAACCAGAGGGGTCCGGCAGGCAAGCTTCTTTGGGTAGATGGGAGATCTGTCGTGAGAGCGAGTCGTCGCAGCCAAGTCCTTTGCAAGCTTTCGGGCTCAATCGCCCTTCTTCAGGCATAGGGAGACTGCTGGAGGTCACGAAAGATGCTCCCGCCTCGCAGCAGATTGCTGGGTATCAGCTCTCATTTTTGGCAGGGACCTCGTCCGGGTCAAAGATGGGTGTTAGGGAGCTTGTAACAACATAACCCAGGCGATGGGAATATCGTTTGCAACAGCGCCCAGAAGGCCCCGTTCACTGCCATAGGAAAGATGCAGTGCAGCCTCCCCCCGCCCCCGCTTTCCCTCCCATGCAAACACGTTTCTCCAACAAGACCAGGAGCAGACATCTCCTGGTCGGGGGTACTCTTGTCCCCTTGCTAGAGCCCGTGCTCGCTGCATGAGCCCTGCTGCAGACCGTGTGTATTCACGTAACAGACCGCGGGCTGTCAGATGCTTCCCGACTATTTTAAGAGGCGCCCATGTGGCTCGTTGTCCCGATCAGAAGCATGGCATAGCTACCTTTTCCAACCCGACTGTGTCACCGTGATTAAGAGGCTTGATCCGTATTAGTGACTGCACGGCAGCCCAGAAATCACGGGGATGTAACAGCTCGGAAAAGCCATTGTTTCCTGAAATAATAAACGGGCGTCTTGTTCCAATCAGCCGCATCGGGCTGCGCCGGCCGTGCAGGAAGGGCTACATCCCACCCACTCGGGTTTCCTGGGCATAAAGAGACCGCAAACATCACAAATCACCGAGGAAAAAGCGTTTCGTCTAGTTCTGCGAAACCTGCAATGGACACGTCCCACGTCCCCCCTCCTTGCACCAGTAGGACACGGCGTTGAAGGAATCAAAGGGAAAACTGGGCTGAAATCTAACGGCTCTGAACAAGGCTTGGCTCCAGTACGGACCCACTCTAGGCTCTTTTCAGAGTCACTTGATGACACCAGAAAGAAGCCCGACGTTGCCCAATATTGCACCGTTTCTCAAAGCTTCCCAAGCTGCCACACACAGCACTAGCCAATCTCGGCAGCCATTGCCAGGACTAGACCTGGTTTCCCTAAGTGAAGAAATGCATCTTTAAAGGGAAATCTGCCATTGGCTAACCACAGGCAGAGACGTCTGCTGGGATAAACAACACTCTTAATTCCTTCAAGCTCCATCTGTGGAAATGATAAAGTGCAGCCATTATGGAAGACTGCAAGGTTAAATTAATTAGGTTTCTCCATTATGCTGCAGTCTTCTGAAGATGATTGCAATTTCCCTCCTAAATGCCATTATTCCTAGATCTATTTAGCAGCTGATGCAATTAAAGTGAACATAATGTAAATTTAACAACACAAATAACACTTTCCTCCATGTATGTTTGAATAGTGCCTAACCGGAGTAAATGGCAGGCTTCAGCTTTCCCCAATAAACAACTGATGTAACCTTTAAAAAAAAAATCAAACAAACCAGTGTGTGTATTTGGACACTTTTCTTCAGTGAATTCTTGGATCAATACTTTTGTTTCATGTTTTCATGTTCTCAGTAATGTTAAGGGATCCAGTTACAAACTCTTGCCAGTAAGAAAGAAAATATGCCCTGCTGTGCACCCTCCTAAACACTTTTAAGAAATCCTGTTTTCTTTTCATTTGGAATGACAATTTTGTTTGTCTGCTGTGTCTTTGCAAACGAGGCTGTAGATTAGGAGTCGACGCACTTAATTCCGCGCACTCAAGCCGCCGGGCTGAGTCCCAACGTGACACTGGGCGACGTGTGCCTTCGTTATGGGCATATGACGTGCATGTGCTCCTGAAAATAGCTTTGGCCGAGGCATGTGTTTCTGTCACACCCCGTCGTGGACACTTCTTATTCCAGACCAGGCTGCGAAACAGGAGCTATAGGCGAATTTTATAGTGGAGCAATGCATTCATTCAGCCCAGCGGCTCTTTAATGAAACAGAACGGCTTATTAAAGGGTAGCTTGAAAACCACCGCTCCTGTTAAAATCCAGCACGATCATTTAGAAAAGCATATTTTCCCCTCTAATTCTTTGCAGTCCTTCATGGGTCATTATGGCATAATGTAATTAATGTAACCTTTTGTAACCCAATAGCAAGTACTTCCAGGACAAATCTTTAAACAGATCACTAATCGTAAAACAAGTTATGCTGTCTGTAAGTAAAAACTCAGCTATTTCCAACGATACTTTCCGAACCCCCTCACCTCCGCTTCGCCTTCGACGCTCTCAGATCTCATGTTTATTGGCTTTGTAAAAGGTCGGATGGTGGAAGTGCTGCCTCCTGTGAGTTTTACAGCTCCTATTCTGCAATGATCTTTATGCATCCACATGAAAACAGCGTTGGGATTTGGTAGTTTTCGTGATGCATATCCACGTGAAAGTCTCCGAAGGGATGAAAGCAGGTAGAAACCTGGGGGGCAGGGGTTTTGAACTGCGATCTCCACTTCTCCAGCAGAAATCTTCGAGCAACTTTGCACAGCTTGGTCTGCTCGCCATCTACAAAAACTGCATCAGGGAGTAAAACTAAATCGTATCAGGAGTAGACGCCGTGTCCAGGACAAGTCACAGTAGAGTTTCAGTGTTATTTAGGAGTGCAGAAGGGTTTCTGGAAAGAGGTGGGTGGAGGGAGGACTAATTCGGTTCATGACTAATTCCGTAGATTGAGCCAAAGGTAAAGAGGAATGACAAAGATGAAGGCAGGCAGGCAAGGCTCTTTGGGGAGATGCGACATCTTTTATTAGACCAACTGAGTAGTCGGGAAAAAGTTCTTGGCAAGCTTTCGGGCACGGTCACCCCCCTTCAGGCATGGGGAGTCTCTGCTGTCTGATACTCCAAGAAGTGAAAGAGGCTAAAAGTGTGGCAGGGTATCAGTGAAAATGTAAATAGGTCAATGTAAACCTGTCAAAAAGGAAAATGTAAACCTATTTACATTTGGTAAATAGTAAATATGTAGGGAAATGCAAGTAGTAAATATGTAATTATGTCGTAAATAGTAAGCATATTTACTATTTGGTAAATAGTAAATATGTAGCTAAATGGAAACCTATGTAAAAGGACAATGTAAACCTATTTACATTTTCACTGATACCCTGCCACACTTTTAGCTGCTTTCATTTCTTGGAGTCTAAGAACAGCAGGGACTCCCCATGCCTGAAGAAGGGTGACTGCTCCCGGAAGCTTGCCAAGAACTTTTTTACAGCTACTCAGTTGGTCTTAGAAAAGCTATCACAAAAAGATATGACATCTACTCAAAGAACCTTGCCTGTCTATGTCCTTCGACCAACACGGCTGCGACCAAAAACCCAGCAAAGACGAAGGAAAAGATCCCACTATCTGCGATGAAATAATGGATTATTCCAAGGTACCGGGTACCTTCTTTGAGGCCACATGAGTGTATTAAGAGTTATTTTGGGGGAGAGAAGCAAGGGTTTTACTATCACAAAGCTCATGTTAATAATTCTCTCTCTCTCTCTCAAAAAAAAAAAAATCCCCAAGCAAAACGACTTGCAAAAGCCTTATTTGCGAGATAGCCTTTAAGTAAGGGAAGGGGGGGGGAGGGAGGGAGCGGATAGCAGTCCCCTCCTGAGCTGATGATGAGTGTACTTTATCTTCAATCAGGGCGGCAGCCTTTCTCCAGCCATGAGCTGGTAGTTTTTTACTGGCAATGTAAAATTACGCAGGGGAGCCTGGCACTGCAGAAGATGAAAGAGGAATTGTAAAAAACGTGTCATTACATTTACAAACATTTTTTCCCCCTTGTAAAGCTTTCTGCAGCACATACCATGAAACAGGCTTGCCTGAAAGTTTATGTTTTATTTAATGGTGAAAGGCATTTTCTGGACTGTTTTCTAGTTCATGCTGTGCAATTTGGGAGCAAATCCAGGTGGGACATTTAAATTTGGTCCAAACCTAACACAGTCAGTTCTTCTAAATAGAGATAATTTATGGAGTGCTCCTGCAGCAGGTATTTTCTCCACAGAAATGTCTATTTCTGTATATGTATTCTATCAGTGAGACCTAAATTAAAGGGGATCACTCAATCTCATGGGCGCACAGTGTAAAGCAGGAGTAAAAGAACTGGAAATGGAGGGTTCCTGGAGCTGTGGAATAATGTGCATGAGACTTAACTCATTCAGATCCCTACTGGAACCACACAGTTTATTAGATAATATCTGATTCACATTTCCTGATTGTATATTATATACTCAGTCTTGCACTAATGTTAAAGATATTCTCTTACTTGAAGTTTACAAGCATATTTCTACTTAGTATTGAATAAAGCCAAACTGCTTAATAAACCTGACAAAGAAGAAATACATTTTAATGTATCCTTTAAAATTATACAGCTGAAATGGTGCTCTGTATATTACTATTTTTTTGAAGAGGAAGCCCTTAAAACATATTATCTTTAATTGCTTTAAAGTGATTTTTTTTCACAAGCTGGTGTATTAACTTTGAATTGTTTTATTAATGCTGTATTTCCTTGCTTAGTTCCTAATGTTACATTTTTCAAAGAGGGTCTAGCAAAAAAACTTAATTAAAACATCCTAATTTTGTGTTTCCTGGTGGGAGGGAATATTTCGAAGTACCCCATCTATCATAGAAGAGAGTGACAGTTTTTCAAAGAAATCCCACAGAAATGTACAACCCATTTACCTTGTCTGATTTAACAGGGATAGAAAAAGATTACAGTATATTTTAATATTTGCTGTGCATGTGATGTAAGAAACCAAGCTTAAATGTTGATATATCCAGCTTGAAAAAGCTTGTCAGATAAATCAAACAGTTCTGGGGGCAAACCCATGTTGATTTTAAGCCACAGAGTGGGGCAATGGGTGTGGTTATTCACATGGTTGAATGGTGAATGTATAGATTAAAATACATTTTGCCACACTGGTTTCCAAAGGATTGTTTTGGCCTGGTATTCCAATACTATGAGCCAAAACTCTGGTCAGTATTTTGACAACAGAGCCAGGAAAAACAAAAAAGGCTTAGCCTGTGAAAAAGAAATGAAGATGTAGTGAAGGAAAACAGTAGTCTCTCTGCCACTGCCTTACTCAATCCATATGTGGACTTAAACACAGGAAATACCCACCATTCACCGCAATCAAGCCAGAGGCCTGTGCATCAGAAAGTGCCTTGTGGAACTAATTGGACTCTATTAAGATTGTCATTGCCATGGGAAAGCATTTTGAAATTTTAAATCAGAATGTTCAAAGTATACATTCAAAGATAACACTCTTAGAGTGGATTCACTAATAAAAAGAATTAGAGTCTCAACAACATTAAAATCGTATGATACAGTTTCTATCGTGCATTGTCTGGATTAATTATAATTTACTGGTGTGTTTGTGTTCTTAAACTTTATATATTTTCTTTTAATTTAAAATCTTTCTAACGTAGGCAAAATTCACTGAGTATGCTCTGGCACCACTTCACAGTCAAAGAAAACCCAAACTTTGCCAATTTAAAATGATAATCAACAAGTTCACGGTACTTTTCATAAAGGCAAAGTTTACAGAGAAAACATAGTTTTAAATAATGGATCCTAGAGTGAGCTCTTTCATTTTACAGATGTGAATGAAAAAACACACACGCTATTTTAACTTGCCAACAAACATTTGGAAAAATGCTCATTTTAGCACTTCCATGCCACATAATTCCACTTGAAATATCAATTATGGCTTTCTCTTTCTCTTTATTCTACTGTGTCAATGAATTAGGATTTGTAGCATAATAACGCAGGATTAGATCTGATAACTGTCACGCTATTATGGCTGCCAGTCAAATTTCGGTAATCTTCACTGATTGCTAACATTCTGTGATCTAAAAATCTGTATATAGTTTGGTTTATATACTCACAACATGGAGCATGCTTTCTTTTATCAACATAAAGTGCTTTTAACAAATTCAGATGTATTAGATTTTTGTTCGGACTTATTTTAATAACAAGAGGGCATACATCTTCCTGCCAAAGAGTTAATTATTGAAATTACACAGTCTTTTACCTATTATTTGGCAAACAGCAATGAACTTACACTCCTCTCCCCCCACCCCCGCCTTTCATCTTTGTACAGTTTTGTTCATTGTTATGTTTTTTCTTTCATACTAGTTCAGTTTTTCTCCAATTTCAAAAACATTATAAAGGGACATTATCAATTTTAACACACACTCTTAATTTGATTATTTTTAATTTTATTGTTACAATGTATTAGTATATCTAACACGTTAGGTTTCTACTAACAGTATATCAAAAGGGAAAAATCTTTCCTCTGTCTTTTACCATTTATTTACTTTATTTGACAGCATTTGAATCAATACAGTTTCATTGTTTGCCCTGTTAAATCAGTGAGGATTATAGTTGAGCAAAATTCATGATTTTCATCCACTGGGAAATTCTAGTAGTTCATCATTTGTTTTCATCTCAAATTAGGACAAAAAGTTTAAATTTCCAAATATTTCATGGAATAGAAATTTATTTTTGATGCTTTAATTGGAACATTATTTCAGTTTACTCAGCTGTCAATTCTTGTCCAAATTAGTTCAATTTTTAATGTGTACTTTCTCATAGCAGATGAGTGCTTGTGCTCTTAAACTTTATATATTTTCTTATGAAAACCCCTACTCTTTCTAGGTAGTCTACGTTTTTCATAATGCTTGCAAAATCATGTGACATCCATACTATGCCACAGAACTCCACACCAGAGCCTAAGGCTAGGTACAGACATTTGAAAAGCCTGAGGCAGAATCAATCTAAGTTATGTGGTTTTCTGTAAGTGGCATTGTTTGGATCAGTAGCAAATAGAGCACAAATTTGCCTTTTGGTGGGGAGGGGGACAAAACTTAGGATACAGACAGAAGTGCAGCTCCTAGCTGTAACTCAGAACATTTGCTGCGAAGTGTTCCAAGATACAGTATTACCCCAGACCAAACAGAAGTTCACTGTTGGTTCCAGGGGAGAAAGAAATCTGGGGGGGGGGAAGCAGCTGGCTGCAGCAAGGTTCCCATAGCAGTGGCCAAGCTCTCTGCCAATGCTTGCTGTTTTTGGAAAAGGATCGGGGAAAGGCAGCAGAGGGAACTCATTCTTGGGGCTCCCCAGCTGGTGCTGAAGGGTAGGTTGGGTAAATTGGGCCTCTCTCCCACCTTGGGAGGGCTCCAATATACCTGCCCCACCCTCATGGGGGTGGGGGAGAGAAGGCTGAAAACCCCCCAGACTGAATTCCCTTTCTCCCCTCCCATACTTAAAAAAGCAACAGGCTGGGAGCTAGGTCTGTGTGAAGCAGCTAGTATTCACTTTGGACTCAGATTTGGCCAATTTGGGGAACAGTGACTCGATTTGGTGATTCGAATCACTGTCTTGAATTAATTTGGCTGAATCTGATTCAGAGATTTGGCCAATTCAGTAGTGGCCCCATACCCCGCCCACTCTCCCAGACCCATCAATGGCTGCCCTGCCGGGCCCCAGCCTCCTGGCTCTTTGAAAAAAAAAAGGCCAGCGCTCACCAGCTGCTGCCAGATGGGGGAGGGTAATCCCCGCTGCCCCCCACTGCCTTGCACTGTGTGTGGGGCTCTGTCACAAGCCCCCAACTCCTACCCAGCCCCTGCTTCCGCCTTTTTGAAAAAAAAGAAAAAAGCCCAGTGTCACAGGGTCATGCAGGTGCCCTGTGCCTATGAAGGAATGAGGGTAGCTGAAACTCCTGAAGACAGCACAGGTGTTAGTTGCCAGGGCAACTAGGCTGGTCACGTGAGCAGAAAGGGGCTGGGCCTGGCCTTTATAAACAGCCTAGGCTGGAGCCTAGTTAGCAGTTCCCTTCTGGCAGCCTGAGGTGTGGGAGCTCTGCAGTAGAGCCAAGCCAGGCAGAGCTGAGCTGATTGTTGCAGCCTGACCACCCAAGCGGCTACAGCATGGTAAGGGTGGAAAGAACCCTGATAGGGAGGCCATTGCTAGAGAGCCAAGTGAGCTTAGATCCTATGTTATAGCCAGGAGGCTTATTGTTGTGTTACAGCCGTTTGGCTTATGGTTCTGTTTCGTTACTGTTGGTACTGGAGGACTGGGTGAGGCTATAAGGGGATGGAGGAGGCCTCATTTAGGAGTGCCCCAGTAGAGTGGGGGTGCTCCCAGCACCGGAATGTGGTGCTACATTGTGGGGTGTACTACCTCAGCCCTGGGGAGGGGCACAGTGCCGGTGAGGGCACCGTAGTTGGGGTATAAGACCCCAGCACTGAGAAGGGCAAAGAGGATTTTGGGGCCAGGCATGGCTGAGGCCACTTGAGCCCCACTGGCAAGGAGCACCAGTGAGAAGCCTGCAGGGGCTTGTGTTAGGCTCCAAGAGGAGAGCCACACAAAGAGAAGCCCAGGGTGGGTGCTACTAGAGAGACAAGCCCAGAGAGGGCGAGTCCGTGATTACAGAGAGCCCGGAGAGGACAGAGAGAAGCCCCAGGAGTGGGCACGTACTTGAAGGAAGCCCCACGAGAGGGCAGGTACAAAGAGAAGCCCCGGTGAGGGCAAGTATTGAGTGAAGCCCCAGGAGGGGGTGTATACTATTGATAGAAACCCCAGGAGGAGTGCGGACTGAGAAGGATCCCAGAGGGGCTCCACAGTGGTGGGGACCCCAAAGGGTCAAAGGGGCCAGGTAAGGCTCAGGCCACCTGAGCTCAGCTGGGAAGAGTACTGTCAGTAAACCCAAGAGGGCTAACGGATAGAGGGGCGCCGGGTGTGTGACAAGCCCAGGGGCACCAGGCAGGGCGCAGAAAAGGACCTGATAACATCCGGAAGAGCTGCGAGGCTTGGGGCGTACTAAAGGGGAGGTAGAAGGCACGCATAGCCCATAAGGCTGGGGTGCACGAGGTCACTCCATACGGAATGGGGGACAGTCTAAGCATAGCACAGTGTCCAGGGCGACAAAAGGCAGCCTCCCTTTTAGAACCATATACCAACAAGACGTGGCAGGCGAGAAAAGAGGGTGCTGAATCGCCTACTTGACACGGTAGGGGGCGCTAGAGGGATCACGGCCGCCCCTAGGCCCCACTCCGTGACACCCAGCATTCACTGGCTGCTGCTAGGCAAGGGGAATCCCCGCTGCCCCAAGTAACATGGGGAGCTCTGGAATGAGCCACCTGACCCCTGCCCACTCTCACAGCCCCCTGCATAACTGCTCTGCCCATCTCAGCTTCCAGCTGTTTAAAAAAAAAAAAAAAAAAAGCCACGAACACATTGGCTGCTGTCAGGTAGGGTGGCGATCCCCACTGCCCCCCGCTGTTCTGCACTGTGTAGGGGGCTCTGCCATGAGCCCTGAGAAGCTCTGATGGCTGCTGCAGCAGCCAGTGAGGCTGGGTTTTGTTCTTTTTTTTTTTTTTAAAGAACTGGGAGCTGGGGCTGGGTGGGGCAGCCAGGGGGGTGGGTCTGGGAGAGTGGGCAGGGGTTGGACAGCACTCAGAGGGGCTGGAGGAACAGGCAGGAGATGGGACCTGGTGAGGGTCCCCCCATGGTTCCCTTCCCATTCCTCCAGGACCCCTCCCCTGCTCCCTACTTACTAGCACAGAGTATGGGATCAGCTCCCTGTGGTGGTGAGTGGGGACTGCCCAAATCTCTCCGAAGCTCTCTGAATCTTTTCTGAATTGGGAGTCCATCCCAACAAGATGCAAGGGGGGCTAGAGTGCCCAAAAGCCCCTCTGGCTCACCAAGGACATCCGGGAATGCCTGCTTGCCAAAAAAGCGGCGTACACCCAGTGGAAGGCGGGTGCTATCTCCAAAGATACCTCCTCTGCTCGGGCCTGTAGGGTGGACATAAAGCTAGGAATAGTGTCCAAGATCAAGGATAATAAAAAGTCCTTTTTCAAATACATAGGGAGGATGAAGAAGGCACCGGGTAATGTGGGGCCCCTGAAAAGTACGCTGGGCAATCTGGTGGTTGCGCCAGAGGAGAAAGCAGAACTCTTTAACCAATTCTTCATGTCTGTTTTCTTGTGCAGGGACCGGGACTTCCCCGCTGTGATGCCAGATGGACTCGAGGGGAATGCCTCCAGACCTCAGGCTGGGGAGGACCGGGTTAGAGAGCTTCTGGAGGGGCTAGATGTATTCAAGTCAGCGGGTCCAGATGCCCTCCACCCCAGGGTGTTGAGGGAGCTATCTGGGGTTATTGCAGGGCCCTTGGCATGGCTTTACGAGTGCTTGTGATGCTCGGGCCAGGTGCCGGATGACTGGAAGATAGCTAATGTGGTCCCCATCTTCAGAAAAGGGAAGAGAGAGGACCTGGGCAACTATAGGCCTGTCAGTCTTACCTCTATACTTGGGAAACTCTTTGAGAAGATCCTTAAGGAGCACATCTGTGATGGGCCAGCTTCAGGGAAGATCCTCAAGGGCAACCAGCACGGTTTCATTAGGGGCAGGTCATATCAGACCAACCTGATTGCCTTTTATGATCAGGTCACAAAGGCAATGGATGCAGACTTCAGCAAGGATTTTGACACTGTCTTCCACCCCATCCTCATTAAAAAACTAGGCGACTGTGGCATTGACACCTACACAGTCAGATGAATTGCAGATTGGCTCAAGGGTCATACTTAGAGGGTGGTGGTGGATGGGTCATATTCAACCTGGGGGGAAGTGGGCAGCCGAGTCCCCCAGGGTTCGGTCCTGGGACCTGCACTGTTCAATTTCTTCATCAGCGATTTGGACAATGGGGTGAATTGCAACCTGTTTAAATTTGCTGATGATACCAAAATTTGGGGTGAGGTGAGCACGCTAGTAGGGAGGGAAAGACTGCAACAAGACCTGGATAGGTTACAGGAGTGGGCTGACATAAATAGGATGTGTTTCAATTCTGACAAGTCCAGGGTGCTGCACTTAGGCAGTAGAAACCAGCAGCACACTTATAGCATGGGAAACTCCCTTCTTGAGAGCATGGAGGCAGAAAGGGATCTTGGAGTCATTATTGACTCCAAGATGAACATGGGCTGACAATGCGAGGTCACGGTTGGCAGGGCTAACTGGACCTTGCCGTGCATCCACAGGTGCATCTCAAGTAGAGCCAGGGAGGTGATCCTGGTGATCATGTGATGCTGGTCAGGCCACAGCTCGAGTACTGCATCTAGTTCTGTGCGCCCCATTTCAGGAGGGATGTGGACAACATTGAGAGGGTCCAGAGGAGGGCCACCCTCATGATCTGGGGACTACAGGGCAGACCCTACATTGAAAGACTGCGGGACCTGAACCTGTTCAGCCTTCACAAGAGAAGGCTGAGGGGGGACCTGGTGACTGTCTATAAACTCACTAGGGGGGACCAGAAGGGGTTAGGGGAGACACTGTTTCCCCTAGCGCCCCCTGGCATGACAAGGAACAATAGACACAAGTTATTAGACAGTAGATTTAGATTAGACATCTGTAAGAACTACTTCACAGTTAGGGCAGCTAGGAGCTGGAACCAACTTCCTAGGGAAGTGGTGCTGGCTTCTACCCTGGGGGTCTTTAAGAAGAGGCTTGATGACTACCTGGCTGGACTCATTTGAGTCCAGTCTTTTCTCCCGCCCAAGTGGGGGGTCGGACTTGAAGATCTACAAGGTCCCTTCCGACCCTACTTCTATGATTCTATGAATTGATTCGGAGAGATTCAAATTGATTCAAACCTTTTGATTTGTTCCTGGTTTGATCTGAAGATTCAGACACCGCATCGGGCCGGATCTCCTCCAAATCAAATCAGCACCCAAAGCTTTGCACAGCTGTACTGATAACTTGGCAAACACAAGTTACAGAAGATGCTACATTTTGAAATGTCTTTGCAATGAGGGGTCAGATTTTCACCCAATCACCTATTTTGGAAGCTATTTGCAGCCATGCATTTGTGTTTGGTCACGGCTATAGACTGCTTTCTGTGGCCAGACTGGGTAGAAACTGCCACTTCTGTCTGCATTCTTAGACTGGGTTCCACCATTTTTAAACCAGTCTGTGTACTGAAATTCTGTTCTGTTATGTGTATAGAAGATTTCCAATCACTTATCAGTAGAAGTGTAACATGTTTATCTGGCCTTAAGAGCAGATGCTGGGGGTTTCTGTGCACCTGCATTTTCTTTTCTGCCTTCAGCCCCACATAAGGATATAAGTGTTAATGAGGCCCTCTGTACCTCAGGAAAATTTCACGCTTTCTTAGTGAGGTTTTCCTCATGGTCCTATTTATTTTTCATACAAAAATAAGAGTGAAAACATTTTAAAATATAAAAATATGATTGTAAAAGAACAACCAAAAAAAGGGAGTAGAGAAGATGGATTGTCTGAAATTACTTTTCTATGTGGCTTTTTTAATTTAAATGACCCACTCTGAAGTTGATAGTGTCTTTACTAGTGAGTCAAGATTTGTGACTCAGTTATAGAATTCTGACTTGTTATGAAAGCTTTAAGGGCTCCCCCTCAAAGCCTTATTCATGTAAACAGCCCTTAATCACAATCTCTGTGAGTTAGACTCTACAGCATCAAATCCTAAATCATAAAGAGTCATTGCCTCTGCTCCAGCTTCTTTATATTGGGGGTGGAAATAAAGCCAGAGTATCATAAGTGGGATGTTGTATTAGAATAAAGAACAATTCCTCCAGGGCAGGGCAGGGACGGACGCAAACACGCTGTAAGACATTGTGAAAAAGTCACAAACCATAGTGCAAATTATAAGAAATAAATTAGCTCCATTTTATGCTCTGCTAAAGTGCAACCCAGCTTGTTCAAGGTACTGTAATTAAGCTGGAGGACAGTATCACTCCTCCTCCTCCACGTTGTGAGAAGACACCAACCTATAATTGTGGCTTATATTATCATCTAATTATAGGCCAATATGTACTTGCAGGTACATATGAGTAACAGTTAGAATTCTGGTATTTATGCTTAATTTGGTGGTGCAAATATATCTGATAAAGAAAATTACACTGCAGAATGAAAGTAGCATAGTTACAGGACAACATAGGGAAGGAGGATGGTCTTAACACTTAGGGTTCCCTAATGGGCTGTAACAAAGACTTTTTGTTTGAGCAAATTGATTGTCCCCCCAATATGAAAAGTAAGGATTAGTAATACTTAGCTAACTCATAGTATCATTGTAAAATGCTTTCAGACCTCCATCTGAGAGCTGTAGATTACAGATAATTAGCATAGGAAGGACTGATACTTTATCTGGGTTGCCTGAAATCTCTTTTCATTAGATTCTGTTTTCAACTGCTCATAACTTTTCCAGACTTTAACCATTAAGGCTGAAATTTTCCAGTCTTGGGCTGATTTATTTGCAAGGGGGAGGCAAATTTCAGGCCAAACAGTTGAGTAATTTCTGAGAATGAGGCTAGTAAATAAATGTTATTTTGCCCATGTTTAAACCCCCCCCCCCAACCGTGGTGTCCTTTTGTTTGAGGAGCTATTTATAGCACATCCAAATTTGGAACAGGAACTTGAAATTGGGCAGGCAGGTGGCTTCTGTGTCAGGGATGTGCTTTTTCCCAGCTTCATAAAATCCACCCAAATTTCACTGAAGGACAGGCAGCCAAGGAATGATGCAAGGGGAAGGGCTGGAAGCCAGTTGTGGTAGTGGGACTGTTTTCCTTGCGTCTTTGATAGTCATAATGACATCAGGAAACAAACCAAACATTCTTGTCATTCCTACCCTACTGTATTGTCATGACACTTGGATGACATATCAGAAAGACCTGAAAGCTATAAAATGTCACCATCAGTGCCTTCAGAAAATCCATTTATCAGTTGGAAGAGCAGAAGAATGCACTCCAGCATTCTGGCTCAAGCAAACTTCATCAGTACTGAAGCCATCAGCTATATGGCACCAGCTCCATTAAATAGGATGCATGACCTAAGGATGCCTGACAACCATCTCCAAAAATAGGTCCTTTATTTTCAACTCACCGATGATCACTGCTCTAGATGTGGGCAAAAGAAGAGAGTCAAGGACACCTTGAAGGTAAATCTGATTTTATGTTATGTTAATATTAATACCTGGGAGACTCAAGGACTGAATCATCGTCTATGGTCCCATGATGTGCAAAGCATCGATCGTTTTGAACAAACTTGTTTCACCATGGAGGCAAATAGATGAGAGAGACAAAGGGAAAGAGCTGTGATCTGGTATTGCCAGAATCTACTCCTACCTCCTGGAACTATTTGCCACGTCTATAATCAAACATGAGGATCTCAGGTCTGCCTCCTCACTGATGATTTCCCTATATTCTGGAAGGCTGTCATCCTCATGTTAAGGAACTGCTGCCACTGCTGCACTGGGGACTGAGAATTTAGCATGGGGGTCGGGAGGAGACTGGGGTTACTTTGCAAGGATAATGGGAATAAGTAGGATGTGGGGTGGACATAGATGTTAAGCAATGAGGTTAGAGACAGTACTGAGACTAGCTGTGCAAAGATACTGGGACTGGCACCAGTAGCAAACAGAACTGTGATGGGGTGAGGCTGTAATAAAGAAGAATATGACTGGGCAAACAGATTAGGATTAAAAGCCTAAAAAGCAGTGATTGATGCTTTCTAGAGTAGGAGAATAGGGCAGGTAAGAGATGTGACCAGGACAGGAAAGAAGGGGCAAATTCTGAGGGGAAAAAAGTAGAAAAGTCTATGCATTCTTGAGCATGCATTCATCTACAGCTAGGAATGAAACCCCAGATTTCTAGCTCTCTAATATTCAAATAATGATAAAACTCACAGGAAAAAAGTTTATCATCCTTTTCTTGTGCTGTTCCACAGAGACCACCTACAATTACTTGGTTATCTCCAGTGGCAACTTTAACTCCAGGATTTCCGGAGTGCCTGATTTTGAAACTTTAACATATTTAATATGGTGTGTAATTATGTCAAATATTATACTTCTTTGAAAGCACTGCTGACCTCTGATCGTAAAGTAAAAAACACTAATTAGTGTGCTAACCGAAAAAAGTGTGCAAAGTATATGTTGATTGCAGTAAAGCCTATAATATAGGAAGTTGTCCACTCTCCATAGAAATTAGATGTATAAACTTATAAACAATACCAGACATATATGTAAAAATTAATCTCAACATGTCAGAAATACCACTGTGTTCCGGAGACCAGGATGATGCCGGCAACTCCCCTGCGGCAGGGGACGACGCTCCCGGGAAACCTATACAGCTTGTGAGCTGGCTCTACATACAGCTGTGGCCGGCCAGTGACGTCAGCACCAGATGCCGGCCGGTGAAGATAAAAACGGCAGTGGCTGCAGCGGAAGGGGCGGATGGTCCCAGAGTGGGGAATCCGTTGGTGGCGGAGAAGGAGTGTGGGGTCCGACGGCATCCAGAGGAGAGCAAGGAGCAGGAATGAGGAGAGCCAGAGAGAGGGAGCCAGTGGCAGACTCCGGGAGCCAGTGACGGGTGAGAGGGGCCCGAATGGGATGGCGGTGAGGAGGACCAGTTGCAGAGGACGCGCTGGGACCAGGTGAATGCCTGGCTCGGAAGGGTGACAAGGATCCCAAAGGAGGGTCGTGATCGGGGTGGGGTTGCCGCCGGGACCATGGGCACTGAGATAGATTTGGCTTAGAGACCCAGGGATCAGGGTCGGGAGCCGACTCTGTACTCAGAGGGGCTCGACCCGATATGTATAAGGGATAGGGGCAAGGGAAGAAGGTGGACAGGTGAGACGGGCCACGTGACTCCACTGGGTTGGCTCAAGAAGGTGGCGTGAGGCCAGGGTGCAGGGGTGGTGGAGCCCCGTGTACCTCCGCCGGTCGGACCCAGGCAGCGAGGGACCCGCTAGGTGACCCCCCCCATTGACCGTACACCAAGACGTGGCAGGCGAGAGTGGGGGCGGTGACGCAGGGAAAGAACAACCGCATTGCCCTCAAGGGCCCTAAGGCTTGGCGACAACAGGAGGGCCGTACCGTCGGGGGTGAATAAAGCCTGGTAGGCACACACTGCGTACACATGCACATTTTTGGGAGTAGCAAGTGGAAAAAAAATACTATTTTGTCCATTGAGAACTTCATTATTGGCAGAAACACTATAATTAAAAATAACAACAAAGCACTTTGGGCATTTCCTTTACAGCTTGAATTTTTTGAATTTTTAGAAAGTAAAAATCGCCCCTTTGGATGCAGTGGAAAATATAATTAAAAAATATTGTGTTTTTCTTGATAACGTGCATGTCAGACTGACATTTGTGCTAGATTTAACTAACAGCTTTTGCTCCCAGACTGGTTAGTCAGATAAGTTTCAAATGCTATCCCCACAATTCCTTAGTGAAGCCCAAATGCTTATCAATCAAATTTATTTTGCTATTTGCAAAGAAAAGGTTATAAAAAAATGTTTCTCTTTGGTGATACAGAAGAAAGAGAAGATGCATGTGCAGGCAGGGAAGGAGAAAAAGACATAAAGGAGACTGAGGGAAAAAAAAGAAAATCAAAGAATAGAAATATATGCAGTTGTACAGGTGAACATATATCCTCCAAGTGATGCTGAATATCACGTGAGTCCTAAACAAATAATGATATCTTGAAGTTTAGTTACTACTAAAGGTCATAAATTACCTTTAGTAGGTGTTCCACAGATGGTGATGGAGGGCTATACATAGTTTAAATTTTTATCATTGTCTATTGATCATAATAAAGTATGGAATGTATCTATATTCACCTCATAAGTGTGAAACGTCTGTTGTAGCTCATCTTTCTTTGTGTACCAGACCTTTTGCCCTTTTCACCTTATAAATGAGGCTTTGTAAGCAGTATTTTTCTTTACTGTTTATACTATGACACAATAACAAGGAAATATAATTTCTAGTCAAATCCCATAGGTTATATACAGGTACAATTCATTCTCTTTAAATACATTCTTACATGCAGGTACTTGTCAGGAACATAACTTCTGCATCAAATATGGCTTGTCACACCTTGTAAATATCTCAATCAGTTCAATAAAGCAGAATTCTGCTCTGCTCCCTACAGTAGTCACTGGGACTTGCTCACATGGTCATCTACATCTATGCAGCAAGCTTACCAATAAGCTTATTGGAGAGAGAGGTTTTATAATCCTAAAATTGTAATTACCTTTCAATCACATATACATATTTAAAAATGTCGTCATGTCTATCAGTACATAGAGCCAATAACTACTGTGGGATCTAGTGGGTATTGTATTTATGACCTAATCTGAGGTAGCATTTTTTTTTGGAACTTCACTATTTGTCAAAGAAACATTCTAGATCCTTTGATGCTTTTTCTGTATGTTTCTATTTCCTTGTCAAAGATTGGAATGTCTGATGTAATCTTAGGGCGAGTTACGTGAACCATAGTGTTATTGAATGCAAGCTATCAGACACTTTTTCACTAGTACTGTGGCTGTCATAATTTCATTTCATCCTCAGTTCTTTCATATAGGCCATGTCCCTTAATTCCTTGCCACTTTATTCTATTTCCCTCCATTAAAGCTATTTCAGAGGTACTTAGAGATGAATTTTACACTTTAGCCACAACCCCTTTTTTTGGTGTCTTGTCACCCACATGCCACATTGTTGTACCTGGTATGAAAACCTGTGTAGAAAAGAACAGCTCTAAATTTCACTCATTGCATGTTGATTACAAATATGGGACAGAATATAAACTGTAGGGAGGATAGTAAAAATCAGTGAATGCATCAGGACATGAAGGGCAAAGAATCAACTCCTGGACCTAGAGCAGGCTTGATTGGGACAAGGATTTCACTCAAACACAGAGTTTTGAGTACTCTCAGTAGTAGCCCTATTCAGGTATTTTAGCTTTTTATTTGAGACAAGAGGAAAATCATTTTTATAAACCTAAAAATTGTAAATATTTTTCCAACATAATTTGAAGAAAATGGCATAGATTTATGCTTATAAAACACCCTTTATTCTTATATGTAGAGTCAGTACCTATTATGGAATGTAGGTTGTAAACTAGATATATGGCATGGAAAAATAAATTCATCCTTATATGCATAGGTGTTACTTAGTGGCTTTACAATATACTTGATTACAAATTATATGGTTTGTGAAATGTTTAATATCTGCAAGGTAAAGGCAACCCCTCCCCCCCCAAATATTTTTAATGCCTTAAAATATGTGGATCTTTAAGTAACATTATTTTTATGAAAATTTAGTCTATGTCTGTGAACTGCAGTATTTACTGTGATGATTAATTGCTTCTTACCATATGGTAATATTTGATATACTAGTTACAGTTCTTTCCCTAAAGGCACTTAATTGAAATAAGTTCTATGGTATTTCTATACCAGCAGATATAACATCAGCTATGTTATGAAGTCAAGGGATTATACTGTTGTTCATACTCATCAGGGCAGAACATATATTAGTGGTGCAAATCTTTCTATAGTTTTAGACATGCACTTTAACCCTTATTAGGTCTGAAGTTTACCAGCGCTCAATATAAACATTAACTTTAAATTAAAGCAAATAAATTGGAAGACAAAGTCTTAATAAAATAAAGCCTGAGAAAAAGAAATAATTTTCAGGTATTAAAATGTGCTCTGAGAACTCAGCTTTGCATGTGTGCAAGTTTGTCTTGTTTTTAGAGAGAGTTATGGGTGTGCAGGGAAGACAGAAATAGCCTGGAGCACTGTGGCTAATGGCCTCACCTCTTATGAGAACTGCAACAGCTGTCATAAGGCAGCTGGATGGTGGGCACTACCAAAATCCCTCAGCTTGCTTCTGGAAGTGGACTTTATTAGTTGCAGCCAAAGCTTAACTTTACCCCTTCTAGTGGGCCCAGACTGCGGGCCAGGGGCAGGGCACTGAACTCGACTAGCTCATTCTTCTCCTTGTAGAGCTTCTGGTAGGAGATTGCAGGCGGTGAACTGTGGTTCCAACTGCTTTCTTTCCCATCTTCGCCTCCCTGGGTTTATCTGCTGTTTGTACACTTTATTTACAATCATGATCTTTCTCTTTCTTTTTTGGCTGTGCCCAACTGGTTCTCCTTTCCTTCCCTAGCTCCTCCCCTTTCAGCTTGCTTGCTTTCTTGCTTGCTCTATTCACAGGGCTATAGGACTGGGCTACAGATTCCAGTTCCATGTACGAATAGGTAACCACTTACACAAAAGCACTCCCCAAAACTTGTCATTTTAAATTCTCACACAAATATGAGGTACAAAATCATAACACCAAAAACACATTACAATATATCAAAAAGAAGGGGAAACCAGGGCACTGCCAATGCTCTGCCACTGCTATTGCAGAGAAGTAATTTGTAATTACTCTTTTCCTCCCTTTCCATCTTATTCTTTGGCATCCAGGTTTATTCTTATGGTTTCATTTATCATCAGATGCAGATGACTAGGACTATTCTGTAGAAGACTACCAACTCAATGTATTCATCTAGAACAATATTCTTTTGTCTAGACTCCAAGATTCTCAGATTACATCCCACAAGTCCATCCAACATACAGTTACCAAAATTATTTAAATAAGAAAATGGCAAAATGTAGTTCTCCATCACAATGATATGAAGGGGACATTTGTATTCCTGGATACTTCCCAAGGAGCGGAGATCAGCCTAGCTTTAGACTGTCAGCATATTGCTGACAACAACAAAAATGTATCCAGCCATTTAGCAGTATCATACCATTCCCCTAACTAGACTCTGCACACTTATATGCAGCCACATATATTATTCACCCAGTCACATTTACACTAAATCGTATCATTCAAATGCAACAAGCTGACCAAAATACTTGGCCTTAAACACTTGTAACAGTAAAAACTTTCTTTGGATGGAAATGTAGTTCTTAAAAATAGTTTTCCCCCTAATATATGTTTTCCAAAGCTATATTCTTTTAAAATATTTTTAATGGTCATAATTTGTGGGGTTAAACAAAGATAATGTCAAGAATGCCCACTTCACCAATAACAATGGCTTTTTTGTTTTGATTGGCAAGAGGAAAGGCACTCATGGTTCTTTTGTTCTAGGGCAGGGGATCTTCATATCTAATTCTGGTCAGCGTGAGGGGATTTTTGGAGAGAGAATAAAAATAGGAAAATCCACAACAAACTACTAAACCAAGGGCAAGCCTTGAATCATAAAGATGCTCATGTGTTTTTTTTTGGGAAATAGGGGAAAGGAAGGATATGCAGTAGATAAGGGACAGGGGATGGCAAATAAGTAAAGGCAAGCTTCTTGTCTCTGTTACTGCTGAAGGGAAACGTTCTGTATTGGGATGTACTCAGTGCATGGTTTATTCTGTATACTGAACTCCAAAAGAAAGAGCATTTTTTTCTCTTGGAATGGTTTTTGAGATATACAGTATGTCTACTTAGTTTATTAGATCATGCTTAAAATATGAAGATTAGTCTAATTTATTCATCTGCCCATATTTTGCTTAAATGTTAGTTCCTGGACAAATGAGGACAAGATAACATACAAACTGCTTTTTTGTGGTACTGGAGATAGGACAGTGGAAACAAAGAAAGTAAGAAACCATGTAAATGTAAAGGAAGACAAGATTTTAATACAGTCCTTAGTTTTTCTGTAGTTTAGATACACAGGAGTACATTACTTTTTACATCATGTTTAATCCTTTGGGCCATTACCAGAAACAATAATTCTTTTGTTTGAATTGAAAGGCTGCTATTTCCAGCTGCCAAAAATCTATGCATTTTCTTTTTAAAATATTCAAAGCTCTGAAAACAATAAATGTTCTGTTTTTCTTTAAAGCTTATAGTGGAAGCCATGGAATGACCTGGGGAGTTTATAAGCCAAAGTGATTCTCATTTTTTCTGTATCTTTAAACATTATATGGTAGATGCTTATGGCAGCATTTGTCTTCCTACAGGACTTCTTATTAAAACTGGATAAATATTTGAATGCATACATAATACTTTTTTTCAAAGAACACACTTCAATAGGATCTGACATCTCATGACAAGCTTTGAAAAACATTTTGGGTTAAATTCAGCTAACCATTCAAAATGGACATGGTATAAAAAGAGCACAAAAATCCTGCAGCTGTTGCATACAGAGGAAGAGGCTGTTCCTGCAGATATGGAGTATTTCACAGATTCCCCAGTAGGCAGGCCTTTGGACAAACAGAACAGACTCCGGACAAGAGGTCAGAGGTTGTGGGGCTGCATGCTCATTTAGGTACTGCCACCTGTACCAAACCATGAGCACAATGCCACCGTACATTTTATCATGCACAAAGAGTGCTCCGTGAAGGTTCTTAGCAGGTGTCCAGCACCTTTGAGGATGCACATAGTAATCCTCTCAAACACGATACCTGAACAGGCTCAAGCTACTTTTGCAAGTGAGACTAGTATCTTTGAAGAGTTGAATGGGGGATGAGGGTGGGTCTATGTTACCAGCCATAGATATGCCAGAATTTGTTAACATATGTGCCATATTTTGTCTTGATTATTTTTTTTATTTTAAATGATAATACTTCTGCTAGGGACCTTTGTAACAGTATCTCAGTTTCTAAAAAAAGGTCCTCCTTCTTTTGACGTGAGCTTATAATTGAAACAATGGATGACAAGTAAAATGTGAGTGGCAAAATGTGGTGTAATTGAACTGCACAGGCAGTGTACAACATGGGTTTCCCATGGCTTGCTGATAAAAGCAAAGGCTCTCCCTTTAGTAAAAGTAGAGTAGGAATCAGCCACTAAGTACAAAACGCTATTTTGTGGGTGGGCCAGGAGGATTTCAGAGGGAAAATCTACTTAGAGATTTACTGCTGCTTGAACCAGAAATCCTTCTCCTTCCATACCTCCATGGGCTACAGAAGTCACTAGAGGGTGCCACTGAGGGAAGGAGTTTTCCATCAACTTTTTACTTTTTATCAATTTTTCCTTAGTACCAGCAGATTTCATTCGACATGGTAGGTTATTTTCTTAATGCCTTAAAGGATATTGGAGTGTAGACAGACATTTTTGCTTCTGTAAACAAATAACGGTAGTAAAAAAAAAAAATACTTATTTGCAGAGGTTAGCTTCAAGTGAAAGCATTCCAAGTCCAACAAGCAAATTTCCTTACTGTATTTATCCCTGAGACTGAGTCACAACATCACAGAGACATAGGTCTTCTATGAATGTGTGTGCAGAAACTTAATTAAGCATGAAGGTGCTTTATGGTGAGGAATCCTGCTCATTCATGAAGCTTTTAACAACTACGAGAAGGAAATGCCATGATTTTTAGGTCTGGTGGCATGACCCTTTATTTCCACCCACCAACCTAAACAAGGGCAATGTGTTCCTTAAAAGAAACAAACAAAAAAACAAATCTTTTGGAAATCTATGCTGCTCTATTCCAGATAGGAGAATGAGTGACAGTAGTTGGAATAATGAAGCTGATCGAATTTACACTAATGAGAAATGGGTTTCATTTTTGTAATCTAAGCAAGGTGCAGAAAAGACTAAAATGCTTAGTTATCTCAGCTTGGTGAAAAATGTTTGAATCATTAGCATAAATTAAATGAGAATGTGAAAAGCCCATGAAATATAATAGTTTCAATAAATGTATTATAGAAAGAAACATTTGCAAACTCATGCATTAAGCAGCTTCATTGCCTCTTGGTGTTCCAGATAGGAAACTACATCTACTACTTTCACACTGAATAATTCCTCACCCAAAGAGCACTCCTACCGAAGTGCAGTCAGTATGCTTGTAGCAGAAGATACTACTCTTTGTGAGGAAGGTTGGAAGAATTAATCCTGAAACAGCCAGATTAATAAAAGGTTGGGTATTGATTCATACTCCTGGGTAACATGTACATTAGAAGTAGGGATATCTCTCAGGTGCTGATCCTACAATAAAATTTACATGGATATCTCTTTGCACAGGTCTGATTCCCACTGACTCCAACTATACAATTGAGGCCATAGCTCATATTTTGCAAGTCACAGGGATTTTGCAACCAATCATCAGCCAAATCCTGAAGCCATTACACAAGTGTGGCAGTTTCAACTGTGAAGTGTCTATGCAGGGCTTCAGGATTTGGCTTTTTAAGGGTTGTTTGAATGGAGTTTTGGAGCATACAAACCCCTGCCCTGGTACAACATGTGCCTGGATACACTGTAAAATAAAAAACATAAACTATAAATATGGAAGAAGAAAACAGAAAGTGGATTTCCACTGTCTTCATAAACCATAAAATATGTCCTACAAGTAAAATAAAATCCTTCATACCGTGCCAAGTATTACTTGGTGGTAATTTTTCATTACATTGTATCCATCTGCATGAGCCACTATTTTCATTTGCAGCCGTCCACAGGTCTAGACAGACAATTCTTTAGAGATCCATTCTTTTTGATGGGTTTATCAGATTTCTCTCTGCATTTTCCCCTTTTTTTCACTTCTATTCCTTCCTCTCCATTGCATTCACTGCTGATATGTAATGACTTCGTTGCTGATGTAGGTCAACATGACTATTTCAGGGGCAGCATTGACAGGACTGTTTGTCCCTCTTCCTCTTTTAGCCTCGTTTCAAGTGACTCCACACCTTGTTTATTTAGATCTGGAAACGAACCGCCTGTATAGTAACTTTAAAGTTCATAGCACATACAATACCCAACTGCCTGAGAGCACACTAAAATAACTCAGTAAGCTAGCGTGTTATGAAGCTACAGTGCTTCTTAATGCTTCACTTCTTTTAATACAGCAAGTATCCTATCAACAAATGCATTAATACAGTGTGTATATTGTAGATACAGCAGCCTTAATTTTGTATGATATGAAAATTATTGTTTTTTGTATAAAATTGCTAAAAAGGGCTTTAATAAAGCTGTTTTCTAACATGGTAATTTTTGTTTATTTTCAGAGTTCAGGAACACACTGCTTTGGTAGTTCTGCAGTCCCGGATGTGTAAGGTATTTAAAAATCAATTCCAGAAACCAAAGTAGTTCTATCCAAGGTACATCAAGGGCTATATTCCAGCCACACATTCAGTATAAATAATGTAAAGCCATCAGTCACATTTTATAGTAAGCAAAGTAAAATTGAAGAAGTAAAGACAAGCTAATAAAATAATTAATATTAGTGGAAATTAACTGGTATACAGTAACAAATACGTTTCTGTAGACATACCACTTAACCCTAAAAAATATATATACATACATATATGATGACTACAAATGAGCTTGTGATTTTCTTCCAAAAGTATTTGAGCAGGAAGTAAAACATTTTCCCAGTGGATGAAATAACATTCATTTTTGCCAATCTAAGCAAGGCAGATTTAAATTTTATGTGTGTCCAACTGCTTGTTCCCCCACAGCTAATAACCTGCATGCTGGAAACATTTCAAATGAAAGGGAGTTCACAGTTCCTAAGCCCAGCTCTGAATATATCTGCCATGCATGTAAACAAGTAAACCATTATGTTTCTTACTGAGATAAAGAATACAATGATAAGTGGGGACTTTTACAAAACAAAGGGCTTCCTATTGCGAGTGTGGATAATCTTCCAGAAAACCCTGTGTTTTGGCAAATCGCACCAGATTAATCTATTAGGCATCTCCTTTCATTATCAAATTTCCGCTGCCTATCACAGTGGCTGCCTTATCAAGCACCCTCTTTTCAATAGCAAGCCCATTCCTAAGATTTCAGGTGCTAGCCTTCCATGCTCAGAAAACAGGTGTCCCTACTGTTTTCAGGTAGGAAAGGTCCCTGCACAGAAGCCTGGGAAAGGGCAGGGGTATCAGCCACTGTTCTACCTGAAGGAACAGGTAACAGGAAACTGTTGATACAATGAATTGAACTTAATTGGCACACATTAGTCAGCAGTAAGTGTTTTTGTGAATTAAAATTCCTTATAAAAATTCCTCCTGACAAAAGCTTTAAGGGGAAAAAATGTTTTTCCTCCCTCCTGATAACCATTCTTGTAATACTATTTTAAAAGCTATATTCTGTCAAAGTATCCTAGAAAATATGAGCTAGGATTTGAGGGCAACATGTCAAACTTTACATGGTTATGTATAGTGCCTAAGCTGTTAGGCAAATTGCCTATGTTCAGGAGGAAATGGATTTCAAATCTCAACTAAAGGCTAATATTCCAAACCAATTAGTATGATGGATCAGGTTTTCTAGCTCTCAGTGCCTCCACTTGCCAGGCTGTCTTTCTTTTCTAGTTAATGAAACTGGGCATGTGGTTTTTGACCAGACCATTCATCTACTAAACTTGGGCATCCAGTTGGTCATCCAGCCACATAGGGGAATACAAAGCACATGACCAAGAACAAAGCAGGGACTGTGAAGAGTGTCATTTTAAAGTTGACAGAAACATTTGTTTTACAGTAGTCAGCAAACCCCTGCTCCTTCTATTTAACTTGCTGTGCTTATCTCTTCTTGTCAAGGTAGCATCAGACAGCTCTTGTCTTGGCTGCGGTGTCTCTATTTCTGTCTGCATTTGCTAGCAGAAAGACTTTCATTCTCTGCTCTGAACTTAGCTCCTGAAAAATTGGCTTGCGTATACTTTACTGTAATGAAATAAAGGCATTCAGGAAGGCCACCGTAGTGACAACAGGAAGAGCCAGTCTGCTTTCAGCTCCCCACTTTGACAGCAGGACTGCTCAGAAACACAGAGATGAGTTCCTAGTTATGCTTCGTGGGTAGGAAGCATTTGATAAGTGCATACCTTTGCTTCCGGTACTCCACAGCACAGGCTTTGTTTCATCTACAGATGATTAAATGGTCTACAGGGCAATTATGAACTGGAGGAAGGAACAGCCAACTCTCTCCAGGTTTCCTCAATCAGCATGATTGAATTTCTCAAAGGACAGAAGCAGTAGCTAAGGCAGTCTCAATGACTTTTCCTGGAAAATGTTCTCCAGCTTAGACCGGAGCATTCATTTAACTACTTGCTGTTTCATTTTATTATGTGCAAATTGTGACTTAATAGATTTACAGTTGCTATAAACCCCTGAATTGTGAAAATTCTCAAAGTGGCCAGTTAGCTTGAAAACGACCAGTATGAAGCTAGAAAGGGAACCAGTTTAAACGGTGTGTTGGGAATTCTGTATCAGATTTTAATAAACTGGAAAACAATTTTTAAAGCAGTAATTTTGCTCACATGCAACAAAAATACTGAATTTCTCTAAACAAGTATCTTATGTTCCTGCTACTAGGAATTGGAATAGAGGCTGAAGATTTTCGAAGTTTTGGGCAAAATTGAAAAAAATTATAAGGTATAATTTTTGAATATAGATGATGTAGTAAATTAGCACATTACATAGCAAAGGGTGAAATGCATAGATAGAGGGTTATACCATGTATCTTTATGTCTGGATACATAACTGCCAGAAAACATAGAGTCACTGGAAAGAGTTGAGAGGAAAACATCAAGAGTGATTAAAGGGCAAGAAGGACTGCCTTGTGTGAAGAAATTAAAATAATTAAATATGAATAGTTTAGCTAAGTGACAGTGGAAGCAGAGGCATGATAACTGTCTACAGGAGTATTCCTACAGAACTAAATAGGTCAAATTTTACAATCACATAGGGCAGCTGCAAACCAGAGTAACTCCAATTTTGTGAAATAAATTACACAGGATTTACTTGTTTCTTCCAAGAAAAAATAAGTGAAAGGGGCTTTTAATAGAGAGACGGTTTGTGAAGTTCCCTTTGTTGACTTTTAATGGAACAGTACACACCAATATACACCTTTGGGAACTGGGAGAAACAGATCACCCTTCTGCCTTTTTTGCCCCTCTCAATACATTTCTATTGCCAGATCCATTCAGTGAGTGGTCCCAGCTGGAGGAGATATAAATCTGAATGCAGTTGTATCCCATGTGGTTTTGTGCAAAATAATTCCTCAAACAGTGTAGGGACCAGGATCACAGAGCACAGCACCTCTACTGCTCCAACCTGATGCTCCACCCCAGGACCAATGAAAATCTCCAGTCTGACGGCGTGTGAGCAAGTGTGTATGGTGCTATGGAGGCTCCGTTCCTTCCTTTCTGAGTACACAAAGGAGAAATCTACATGCAGACTGCCTTTTTTGCATGTGGATTTGCAGATGAAGATACCCACTAAAAAATGGCATTTGAATTCATATGAATAAACATGGTTAAATGATACCTAATCTTTCTGAGGTCATGTGATAGGCTTATTCACATTGGTGACACTTCCTCAATTAAACAAAGAAGTAAATCCTTCCAAATAGATGATTATATAGTGAATTTAATCTGTGCAATTAAATTAACACAGGAAAAAATGTATAGGTGCATTTTAGTTTAATTTAGTTTTATATTGCTTATAAAATAGTCGGACCACATGTTACATGATGTATAGGGGAAGGTATAAGAGGGGGTATGTTCAAATGTGCATAAAGCAACCCAAAGAGAAACTTCGTTTTTAAATGCATAAATAAAACAAACAGGAAGTGTATTCTACACCAGTATTTGGTACTTTAGTTGAGCTATACTTTAAGGGGCACCATGAACACACTGCTTTTAGGTAAACCAATAGTTAAGGTTGTGGTATTATGAGATAGTGAAATGCAAACATGCTTTGTAAGTCAAACTTCAGTTATGTGCTTTGCCAATTTAACTGGAGAACCTAAGAGGCACACTTTAGTAAACAACATATTTTTACAGTGCTTTCAATAGTAATTACAATCAATTTTTATTATAACAATGTCATTATACAGGTAGAAGACTTCAGTTTTTAATATGACATAGCATTTATAGTATAAAGTGGTCTTTCACTTGCTGCATATTTTGTTGCAAACATAATTTTGAAATGGTTCAAATAGCTCAAAAAGTTACCTAATCTTCTACACTTCATTAACAGATTGCAAATATACAGAGAGTCAGACTCCTTAATGGAGTGTATGCTAATATACAGCTGCTAGCAGACTGCGGTGAGTGAGGCCATTTGTAATTCTCATTAACAGTTCTACCATTTTCAGTTGTATGAAAAGTGATAACGCACAGATCTAACAGTCATTAAGAACTTTTTCTTACTCCTTTAGGATTAATTTGCACTGACCCAGAATTCTGTATTTGCTTAACACAAGCAGTGGGCCACTTTGATGTTATCTACTTCTATAAACAATAACGTACAGTTCTCTCTTGGGCTAAAACAGCTCTTATTCTACTGAGAATTAGTTGTATTAATCATTTTGAAGTCCAAGAGTGCATGATCATAAATTGTGTGCAGGGACCTCACTTAGCAACTCCCAAGACTCCCATTTATCAACAATTTTTTTCCTTCCTGGATACTTAGTACATAGAGAGTAATTTATTTCTGAGTCGGTGTTTTGTGATGTCCTTAATGTTGAGGTAAGTTGGAAAACTTTCTGCAACAAATATTTTTTCTTACTTCTTTAGTGTAGGAACAAAACTGTGGACCTTAGCTACAGACTGATTCCCTCAAGTGGCCAGAATGGAAAACACAGGCCAAACCTCCAGTTATTAAATCTTACTTGTATGAAATACATGATAGCAGTCAAGAATGACAAGTCATGCAGCAACCATAATTTTTTCTTAGTCATTCAGGAATCTTTACTTTTACAATAGTAAAATCATCTTTCATTTTTAAGAAATGAGGCATTTACTTACCTCTGCTTCCCACTCTAAATGAAAATCACTAGCCTGTAATTAATGGATCATCAAATCAAGATGAAATCTTCATACTGCATTATGTTGGTTTATATTTTCCTGTAAAGACCCACAGAGTGCTTTGATTCATTATGCCTTTATCTCACTGTGGCAACTCACCCTCTTCCATAAAACAACACAAATCCGTGAAACATGCCAGAAATAAATGGTGTACCAGAGTAGCACAGTGTGGCACGACACAACCATAGAACCATTGCTACCAAAAGAGACTTTTCTCCTCATCAATGTGTATCACAATTCAACACACTAAAGGTCAATATTCACTGACTTGCAAAGTGACGCGTAACACACAGGAAGCAGGGCTAATGGTAGAGAAAACATTTGGAGTGAATGCATAGAAACCTTAAGTCCTAAACAGAGGTCTTTTAGCCACGTGAACTGATTTCTTCAGCTTTGGGGATTTTCCATCACACCAACCGAACCTAAAAACAAATGCAATAGCCCTGGTTCTGCTTCCCATAAGGACAGTGAAAATCTGAAGTAACTCTGTTGGCTTGGTAGAGCAGCTGCAGCTTTAAATCATTTAAAATGAGAACAGCGTTTGGCCCAGGCTGAACTAAATGAAACTCAGAAACACAGAGACATTTCTGAACCTTTCTAGTTCCATCCTGAGCTTAACTTGGATTTGGGAATTTCAAAGCTCCCACTGTTTTATTGTAAACACGTGGTTTTAAAATATCGCACTAGTCCAAACTTATCTGTATGAGAGTTTATTTTATATTAAGTACTTAAAAAAATCCTGAATATTAAATGCCAACAGAAACAACAAAAATATAAATAAATCACTCCATTCAGCAAAAAGTTTTAGTTAAAAATGTAGTGGAGGCAGCCAGGTTTAAGAAGACTTGTGCCAGAGCGTAAACTAAAGGAATTAGTAACATTTTCTATAGACAGCTTTGTCACCAAAGCCAAAAGATTCACAAAGGTTCTTTTTTTTAAAAAAAAAGGACAGAAGAAAAATGTGTATTCCCCGCAAGAAATTCTAGCTTTTGCCAAACAGTGCACTGCTGTTTTTGCATTTCAGATTTTTTCCCCCACCTCCTGCTTGTCAAGTCCAGCAGTTTAGGGTAACATTTGTCTTTACATATACTTCTGCAATCACACTCAAGTTGCTACAGGTGTGAGGACAAATTTTGCCCAGCATTCACTTACATTAGAAGCTGTCTTTCCTTCTCTCAGATTATTAATTATGAGGCATCATTGCTTTTAGAAATCAGAGCGGGCCAATTTCTGCCATGAGTTACATTTGTGAAATCCTACTGCTTTCAACTCAGTGTACTTTTTGGTTTCTATTTTGGGAACGGATGAGCCCCTGAGAAGCCAATGCTATATGTTAAAAACTGCTTAAATTTAGGGCTAGTTTTGAAAGGCTGTACAATTTCTTTTGCATAGGTCATTCATGCCTTTGTTGACAAATCTCTAATAAATTGAGTATTTTGAGCACAATTACCATCATACTGTCGTTTCTCTTATGCTTCTAGATTTAATTTCTGATATTCAAGTTGCATTCAATTCCAATGGAAAACTAACTGCTGTAAAACCAGGTGTTTCCAAAGTCTGCAATGTTGAACTCTGCATTAGTATCTTTAGAGGAGCCTAAGGCACATGTCTGAATGGCGCATACATTTGCAATAATAGATACAAATTAGAACATTTTCTAGTGATGTTGTTATTAATAAATAACATGTTTAAAAACACATTTAAAATGTTTTCCTTTAAGTCTGTCTTGGCTGTTAGAAATTTCAGAAATCTTTCTTCTGTTTTTTTGGTGGAAACAATACATTGGATAGGAAACAAATACTTGCCTTCACAGTGACCGCCGGATTCTGGGTTGAAAGAAGCAAAATCTTCAGGCAGAGCAAGGCAGCTAGATCCAGCGGTTGAAGGAACAGTAATGCAACTTTCACATTATTATTGAGAGTCACATGACCATTGATATTTACCAGTAAGTCTTAGTTCCTGGAGTCGCTGATTGCATCAAGATTTTAGCTTTACTGCTTTTTTTTTTCACAATGAAAGCTTCTGGTTCTCATAGTTGAAGGAGAAAGGCCTGAAAACATAACTCCATTATAAAGCTACAAAAGCCAGAAACCACATAAAATCATGTGCAAAATCTCATTTTTAAACAAAGTCTCCTGATTTGCAAACCAATGTCATTATTTCTTTGGACATAATTCATGATTTTGGAACACATGGAATTAGTCTCACTATATAAGGCTCATTGAGATAGTCTTTAGAAGAGGTATCTTGCCTGAATATATCTACCAGCAGAGTGATATTAACAAGCCCTTACAGTCATTGCCTCTAGTCCAGTGATTCTCAACCAAAGTGCCATGAGATCCTTTTAAGGGCGATGTCCAAACATTGACATAAGATTCACAAAAAACTCAGAGGGCATGTCCCCACAAACAAGAATGTATGTTTCCCTGGGGACACATAGCAGTGGCACTTATTTGTGCCACTTCTGGTTGTCCCTGGGCATGCCCCTGTACAAATGGTCTAGTGTGTGGCAGATTGCCCTGGGTTGGGTAGGATAGGCTGGAACCATCATCTGGACTTGCCCCAGCAGCCTTACCTGGGATCCTGGGGGCTTACTGGGGCAGCAGTGGTGGCAATTTGGACACACAGAGCCTGGCCAACAGCTAAAGTATGGCTCTCACTGGCTAGGCTCCAGTTTTGGGTGGCACACACTGCAGCCACTTTTTTTTGGTGCTTTTTTTTTCACACCAGGATCTCCCAGTGTCAAAAAACCCATGGCTCTGCTAATTTGCACCTGCTAATTTGCAGCACTGTAAACCACACATGCACATTTGTGGGGACATGCCCAGAGATTTCAAATAGAAATCCACAGTGTCAAAAACATTCTGCAGTGTTCTGGTCTTGCTTTGCAAGAGAAGAGGTGCTCTATTATTTTTCTGTCATCACAAAATGTGTGAAAAATAATAGCTGACATTTTCTAAGCCTCGAGTCTAACAAGGTTGAGAACTGCTGCTCTAGTGGCCTCCAGTCAGCAAAATGGACTTCAACTATCATGGCAGCAAGTAGAGAAAGGGGTGGTTCTCAGAGTACCAGAACTTACAACAATAAAGTGAAGGTGTTGCCATGCCAATGGAGAACAAAGATTTTTTAAATATCATGTGGCCTTAATGTCTCCATCCATGGAGAAACAAAGTATTGCATTACCCTAGGAGACCCCATTTAAAAAAAATCTGTTTAAGGTCTAAAGTTTAGGAAATAAAAATATATTTAGTAGAATATTCTCTGTGATGATTTGATAGTATGTCAATCAATGCATACACTTTGTAGCCAAGCACTAGGCCATCATGGTTACTACTTCCTCATGTCCTGTTTCTCTAACAGGAGGCAAAGTCCACGTGGAAAAGAAAAGTAGGAGCTAGAAAAACTGCTGAAGAAGGGGTGTGAAAGTAGGATGGGTTCATCCACTTACCCAAAGCATGGTTCTACTAGTCTCATAGAAGGGGTGGCTACTGCTGTTGCTAAGGAGAGCAATAGGTATTTCTGTTATGCTTATTTAGGTGTGAACCTTGGTTTGAGTGATCAAGCAGATATTTGAGAGTTTTCTGAAGAAACAGTGTTTTGTGCTAGTTCTCTTAAAATAAACCAGCAGGTCACTGTCACAGGATGGGGTTCCTAAGGATGGCCATGATCTCCTAAGGCCCCCCGACCATGCCAATTTGGCCCGATGGGCACCCTCAGTTCTCACCCACCACATCTTTGATGGAAATATAAAAATAGGGAAGCTACCCTTAAATCCTCTTGGACATGGTTTGATGGGCTGTCTGAACCCTGTGGGTTCCCGGACCACTTTTGGGTCCTGTTTTCACAATGGGTGTTTTGTGGGCACGTAGTCCATAAGGCTAGGATGCGTGGCTCCAACCGTCCCTTTACCATGCCCCAAGCCTCGCAGATGGCATTGACGTTGTTTGATCTGGGCCTTGGCATGAATTGGCCCTCTTGTCCTCTCTGGGCTCTCCACAGCCCTGTCTCTATGCCTCACTGGCGCTGGGGTCAGTGCACCCCAAATGCCATGCCCTCGCTGGCACTGGGGTCCCCACACTGCAATGGGCCCACAATGAGGCCTCCCCCTTCCCCAAATAGCCTCACCCAAATCTTATAAAACTACAAACAAAACATAAGCCCCTGGGCTATAACACAACATAAACTGCATAAGGTGTGCTCTGCCCCTTTACATACTAGAAGCAGAACTTAGTCAGGCCTCTTCCCTTTACTCACTCTAGGAGGGCTCCTTCCCCCTTGGCCACCAACAGAGAACTGCCCTTCCTAGCTCTAGCCTGGGGTTTATATGGGCCCAGGGCCCCGCCCCTTCCGGCCAGCTGACCAGGTGCAGGTGCAGACTAATTTCCTCATTGGCTGCTTGCCACAGCAACCCGCACCTGGGCTCCTGCCTGGCTCTTTGGGCTCTCCCCAGGCAGTTCCTGCTCTTCTAGGAGCAGGGCACCTTAGTGCCCTGTGACAGTCACCTTGCCAGTTTTTTCTTCTGAAGTATTGCTTGTTTGAGCCAGAGAGACTCTAGAGCTGGATCTGGACATGAACAACACTATTTAACATAACAGAGACAAAAAAACCCAAACCACTTCACAACTTGTATCAGCCAAACTGTCTGGGTCTTGGGCTGTGTTTGTGGTGTTCAACCTTTTTGTCCCACAGGCCACTTCCAGCTGGTGGGTTGGGTCCAGCATGTGGGGTGGGTGCCATGGGGCCCAATCTGGCCATGCAGAGGCAGACAGCTTGGCCTCAACTCAGCTGTGTGTGAGGAGGAGCCATGGCCTGCCCCAGACCTGGCAGCATAGGGGAAAGAGGGGTGGCCTGGCCCCAGTCTAGCCATGCAAGTAGGGGCATGGCCCACCTCTGATTTAGCTCCACAGGGGAGGGGAACCATGACCTAGCCATGCAGGGATTGGAAATTTGGCAGCGGGGGAAGGGTGGAGGTATTCACTGACACCCCTCTGCTTCTCCTCTGCTAAATTTCTCCATTTGTGGGGAGCCTCATCGTTTGGATGCCATGTCTCTGTGGGTTGGAGGTTGAGTATACCTGTTGTGCACCTTTGCATTCATAGCTGGGAGACCTTAATAGCTCACTGTAATAAGAAAGAGCATTTCTTTAGAGTGGACTTAGCCTGGTAGCTGTGAGCAAGAACATCAGGAACTCCTCCTTCAAAGTCTTACACCAGGAAAGAACTGGATCAGCCTTCTTCTGTCCAGAAAGTCCTGTCCCAGTATGCAGATCATCTCACTCCCTTCAACTTAATTTTGATAGTGGAAAAAAGGCCCTGGACTATCACAGAAAAAGGACATGCTGAATAGGCTTGCTTGAGAAGTTGGGTGCATTCAGGCCTAGCAATTCAGGCAAAGGCAAAGGGTAGACTCCTGCATGATTCTGGCTGGTGACCTTTGCATTAAACAGCATAAACTGAAGAATCTACTTGCTGTCAGCTTGTGTACTGCATTTCAAAAAATAGAACTCAGATGAAATCATGTGGACTGATATTATATTTCTCAAAACATAGGTTCTGCCTTAGATATGGTGTATCAGATAGTTTCTTTGAATGAGGAGAGGGAAAAATGCATGTTGGCTTTTAAAGCAGTCAATAAAGATGGTGCTCATTACTGAAAATACATCAATTCAATTTTGTTTTGTTTTTGGCTGTTTTAAAAAGATAAGAGGGAATCAAAATACAGTACCACAAAATTAAATTCCTTTCTGTTAAGGAAACAGATCACTAGAACTCTATTGCACTTTATAGACCTCTAAAGATGAACTATGAAAAAAGCAGACAGATTGTATACCAGTCAACTGGGGAGCGGCCAACATTGTACGAGAAATTACTGTACGCAGAAATTAGATTGGTCTAGTATTTGGAAAGGTGAGTAAGATATCAGTTAATTACAGACAAGATTTTTTTTCCTTTCTTTTAATGAAATCCAGAGTATAGAGCTCCATCTTGGTTCTTAGAAGAACCTTGGGGGAAGATGAGTGACTTACTTAATTTGATGGTTTCCTTTCCATTAGTGAGTTGTGGAAGGACATATACTAACTCTCTAAACTGTGAATAGGCAATGTACATAAATTTTGTTGCACTGAACATATACAATCACATTCTAGCCTACCATAATGTGGTTGCAACTCCCATGGTGTACAGTTAACACATTTTAACTCTGAATTTAAGGAATGTTTTGTTCTGGGGTTATGTCAAAAGCTGCCACAGTCAAACTATCAATAAAAGAGACAAGACTTACCTTCCAGACAGAAAAAAAAATGTCATGGTAAGAAGACCATGGAGAAAGGAAGATGGGGGAAATGGGAATCAAAGGGCATCTTTTGTATGTGCTCTGCAGTGGGATGAGGAGCTTTAATTAGAGCAGCTCTTAGGAGTTGCTCTAATTAAAGCACCTGCATCATCATGTGTATTCAGCATCCCATACTTCAAAATGGTGGTGGAGGTACTTTAACTAAAGCTCTTTTGATGAACTTTAGTTAATGTGGCCCATGCCACCATTTTGAAACACCGGGATGCTAAATGCACATGACGTGGCAGGGAGGCTGCTGCAGTCTGCTAATTAGGATGCTCCAGCCAGCACACATTGGAGCACACATTGGAGCAGACTTTCGGCATGTGTATTGGTGCCCAAAGCCCCTGGCATATGATAGAGAAGGGAATGAAAGATCTGCTGCCATGGAAAGATGTAGGATTTTGAAAAGAAGGGTGCACATAGTGTGCTACATCATTGCACATAGCACAACCCATATTTTTCTCCAGTTAAAAAGAAACTAGAATTATTACTAATATGCTAAGGACTAGGCCTATATTATTCAGTGTTAGCTACATGACCAGGAGCAGCTAACAGATAAAAGAATTGCAGATGAAAGAATAGTTTGATTAGTGGAAAATTAAGACAATAAAAAAGGAGACAGGGTCATTAACACATGTGGAATGATGAGGTTAGAAGGAATCAGGTAGATTATAATGAACCATAATATCAAGTGACTCCTTCACTG
The DNA here is from genome assembly GCF_052110815.1 of Crocodylus siamensis. Taxonomy (NCBI): domain Eukaryota; kingdom Metazoa; phylum Chordata; order Crocodylia; family Crocodylidae; genus Crocodylus; species Crocodylus siamensis. Next base: position 201,019,265 of record NC_143397.1, read on the forward strand.
CTGCCTGAACAGAAATGCTGCTGCCACTGTGGGGCAGTTTGTTCATCAGCATATAATATTTTGGAGGATCCCAGAACTCATGACAAAAACACTTGATTCTAGCCATGAGGGGCTAGTTAGCACATGGCTCCTTTGTGAGAGGTATCTGATATACATTCACGTACTGAGCAGTGCTGAGCTATGGGGTCACCATGGCTTGAAACATTGTTGATTCTGCTGGAGCCCAGTCCAATTAGCTATATGCTAAATCGTATGCCTTTTGGCTTTGGACTAATATGCATAGTTTGTACTATATATAAGTAGGTACAGAAGTGCTACTTAAAAGTGTGTTTATGGAATACCTGTGCTAAAACTTGCTGCATTTTCAAAAAAGAAGGTAAAATGCATCCATTCTGGATGAATTAAATTACTACAGGCAAGTTTATTTCAGAGGGCGCTTAGAGACTTGCAGGTCCCTGCTTTAATTCATGGTGTTTTACGTAAGGCACCATGAGTTAGAGCAACGCCCCTGACCCAACAGATGTTTGTCTGTTGGATCATGTGGGAATGGGGGGAGGGAGTGAAATCAAGTCTGCCTGCCTGTCCCGCAATTGGAGCTGAGCTGATGCAGCCCTGCTCCCACACCCCGCCAGCTCCAGTGCTGGGGTTTGACCAGCCTGAACTGAAGGATGGGGGGAAAGGTGGGGCCACAAGGCAGGGGGGCTGGAATCCACCCCTCTTGCAGCTCAGGCTGAGAAAACCCCAGCCCACATCTCCCCTATCTTCTGCTCCCCACTTCCACAGATAGCACCAGGAGTGGGGCAGGTTCGGACTGTATCAGCCCAGTCCTGATTGCATTGACAGACTGACCCTAGGCTGACATAAGTTCTTTAAGGTACCCCACTTCATAGCACCTTCATGTGATCCTTCATTAGATGAGGGTTAATTTGTTGTGCAATTGGCCGCTGTTAAAGCGCTCTGCAGCCATGCAAGTGTGTCATGGCATAGCTATAGAGCACTTTTAGAGGGCTGATGGTGCAAATTTTGTCACTTCTGTCAGAACCCAAAGTCAGTCTTTTCAGATTTGCCCCTCACTTCCATGTGATCAAGGAGAGGAGGGACTGACAGTAAAGAGGAGAATGAAAGGGCTGTATGGGGAAGAAGCTGGGGCAGGGGAGCAGAGGGCAATCCCTTGACTTCTACTCCCACCCCCCGACCCTGATTTATTTTCCTTGCTGTAGCTGTGGGAGGAGAACAAATTCAATGCTAAACTTCCAATAACTAGATTCTGTACCTGAAAATGATAACAAATGTATCCATTTTCCATATATAGAGCCTAATGGGGGGTCATCTTATATTCAGGGTCATTTTATATACAAGAAAATACAGTATTAAAGGACTGGAGCCTCAAGTTTGAAAATAGAACCCAATCTTTCATCAAAGCAGCAGGTAGGTTCTCAACCCTATCTAGATGCTATCCATCTGTATTAGCATTGTTCAGGGAAGATAGGGGGTAATTGATTAAATTAAATTTGTTAAAATATTAATAAAAATTAATTTCTTGGTACCTGTTCCTTCTCCTGCATCCACACTTGTTTAATTAAAAGATGTACAATTATAGTCCCATTAGTGCCAACACAGATGAAGAAAATATTTGATTGAAATCCATTACATTGTTTTTCTTATTACTCTGGTGACCCACGCATTTCTTTTCAAGTCCAATCAGAAAACAGTATTTAGTCTCTGTCTGCCTCAGTACAGCCATCAGGGTAGATCAAAGGGTGGGTGTGCAATGGCACAGACACACCCACATTTCAGTCAACCATGCCAGAAGAGCAGCAGCTAGTGATTTTGTCTTTAAGAACCTGAAACAAGTTTCCCCCTTTCTCTTCATGCTCAGCATCATGTTCCCTCCCTTCCACTTTACTCCCCCACACACTGCTGTGCTGTCTCCAGCTGTCCTGGGGCAAGGGTGTATGAGGAGTTTCAGAGCCTGTCCACTCCAACCAGGCTCCAGGCAACCAGGCTCAGCCAGGGACAGCAGCAGTGATGAGCATGTTCCTCCACTATTGCTTCCTGCAAACCTGGGAGTAGGTATGGGAGAAGGGAACCTGCCCATACAGCTTTGCTGGAGTGGGCCAGGAGCAGTTCTGGAGGCCCCTTCTTTCATGCCCTTAGACCATCTGGGTCCAGTAGCAGCAGCAGAAAGGGCTGGAGAGCAATGGGAAGGGACAGGCAGCTGAGTGAGGAGGGGAAGAGAGGTGGGAAGGAAGATTTTTACACTCTTTTAAAGTCCTCCACTGCTGGTCTGCTCACCCTCACATAGTGGGTGGGTGGTAGCAGGGGTGTACCCATCCCCACAACTCAGGTTGCTACTGCTACACCTACTAAACTCAGGTTTCACCCATGACTGCCACTTACCAGAAAAGCACAATCAAACTATATCTTTTTCATCAAATTACTTACTAATTAAAGAGAAAGTTTTAAGTATTTTGTTTTTGGCTTCAAGATCTTTCTCATAATGGAAGATAAGAAGAGATGACAATGTGTGTATTTTACACAGGTGATACAAGCATGGTTAGAAATTACTTTAAATCTTTAAAGATTTAACATTTATTTTAGCTTAGTGATTTAATAGGAAGACTGAAACAGAAAGAATGGAATGTTGAAGTCTTCCCTGAAGTACAGATGTTCTGAACATTTTAAAACACATGGTAATTTCTCAGCCATTATCTTTCTGTCATATCACAATGCATATTCATAGTATTCAGCAGTCTCCCAGAACAGGAACTACCCCTGCCCCCTAAAACTCTATCTACTGGAACTGGTCTCAGAGAGACATTTATTCACAAAAATAAATACAAATTAAAAAAATACAGAGAGTGACTATATTATTATCAGACCATAGGACAATGTTGCCATTTTACGTGTCTGTTTAATGTTGCGCGCATCTTTGATATTCCTACTTGACAAGAACATTTGATGCCTATAAATCTAGCTTGACAATGATTCTGAAAGGTCACCTGTCGATATTGTTTTTCATGGTGTTAAATAGACTGTAATGGTCTCATTATTTCTCCAGCAGGACAAGTGAAAGTCCCATTGGTCTTCTTGCTGTCTCATAAATAATTAACAGGCTGTTTTAACTGGGTATAACCTTTGTACAGAGTGGTTGAACTTCACTGAACAGCAGAACTGGGCAATTCAGAAAAATACCATCCATCATTGACAATACTAAAACATTCAGGCAATCTAGGAAGAGTACTAGAAGCCTAATAATTAGCAACTGATCAAAATTTTTAGTGCCAATGCACAGAAATTATGCTTTATGCTTATGTGGTTTTTCTAGCACACCTCAGTATTCTAGTCCAGTTTTTAAACCCACTTTTCTCTTTATGATTACCTGACATGACTGCCACAAAGATATTCTGCATGAGCTTTCCTCAAAGGCTGAGTCATTGTGAAATAACATTGGATGAAAACATAGACCAAAACTGAAAAATCTTAACCTTATCTAAACAGTAAAAAGAACCAAGTTTTTCTCTGAGGGTGTGTCTACATGTGCGCCTTTACTGAGCAGTAACATGAAGTTACTGTGCAGTAGCACTGTGTATGTGGACTTGCTTGGGACTAACTTTAGTCCCAAGTCAGTCCACATATAGCATTAATGTGCTTTAACAGCTGCACATGTAGTTGCTGGCCTATTCCCGCTTACTGCAGAAAAAATGTAAGCCGGTATAAATGCACGTGTAGACACACCCTGTTGTACTGAAGTAAACCCAGAGTAACTTCAAATGTGGGTGTCTGAAATCCAAACCTGATCTAAATTGTATCATTAGTCCTTACTATGATAACTGGTCCAAATTAAAATTGTAATTCAGAGTGTGACCAAAAGAGTGTCCAGGTCATTATTGAAATTTGGCACTTTAAGACTTTCCTACAATTTGATCATGTCTCTAGAGTAATGAACAAGTCTTATTTCTAGGTCCCTGTTAATGGCAGAATGTCGCTTATAATGCTACAAAGTTCTAGCTAAAACAGAGCAAAATTAGAGCCTGTAGAAGATGTTTCATCACAACAGTGTGGGGGAAATAAAAGCTATGCTGGTTATCAGTGAAAGGGAAAAAATAATAATAGGGCAATAATTTTTAAAAGAAAAAAATTGATAGATATTTTCCACCTGCCAATCTGAACATTTTGAACTATATGACATTTTAAAGTCTGCACCTATTTTCTGTTAAGGCATTATATCCTACTGATGAGTACATGAGAGTCAAGAGTCTTATCTAGAGGTTTATGGCAAAGTTTGTGGACCTTCAGAGTTAATAGCGGTATTTCTACCAGGAAAAAAAAGGAGCGGACATTATTGTTGTTAGGAGAATCATTAGCTTCCATTCCACATCACCAGCTCCCTAAAAAAGGCTGTTGGTGGCAGCATGTCTCTAGAGAGATGCCATGGAATGGGAGAGCCCAGAGTGGAAGGAGAGGCTTTTCATGCAGAGGCCCTGGGAAGTTGTGAGCTGCTTTGCCCTACTGATCCCTGAGTTTCATGGGTTTTAGAGACCATGGCCCCTGCCCTTTCTACCAGGAAAACAAACTTTCCTCCCTGAAAGAGGGACTCATAAAACCATCCACTTTACAAAAAATCCCAACTCAGCACGATTCATGTTGTATCTTTGTGAATGTTCTTCCCAATGCCTGTGGCAGTCCTTATTGATTTTATATTAATTACTGATAAATCATTTATTAATACTTCTAATTGTTTTTCACATTTTTCAACAAGTATGTGGAAAGACAGTAAAGGCAGCCTTCCACGTACATATCACCTTGTCAAACATTTTTAGGATATCATTGGTACAAAAGACCTAGTTACTCTGTGGCTGTATGCCATTATAATTCAGTGATGAGGTTCCATATGTCTAGAAGATGAAGGGGGAGCATAGGTAAAAAGAGATCTATTAAGTTTTTAATGCTGTAGGTGACAAAACAGGCAAACAGAGATGTGGCAGCTTTTCCCCCCCCCATAGATTTGAGTCTCTTATTAACAACATTGACAACTCTCTTGATTTTTTATTGCAAATCTTGTTTGCCATTTTTTTTAACAGATACAGCTTCAGGAATTATTATGACCAAGAAGGTTAGCTTTCCTTGAATAAATATAATAAACAATGAATTAATTTCTACCCCTCCAGATTGCAGAAAAAAGCTTGAGATTTAAATCCTAAGTGTACTAACTTCAGAAGACAAATAAAAATAATCCAAAATGCATTCATTTTTATATCTTATGGTTTTAAAACTAATTACATGATTAATTGAGAAATGATTGATTAATTTTGCATACTTCATTTTTGCAATACTAGGGAAAGACAGCAACCAACATCCATGATTAGATATTCTCAAGCTTTCCTGAGATGGTAAGAGTTTTGTGCAAAGGCAATGTCAGAAACTATAGAGAATAATTCTAACCCTATACTAGCACAGTATTTATATGCAAGGAAATATTTTCTATTACAATCTTAAACTGTCTATGGTAATGAATTTTGTGATGCTTTTCTTTATGGTATAACTCTTTTGAAATAGCCATTAAGAGAAATACTTACAACTAAAGTTCACCAACTGGATCCATTTTTCAAAGGCCTAAAGGAGAAAAAGTTTCCAAATAATTTACCTCAGCACTTCCTGACTATGTTTTAGTGTTAATCAGTGTGACTTCTGAGCAACTGAAGAGCATAAACCCGGGTTATTTTGGAACATCCCAAACAACCCTGGTGGCCTCTGAAGTCCATTTAAATTCTAGAAAATGAAATACAGATTTCCCCCCATTCTAGATGATAAAGCCTCACATTACTATTTGCTTTGACTATTGTCTATTGAATGTAGGCATGGGATTGAAAGTAAACAACCTTCAAAGATGCAGGTGTGTAATGTGTTGAAATCTAATACCACTCACAAAACATAAGTAAAATAAACAGAATTCATTGATTTAAATGAACTTAAATGTTGGTTACAACCCTAAGGTCATGTTTTTTTTCTTTTATCTTCTGAATATATACATTGGGTAACATTTAAAAACCCTCAAGCTAATTAATTTTGGGGGGATGGAAGTAATTCTTAAATTTATGGGTACATTCTGATCTTATTTATATCTTATTTATAATGGGAGTAATTTCAATGGCTTCATGAAATTTATCAGATTTTACATAAGTGTAAAGAGAGATCAGAATTGAGGCCTTCTTTGCCAGATCATGATCATAACAGAAATATAAAAACAAGAAAATAGACAAGGGCGGCCTATTTTTCTAATAATTGGGCATTTGTTTAAAACTGGAAAGACTGAAAGGAAGCCCAGCCTGCATGTCAGGTTTGCATTATTACTGGTAAAGAAAAAAAATCTTTAAAAAGGGTACCGTAGTTAATAAGAGATTTAAAAAATCTGATTAGTACATCTGTGATTAATCAAAGGCAATCATAAATAATTTAATAAAAGCTGCTCTTTACTGAAACCGACTTTGACTCAATTTACAGTAATCTTCCTGGTGAATGTGCTTTCCTTTAACAAAGAGCTTCCATAGTGTCATTTTAACAAAATGCATTCAGTATATCTGCATACTGATGTAAATTCTAATACTTTGATGTTTGTCCACTACTTACACAATGGACTTACCTATTTTTTCTGTGACTACATCTTTGATACTGTGGGTTAATATATATGTGAAGCTAATGATCTGAACAGGTTTTTGGTATGGTCAGCTGAGTGAGAAACAGTGAAGAAAAGTTTGGGGGCTATCAGAAATGATGTAGATGATGGAACTGGTTGTTTCTTGAACCAATATTTGGCCAAGGCTCCAATGTCACTTTAAGACTATGAGCAAAACTTCTTTTTTTTCCTGCAAGATGTAAAATGGAGATTCTGGGTGTTTGTGATTACTAAAGTTCTTTCAGAGATTCACAAGAAATACCAGGATGGGTAATAATAATATAACCATTTAAGTTCCCTTGCAGTTTTCATTTCAAGTTATATTTCATTTTCCAGGCTAAAAATAAGTCTTATTGTGATGCAGAAAGGAATGCCATATTGCTGAGTTGTCTGTTTTAGTGGTCCCGATATATACAGCTGGGTCCTCATTTTCCACAAAGTCTCATCTATTCTTGGAGGCAGTGGAACATGATAGCCACAGATCAACTATCCAGCTCCAGCAGAAGTCAGAGTAGCAGGAGACCTACCATAAACCCTACCACTAGAATAGAGACTGCAGCACAACTTAACAGATGATCAGGTAAAATTGATCCTACTGTTCTGGATCAGGGCTGTGCAAAATTTTGCTGGGTGTTTCATTCTGAAGCTGTTTCAAGCTCAAAACAGCAAAAATGAAATGAAATAAAAGGCTTTAAAACAGCTTTGAAATGAAACAAGGGCACTTGAAAAGTTTGGAAGTTTTGAAACATTTCGAGTTTTGAAGCTGGGCTTATTTGGCTTCAGCACCAGTCCCAGGCAGCAGCAGCAGCCTCCTCTCATCTGGCACACAGATCTGGGGGCCCACACCACCGGGAGGAGTCCAGCACAGCCCTCCCAGGGATGCAGGCTCTCAGATCTGCATGTAGGATGAGAAGAGGCTGCCACTGCCAGCAAATGCCAGCAAGTGCCAGCAAGAGGCTGAGCCACCACTGCCAGCAAGTGTCACAAGTTTTGCTTTGAACAGTTTGAGGTGCAGTTTCCCAGAAACCTCAATACCTACCTCCTTGAAACTTGGTAGGCTTCATGCCCTCAGAAGGGGGCTACCATCCATGTGATTTTCATCTGAGTCAGGCAAGAAATGACAATGTTTCAGGCATTTTTATGATTCTCCATTATAGCCTAAGGGCATGTCCACACATGCAACCACATGTGCTTGCAGCACCTCAAATACAAGCAGTGCAAATTTGAGTTGGGGCTTTTTGCCTCAGAGCATGTGCTTGGACATGTATTCTGTTATGGAGCAAACAATGCCACTTGGGGCAAAATAACCCTACCTGGCTCCTCCCAGATCTGCAGTCAGGGGATGCTAGAGCCTGGGGTCAGTACCTGTGGAGGGATGTGGGGGATGTGAGTCAGCGTGTGGGTAGGTGTGGGGGGACTGTAGGTGTGGGGGCTACTGAGAAGGGGTGGGTACCGTACATGAATGCTGCATGCCCCTGGCAGCTGGAGGGGAGGGCACAGCGGTGCTGGTGGCAGCACAAGCGTGGTGGCAGCGGTAAGTGGGGAGCTCCTACGGACTCTGCTGGTGCAGTTGGCAGCAGCGGGAGGGGTGGTGAGTGCTGACTGGGGGTTGGTGACCACCCACAGATGCCGCCAGCAGCGACAGGGTGACCAGTAGCAATTGCTGACTGCTTGCAGATGCCACCGGTGGTAGGGGGGCAGTGGCAAGCGGCAACTGCCCACAGGCGCAGTGTTGGCAGTGCCTTTTCTGAGGGGGTGCACCACCATGCTCAGGGGGTGCAAATGCAGCTATGTGCACCCCCTACGCATTGCCAATGATTCCTTGCCTCTGACAGGGCATAGCCTCCCCACCACAGCACATGGACTACCTTAGCTGCAGGGTCCCAGGCTCCCTGAGGGGCTACAGCTCCCACTCTGCTCCCCGCTGGTCTCCAGCCCCCTCCTCATTCCCCTGCTCCTCTCCAGCCTCCTACTTGTTCTCCTGCTCCTCTCCATCCTCTGAGAACAAGCAGGAGGAGCAGGAGAACAAGCTGGAGGCTGGAGAGAATAAGAGAACGAGCAGGAGGCTTGTTCCCCCCACTCCCACTGGTTCTCCCAGCTCCCCATTAGTTCCCCTGCTCCCCATTCATTCCCCCTGCCCCATTTCATTCCCTGTACCCCTGTTCATTCCCCCTGCCCCATTTGTTCCCCCCACCCCGTTCATTATCCCTGCCCCATTTCATTCCCTGTACCCCTGTTCATTCCCCCTGCCCCATTTGTTCCCCCCACCCCGTTCATTATCCCTGCCCCATTTCATTCCCCCTGTCCCTGTTCATTCTCCCCATCCCCATTCATTCCCCCAGCTCCCTGCTTGCTCTCCCAGCCCCCACCCCCACTCACCAGCAGTAGCAGAGAATGATCAGGAGACTGGAGAGATCAGGGGAAGTCTCCAGCTTACCTCCAGGGGCTTATCTCCAGCAGCCTGCTCTCTGCGGCCCCCTGCTCATTCCCCTGCTTGTCTCTGGCCTCAGGAGGCTGGGGATGAACAGGGGAACAAGCAGGAGGCTGGAAAATAAGCAGGAGGCTGGAGACAGCAAGGGAATGTCTCCAGCTTGGCTCCAGGGGCTGTCTCCAGTCTCCTGCGGGTACTCCTGCTTATCTCCAGCCTCCTGAAGCTGGAGTTGAGCAGGGGACTAGAGATCAGCAGGAGGCTGGAGACAAGCCTCTTGAAATTAGCTGGAGACATTCCCCTGCTCTCTTCAGCCTCTTGCTCCTTCTTTGCTACTGCTGTTGAGTGTGTGTGTGTGGGAGGGGGGGCTGAGAGAATGAACAGGGAGTGGGGGGAACAAATGGGCAGCTGGGGAAGGTCCCTCCCTCCTCCTCCAGCTCCCCCCCCCCAGTTACCTGGCAGAAGCTGGGTCCAGGTCCTTGCAGCTCGCACTGCTGCCTGCCCTGCACTGTGGAAAGGGCCAACCACAGAGACGCTCTGGCAGGCTACCAGAGCATCTCTATGGAGGACCGAGCCTCCTGTTGCTTCAGGTCATGGTCTGAGACATCTCGGACCATGCCCTGACCCATTTTTTCCCCCCAAGGATATTGTTTGACCCCTGGATATCAAAGGGTCTAATTTTGCTTGTGAGGCACATGGAGCTTGTCAACCATGGGTGAAATGACAAAACGCATCGAAACAGTGAAACAGTTCAACTAAACAGAATAGAACAGTGCTTTGAAATGAAATGACAAAACAAAACACTGTCCCTTTGAAACGGTGAAATGGAAGTTGAAACAAACCGCTGTTTCACAGAGCCCTACTGTACATGGCATGGAAGATCGAGCCTCTAGTAAACTAGTTTGGGAGTGTGTGTGTGTGCACCTACATGCATGCAAGTGCACGCACCTACATGTACATGTGTTTAAAATAATGTAATATCAATGGGTTCAAACTGCAACTCGCAAGATAATCCTGTCTCCTTTTTAGTTTATTTTCCTTTCAGGAGTCCCAAAGAAAATATACCTTAAACAAAGACACACAAACACAAGCACAAAATATCTCAGTCTCCCTCCATGCACACAGATACTACTGTGGAACTTATGCAACCATAAGACCTTTTGACTTTGAATCATAAATCATGACACAGCATAAGAAAAACAATTAGTATGGTAGATCAGTATTTAATTTGGAAAATCAAATAAAAGGGAGTCAGAGGTTCAGCTTGTAGGATCAAACTCTTAATGATACAGTCCTAGGGTAAGAGAAGATGCATCTTATGTTTATAAAAGTATCATGTCCATTTTGTCACTTTACAAAAATAATGTGGAAGGCTGCTGAGTAAATAGGCTGTAGTTTCACAGGATCCAGCAGAATGCAGTATTACTATAACAGCATTTTTGCATCATGAAAGCAAGATTGTTTCATATAAGCCAAAATGTAAACAGTCAGGCTAAAATATAATGAAACTTCTTGCATGTGGGAGTCTAACGTGATATGATAGAATGAAGTAAAATTTGATATAGTGTTGTTACACTTTTCTACAACAGCAAATTTGGATATTGTATAAAACCTGCAAATAGTACTGCTTCGTGAATAATAAAAAAATTTTAACAATGTACATGTGATCCAAACTTTGGTGAATAATTACTAGATTTTTACTGAACATTCCCATGAAGGAGCCCTTTATTACTGCTCAAGGATAGTTTCTGAAGCTCTTCTTCTTCTTATTATTATTTTAAATTACTGGCAAAATGTCTAGGGTTCAAAACCATAGGCAATTCACATCCAGTAAAATGTGCAGGCCAGGAGTTTTGCATTAACGTATCTGTTAGGCTGTAGTGAATTTATAACCCCTTAAAACAGTACAAAGCATTTTAGTATTAGATATAAATTATGTATAAAACACTCAGCATGAACTATTGTCCATGTATTAAGGTAGATACAGCAGGCATAAAAAATAAATGACAAAATATACTTTAATGTTAGAGGTCAACTTTAAACTGACAAAATCAAGGAAATTCAGGCTTACTGATGAATTTTTGTGTCAGTCACATTATGCTTTAGTCTATTCATACTAGGTCTGTCTCTTTTCCTATTGAAATCCATGTAAAGCCTTCACTGCCTTTACCAGAAGCAAGACAGAAGCCCTGTGTAGAATACGGAGGGGGATTGCTAGTGTTTGTTAGCTTATAGCAACTAGTTGTGTAGTGAGCTGAGCACCCAGCTATGAATAGCTTTATTTTATCTTTTTAAATCCAAAACAAAAACAAAACAAATCCCCCAAAAGCTAGCATAGATAAAGAGGCTTCACTGGACTAGCCAGACAAGTGGGAAAATAAGTAGGGTCAGCTTTCTGCAAAAATCAGGTATGTTATCTCATTCAGAAGCTAAAAATAATTAGTGTAAACAGTATTGAAGACCATAGCAGCCCCTTGCTACATAAAGCAGGTAGTTGTAAAGAACAATCCTATAGCTTCGCAATTCAGAGGGTGATCAAATAACAGCAAAAGGTGGCTGTTTGTGATAATTATCACTGATCATTGTTTAGTGAAGAAATTCCAAGAGTTGTACTAACGATTTGGGAAAAGTGACACTATAACTAGTGTCCAAACCTGCTGGTATAGTGGGATAAGGTAAGATTACTGAGCCCAAGAGATACCTCATTCAGTGACAAAAAACTGTATATGGGGGTTTTTTTGCCCAGGAACAATGCTATAATGCTATGTTTGTACAGAGTCTGGTACAGGCATACCTCGTTTTATTGTGCTTCGCTTTATTGCGCTTCGCAGATATTGCGTTTTTTACAAATTGAAGGTTTGTGGCAACCCTGCGTCGAGCAAGTCATTTTTCCATCGGCGCCATTTTTCCAACAGCATTTGCTTACTTTGTGTATCTGTGTCACATTTTGGTAATTCTCACAATATTTCAAACTCCAATTTTGAAAGAAGTTCTACTGTGGGTAAAATGCTATCAAACAACATCGCATGCTACAGAGAAATCTTTCATGAAAGGAAGAGTCAATCGATGCAGCAAACTTCATTGTTGTCTTATTTTAAGAAATTGCCATAGTCACCCCAGCCTTCAGCAACCACCACCCTGATCAGTCAGCAGCCATCAACATCGAGGCAAGACCCTCCACCAGCAAAAAGATTACGACTCGCTGAAGGCTCAGATGATGGTTAGCATTTTTTAGCAATAAAGTATTTTTTAATTAAGGTATATACATTGTTTTTTTAGACATAATGCTATTGCACACTTAATAGACTACAGTATAGTGTAAACATAACTTTTATATGCACTGGGAAACCAAAAAATTCGTGTGACTCGCTTTATTGAGATATTCGCTTTATTGTGGTGGTCTGAAACCGAACCCGCAATATCTCCGAGGTGTGCCTGTACATGGAGTTCCTGATCCAGGACTGGTGCTCTTAGATGCTATTTCAGTACAAATAATAATAATATATTGAAAGCAGTGTATCTGTACACTGAGAGGCAATAAATACATAACATTCCTTGCACAATTTTGGGAGTGAAGTGCTATTTCATTAGTCTTTATAACTTATTAACCACTGTATCTCAAAATGTTTTACTTTTCCATAATAAATCATTATTGTGCAAAGGTAAGCAGTGGCTTTCTCAACACTGGTCAGTAAAGTGCTGGCCCTCAGAGGGGCTAGTGTGAATCAGGCATTCCTGAGGGGATGAAACTTCAGACTTACTTTTACTTTTGTGCCTACTGTTTTCTGTTGGGTACCTAAAGCTCTCTGGATTTATCTTTGGAAGTATACCATTCCCTGTTTGCCTTTTTGGGAAAAGGTGCCAAATTTTGGTCAGTCCAGTGCCAAAATGTCTTAGGGCCAGCTCTAGTTTGGTCACATAATTTCTTCTTCCAAAAGAATAAAATGGGCTGATTTCTTCAGTCTAGCAAGGTCACTTTGCACTTGGTGGAGAAGACCTCCACTGTGTTAGATCCTCTACTATTGTAAGTTTATGTTACATAGGCAAAGGAGGTTAGAGTGATGCTTGGCATTTATTTCCTTTAAGCCCAAGCAGCTGATTAGGGGTTGTACCTGGTTTCCTATGTCTACCTCTGTCCACTGTGTCTAAGTATATGTGACAGTAACTTAATTAGTAATTCTTCAGAATACAGTGACCATATCTACTGAAATTTTTCTGTGTCTGTGTTAATGTATCATAACTAAGTTTTATTAACCAGATACTTCTTTACTTTCCAGGGGTTATATGTATCATCTTTAGTCTTGCCCAATCATAATCCTATGTTGGAGGTACTAAACTTAATGCACATTGGGAAAAGTACATTAATGCATGTGTAGACATGCCCTGAGTTAAGCAGTTTAATACAGAGGAAGCCAAGAAAATTAAAATAAACAATGCTTGGTATTTGTAGAAACATAGAGTATTTAATCTAAGAAGGAGGTTTCCACAGATGCTTCAAAGTACATATTGGCTTCCTAATATGCTAAATAATAAAAACTGATTTTTTAAGATAGATGGTTTACATGCTCATGGAATAAATTCCTATCTCCAGTAAATTTAATACAGCTGAGATTGTCTACAGATTTCAAGGCCAGGAAGGACCAGCATTAGACCTCTACTAAAGCAAATATTATTAAACCCTACCGTGATCAAATTAGAAAAGCATCCCACTTGAATGTAAAGGTTTCAAGTAAGGATCGCTTTACCATATCTCTTAGTAAGTCTTTCCTATGGCTAAATAATTTCACTCATTTTCTTCATTTTATCTTCAGGCCATTGGATCACTTTATGTTTTTATCTTCTAAACTAAAGAATCTATTGTCTAAATTATTACGTATTGGAAATTATAGGCTGTGATATAGATGTCTCAACCTTCTCTGGGTTGTGCTAATAATATGTTATCAGGTGGCTGCCACATCTGTGCCTTCAGTACCTAAAATACATATGCAAAGCTTGATCATCATTTTTTTATCTCAGTCGATGGTTGCCATAGCAAGAACCAGAGTAATGATTCAGGTTACTGTGACTTGTTCAATGTTAGTTCCTTTAACTTTTTCAGGGACATTTCTTGTGCTACTGTAGTACAAAACAGGTGTTTTGAAGGACAAGTGTGTACCTGAGATCTCCATAGAATGGAATGGTAGTTAGCTTCTGGGGTTAGTTGTAGCAGAATAGCTAGAAAAGCATCTGTACATGGAATGCTTTTACAAGAGCCTATTACATCCATATATTTCTGTTTTCTGATATTTTTTTCATTGAGCAAAAGGTTGAACCCTCAAACAAAGCTCTTTATTAATGCACCTTAATTCAGGCTTGCCATTATTCACTATTGCACCAAAAGTGTAGTGATTCACTGTGGTAATATGCAACTGAAATGCAATTAAGCCACATATAGCAAAATGGTCTGGTAGAATGGTTAGCATAGTTACAGCACCAAATTAAAGAAGCTTGCTCCGTCTTGTGAGTATCATATTTCCATTATTATTTTGCTAATCTATTTTGACAGACCACAGATTTTCAACCATCCTGACTTTCTTCTATTGCTAACTGGAAGGTGAATCCTGGCTCAATCCCAGGTATAGGAGTATGGGGCATAAAGTGAATGGCAAAGTGGAAGAGCTGAAGAAAAACTATTCTTGTGTTTCTTTCCCACAATCCTATCCAACTTCTTCTTTCTCACAATATCCAGTACTCACTCTCTGCAAAAGAGAGTTGCTATAATACCAACTCCAGTGTTGGAGGTATATAGCAAAACCACTTTAGGAATGCCAAGCCAAAGTCTGCCTACTAGTGAAAATCTGGATTAAATACACTGAAGTCAACAGAATTTCTTTAGTTTTGCACCAGTACAACAGCAATGCAAAGCCCATAGTGTGGTTATGGTGACTGTATTATAGGGAATTTGTTGCTGAATCTGGAAAGGTACAGCAGTGGGTAACAGTGCACATGATATCAAATATCTACCCTCCTTGGGCTTTCCTTAAACAAGTAATTGTTAGGTTATTTTCAGACTGCTTGTAATTATATATTATTTGAAATGTTATTTTGGTATTTGATGTTGATGTTCTTGCCTTTCAAAAACTCCGTGTAGGATGAGAAGCTTAATCTCAAGAAGATTTTGTAAAATAATTAATAAATAACCCAACTGATTCAGGACTAAAAAGGGATGTGTATTATGAAGGGGGATTAACTGGATGTGGCTTATAAAGTGTAGAATTAAAAATAAAATATGATTTCAGAGTGAATGAATAGAGAATCATGAAGGAAGCAGGAAAGGCACAAGTCGCTATCAACAAACTGTTTGAGAAAGGTATATGGCCACATGGAATGGGAATAACAAATTTGGGGATGGGGAGCAAATTTGCTGATGTGAATGATACAAAATAGTCAGTATGAAGATATTCACAAACTAATCACAAAATGGACTGGTTTTCAAACTAAGTGCAGGCGCAGATTCAACACCCTTACCTTGATTTTCTTCATTTGCTATTTAACAACATTTTAAGCATCCTACCTTAACGCCTTACTAAAATACCTGCTCCACAAATGTTTTTTTTTTTGTTATAACCTTTCATACATGTGTTACAGCTTCCAAATACATTAAACTATCCTCTTTGTAACAGCACCCCTTTATAAACACAAAGCAAACCATTATGTGGAAAGGGGAGAAGTTAAAAGCCCTAAATCTTTGAATCCCAAGGATACTGTTACCTTCTGTTAGAATGTATTTTTATGTATCTATTTACTGCTTAAATGTAGTACGTTTCCATAAGGGTATAACGGACAAGATTTTAAGGAGTTCTTTATTACTGATTTATAGATATACATACATATACATATATGTTCAACTAGCTATGCACTTTTTTGCTCCTGTTTCCTAGCATAAAATTATTACCTTCCTTGGAACAATGAAAATGCAACTGCTTCCTAGACTGGTGAATGTTCCCTCTTTGAAGAGACTTATAATAGGATGCATGAATTTCATAGTTTCTAGGGTTGGAAGGGACCTGAACAGATCATCAAGTCTGACCCCCTGCCCTGGGCAGGAACGAGTGCTGGGATCATAATACCCCAGCCAGATATCTATCCAACCTCCTCTTGAAGACCCCCAAGGTAGGGGAGAGCACCACCTCCCTTGGGAGCCCATTCCAGAGCCTGGCAGCCCTAACCTGTAAAGTAATGCCTCCTGATATCAAGCCTGAACCTGCTCTCAATCAATTTGTGGCTGTTATTCCTTGTTATCCCAGGTGGTGCCCTGGGGGAACAGAGCCTCACCTATTTTCCCCTGGTCCCCCCTGGTGAGTTTATAGATGGCCACCAGATCCCCTCTCAGTCTTCTCTTGTGGAGGCTGAATAGATTCAAGCCCTTTAGTCTATCTTCGTAGGGCCTGGCCTGCTGCCCCCTGACCATGTGAGTGGCCCTCCTCTGGACCCTCTCAAGGTTAGCCACATCCCTCTTGAAGTGTGTGCCCAGAACTGGACGCAGTACTCCAACTGCGGCCTGACCAGTGCCTGCATAGAGGGGAAGGATCACCTCCCTGGACCTGCTTGTGATGCATCTGTAGATGCATGACAAGGTGCAGTTAGCCTTACTGACCGCTTCCTCGCATTGGCAGCTCATGTCCATCCTGGAGTCAACAATGACTCCAAGATCCCTTTCAGCCACTGTGTTGTTGAGAAGGGTGTTCCCCAGCCTATAGGTGTGTTGCAGGTTCCTTCTCCCTAGATGCAGCACCTTGCACTTGTCTGCATTGAATTCCATTCTATTCTCATCCGCCCACCTCTGTAACCTGTCTAGATCTAGTTGGATTCTGTCCCTCCCCTCCAGTGTGCCCACTTCTCCCCACATCTTTGTGTCATCAGCGAATTTGGACAGCGTGCTTTCCACGCCCACCTCCAAGTCGCTGATAAAGATGTTGAATAGCACAGGCCCGAGGACTGAGCCCTGGGGAACTCCACTGCCCACATCCCTCCAGGTCGAAAATGACCCATCCACCACCACTCTCTGGGTGTGACCATTGAGCCAATTTGCCACCCATCTGACTGTGTAGGCATCAATGCCTGCAGTCACCTATTTTTTTTATGAGAATGGGGTGAGAAACAGTGTCAAAGGCCTTCTTGAAGTCCAGGTAGACAACATCCACCTCAATGCCCGCATCCAAGGACTTTGTGACCTGGTTGTAAAAGGAAACAAGGTTAGTCAGGCAGGATCTGCCCGCAATGAACCCGTGTTGGTTGCCCCTGAGCATTACCTCCCATGCTGGGCCCCCACAGATGTGCTCCTTGATAATTTTCTCAAAGGTCTTCCCAAGGACTGAGGTGAGACTAACTGGCCTATAGTTACCTGGGTCCTCCTTTCTCCCCTTCTTGTAAATGGGGACCACATTGGCCCTTTTCCAGTCCTCTGGGACCTGGCCAGAGCACCATGAGTGCTCATACAGCCGTGCCAGGGGCCCTGCTATGACCTCCACCAATTCCCTCAGTACCCTCGGATGAAGAGCATCCAGACCTGCTGATTTAAACACGTCCAGCCCCTCCAAAAGTTCCCTAACTAGATCATCCCTGACCCTAGGCATGGCATCGTGTCCCCTGAGCCTGTCCATAATCCTAGTGGGGGAGTTGTCCCAGTCCCTGCTCAGAAATATGGAGGCAAAGAACTCATTGAAGAGATCAGCTTTTTCCTTTGCTGCAATCACCAGATTGCCAAGCCTGTCCTGTAGGGGCCCCACATTACCTGGTGCCTTCTTCTTACTCCCTATGTATTTGAAAAAGGACTTTTTGTTATCCTTAATTCTGGTTGCCAGCCCTAGTTCCATCTCTGCCTTGGCCTTCCTAACCGCCTCCCTGCAATCACGAGCAATGGAGGTGTAATCCTCCTTGGTGATAGCCCCTTGCTTCCACTGATTGTATGCCACCTTTTTTGCCCTCAGGCCCTCCTGGATGCCTTTACTGAGCCAAGGGGGCTTTTTAGCACTCTTGCCCCCTTTGGTTTGCGTTGGGACTGACTCCCTCTGAGCTTGGAGGATCATTTCCTTAAGGAACAACCACCTGTCCTGGACTCCCATCTCATTGAGGCTCCAAGTCCCCAATGTCTCTCTTACTAATCTCCTTAGCTCATTGAAGTTGGCCCTCCTGAAGTCAAGGACTTTTGCCTTACTGCTTGCTTTCACCACCCTGTGCCAGATAGTAAATTCCAGCAGACGATGGTCACTA
Source organism: Crocodylus siamensis (assembly GCF_052110815.1). NCBI lineage: Eukaryota > Metazoa > Chordata > Crocodylia > Crocodylidae > Crocodylus > Crocodylus siamensis. Next base: position 201,037,621 of record NC_143397.1, read on the forward strand.
ATGCCTAGGTAGTTGAGCACCCACAGATCCCTCACCAGGTCATTGCCTGTGGCAAGGACCAAGTCCAGCAAGGCATTTCCTCTGGTGGGATTGTGTACCTCCTGGGTTAGGTGGAGGTCCTGTATGCAGGCTAAAAACCTATGTGAGCATTCAGACCTGGCTGACTGATCCTCCCAGCAGATGTCTGGGTAGTTTAGGTCACCCATGACAACCACATCCCTTGTCCTTACAGCCTTCCGTGAGCTGACCTGAAAATTCCAGGTCCAGCTCATCCCCCTGGTGAGGAGTCTGTAGTAGATGCCCACTATCAAGTCCCTTTCCCCATGACCCCCTTGCATTCTAACCCAGAGTGCCTCAGTTTGCCCCTCTTCTGAACCCATCCTGATCATTCGAGGACATGTACTGCTCTTTAACATAAAGCACTACACATACCCCTTTTTTCTCCCTACTCTATCTCGTCTATACAACCTATAGCCCTCGATGTTACTGTCCAGTCATGGGTAGAATCCCACCAGGTTTCTGTAAGCCCAACCAGATCTGGGTTTTTGCTAGCTAGCAGGAGGGTGAGTTCCTCCTGCTTATTCCCCATACTTCTAGCATTTGTGTAAAAGCAGTTGAGACCTCCACTGGAAGAACAGATGAGAGAACCACCTGTGCTCCCGTCTCCCTAAGCTTGGCCCCCAGAGCCTTGTAGTCTCTCATGACATGGTCCGGACTACTTCTGGCCAGGTCCATTAGTGCTCGCATGGATCAGGACCAAGGGGTAGTGAATCAGAGTATAGTAATGGTAGGCAACCATCGATCCTCTGGATCATGGTGTACACATAAGAAGTCTACTCAGATGCCTGATAAATCCATTGGTGGCTGACAAATCTAATTAGAGACAGACACAGCTTGTTACAAGTTCTAAAAGTCCAAAGTTCTAATTGCTTAAATACCATACCACAGCTAGAGAAAATTAAAGTTTTTAAAACTATTATTTACAGAGAAGTGGAATATGTTTTTAGGGAAAACAAAGTTCATCTGTCTGTATCATAGTTTCATAGTTTCTAGGGTTGGAAGGGACCTGAGCAGATCATCTAGTCCGACCCCCTGCCATGGCAGGAAAGAATACTGGGGTCAAACGACCCCAGCAAGATGTGCATCTAACCTCCTCTTAAACACCCCCAGGTTAGAAGCCTGCACCACTTCTCTTGGAAGCTGGTTCCAGACCCTAGCCGCCCTGACTGTGAAGTAGTGCCTCCTGATATCTAACCTAAACCTACCCTCTGCCAGCTTGTGACAGTTATTCCTGGTCACTCCAGGAGGTGCTCGGGGGAACAGTGACTCCCCCAATGCCTGCTGATCCTCCCTGACTAGTTTATAACAGGCCACAAGATCCCCCGTCAGCCTTCTCTTTTGGAGGATGAACAGGTTCAGGTCCCGTAGCCTCTCCTCATAGGGCCTGCCCTGTTGTCCCCTGATCATGCGAGTGGCCCTCCTCTGGACCCTCTCCATGCTGTCAACATCCCTCTTGAAGTGTGACGCCCAGAACTGGATGCAATACTCCAGCTGCAGCCTGACCGGTGCTGCATAGAGGGGGAGGATCACTTCTTTTGACCTGCTCGAGATGCATCTGTGGATGCATGACAAGGTGCGGTTGGCCTTCCTAACTGCCCCCCCACACTGCCGGCCCATGTTCATCTTGGAGTCAATGATGATCCCTAGATCCTTTTCCGCCTCCGTGCTGACAAGAGGGGAGTTCCCTAACCTGTAGGTATGGTGCCGGTTGTTCCTCCCGAGGTGCATCACCTTGCACTTGTCTGTGTTGAAACCCATCCTATTCTCATCTGCCCACCCTTGTAACCTGTCTAGGTCTGATTGTAGCCTGTTGCATCCTTCCAGTGTGCCCACGTCCCCCCACATCTTAGTGTCATCAGCAAATTTGAACAGGGTGCTTTTTACCCCCTCATCCAAATCACTGATGAAGATGTTGAACAGTGTGGGCCCGAGGACCGAGCCCTGTGGAACCCCACTGTCCATGTCCTTCCACGTTGCAAAGGACCCATCCACTACCACCCTCTGGGTGCGGCCCTCCAGCCAGTTGGCGACCCATTTGACTGTGTGGGTGTCTATACCACAGCCCCCCAGTTTCTTAATGAGAACGAGGTGAGAGACAGTGTCAAAAGTCTTCCAGAAGTCCAGGAACACTATATCCACTGCTACGCCTGCATCTAATGATCTGGTGATCTGATCATAAAAGGCCACCAGGTTGGTCCGACAGGACCTGCCACTGATGAACCCATGTTGGTTGCCTCTAGGCATGCAGTCCCCTGCTGGCCCCTCTTGGATGTGTGCCAGCATAATTTTCTCGAACAGCTTGCCTGGGATCGAGGTAAGACTAACCGGCCTATAGTTTCCCGGGTCCTCCTTCCTGCCTTTTTTGAAGATGGGAACCACGTTGGCCCTCTTTCAGTCCTCTGGTACCTCACCAGAGCACCACGAGTGCTCATAAAGTTGTGCCAGGGGATTTGCAATGATCTCGGCCAGTTCCTTTAGAACTCTAGGGTGGAAATCATCCGGACCGGCTGACTTGAATACATCCAACCCCTCCAGAAGCTCCCTAACTAAATCCTTGCTAACCCGTGGCCCAGGTGTGCCTCCCCCAGGGCCCAAGGGGGGCCCAGCAGGGAGGTGGCTCTTCTGGTCCCTACTTAGGACGATGGAGGCAAAGAAATCGTTAAACATGTTGGCTTTGCCGTCTGGTGTGACGACCAAGTTTCCCATGGTGTCCTGCAAGGGCCCCACATTACCCGGGACCTTCTTTTTACCCCCTATGTATTTAAAAAAGGACTTCTTACTGTCCTTAATCTGGGAAGCTAGTCCCAGTTCCATCTCTGCCTTGGCCTTCCTAACTACCCCCCTACATCCCCGAGCAACTACAGAATAGTCCTCCCTGGTGATGACCCCTTCTTTCCATTGGGTGTAAGCCTCCTTTTTAGCAAGGAGACATTCCCGGATGCTTTTGGTGAGCCACAGAGGCTTGTGTGCTCTCCTGCTCCCTTTGATCCTCGTTGGGATTACCTTCCTTTAGGCTTGGAGGATCGTCTCCTTAGGGAGCGACCACTCTCCTTGGACACCTGGCTCCCCTCCCCTCCGGGACCTCAGCGCTTCTCCAACTATCCTCCTTAGCTCGTTGAAGCCTGCCCTCCTAAAATCTAGGGCTGCTGCCTTACTGCATGCCTTTGCCACCTTGCGCTGGATGGTGAATTCCAGCAGGCTACGATCGCTGTCGCCCAGGTGGTCGAGCATCCGCAGCCCCCTCACCAGGTCATCACCCGTGGCCAGCACTAGGTCCAACAAAGCGTCTCCCTTGGTGGGGCTGTGCACCTCCTGGGTTAGATGGAGGTCCTGCACTCTGGCCAAGAACCTACATGAGCGTTCAGACCTGGCTAACTGTTCTTCCCAGCAGATGTCCGGGAAGTTCAGGTCCCCCATGACTACCACATCCTTAGCCTTCACTACCTCTGTGAGCTGACCCAAGAATTCCTGGTCAAGCTCTTCTCCCTGGTTGGGAGGTCTCCTACCGTTATGTCTGTTTCCCCTCGACTGCCTTGTACTCTAACCCAAAGCACTTCAGAGTGCCCCTCCCCTGGCTCCTTGCTAATTGACGAGGATGTGTATTCCTCCTTAATATAGAGCGCCACACCCCCACCTCTCTTTCCTAACCTGTCCCTCCTGTACAGCTTATAGCCCTTGACATTCACCGCCCAATCATGCGTTGCGTCCCACCACGTTTCCGTAATCCCCACTATGTCTGGGCTGGTGTCAGCCAGCAGGAGGGTGAGTTCCCCCTGCTTGTTGCCCATACTACGAGCATAGTAATCATAATATTTTCTCTCTAGTATTATCGTCTTCTAGAATTCTTTACACAATAAATAAAGATGTTTCAAGTGCCAATGTAAAACATAATAAAGGCAAGATTTTGACTTGGTCTTGTACTACCAATAATGAGTAAAGGAGCTATTTTTATGCCCTTCTTTTCCTTTTGGGTTGAATGCGGCTTGAGAGAGCACAAACATTTTGTTACTTTTTGTTTGCACCATGTCCTATATCCTCCCTGAGCATGATGCTTCCACGTTTCAATGCAGGAAGGCAGAATGTGAACTACTGCTGCATACTTGTGATTGCAAAAACAACCAGTAAGTGCTCAATCTTTAATATTGGTTCACTGCCCAGAAGAGCTGAGGCTTTCTATGAAAATATACATTTTTCTATAAAAATATTTTTGCACTTGTGCATCTGGCCAGTTATTTATTAGGGATGGTAAAATAGTGTTGTCCCACTTCAACTATGTGTCCTGGGAAGAAAGTTGTTTAGTGAGGACAATGCAGAGGCTGGGCCAGTTCTAACCTGGATCTTATCTTGACCCTTCCTCCTCTAAGCCTCTCCAGAGGCCAGGAGGTTGCAGAGTTTATATTTATTCTATATTAAATATTTCACTCATCTGGTAGTCTGGACAAATGGCCATCTACTACCATGTTTCTCCAAGATACAGACCCATTGGCAGGAGGTAATACCATAGTAGAAACTACTTGAATATAGACTTCTAATAAATAAGGTGGCCACATTAAAGAACCTCAAAGAATAATTTAAACTTCTAGAATCTCTTGGGACAATGAACATTCCATTCAGCAGTACAAAGCAGTAACTACTTTTCACCAGAGTGTAGTTAAATATGAAACAACATAAATATTAACTTAATATAAAGTTAGGCTTTATAGACTTCTTTTTGGTGTGCAGAAGTTTCAGTCCAGTATAGGTTTATGATCTTACCCTTCCCTTTTCTTTAGCTGGCCATTTTATAGGCCAATTCCACTTCCTTAAGTACAAAATTCCACCTTTTATATCCCTTCTAAAGCTTTCTTTTTAATAGTTTTCTATTAAATTAATGACAAATTTCCAGCTCTAAAATAATGTGCATGTAGTCACACTTTCAGGTGTAAATTTCCCAAATTTACTGTTTTGCACCTGAGAAGCATGGTGCTTTTTGTGAGCATAAAATTAGTTACATTTATCAGCTAGAGATACCATAGTCTGATCTGTACCTTCAGTTCAACTTACAGGCATGTAATTAGTGTGAAGAACAGAGGTTGACAAGGCAATGGGCTGAAATCTTTAGCTAAGATTGCATGCTTGAGGATGTTTCCCAAACTCAACAAATAAGCAAATAATGGCTGTCCCTAATTTCATTTTAAATACAGTATTTCACACTTTTCTAATCTCTTCCACAAAAGGCAATTTGAACTAACAACTGCAGTTCCATCAACAGACTGACATTTGGAAAGTAACACTATGCTCAGAAAATGGTATGGTTATTGTTTCTCTGTAGCCTCCAAAGTAAAAGTGCTCAGTTTACAAGAACTGAGCTTTTAACTGCCAGTGTGGCAAATAAATAAGGACCCAGAACTCAGCATGTGTTATTCCTAGCTTTCGTAACACCACCTGTAACAGAGATACTGGATTGTGGCGGGGGGTGGGGGGGGCATGCAAATTCATGTTTTGAAATCAATAAGTTGCACCAATTTACACTAGATACATTTGAAGTTCATTGTCTTCCAATCAGGTTTTTACTTACACATACCTATGCAGTGCCATTATTAAGAAATGTAACAGATAGATGGACAGATGTACTTATTAAGTTTCAGTTACACCTTTGTTGCCCTCAGTTAAACTTGTGATGAACGGTACTACAGTAAGAAACTACTGTCGGATTCTGCAGTAGTATACACCTTAACACCTGAATCCCCATTACAGAATCAGGACTGGTTAACTGATAATAGGGTACAGTTTACTATCCTATGGCTGTGTTAACCCCATATATATAGGAACAAAATTTGACAACAAAGACTTAAAGTCAGGGAGATGAGTACAACTCTGGGTCCCATTCCTACAAACTCTTACGGGTGCTTATTTTTGTATACTTGCATATACACATGAGCCAGGAATACTCACACATTCCATAATTGTGTGCATATGAATTTACAGGATCCAACCTTGAAGTGCTAAATACGAAAACTGTCACACGCACACCATAATGGTGGCATTGATGCGCGAGCCCCGCCTTTCTTCCCAGCAACCATCACAAAAGGGTAAAACAGACACTGCCATACCATTACTTTCGTTATCAGAGCGTCACCAACATAGGTGAGGTCAGCTAGTCTGCAACGCCAAATAAGGCCAGGACACAGAACCCTGAGAGGTGATAGGTGAAAACAGCCAGCTCACCGTTGAGCGCGTCACCCGAGTGATATAAGGGAGCGCACAGCCGCACCCAGGCGAGGTCGTTTATCACCCGCTTCGATTATCACAAGGGGTGCTAGCCTGATCACCTAGCTTCCACCTCCCGTTCGTGATTAGCAACCGCCGAACGCCGCTTCATTGCCAGCCCCAACATGATTAGCAGTCTACTTCGTTTCTCTCCTCAGCGCTCACTGTGAGTAAATAAACTTCTATCTTCAACTACTCTCTGTCTCCATGACTATCACCTCACCTCCAGTCTCTTCGGGCGACGTGAGCTGGACTCGTGTTAACCATCCCATAGAGAGCTAATTGGCCCTTCTAACCCTGCTGTTCCAGTCCCTTGCACTGCGATTGGACAGCAGCGTGACAAAAACAAATCATTGGAGACTCTGAAACAGCAAAGAATGGAGAAAATGGTTCTGAATTTTGTAAACCTGTTATTTTATATGCATCATTTTGTAATTTAGTAAAAATAATACAACATTTTCCTAAGCAAAGCATTGTTAACTAGCAGCTCAGCTATCACCAAATAAAAATTCTTAAAAAGCACTACAATCAAGCTCTATGCTTCAAAACAAGAAAGCATTTGCCTTTTCAGTGTAGAACTTTCAAAGCCTTTGGCCAGTCAGGTGGCATTTGTTTGAGAACACATAAATATTGCTTCTCCTCGCTTCCTCATGTAAAAGCTGAAGATACTGTACATCTCTCAATAATTAGACTTAACATTTGAAGTCTTGATCACTGTGGTCACTTAAGATCCCATGCACTTTTCTAAGAGAAGGGGCATTAACCACAATTTCCTGAACATGCTCCAAGTCAGGTAATTACATTCTGCCTGCCTAGAAATCTTTCATTCCTTTTCAGCTGGAGAAGTTACTTTATCTCATTCTCCTATTGAAACTGTTGTGCAGTGTTGCTACAGAATAACAGCTGTGTTCTGCCTTGGTGTTCTCTGCTCCACTGAGTATGAAAACTGTGCTACTGTAATACCAATTAAACGAATCAGTGTCTTACGCTTTCCAGGCAAGGTTCTTTGGGTAGATATGATATCTTTTATTAGACCAACTAAATAGTTGGGAAAAAGTTCTTTGCAAGCTTTTGGGCACAATGCTTTCTATAAACTTAAGAAACAGTAAGCAATCTAGTAAAATTATTTTGTAAGCCAGGTCGTTAATCGCTACAGAGATAATGCTGTTCAGTAGCCCATCCATCAGTGCCATGTTTAGCCAAAGGAATGGGATGTCAATAATCTGCAATTCATTCATCTTCTACCTCAGCTGCAGAAATAATATTTAGAGAGGTCAGAGCAACAAACAGCACAAGCAGTTATGTCATATGCAAAAAAGGGTAAGAAAGCTACACAACTCAGTTATTTGAATTTTGAAGTGTCCTTAACATGTTGCATTCATTACAGTCACACAGTTGTTTTCCATTTTTTCAGCTCCTATCTCCTTAATGGAAGACAACAGGAGACCCGTAGGTTCAGACAGAAATTCAGTGATAAAACTCAGAAACAGTTGAGCAACACAGCTTCCCAGATACACTCCAAAAGATATTTAATAGACTCTGTCATAATCCATATGTTCTCCTCAAAAAATAAGAATAAAAACCAGCTGCTTTACAATAAATTTTAACTACAGAATGAGTTAATTTTAAACTGATGTAACATTTAGTCAGTTTTCATTTAAACTGACAGGGGATATCTTTGCCAGAGTAAGTATACATTTGTAAAAACAGATGAGGAACCATAAAATGTTTTTCCTTTCCCTAAGACACATATTTCTGTTTAACATGGAGCATTTTTAACATGGAACTTATTCAACAGTTGAATAAATGTTCAAGTGAAGAAAGACTAAGGAGTTCTTGCCATGCTGTGATAGATTTCAGCGGTACCTTACTTTTGGACTCTGTCATAGGCCCCTCTGGGATATCCTACAGCAGAGATGGTAAATGGTGCATGATGCCAATTCTGCTGGCATGCACCCTGAATCAACTTCCTGACTCTGGTGCAGGCAGGGCTAGTCAGTGTAGTTGAGCTCTTTATGTGATGCCCGCTGATTGGAACTGTAAATGTCAAGGAAGTAAGGAAATCAGCAGGCCGGCCTGTATTTATTTGTTTATTCTTAATCCTTAAGATAGGTAATTTTATCAAGTTGCAGGTGATGCAGACATATGAAAAGCTCATCTTATACCAAATGGAAAACAGCATACATCTAGTTTAAAGCAACCCACCTTGACATAACAAAATAAAGCAGGCGGCTGATAATCTGTTAATACCTTAGCTCTAATGGGCGTATCTACATGACACCCTATGGTGATGTAATGACACACTACATTGCCATATGGCATGCTGTGGTAAAGTAGCAATCATTCAGGTCTACACATGATTGCCAGCTATGTTGCTGTAGTGATGTGCTCCCTGGTTATAGCGCACCACTATGGTGACGTAGCAGTGAAATGTAAGCATGCGCCTGCACATGATGCCATAACTGCCCATACTGTGCCACGCTTTAGTACTTCCAAAAGGAAGTACTAGAGCACAGTGCCATAGCAACGTCACTGTATGGCAACGTCTAGATGCACCCATAATTCTAGTCACTCCTTTCTTTGGAAGAAACTGGTCCTTGTAACAAGTTTTAAAAAATCAACAGACTTTGGCTATTTCAGGCCAAGGAAAACAACACAGAAGCTACTGACAGATGCTAAAAAGAAGGTATGATGGGACTGGATGTGCAATCATAACAATCATGCCTCCTGACATGCCACATGCATGGCAGGAGTTGTGAATGTGGGATCAAGTATCTAATCCCATCACACCATTTGGTTGGTGTAGGGGGAGCTTAGGATCATCATCCCAAGGTCCTCCTGCTCCAGCAATCTTCATTTGTGTGGCTGGGCACCCTGTTAGATAATAGAGTTCCCAGCCATGGGAGCTCACGGTATGTCCCTGTTGCTGGTCGCTCCAGTCAGCTGACTGTGCTCCCAGCTGCAGGGTTGCAGGGTGTCATCCTGTAGCTTGGAGCTCTGATCACTGATGGAGCTCCCAGCCACGGGGGGCACCCTGTGCTCCCACAGCTGGGAGCTCCACCAGCTGACCAGTGTTCCCAGCTCCAGAGCACATACCCATGTGCTCCAGACACATGGAGCCCTGGCCACACATTCAATTAAAGGCATGATAGGAACCAGTTACAGCCTTTACATATTTTATATAATAATTTTGTCACTTATTCCTTTTTTTATCACATCATTAATTGAATGAACAAGTTGCCAGGTCATGATTTAAGACATGATAAACCAGGTAATCATGTCCTAAATGTAACATGGCAGAAGTCAGATACTACACTTAAAAATGGGAACTCAGTTAAGGAAACTCTAGGTGAAATGCTTACACTTACTCCAACTATAGAGAAACTGCATGGAAAAAGGGGCCTTCTGGTCCCAGGTAATGGTCATCTTGGAAGTACATTATCCCTGGAAGTGAAGTAAGTGCTGTGGCTTCTGGTAACCAGTCCATTAGCCTCTAAAATAATTGCTCTTTCTTCAAATTATCATACCTCCAATGAGAGGTTCACAAGCTTGCCTTAACAGCCCAACACTAACATTTACACTTTCTGTCTAAAGTTATGAGAGTAATATTCAAATTGAATTAACCAAAGGAAAAAATAAGGCAAGCTGAATACGATGAAATAAACACTGAAATCTATGGAACTATGAAAATGTAGTGCTAGTAGCCACATAGTAGCAGTGGGCAAACCTACTAGAAAAAGTGCTGGATTAATTTATTACCTCTAATTACAGCCCCTCAGCAAAAGTGTAGCTAACAAGTGTTGCACCCTGTGTAAAACCTCCTTCACTCTGGGAGGGGAGTGCTAAGAACCAGAGTTGGGTGGAGGGGCATGCCAATTTTACCTGCCCCACGGACTCACAGACCTTACGTGCTGTTGTGGCATTACCGTCTGGCTCCCCAACAGCTGCTGCTGAGTCCCTTGGCAGGGGGAGGGAGGTGCTGGGAGGGAGGTGCTAAATTGGCACCCAGGGCTGGTGCCCTAGTCACCCACCCCATAATATACTATTGCCTGTCATGCATTCTAGGTCCAGGTGTGACTTGCCCTTGACTTCACTGACTTTGAATTACAGCTGGGAGAGACCTGGGGAAAGGAGGAGGAAAAGGAGTAAGAAAAGTAGGGATGAAACAGAAAAGATGTATAGAGACCCTGAAAAAGGGCACAGAGGAAAAGAAAAACCCAAAGGAGCACTACAGAAAGTATATTTTAAAACACAAACCATTTGCTTGTTCCTCATAGATTTGATTTTGGTGTGGTAGGCAGAAAGGAAGAAGCAAGCACAACACACAACCTGAATATCCTTCTAAAAACGGGTGTCTGGGATAAGAAATGGGAAATGCTGCTTACATAGAAAATAGATTTTAAAGTCTGTCTCTGCCTAGTATTCTCAATCTAGGCATTGAATGGAGAGATCACCCTAGCTGTCAAATAATTATTTGCCTTCTCTGAGGCCCTAACCAGGCTAACAGTTCCACACATGCTTACCTTTAAGCATGTGAGTAGTCCCCAGAGGGCCATATTTCTATGTTTCTCTGCTGTGTTGATATAAAGTCCATTTAGCTTCCTTTTTAGAGTTCAATTATATGTAAAAATGGACACATTTCCTGCATGGATGACTTATTTTTCTTTGAATGGCTTAGAAAACTCCTAAAAATCTGTTTGATCAAGACCACAAGAGCAAATTTTATTGCCATCTTCAGTACATGTAATATTGGTCTTATATCAATGCATGCCTGGCCTGAATTCAAGTACCCATGTGTTACAGTTTATTTTTTTAAAAGCCTGAAACAAAAAAGTACTGCCATTTTATGATCCAGACGTTCTCTGAGTGTAATCCTCAAAGCAAAAGAAACAAAGCCTTGTTTTAGCTACTGTGTAGCTCGAGACAAAAAAGGATCTTCCTCTGACTCTCTCTTTCTCTATATCTCTCTTTCATGGTCAGTCATACAATTCTATGCATCTCAGCCATCCCGGAACAAGTTGTACACAGCAATTTAGCTATCCCAAGGGAGTGCCTTCTGTCTCACCCACCCCTGCTAATTAAGTGCAGAGAAATGTAGCTACTTGGGTTATTTGCTATTACCTGAATTGGAAGCCTTATCACAAGACAATATGAATCTGTCTTTTTCATATAGTACTTGCATAGATCGTGCTTGTGAATAGAAAGTTTTGGAAAAATTAAACAGCAGAATTCACCCTTGGCAAATGGAACTTTATTCATTTTAGCTCTTGAAACCAAATGGTTCATCATCACTACTCCTCAGTCCAGAGTTTCTTCTAATAGTCTGCATGGCTAGGTATAATATACATTGCCAAAATATACAAGTCAGTGGATTAACTTTATTAGAGCAAAGCAAAGGAAAAGGGGGAAAGGTTATAAGCAAATATGAACACAGTCTTTATTTAAAAAAAGAAAGCCTTTGCTATTAGGGTAGATTGGTAGCATTTTAGTTTTATGTTCTAAATTTGAAAGAACACTTCTAATAGATGCTATGATACCTCGAGGAACTGTGAAGTATGAAGTTTATGTAGCACTATGCAATTTTGAAAAATGCAAACCAGACTTAATAAGGTGAAAATAAATGGAGGGTATTGCAGTTCTAATAAATATACATGATTTTTCTGAGACTCAAAACGTCGAGTCCTTCTTTCAATCTGAAATCTGTTGAATGGAGTTACTTGAAAAAGATTGGCATACATAAAAATAACAAATTTCAATTTCCATGGTACATTCTTTTTTAAGTTCTCAAAGGACTTTACAAGTATTAAACCTATGATATAAGAAAGCATTTTCATGCATGTAGGGTGATAGGAAAACTCGAGTATCAAAGTTAAGTGACTTTCCCAAAGGAAGGTCACAAGAGCAGAGGTGCAGAAAAGACCCAGATTTTGTGGCTCCTAATTCTGTGCCTAACTCCTTGCCATACACATTACATATTACTATTTTCTTATTTTGAATGTTGACAATATATTTTACAGTGTAACAGTGTTAACAGTGCTTCTCCTTGTACAAACACAAAGAGATATGGTAAGGGCTGGAGTAAGTTCCTGATAATTAACTCAGGAATGTCCTAAGGCCTGTGTTATATGGAAGGTCATACTAGATAATCACAACATCCCTTTCTGGCCTTATCATCCATGAAAATTAAAGACAAAATGGCATTAAAAGCTTTAGCTCATGCCAGAGACTTACTGAACATCATTCTCAATCTGCCTCTGCATGATCAGACTTGAGCTCTATCAGATGTGGCCCCAGGACAATGCTTTGGATTATTAAGATGAATCAACTTTAAAATCCAGGTCTAGACCCCCTAGAAATCAGGTTGTTTGAACCTGGGGCTTTGGTATGGAGCCATCCACACATACAGTACAAGGTACATAGGTTGGGTATTGAAAAATGTCCTGAGTATCTATATATACATCCAAGAGCTTATTTATATATCTCCCCAATATCAACACCCACCCATTCTATTGGTAGAGAGCAAATAACTATGATATACTTGACCCCACAGACTTAAAGCTGCTGGTAACACTTTATATGGAAAAAATGAACTGTTTTAACCATTAAGGCTAGGTACAGACATTCAAAAAGCCCGAGGAGGAATTAAGTTATGCGGTTTTCTGTAGGTGGTATAGTTGAGATCAGTAAGGCACAGTGGCCCATCCAGATGAGCCCACACGTGCCTCTGGCTGCATCTCAAAGCAGTATGAGATGCTGCAAGAGGCATGCTGGGAACAAAAAAATGATTCCCGCGGTGCATATTTGCAGCATCAACTCTAAATTTGATACCTGGAAATCCAGGTATCAACCCCCTCAACAGAAAAAAAACAAATCACAACACCCCATGGAAAAAAAGTGGGGCAGAACATGGTCCAGGACTGTGCTCTGAGGCAAAGTGGCGGTGGGTCCACCAGAGACGCTCTGGATTCTGGCCAGAACATCTCTATGGTGCTTCTGTTGCCCCAGCATGCACCCTTTGCATGCGAGGAAAGCAGAAGTGGGGCAAGGCTGTGGCAGGACCTGGCCCCGGCCCTGACCCCAGCCCTGGGCACTGTCCTGGGTAAGCAGGGACTGGGGGGTAGGGCGGCTGTATGGTTTCTGGGGTGTGTGTGGGGTGTGTGGCTGGGTGTCCGGGGAGTGGCAGGGGGTGGTGTAGGGTGTGGTGGGCCACCACATCTTTGCCCCTCTCCAACCTCTGCAATACCAGTTGGGCCATGCTGGTGGCAGTGCTGCCAGACCTGTGGTGTGTGCAGGGAGAATGGGCCTGGCTGGACCCAACCCAACCTGGCATGGCACAGCCCACTAGCACACCTTTGCACAGGACTGGGATGTGCGGCTCCAGCACCTGTCCAAAGGTGTGCACTAGCTGGGTGGGCCTGGCTGGGTTGCATCGGGCTGGCCAGACCCATTTTCTATGAGGGTCAGGCAGCAATGCACAGCCATGCAGCTGTGCCAACAATGGGCCATGGTGCATCACCACCTGACCGTCATGGAGAATGGGCCCTGCCAACCCAACACAACCAGGCCCAGCCTGCCCAGCTAATACATACCTTTGGACAGGGACCACGGGTACCAGAACCGTGCAGCCCAGTCCTATGCAAAAGTACACTAGTGGGCTGTGCCAGGCCAGGCTCTTTCTGCACAGACCATGGGTCTGGCAGCACTGCCACTGGCATGGCCCAGTTGGCGCTGCAGAGGGTGGGAGGGGGCGCATATGTGGCAGCACCCCATAAACCTGTCATCCTTTCCCATACCCACCCACACCCCCATGTCCTCCCATCCCCTCCTGCAAACCCCCCCCACAACCACCCATGCACCCTAGACCCCCTTACCCCCTCCTGCAAACCCCACCCCATGCCCCTCCTGCAAACCCCCCACCCCCCACATTCCCCTACACCCACCCACACCTTTTCCCACCCCACTCCTGCCAACCTCACATACCCCCATCACACATCCAGCATGCCCAGCTGCCAGACATGATGAGACCTGCAGACAGGACCTGTGGCTGCAGGGACAGCTGTCCCCACATACCTGGTTAGGGAAGGGGTCAGGGGGAGCTCTAATTTTTCTATGATAAGAAAGCCAAAAGCAAACTTCAAAGCATATAAATATTTATAATGTAATTTATTATGATGCTAGAGACACTGGTAGGTAGGCCTGTGCAAAGTGGTAAGTGTTTGATTTCGATGGTTCATAGGGACAGTGATTCAATTCAGTGATTTGAGTCACTATCCCAATTTGCTTCAACTGAATCGGATTTGAAGATTCAGCTCTGATTTGGTGATTTGGTCATACAGTATAATGGGGAATCACTACAATACCTATAACTTTGTTTTTCTTTTGTAGATTTGGATGGAAACAGTAAGGATGGTAGCCTCTTCTGAGGGCACAAAACCTGCCAAGTTTCAAGGAGATTGGTGCAGGGGTTTCTGTGAAAGTGCACCTCAAGTTACTGAAAGCAAAACTCATACCACTTGGGTATGTTAAGGCACAGTGGGATGAATGTAGCTGGGATGATAGCTCCTTCTGAGGACACGAAGCCTGCCAAATTTCAAGGAGGTAGGTGCAGGGGTTGCTGTGAAAGTGCTCCTCAAACTGCTGAAAGCAAAATTCGTATCATTTGTGTGTGTTAAGGGGTGTAGGTTTTGTAGCCATGTTGGTCTAAGGACATAGGCAGACAAGGCCGTTTGGGTCAATCTGATATCTTTTATTAAACCAACTGAATAGTTGGAAAAATAGATCTTAGCAAGGTTTTGGGTTTAAAAACCCTTTGTCAGACTGAGGAAGCATCTGCAGTTGGTGTGTGTGCTTTTCCTGGATGGAATGAATAGTAGAAAGAAGAAAGAAAGAATCCAGAGGCTGGTATGCATGTAAGAAAGACAATCAGTGAAAATGTAAATAGAGGCACCAGGTGGTGAGAGACAGGCTGGGAGGAGGATGTGGGGGAATGGTGAATGGGGATGTAGCAGGTAAAAGTGGAGAGGTATCCAGGGAGTCAGATGGCAGGCAGGTTATAGTGTCATAAATCCAGTGGTGATGCATAGGGGGTGCATGGAGGTGCACTCCCTGCTTAGGCTATAAGCAAGGGAGGCAGGTGGGAGTGCCAGTGCATCCCCTGTGAGCACCAACTGGGGAGTGGGGGTATCAGGAGAAGTGCTGCTGGCACTTCCAGGTGCCCTGCTCTCACTTCCAGGTCAGCGTGATTGGCTGGCCCCCCCGGTTGCTGACTGGCCAATATAATTATGAAATAATTATGAAATTGAAAAAAGTAAATCAATGACTATTAAAATAAAAGGGTCTAGAAAGAAAGCAAAAAGGATTGTGGAATCCCACTTACTAGGCTAGCAAGTAGGAAATCAAATCAATGGTAGTAGTAGACTTTGTTGTTTAATGCTCCTGAACTTCTGGAAGACAGCTCAGTAACTGTCAGACCCCAAGGCAGAAAGCAGGCCAGTTCAAACAATGCTGCCTTTTATGCTGTTTTTCCATCCCTCCCCCAGAGCACTGGGATTGCAAGGGACCTCAGGGAAGGATCACAGTCACTGGCCAGCTACACAGTCAATATGACAGCAGTCCTTCCCCTCTCCTCCCCCTCCCTCTCCTTACTTTATTTTTCTCTGCAGGCAAACCGAGCTTGAACTTTGAAACTCAAAGTTTCAAAACTTTCAAAATGTTTTGACTGCCCTCGTTTTGTTTCAAAGCCCTTCATTTAATTTCAATTTCGCTGTTTTGATCCCAAAACGCAGCATCAAAACAAAACAACTGGTGAAGTTTTGCATAGCCCTATATATATATTAGTGGTCTTTTGTTTTAATTGTGTAAGAAAATGGATTTTGGAGTGTTTTAAAGAGTGAATTTGGGATTTTTTTAAATCAGAGAATTTGCAGTTTTTAAATAGGGAACAGCAGGATTCCTACTGGTGAAGCAAGTGGCAGGACCCAGGCAGAAGAGCCTGCTCAGGGCAGGCACCCAGGGCCCAGCTGGAGGGCAAATGAGGTGGCTGACCTTCTGGCCGGGCCAGGAGGACACCTTCTGACAGTCCAAAGCAGGCCACCATGCTGAGAACATCTTCCAGGTGACAGCTGCCAAGATGGCAGGGCAGGGGCACACATGGCAGTAGTGCTGCACAAAGACCAACTGTGCAGCCACGGCCCACTGGTAGCTGGCTGAGAGGTACAGATGCCTCTGCTGCGGCTGTGCAGTCCCCATCTGGGTCTGGTAGGTGCACAGTCTTGGGGCCACATGCTGTCTCAGGTGTCAGCAAGTCATATCCAGGCAGCAGCCCCCATTGCCAGACTGCTCCACTGGGTAGACGGTGCAGGGAACTCTAGGTTTTTGCTGCCTCAGCAGTCCAGCTGGCACAAAGGGCTAGTGTCTCCAGATACCAATTGGCTGGGCCCTAGAAGGTCTTGTCTATTTTTTTCATTCAATTACTGTAGGCCTTAAGGCCCATATGGGTAACAAGGAGCCCCTACTGTACGGGCAATAATGGGTGAATGAAACAACAAAATTCTTGGGACAACAGAGACAAAAAATAGGACAGAAGTGTCGTGAGGGCTAAGTGGTAAAAACATGAAAATTAGTGCTTCTGAGGGGGACAACGAGCAGAGCCCCCTCGGCTGCACCCACCGGTCCTCAAAGATGTCCAAGGAGCCAATTGATCCCCAGGAGGTCCTGTCTATTTGTATGTTCCAGAGATTGTCCACCTAGTTAACTAATAGCTCCCACTGTGTGGGGCCAAAGGTTGAAAGATACAACTAATGTGTTGTTGTTTTTTTGATGGAACAACTAAGGAAGAAAAGGGTAGGAGTGATGTAGAGGTCAAAGGTTCAAAATGTGAAAAGAAGTTCTGTGGAAGGGAAAACCAAGCAGAGCCCCCAGGCCATACCAACGGTCCTCAAAGGCATCCAAAGAGCTGGCGGATGCTGCTCAGTGGTGCTCTGCCTGGAAACGTGCATGGACAAGTGAGAGGAAAGCAGCCCCACAGTCTTTGTGTGCTTTCCCAGCCAGAGCTTCCTTCCTGGTTAAGTACAGGGCCCACCTGGCCAGGGCCAGGAGGAGGTTGACCAGGAGGTCCTCGGACTTGGTGGGGTTGTGGATGGGGTGACCAAAAACAAAAAGGTGGGGGTTGAAATTCAACCAAAATCTGAGGAGGAGTTCTGGAGGTTTAGGTGGAGAGGCTGAAGCTTGGATCACTCGAGGGTGACAGGCATGCCAGACATCCACCAGGGAGCACTCTGTCAGGATGTCCCTGAGGATGCCCATGGCAGCCTGGTTCTGCTCCCTGCCCGACCAGTCTCATGCATGTAGGGTGATATTAAAGTCCCCGCCAAGGGCCAGGCACTCATGAGGTCTGAGGGTGCCAATGTAAGTGGCCAGCTGGTGCAAAAAAAATCCACCAACTCCGAGTTGCTCACAGGGGAGTACACGTTCAGAAGGTTCAGGACCAGCCCTTCCACCTGGACCCAGAGGTGCAGCAGGCGGCTGGCACCACCTCGATGTCCTGGAGACCCTCCGGCTGCAGGCCTGGGGAGACCAGAGTGGCCACCCCACAAGAGGTGGCCGAGAGACGACTAAAAAAGACCCTGACTTCCCACTCCAGTCACCAAATTAGGCTTGTTGGCTGGAGTCATCAGGGTTTCCTGCAAGAATACCATGGGGTACCCCTACTCCTGAAGGAAGGAGAGCACCGGACATCTTTGGAGACCCTTCTTGCAACTGTGGACATTAAGGGTCATGATCTTAAATGACCTCATGGCTGGGAGGGTGGAGCAGATGGTTCAGTAGGGGCCTCATGCATCTCAACACCCGGTGTGGGGTTCACCGGCTTGTGCAGGGCCATCCCATATGTACAGAGGGTGTCTACAAAACTGCAGACCTGCCTACAGATTTGGGCATTGCAGCTTTTGGGCCCCTTGCCTTCCCCCACCAGTGCCTGCTAAGACCCTGGACTCTGCCTGGGATTGGGAGAGCTCTGCAGTCACTTGAGACAGGGGTGGGGTAAGGGTGAGGGTGGGGTTCCCTTGCAAGATGATAGGGCAGAGCTAGAACCCCGGGGGGTCTGCATGTGTTGCTGCTCTAACTGTATCTTTTCAGGGTACTCCTAGTTTCAAACACAGAAAATAATGCAATACAGTATTTAACTTGCAGAATCAAGGCACTGTCTAGTAGCCATGTTTCATCTAAGGTATCATAAACCTTTCTTCTATCACTTTTTTGTATTATTATTAAATAGTGTATAACAACACATGGCAAGATTTTGCCTTTACACTACTACTTACAACTCACCTGGAGCTAATGGGAGCTGTATGCATGAATCAGAAGCAAAAATTTGGCTCATAAATGAAGTAATAAAGTGCAAGTATAACAAAGTATAGCAAATGAAATAAATAAAATCATTTCATATTTTATTGGAATTCAAGTTTGTCTGTCCCAGCTTGATCATTATATCAAGATCCTACATCTACTGGTGCATTAAAAATGCCCAGATATCAGACAACTATCAGACACTGAGCAATTTTTTTTAGCAAATAGCCGAGAACATTTAAAAAAAATTATCAGTCTGATACTCTAGGCAGTGAACCCTGCCTTCCAGATTTCTCTTATGTCAGATTGTGTGTGCCATATTTTACCCAAGATCACTCCTTTCCAGGGGGCCCTGGTGAAGGTTTTCTATACAGTGGGGGACCTGCAGTGCTTCTGGTGCTGCACCTCAGGGCACTTGCATCATGAGTGTCCCATGGGCTAAGAGGAGAGGGCATCCGTGGTCCCACTGGTGAGAGGGGTGCCCCTGCCACCAGTGCCCCTCCCTCTTTAGACCCTCCTAGCACTCCAGCCACATTATCCAGCCCCCCTGTGAGTTCAGGGGACCCTGCCCCCAAACCAAGTTTGGCGGGGTCCCAGGGAGGGCAGCAGCAGCCAGGGGGAGAGAGGGAGTGGAGCCGTATAAAGAAATGCTGAGTGGTTGGTTCACAGAGCATGTGCCCATGACTGCTATGGAAGTGGAACATTGTCCTTGAAATTTCAAATAAAAGTGTTCATGAGGAAGCTAGGAAGGTAGAATAAAACCCTCCAGCTGAATAACCTAATCTCTCAAACAATCTTTTAAAATGCCAATTCTATTTACTTTGCATTCAGGAGAAAATAGATTTAAGTACTGATGGGCTTTAGATTTCGTACTAAAGCAGCAACGTTGTAGGACTGGGGGAGAGTCTGAGGTAGTATTTACAGAACATAAATATTTGTTAATGAAACATGAAAAGACAACTACTCAGTAACTGAGGCAACTAATCACTTGGAAACACAATTCAAAGCACACACTTTTTCATTCCTGAAGCTAATGCAAGATGAAATTCACATAATTAGACAATTCTTCAAATTACTAAGCACTTTAGAGAGAATCAGTGGTCATGTTGCAATCTCAAAGAGAAAGGACAGAGAGAACAAGGTCCGTTAACTTCTTGTAATGACATAAAACGGATCACCTCCACGTGATCGCTCAGTTAAATCCTAATGGATGAACACTATTCAGTGCTTCACAGGAAAATGCTGGCCTGGACAGTTTGACCCTCTGAATTGAAGTAAAAGGCTTTAAATGTAACAACTATACCCTGAGATATTCTTATGCCTATTTTATAAAAAGAAACAAATGGATGATTCAGATTCTGCTACCATTTTCAGAGGCTGAAAATTCCAAAGATGTGATCCAGCTGTTCTATGTCCTGAGGTGAGACTCCAACAACTTATTTCCCTCCCTTTACTCTCACACCACCGCCCTGCTTAGAGACAAGAGAGATGGTTTTAGACAGCTATAAAATCATACGCTACTCTTCCTATTCTGAGGCCCTCTGTGCTTCTGTAGCACAGTTGGTAGAGGATACTCATCTCTGCATGGTCCCCTGATTTTTGTCCCACTGCATGTAACATAGCCACATTATTTCTATTGCCACAGAACCCAGTGCACACACAGAAGGACTAGCATAGACATATTATCCATTTGTGGGAAGACACTACACAGCATAGCCCTTCATTTTCTATGGGCTAGGGAGGCATCATTTGGGAATACCTAGTGGTGGAGGTCATTAGAAAGCGGGAAAGTAAATAATAGAATTTTTGTTTGCTTATGTTAAACCCAGAATTGCATTTCTGTTCTCATTTGTACTGATAAGAATAAAAGTAACACCATTTAAATCAGTGGAGCTACTTCAGATTTATACCAAAGCAAGGGAGGGCAGAATTTGGCTCAGCATGTTTATGACTGATTGTTATCCACAGTTTAATTTCCAATGCATTAATGCCATCAAGCTGTTTGTTTGACCACCCACTATTCACAACGGACTTCAATCAATGATATATTTCCTAGTCAAAAATTGATACAGATGCTTATTCGGATAAGTAATACATATACTGTACAGTATACGTTTCAGAGCTACTTGGGAATTAAAAACACTAATATCAAATAAGGTATAAACTATACGAACCAGAGTGATCCCTGGTTTACAATAAATACCTTGCATGCAGTTATAAGGATTAGCTGACAATCTAGTATTTGTTTAAAATGCCTGTCAACCATGTTTTATCTTTCTTTGAAGGATCCAATATGCGTATAATATCCCCTGTTAAGTCTGGATGGCTCTCTTAAATGGAAACTGCACACTACTGACCTCATCCAAAGTAGCTGTTTGGACTAATATAAATTTACTGCAGAACTGTTTACATTTCTTAGCTGTTCTTTCTCTACTATGTTTATGGAATATGACAGGTTTAAGTAGATCTAAAGTGGATAATATTTTTAATCGTGTTGCTGCTCTAATTGTGTCTTTTCAGGCTGCTCTTAGTTTCAAACACAGAAAATAATGCAATACAGAATTTAACTTGCAGAACCAAGGCACTGTCTAGTAGCCATGTTTTACCTAAGGTATCATAAACTTTTCTTCTATCACTTTTTTTTATTATTATTAAATAGCATATAACAACACAGGGCCAGATTTTGCCCTTACACTACTACTTACAAGTCCCCTGGAGCTACTGGGAGCTATATGCATGAATCAGGAGCAAAAATTTGGCTCATAAATAAGTAATAAAGTGTAAGTATAATGAAGTATAACAAATAAAATATTTTCATATTTTATTGGAATTCAAGTTTGTCTGTCCCAGCTTGATCATTATATCAAGTTTCTCCATCTACTGGTGCATTATAAATGCCCAGATATCAGACAACTATCAGACACTGAGCAGCTTTTTTTTAGCAAATAGCTGAGAATATTTAAATAAAAATGTATCGGCCTGATAAACTGGGCAGTGAACCCTGCTTTCCAGATTTACCCCAGATCACTCCTTAACAGTCACTTCCTCCACAAATCCAACCAGGGTTAAATTTACCTTATTGAAAATTCTTTCCTGACTGACATCATTTAAAATAAAACAAAGCACGTCCTTAAGGTCCCTCTCAAAACCCACTAAATTCAACGAGAATTCTGGCTGAACCAGAGGACCACACTGAATCGTCCATGTATTTGGAGTCTCTATAATATTTGATTGTTCAGTATGCTGGCTTCTTGGGTCAGAGAGTGTTGGTGACAACAAACAACTCTGAATACTCTAGAACAGGGGCAAACTCACCTCTCCTTGTGGACTGGATCTAGACATGGCAGAGTTGATGGGTTGAGCAGCCGCAGCAGCTCAGGGGTTGGTTAATGCAGTCCTTGTCTGTCCCCTACCACAGACACATCCCCGGTGGGGTTCTGTACCCCCACCCTGAATACCTGGGCCCCTATGGGAGCTCTACAGCCCAGATCCAGCTCGCAGGCCAGACACCCTTGCTTTAGAAATGTAATTGCTTTCAGATACATGGAGGGAATAGGGAGGAAGAGAGGGTGCTTCTTCTGTATGCATACCCTGTGTAAGAGTCAGTCATGGTTGCGTTTCTGAGCCTGGGGCTTTTTTCTGTTACAGCTTATGCACTGGCCTGATCGAAGACGGTTTCATTTTACAAGAGTAAAAATCTCTTATAAAAGCGTGCATGAATTGCCTTCTACTTCAGATTGTGACTTTAAGGCTCAATCTGCCTCTCTGTTTTTACTTGGTTCTTCCTTGGACAAAACTCACAGATCAGAATTAGATGGAATTTTATCCAGCTAAAGTCCAAAGGAATGAAGACCTCAACTCTGGGAGAGTAATCTGGACAACTCATGCTACAAATTGTTCCCTAGACTGCAGTGGCATTAAAGGGTGTTACATAGCTGGGAAGGAAATAGCAACTTGAGCAGCCTATTAAATTAGATTGTCTTGCTGTTGGTCTGGGAGAGGAACCCAGAAAAGCTTTGCTAAATTTTTTATGGCCTGCTGGCTCCAATGGGAGGGCTTTGTGCAGCTGAGAGAGAAAAGAGCACGTGTCAGAGATGGAACAACATTTTTCTACAGAGATGAGGCTCTATGACTGGTTTTTCATACAATTAGAAAAAGAATAACATCTCATTGGAAAAAAGAATTACAGATTTGTATAACAAAGCATGACCATCTTTAGGGAGGTGATATTTCCTTCCTCAGAGTATCATCTTTTGAAAAATTACTCTCCATTAACTTTCTCTAAACATGAGTAAGGAGCCACCTTTTTGTTAAATAGTGCACCTTGCTTATATGAAATACAGGATTTAATTAGCAATCAGAACTTCCATTTCACTAACTGGCTTTGAGCGGGCATTTAAATTTGTCACCTCTGATAAAATCCTCCTAAAATTCAGCTTTGTGTAGGTTAGAGGTAGGAGAAATTCACATGTTCACAATATGGAAGCGGTATTTAATGAGTGTCTTAAAGGCTAGGCACAGGCATTCAAAAAGCCTAAGGCAGAATTGATCTAAATTACATGGTCTTCTGTAAGTGGTGTAGTTTATTTTAGATCAGTAGAGAACAGAACACACATTCTCCCTTTAGAGTGTATGTGTGTGTGTGTGTGTGGGGGGGGTGGGTGTGGGGGTGTGTGTGTGGATGGGTGGGTTGCAAATCTTAGACCAGGTTGCGCTATTTTTAAAGCAGTCTATGCGTTCTGGACTTCTGTTCTGTTACAGGCATAGAATAGTTTCCGATCACTTATACTGGTAAAAGTGTAATGTCTGTACCTGGCCAAAAGTATTCTCCTAAAAATGAATGGGTAGCTAAGAACACTCCTATTTGTAAAGATTTCAGTGACTTGAAGTTAGGCAGTGGCAAAGCACAAAATTAAAGAGAACGGACAAGCACTTCTTCATTCTTTAAGAGAGTCATCAATAACCTGCCTTGTGGCTGCAACTCTTATAACTGTGGGTTGTTCATTGAGAAGTGACATATAAAAGCCTCTCATTAAACCACAAAATGCCTGGCTCTTTCTGACTTCATATAAATAGATCATATAGAGTCAAAAGGAGAAATAAGTGCATATGCATCATGTTTCTTGCAGTTGGAAAATAACCACCCCCCGATACTCTTTCTGTGTATTTGTGTGTTTGATTACACTTTTTATATTTCTCTGAGAATTATTGACCATACTATATATTAATTGTATCTTCTTTTTGTTTAAAATAATCTTCACAAATACCATAATTTAAGAACATTACACAAATCTTGTTTTAATGGATACTTAAAAGAGTAATGTCTCTGTAATTGGAAAAAAATGACTAAACAGTGACAACACAGAGAGATGATGTTGGAAAATCTTCAAAACACAGCTTTCTGTCCTTTGTAAGAAAATAATAAACCAGGTCGTTTGGTAACTCTAGGTAATACTTTTTTCAGAAGTCCTCCCCACACATCATCACCTACAAAATAACACCTAAAATAATTTTGAAGATGTTCTTATAATAGAAAAGTTAGTAATGATTCTAAGCAGCTTGTGAAGAACTTGATGGAACAGTTCAATATTCAGGGCATATATTCCTACGTATGCAGTTTTTTAAATTTTCTGAGTTTTGCCTTACACGTTTCCACTAGTTGAAATTATTGTACTGTACCTTAATGAAGAATATAGATTTATTTTTAATTCAATCATTTCCTTTCCATTTTATAACATAAATGCCAAGCTCCAGGTACACTCCAAAAGTTTCAGAACAGTTTGTGCATTTAAAACAAATGTCCCCCCCAATCCAAAATGACTTTCCAAGTCTTGCCAAATAACCGACAGACTGCAAGTATGCAGTTCAGTTATACTGGGAAGACAGCAACACTGAAAAGAGTAACATCGGCAACTAGTAGGGAGCGCATGTGAAATGGCTGACACTGATGCTGTTGGTAGGGCTGGTGCTCCCCTGACAGGGTTGGAGGCTTCTGCAGGTGCCCCCCCCTCCCAGATTCAGGAGGCACCAGTCACTCATGGAGAGTAAATTTCCAGATTTTACAGCTCCTTTGCAGTCTGAAAGCAAGCCCAGAAATGAGACTAGGCTGGAGGTTGGTAGCATGGGACCTTTTCATGGGAGAAAGGGATAAAGGAGCTAGAGTGGAAGAGAGAGAAACCAGGGGAGAATCACAAATCATAAGGGAGGGACTGGGTTAGATATTTTCCAGGCAACAACAAGCCTTGTTGCTCCCTCCACCCCTCATCCTGACATCAAAAAATTATTTTAAGGGGAAAAAAATGGAAATAGAAACATATTACGGCTTACACTCTGTAGCTAACGACAGTTGTCTTTTTAAAAAAAATTAAGGCTATCCTTAGGATCTAATTTTGTGTCGTCAAGGTGTTACTCAGCTCTCATTTAAGATCATGTCTGCATGAAGAAACTGGGCCACGTTCTCAACAGCTGGCAACTGGCACATTAAATAACCTGAGTAGGAGATCTGGCCTATTGGGATCTGATGGTATAGACCCAGCAGGCTCAGCTGAGGGTCAGATTTCAAAGTTATCCACGCACAAATATTTACACATGCCTAACCCATCCTGCCAAATGTGTATGGGCAAACCAAGTATTTTCACATATGTTTGGCCAGTTAGATCACAAGATGTAATAAGTGGCATTTTCATGCAGGAGTTAAGCAAAATTTGCACATCCTTAACTTTAGCTTCTCATTTCCCTAACTAACTAATAGCAATAGGCCTCACCCATTATGTAAACTTATTGGAAGACTCACTGGGCGCATCTACACAAGATGCTAACTGCACAGTAGCCAAAAAATACTGCACAGTAGTGCATCACAGTACAGATAGGCTAACACACTACTGTGCAGTACTATTAAGCTACTGTGCAGTAGCATCATGTAAAAGACATTTGCTGGTGCTACTGCATAGTAACTCTGGTTACTGCACATTTATTTAGTACTTGCTAATACAAGTACTAAATATATGTGCAATAGCATCTCATGTAGATGCTCTGACTGAGGACCAAGGCACTAATTCTTTACTCATTCTGGTTTTACATTAAGGGCCTTGTTACACATTAATTTTAGGTGGCTTCTGGAGCTCTTAACCCCTATACTGTCCACACATTGGGTGCCTATATTCAAGCACAGAGGCTGCTTTGTTGTACTGTAGTTACAGCATGTTGGAGCAGACTTGATTAATTGAGTCTGCTGGAGTGTGGTAATTACTGTGCTGCAGCAGCCTCCCACATCTTGTGTATCATAGTTTCATAGTTCCATAATTTCAGTGTTCCCACATTTCAAAATGGCAGTGGGGGTACTTGAACTAAAGCTCATTAAACAAGCTTTACTTCAAGCACCCCCACCACCATTTTGAAGAGGGGAGACACTGATAAATGAGACACTGAGGCCACTCCCCACTCCTGGAGCATGTGTAAAAGTGCCCATTAATACCTGAAATTAGTTCTAAGCACACTTTAGGTGATTTGAAGTTATGCCATTCCTGGGGAGGTTTCTCTCTGATCCGGGTTACTCAGCTCATGTTCCATTAATGTGGCCACTCCCCACAGATGAGTGGCCCAAGCTGCAGTCCTTCAGCATCCCAAGATGCAGTGTCCTCTCTCCCACTCTTCTGTTTTGTGTGAATAAACTTTCCATCCCCTGAACTCTACTGGTGGTGGGGGGGGGGGGGGTTCTGGCACCAAGCCAAGTCCCCAGATTGGGTCCCAGTGACCTGGAGTTTCCCTCCTGGGGCAGAATTGCTCCCCCAAAAGCACCTTCCCTCACTGCTCCACCTCCCAGCCACACTGGGAAGCATGACCAGCATCTGCAACACCCCAATCCCAATCTGAATATATTAAAACATGACCCCAACTTAAATGTTTTCCTCCTTATTTCTTTTTAAATTCTTTTTTTAACTTCATTTTATTTTATCTTTCAGCAGCTGAATTTCTTCATTTCACCACCTATTCCCCATCCCTATTTCCTTTCCACCTCCTATTTCATACCCCCATCATTCCATTAACTCTTTACTTCCCTGTTTCATGTTTTCCCCCACCCCCCAGCCTCTCTCTGCAACAGAGCTCTACCTAGAGCAGGGCTAGTAGCCTGTTCTGGCTCAGCAACCCTGAAGTGACAACTCACAGCTGTAGTTTCTAGTTAGGTCCCTGCTTGCCAGACTTCTAGTGGCAAGTCACAGTTGTGCAGGTGGCAGACAGAGAAGGTTTTTAGCCCAAAGGTGTGACTGCTTCAGTCCCAAGCTAACACTAGTACTTATCAGCATTTGAGCAGATCAAAGTGCAATGTGTAACAAGGCCCTGATAGAGCTGCACTAACATTAACGGAATTCCCAAATTGTGTATATGAGAACCAAGTTATATGTGAAAGAAAAATCATGAGACCAAATACGTCACAAATTTTGACTTGGGAAACACCGCTCAATAGTATACATACCAGATTAGTTAACAGTGTCAGTGAATGAGAATAAAAACATTTGGATACTCTTAGCTAGGAAGAACATCATAAACACACAGGGTTAGATGGAATTTACTGGCTTGATTCTAGCTCAGTTGTACTAGTGTAAAGCACATGCCCCAGCACAAGGGTGGCCAGCTTGCAGCATGCACATCACCAGGGGCATGGGCATCCTGTAGATGGCTCATGGAAGACTGGAGAGGGTACAGGCAACTCAGTGGTAGATAGGATAGGAAGCAGGAAGCAGGGTAGCCAGTTAGACAGGAAGCATAGGGCAGGGAGTAGAACCAAAGCAGCAGTTCAGGCAGGGAGCACAGGGCAGGGAGCAGAAAGCAGAGTAACTAATTGGGAAAGGGAAAAGGATTGGAGTGGCACTTAGGGATTGTGTGGGACTAATTTGTGATACAGCTGCCAGACATTTTGGCCCCCACTGCCCTAGTGGATTATTTTCTTTAGCAGACTTGTGGCATGTCTTGGATGGCACCTTGTTTATATTTCCACAAAATGTAAGTTACTGCATATTATTACTCTTTTTCTTTCACTCCATTTTTGTAATATGAGAGTCAAGAGAAGGGGAAGTGTTATATAGAAAGACCTAGAGGACCAAAAGTTTCATTCAACCTTACACCCTTATGAATGACAAAATTTGTGAATGAGTGGGTACAGGAGTAAGGAAACGAATATGAAGTAGTTAGATTATGATATCATTAAATGATAGTCTAAGGAAAGCACTCAGCCAAGAAGTAATTTAGATTCATTTCCTATTTCCAAGAATGGGCATACTTTGCCATGAGGAAACTAGAAATATCGAACAATTAATGTTATAAAAATGATTAACTGAATAGTGCAATTGTTTTTCTTTTTAAGAAAAGTGGCTATCAAGATGGAACCATTTTGCTTTATAGAAATACTTCAGATTAGGAAGGAGGAGTGATATTTTGAGTTCATCCAGAGAAAACGGTTTAAATTATGCAGAGTCCCTGCAAGAGTTTCACTCAAATATTTTAAATAGTGAAATCCACTGTCACTTTAACAAAAATAAATGAATGAGATCCCTTTCTAAAAATAATAATGAGTACCATTTTATCAGTTATGTAACCCTGGTTTTATTTAAAAGAAAATCTATTTTCATCTCTATAGCATCTTAGATTCTTAATATATTGATATGACCTATTATACTCTATGTATATCTGTCTTAACCCAATATACAACAATTTTTGTGTAGACAAAGTAAATTACATAAACATGCTCTATAGCACAACATGTCAATATCTTAAAGTAGAATTTTCTTAAGGTAAAAAGGGGCCTGCCACAATTTTACCCATGGATACATTTATTTTCAATTTTTAGGGTCAAATTATGACAGATCATTACGTTGGTGCAATACAGGAATCTGTCTCTTTGTGCAGTCTGAACAGCTGCAGAGCCTGTGCTTGGGGACAGTAAGCCCGGTCTACCCAATGTTTAAAACCAACTGCTTGGCAGTGGCAGCAGTATTTCTAGTCAGGCATTGCTGAGGGAGTCAATTGATTGCATGGTTTATTATAATCTACTTTATCCCTTCTAAACTCTTCATTGCATGGGTGCTAACAACCCTCTCTTCTTTTTAACGGTCTTGATGTTCCCCCCAATCAAGCACCCCTTTGTTGTGCAATTCTGCTGTTTGTTAAGCTGCTCCTGGTAATGAAACTCCGATTTCAA
Organism: Crocodylus siamensis; assembly: GCF_052110815.1. Lineage (NCBI taxonomy): Eukaryota > Metazoa > Chordata > Crocodylia > Crocodylidae > Crocodylus > Crocodylus siamensis. The sequence continues at coordinate 201,066,470 of NC_143397.1, forward strand.
AGCACGGTAAATTTTTTTTTTACTCATTCCAATGAATTTGTATTTGTTTTTTATTCAATTTTCAAATGAATAATATACCCCTAGGCCCCTAGAATATTAATAAAGCTTCTCGTTTCTTTTTACCTGGAGAAAAATATAAGTTGTTTTATATGTGACTATGCACCTCACCATCTGCACCCCCCTTTTCAAAATTCTAGATCTGCCCATGCCTAAAGGGAAATGTTAATTCAAAGTCTCTTATAAGTATGTAAAGCAATCTAAAATGTGAAACACAGTTAGGTATGAATGTAGAAAGCAAAGGGAGAGATGGAGAGAAAAGTTGTTGCGGTAGGATGATTTGTAGGGAGAGGTATATGGAATGGTTGCTTTAGGCACTTGTGAAGCAAGGACTTCATGTTAAACAATGTGGAAATTTTTAATGCTAAATGTATAACGATGTATTGAAAATACAGAAAACTTAATCTGCAAGTATATTTTAAAATAGACTGGAGGGGAAAAAGGGATAGGTTATATTAGTCAAGAGGTATATGTATGGGGAAGAGGGGTGGTCCTTAATCTCTGCTGCCTTCTACCAAACGCGCCTTTGTACTTAACATTGTCTAGCCAACTTCATGTGCCACTTGTGTATGCTGATGCAATGCTTAACTACCCCTTAATACTGCTGCATTTCATTTGACTATTTCCACTTGATTCAGTTGCTATGCCATGCTCAATCACAACTGCCTAAGAACATTGTCTTACTATTGCTATGAACATCCATTATCAAAAACATCTTCTCTGCCTGTCCCAGCTTTGTTATTCCTGCCTACAGTTTACTCCTGGAAATAGTGGTCCAAATCCAAATATTTCCCATTAAATTTAAACAATAATATCTAAAGAAGGAAACTGGTTCATTTGACAATCCTTATCTCTTTTACTCATCCCCAAGAACACTTGTCATGTATTTAGGTTTTAAAGTCTTGCTTTAAAAAAATGTTGTATTTACACATATTTCTACTGGTAACAAATTCATATGGTATAAAAAGTCTGTAAGGCACATTGAACATACAATTCAAATGACAGCAGGGAGAGAGACATGATAACTATATTGTTTATAGAGCTTTATATTTGGAAATCAAGTACCAGATCCCAACCTTTCTAGGTAGTTAAATGGTGGGACAATGTCTGTAGAGGAAATAGCATCTTTTGGTACTCATGAATTATGCATATTTTAATCCTATACATCTCTAAAGCATAATCCAAGACGTCTGAATGTAAGAGATTCTCCAGCATCTTCAGAATCATCAGCAAGCCTCAGTAAAATAGCTGAACCTTGACTCAGCCCCTAAGGAGCTATTATAAAACCATTTTGTAAAAGTAAAGTAGAAGGATGGGTGGGAAAAAGAATAACAGATTTTGTCACTCCCAAAATATGCTTGGATTCAACCTTTGCTAACCCCATTGTATAAAACATACTGAATATTATTAAGAGAAAGCTTGCAAGTGTAAATATACTTATTCTCAATGAAATCAACACCATCAAACTGATTTGTAACTATTCCCTTAATACTGCTATAAACTTTACTGCAGTGAAAACACTGGCTATACAGATTGCTTTCCTCTTCCTCAGGATGTGTTTCACCTTTGTGGCATTGCCACTATAAATCTCAAAGTCCAACAACCCCTTGTCTGCAAGTGATTTCAAGCACTATCATAAAAACGAAACAGACAGACTTAATTTGAGTTCCAGACTTAAGGAAACTCAACTAAAATATTAGCATAATTTCACTGAAGACGGAGGAAATTGTTAAAATATGTGTATTAGAGAGTGTCTGCAATTCAATACATCTCTTAACTGGCTCTTGGGTGCCACCCAGTGATTGATTTAACAGCAGGTTTATAATGGTGTCTGTGGTGCACCACAGGCCATGTTAATAAGCAGCACTGATCACAGGAGATCAGAAACAAGAATGTTAGGAAGTTTAGGGAGATTCATGACATGTTAAATCTGAACCTGTGAATAATAAGCTTTAAGTCTGATGTATTTAGTGCTTGGAGGTTTTCTACGTGCAGCAAGACTCCTATTTGTTTCATGGGATAACTCACTGATTAAACACTTTAGCTGTTTCTTCCTGTGAAAAAATGTGTTTTCAATCGCCTTTGAAATTTTACATGTTTCTCCCCAGAAATTTGGGTCTGTTTAGGGGCCTAGGAACTTAGTCAACATCTAATATATGTGAAGCATGTCACTAGATACTATGGCAACAGTGGCACAGAAATAAATAGATTATGTAAAACAACCAGATGGGATACCAGTGAGTGCTCAGACGTTCACATGTGTACACACGCACAATCATGGAAAGAGTGACTGACTAGTGAAGGCAGTATTCATTCCTCTACTATAAAGAGAAATAAAGTACACGGAAATAAAATTATTTCTTGAGTTTCTTATGCAAACATGCTTTTTGCATAGATGTAAACCTCTTCAAGCATGGGGAAAATTGTACTGAGGGAACAGAGAGGTCATTAAATGAGTTTGTGGACAATCCAGTGAAGGGCTAACGCCTATATGTATCACTGTTCTGAATACAATATGTGCATCAGACTACTTCAGGCCATTGATGGCTGCTCTGTTTGAACCAGTATGGCAGGTCTTAAAATCCTATTCTGTAGGTTAAATGAATGAGCTATTGGTAGTCCCTTTAATTTACTGGATAGATGCTGTTGAACATCATAGATTCTGTTCCCAGAAAGAAGGTGCACAATAACCTGATGACCGAATGTGCATATATTCATAAATCATAATCCAAGAAAAAGTAGATGCAACTTGATTACAGCCTACATGCAACCACTTCCCAAAAGATTTAAGATTGTAGGTGGCTTTTTTAATGTAGTGGAAAAAGACACAAGATCCAACTGTTGGAAACTGAACCTAATAAATATTCAGACTAGAATAAGGTATACAAATTAATGGTAAAACAGTGAAATTAACCATTTAGATAACTTACCTGCATGTGGTAGCTTGACTCTCACTTGAGGTCTTTATTGAAAGACTAGATGGTTTTCTAAAAGATGTGCTATAGCACAAGCAGAAATTACAAACCTGATACAGAATTAACTAACTCTTTACAGCTCATCTTATGCAGGAGGGTATATTAAATGATCATAATGGCTCCTTCTGGTTGTAAAATCTACAAAATCTGTACAATGGGATAAATCCATTCTCCTGATAATGAAAACTATAAGGAATGGAGACAGTTATAATTACAGGGCATACTCACTGCACCATAAAACTGGGCTGCCATACTAATAATATGCCTCTCAAAGTTTGTAGTAATCTTACAACACAATTACCACAGTTAAGTCGCTTACTTAATTTACAGACAATTTTTAGAGATACATGTAGTGTATTTAAAAGCTCAGTACTCACTAAACAAGAGAACCTTCCCTTGCTAAATTAGCATTCATCCTTACGTTATTGCTCAAATCTATATGGTAAAGCTTAGACTGTGTTGAAGCTACTAAATTGATGAGCTGACTAAACACATCTGAACACCAGGAAATGAAAAAGATGATGGCCTTAGGTTAATATATTGTACAACAGCACTTTATTGTGTGTGGTTTATTAGAGTGCTTAGTTAGGCTTACTGAGCTGGGGAACAACTTTGTCTGGAGATTTAAAATTAGAATTGATACTCCTAAACTATGCAGTGCCATTCTTCACAAAAGCCAGTCTTTATGTAGGAAAAAAAATTATACAATGTTGTAGGTAAAATGGTAAACTACAAGCAGGTCCCATTTTAGTCCCTCTATTTCTCTATTTTCCTCTCAAACTTGAGAAAGAGGGGTTTTTTTTCTTTTTTTTAAAATCAGATACATTTTAGGCTGCAAGGAATGAACAGGATTCTGTCAGCCTAATCTCATTACACTTGTAGCCATTACAGTCAAAATGAGTTTCCTCTGCCTTAGTTTGGGTTGGATTCAAAACCAGTTCTCAGAGGAAAAGGGTCATTACATTAAGGTAGTAAAGTTACTAAATTGAGCTTCCTATTATACTGGGGTATGTACATTCATGTTTTCTTAAACCATAGAGGGATGAGATGAATAATCCAGGTATTGTTCAGTGATTAGAATCATACATTTCAGTCAGATGAATGAAACAAGGATAGACAATCAAAGGAAGCATATAAAACATTAACTGAACTAGAAAATAGACTGGAACTAAAATCCTATTCAGAACATCCCCTGACTTTGTGAAAATTCATAAGTAGACCTATATTTTAAGACTATAACTGTGGTTCATCCGTAAATTAAATTTAATATTAACATTATATAATAATCAATGTTCTTTGGCCCTGATCCTCCAAACATATGCAAGTTACCCTATGCATGCAAGTTCAATGAAACTATTCATGTGCATAAAGTTACTCATATATGTAAGAGTCTGCATTATTGGAGTCTCTGTTTATGGATTTTAAAGAGGGGCCAAAATCCACAAGCAAAGGCTCCATTACTGCAAATGTTCACAAAAGGATGAATAGTGCCATTGAATTCACATGCATAAAGTTACTCATAAATATCCCCTCCCACACCTTTTAATCCAGAAAAGAACAGAAGCCTCAGAAAGAGAATATTCATTCTACATCCAAGGTAGATTTCTACTAAGTTTGAGATACAACACCCTGAAATCAGAGGTATCTAAACACATTTTTTATTTTTTTTATTTTCCCTATTTACATCACAGAGTGAAGACTTAGCTGGATTCTGAAGTTCTCAACCTAGAGTACAGGAACAATAGTAGGAGCATAAGGATATAGAACTAGAAGAGGCCTCTTAGGCCAACGAGTTTAATCTGCATTTGTGGGAAAGCCTATACTGAAGGATCCCTTAAAATCAAAATTATAAACCCTGATGTACAAATATGAAACACAAAACACAAATATGAAACACAAAACAAGAAACACTAGGACCACCCTATAACATGCCATAAGTCAGACCAGGAGACTTCCAGTGCTCTGTCTCTGCAGTGGACAGAGAAGTAATTGATTTAATACATGCTTAGAGGATCCTAGGACGAGTGCAACACCCTACACTATAGAGAAAGACAAAGCTCTGCATAGTCCTTGCCAATTTGACGTAAGGGGATATTTCTTTCTCATTCCAAATTTGGTGATTGGTATGATCTTGTGCAAAAAAAGCAAGACCACCAGGATCATTTTAGTTTTCTAAATACTGATAGGAGTGTAAGTTCACTTGAAACAAAAAATCCTGCTAGGAATGCTTTGTATAACAGCACTAATACCTCCTTTTCTCTACTAAATATATCCCATCTAATACACTCTAAAATTACAATAGCTTTTTAAACTCTAAAACTGCAATCACTTTTTCTTTTTTTCAAATCACGTTGGCAGCTCATCACTTGCTTGCAGTAGCCCCTTCCTGTCTAGATTGGCCAAATGAGGCAATTCCTACATGAAAGAATGAATAGACATCAAGTCTAGAAATGAACAGAAGTCCACAGCAGAACACATTAACCTCCATGGACATGCATCACTGACCTCTGAGTAGCTGTTCTTAAACAACAAAGCTATAACAAACCATTTGACTGTGAAACTGCAGAAAAAGCAAGAATCCACAGACTGGATTGTATTAATCTTAGTCTGAACAGAGACTATGGAGTTTTATCCCATTACCTCTCTAGCTGTTTACATTCATGTTCCTGCCTTCTTCATCTTAACTGATCTAATCAATCTACCTATTACATGTCTTAGCAGCATCCCATTTTGTTCTCTTTCCTTCTGCATTTTTTCTCAGTCCAGTCATGCCTCTGAACCCCACTTTGCCCTACCTTCTGCCTGACTTCAGACTTACAGAGATAAGCAGTCTTGTGACATCTCATTCTACAATCCTCTAATCGCTCAGCTCCCTCTCTTTCTGTTGCCTCTAGTCTAGATGCCTGATCTCATAGCCCAAGTCTTTTTTGTTGCTAAGTGCAAGCCTGCACTTCATACCATTAAACTTCATTCTAATACTCTATTCTACAAGTTTATCTAAACTTTCAACCAAGCATATTGAAAGGGCATAAACTTGAAGATAGGTCCACCTTTTACATTTAGTAAAACAATTATTTAAAATTGGATGAAAGAAGACAAATCTTAATCTGCCAAAATTGTACCAATTTTATCCTCCTTATCACAGAGTAAGTTTTTGTTGAGCTTGATGTGTAGTTAAAGCAGCATGTTTTCAGCGTGCTGCAGTACTGCTCCCATATTCCTGAGATGCTAGCAGAACCTTATCTCATATTTCTCCTTTCCTTCCCTTACTCCACTGCTTTGTCTTTGATTTGACCTCTATCCTGTTTACATTGTTTCATATACGCATTTTGTACTGCAAATTTCCTTTCCCTTTCAAAATGTTGATCCACAGCTGCCCACTCAGAAGTCTTGAATAGATGCAGCAGTAAGAATTTGTTCATAGTACCTGCCTGTCTGACCAATTTGTTGTCAGAGAAAGAATTTCCACCCACTTGCTCCTACTCTGCACATATCTGAGTCCAGAAGCTAGATGGGATATATCAACAAGGTTGGCCCCAAGTGGCTTGAAGTATTTGTCCCAGAGCTGCTCTCAGGCTCTTGGCCTCAAAAGAGCATGAGGAAAATACCAGGGGACAATTTCTGGGGTGCTGAAGACTGCTCTAAGCCTCTGGTTTGTCTAAATGCCAAGCATGGGGACAAACAGCCATGACTTATTCCCTCAATGGTGATCCCAAGACAGGCGGTTAAGCATTACAGACTCGTTCTATACTTTCTGGAAAGAAGCACTCCTTTCAGTGCCTTCTCTCTACTCTGAATCCAGTCATTCTGATATTGGGGCTCATGCTGAGTTCAAGTTCATACACTACGCTCATCACCGTGTTATCCAAGCACCCACCAGTAACTCACTAAGCAACGTGATTAACATTGGTCATGTGCAGTTTGTTTTTTTAGTTTTTCCCCCCCCAGGAGCAATAGCAAAGAGGAACACTGTGGCTCAATACAGACAGTCAAAAAGCCCAAGGCTGAATTGATTCGACCTTCACAGGTTAGTCTGAGCTACATAGATTGAACCAATAAGCAAGTGAACAGACATTCACTTTTGATTCTGGAAATGCAACCATCTGCCTGCAGTGGCTTAGACCAGAAGCCAGTGGGTGCTGGAGCACACCTCCCTGCTGGGCTGGAGCAGACCGCTTAAACCAAGGTTAGCCTGCAGACCCAGTTTTATTAACAAATGCCTAAATCCATCCAGTTGTCTTTTCCATATATTTTAATTATTGCAAGGTAAGCTCCAAAACAGGCAAAACATACCTTCCAGTACTTCTGACCCCTCACCAACTTTTATTCCATTTTAGCTAATGCTTTTGAGTGCTTGTACACACGACAAAATTGGCCTTTTAAGCAGTTTAATTGCCCTTTTTTACCACTATAATGGTGTCATGTGTTACACCTGCTGCAGTGTATTGCATTTTAATTTCATCATGCTGTACACATCCGGCAACATATTTTGATTTAAATAATCCTTTTACAAAGCAAATAAAAGACATCTGATATATTTTCATTTGTTACGTAATAAATTGCAGCAATACAGAGAAAGTGATGGGCATGGAGCACTGGGTGCTGGAAGCCCAGGCATGCTCAGGGAAGCTTGGGCTTGGCAGGCTTCTAGCGACCTATGTGCTGTCCCCTCCACCTTCTCCAGCTGCCAGCATGCCCAGCCACCCTCCTGCCAGCTTCCCACATTCCCTCAGGGGCAAGCCAGCCCATTTCTGGATAGTCCCAGGCAGTGGGAAGGTGGCAAAGATGTTGAATATAGCACTGGAAGCCCACCAAGCCTGAGTTTCCCCAAGCAAACCCAGGCTTCCAGCACCCCATGCACCACTGGATTGGGCTGGGTACTGCCTGTGACCTCAGGCAGCACCCATGCAGCTAGCACCTCAGCTGGCTGGCCTGAGGGGGCACCACCACCATGGAGGGAAACACTGGGCTCCCCCTGAAGCTCAGAGGCTGCACAATCCAGAAGCAGTTCAAACGGGCATCTTGTACTTTCTCGGATAGCCTTATACTAACTTGATTTTCAGGTATACCAAATAATTTAATCTTTAGTTACATTAGTTTTTCACCTCTGATGAACTAGTATGCTTGTAAGGTAATGGTCAATAGCTTTATATGATCTAAAGTTTCTTGAAAAATAAACATGCCCAATGAATATGTTCTAAAGAGATAATTTACCAGCCTGTGAATCTCCCAACATCAATCTAATTTTCCTTTTTTTCATATATGAAAAGTTTAGAATAATTTTAGTCTTTTTGACTTTGTTCACAGCAAGGGGAAATAATAGTCTTAAATATATTAACATACTCTCAGACAAAAATATAGTATATTAGCACAGATATACAGCTAATATAAATACATCTTAATAAAGCACAGTTTGATAAACTAAATGGAACTTTAGTCTACCATTTCACTTATTTTTCTAGAGCAAGTATTAAAATGGATGAAAGCAGATCAATGTTAAATTGCCAAAATACACCTAAAACCTGCACCTTCAAATGTTTTGGTCACAAATTCTGACAATGATAAATCACTTTTCAGCAGCTGTGAACAGCTGTTAAAGTCTGCGGTCTAAAGAGCTTAATTGGGAAAGTGTGTTATAAAATTAAAGTGCTAATGCCTTGTTAAGTTATGTGGAGTCTTAGTGCAACAGACTCATAACACTGCATTCCAAGCTTTGGGAAAGGACACACTAAAGTCTTCATTAATTGAAGTATTTAGTTTTGCTAACTGCAGTGCTTTCATAATACAGCATCTGAAAGCACATACATTATACAGAAAGAGGAGATATTCAAAACCTATGGGCATTGCAACTAGAAGAGGTGCTGTCATTCACTTACCAAGTCTCAAGTGTGCACTCTGGTGTTATGGATGTATTTACATAATTTAAATAACACACTACCCAAATATTCTAGTTCTCCATTACCAACTATCTAACCTGCTTTAGTAAATGACCATTTGGGTGATAATTTTAAACACATCCCACAGCAGGTACATTCATAAAGATCTCCAATTCTTAACCTCCCCAAAAGGTGTGGGAGAAAAATATGGTTTTAAGAGTGTACCTAGAAGAACAGCAAATCCCGGTATCACTGGACCAAAGTGGTGGGGAAGAGAAGCAAATTCCAGCCTCAGAGGCTTCCACAGAGAATATCTTGCTATCTTTTCTAACTCATATTTTGCAAGGGGGTGGGACAGGGGAAACAAAGTAGGGCTTATAAGGTTTTTTTACTTCAATGTCTAATATAAATGCATGCCTTCTCTTCTTGGGAATGCATCACAGCTACCAATATTCTTACATATAATGCCCTTCCCTATCTTGATTTTGGGTCTGGCCTGCTGAAGTGCCTAAGTGAAGGGAGAGGATGAGGGTGAGGTGGATAACACCTAACACTGGGTTCAGATTCAACTACGTGAGCTCTGTAGATCTGCCTACACTTCACAGTTAACCTGCATGACCAAACTTATGCTACCCCAGATGTAAGCATCTCTATTCCAAAGCCCTGTCTCTTTTGCTGTGTCCTCACTATCTTTGTACCCAGGTATATCTTACGGGTTTTTTGTGCTGAGACACTCAAATCTACTGAATTAATTGTAGGAAAATAGGGGGGAGGGAGGGAGGTGAAGAGGGAGATGAAATTGTGGGAAAAACATTGGAGGAAAAGCACACATGATGAAAAGTTTTCAGGAACATTTTCACATCTTTTCTTTTTTTCAATGAAAATTCCATTTTTCCAGCCAGCTGTAGTTTTAAGATTCAAGCTAAAGCTGACACACCCATTTTTTTGTCCCACTAGCAAATTATTATTTTTATAACCTGTTCATAAATGGCTGCTCCCCATTGTTCAGGATTCTCTTGAATTTTAACCAACTATATTTATGATGCTTAGGAGTGACTATGTTTTCTTTATGCTTTACTAAGGTAGGAAACTCTAAACGTTTTTCCATAAATGCCAGAAAACCAGAGTGTTGTAATTTGTACCACTGTAGATCTGGAGTAACAAGTTGATTTCAGTGTAGATATTCTGAATTTAGGCAGAAGTTGTAAGATCAGAATGGATCTTGGCTTGCAGGGATACATCTTTCTACCTGAAGCAGTGCCCTTTTAAATTACAAAAAGCAATCAGTGCGACTGCTACTCCATAAAATTCTGACATGAAGGAAAGGGAGTAGATGCGTTTCACATGCTGTGTTAAAGGTGATCGCTGGAAAATATTTGTTCAGCAACTCTCTAGTAGGCTGTATATCAGTTTTATTGATAAGGCAAATGTCACCTACATGAATTTTGCGCAAGGCTGGCTCCACTCTTCAGTGCAAAACATTATGCTCCTGGTTAGTCAGAGGATCATTGGTAGCTATTGGTGAAACAAGACTCTGTTCAGCATCTATGGGATGTTTTTAATTTAACTGCTTGAATCCAAAAGAATTGTATGAGTCTATTTCTTTAGGAGTTCTAATGTTTATTCCCAGTTTATTCACTGTTGTGATGCTTACAGGTCCTAGTATATAAAATATTGGAAAGCATTAGACAAAGCATTTGCAAATATCATAAAAGTAGAAAAATAATATCTTACGTTATAATACAAGATGACCACTGTCAACTCCCTATTCATTCCTTGCAGATTTTATAATTTTGTTACACCCGAAAAACACTATCCTATGAATTTCACAAGATGCCAGACCAAAAAGCAAATAGGATAAAAGGATTATTAATTTAACAAAATTATGGCCAAATTTCAAGATACTGAGGATTTTTAAAAGACATAATGTATTTTGCTTGCATTTTAGTCTATATACTTAACTGAATAAAAAAAGATGGATTAAAATTTCTAAAAAAAATACTATCTTGAGAATGCACACAGACTAATCTACACTGAAATGGGCATATTTTAAGCAATTCTGGATTGATATTTTTCATTTGGGGTAGTCCATCTGAAATTTGCCTATTTTCCCAAATTTTATAGTTCACATCATTTACATATCCTTATTATGGTAACCATATTTTTGTTCAAAAACAGCTGGATGGAAACTCATTAATGAGTGTTATTAACCAGCTGAAGATAAAACTGTTGAATAATAAAAACTGAGTTAGCCAAGCATTTTGCTGCATTATCAATACCAGGTCTAAGGGGCAGTAGCAAACACAGGGATTTCCCTGTCCAGTACTTTCATAGCAGAGTAGGCCATTGTATATTTATTTTGACTGAACACACCAAAGTATAGGCATCGTAGGTTCTCAGTACCCTGCTGTACACCTCAGCAAAAATAACAAAATCCCTTAACATAAAAGCACCCAGAGAGCCAAAGATTTCTTCCACTCAGATTCCACAGAAAGACACCAAAAGTCCCCAGTCCTCAACTTACTGGGCTTACCTCTGATTCAGGAGGGAAGCAAATTCTAAAACAAAGGGGTTATTTTCAAGACAGCTCCAGTTTTTGACTGCTTGTTCTGTTGCAGGTCTGATTGCATTTTATGGTGTAAGAGGAAGTCTCTGAGGTAGGCAGATCCCAAGCTAGTTTGGACTTTAAAGGATGATAAGGCAGCCATTGTATATTATGGATCACTAGCATAATGGATTCATGAGCAGATACTTTACAAAATGTTCACCATAATTTAGTTTCTGGAAAGAAAGACAGCATAGCCCCACAGAGAATATACTGTAATACTCTAATTGCAAGAAAACTAAAGCATGGATTATGCTTGTAATCTCTGCATTTGAATAAACTGCCCAAAAGGACAGAAGTCTTGGTAACTGCTGCTGTGTGGTCACTTGGGCTAGGGAAGAAATTTCACATAAACTGGTATAAGTGATTGGAAACTAGCTCAAGTCTGAATGCATCAAAAGTTCAGTGCGTGTAAACCACTTCCAAAATGTTCCAAACTGGTTTAAGATAAACCTGAATGGATGCAGTATCAGACTTAACTGATTTAGGTTAAATCGGTTAATTGAACTTCCATCCCAGATCGCATCCAGATTCAAGTGTAAAGGTGCTGAAGGGTTTGCTCAGGGCTTGCAAGCCCAATCAGGGTGTTTGCACTGCTGGGATGTGGATTTGCAGCAGGCTGTGCACACAGATATAGCACCAAGATAACCAGCTTGGAGCTGAAGGCTGAAGAATGCATGCATGCATTGGACAGCTGCAACTCCACAGTGGAAAGCTGGGAAAAGGAAAGAGCAGCTGCTGAGAAGGCTGAGCAGAGAGTAGATGAGGTCTCCAGTGAGAAGTTTTGCTTCTGAGGGCCTGCTACCAGAATAATGGCTTCTGAAGACTACTGGCAGAAGAATTGCTCTCTGAGAAGGCTGCTACAGAGGGCGTAAGCCCGGAATCACTTTGTATCCTTTGCTAGCAGCAGGGTTTTGCAAACTGCCCCACACCCCTACTCTTTAGTTCCCAGGGTGCAGGGACCTGCTGGGAGGGAATCAGGGAAAGGGGGAGCTAGGGAAGGTCTCTGGGAGAGCTAAAGAAAGTAAAGGGAAATCACTGCTTTGTGGGAGCTCCAGCAAAGAGCTCAATACAGCACAGCCAAAAAGGGGCACTCCACATGACAAACACAGAGGAGCTGCTTTGGGGAAGCATTTGGGGACACTGTGATTATTTGCAGGCACCAAGGAAATTCGACTGCTGGGGAAAGAAATCCCAGTCTCTGGAGCAGCTGCACCTGAGGGCCTGGCAGAGACCCCATCTGCTGAGCAGATGACTGCATTGCAGCACCTTTTCTGAGGCAGAGCCAGCACAGCTCCACCTGGTGTTCAACTGTTGCCATTAAACAGTGTATTATTTTGCAGTTGGCAGAGTGATTCTGTGGAGTTCTAGCTGATTAGGTGTATATACCCGTTATAAGTTGCCTGAGTGTTAAAATTGTTAACATGATTATTTTTCCTATATAATATGTACTTTCTTTTATTTGTTAGTGTAGATTATTATCAAGCTTATTGAAAACATTTTGTTTGTTATTTATGTGATAGTGAACCTATTAATTTCCCAGTTACTGTAACAAAAGGGGCCTGAGAGACCCCATGAGCAATCCCCAGAACTCTGAATGGGCTGAACAAGCCCACAGCAAAACCAGAAACTTACCTCCGGAGCAGAAAGTGGCAGGGCTGTGCCACCACGTGGTGCCGCCACCTTGCTTTAAAAGCCAGCTGTCAATCAAGCTGGGCAGCACTGGTCTGATGATGTCAGTCCCTGGTGCCACCACAGGAGATTTAAAAGACACCCGGAGTGCCAGGGAGAGAGGAGGAGAGCCTGCCTCTGTGTCAGTCATGACAGAGGCAGCAGCAGGTGTGGGACACTGAGACAAGGAGGTGTCAGAGCCCCAGGGCACATTATATACAGAGCAGTACAGGCTTCGTGCTTCCGAGGCTAGAATGAAGCCTCAAATACTAAAGGAATCCAGCAGCTTGAGTGAACTGGAAGAGTTGTCTGCAAGCTAATCAGGACATTAGCCAGAATAGAGGCTACCCTCCAGACAATAGTCCTCTCTTCATTTCTTTTTGTTGTTGTTGTTGAAGGGATGGTTCAGATCCAGACATACCGGAGTCCTAAAGTCAGAGCTTAACCCCTTGTCAGTGAGAGACAAGCTAGCAATCCAGATTAGTTTAGGAAGTGCCTTCTGGATTGCCTCAGGCCAAAAGCCAGATCAGATCAGAATCTCACATCAGTTCCTATCATCACAGCATCTATGGCTGGTGTGTGACTGGGGGTGTAGGGGAGGTGGAGCCCCCTTCATCAACCGCTCTCAGATCTGTGAGTACAGCAGTGGGACCCCTATATCATCAGCAATGAACCCCTCCTATTCAATTTGTTAACATCAAAGGTGTGGCAGGAGAGTTGAGAACAGGCCTAACTTGGCAGGGACTTGAGAAAATCCCACCCTTGGATAATTAGGAGTGTTACAGTTACTAATGCAAATAAGAAATTATTGTAAATAGTCATTTAGTGTGTGGTCTGGTGTGGGGAGAACCACAGGAGAGCACTCCACTGAGTGGTGACTCCCAGCCTGTAGACAGAGTTGGAGTTGACCAAGGTCTGTTGGCACCCCAGGATCCTGAAAATTTGGATGTGGCTGTGGGTACACAAGTTAACTCACAGCGTCCCAGCTTCCCAAGATACTTTGTACCTCCCCTGAATACTCCCTAGTAGAGTGGGTGGGCTGGTCTTGGCCCCAGATGTCTGCTCCAGCTGAGCAGGGAGGTATGCTCTAGTGCCCCCCAGCTTTTGGCCGAGGGCACTGCAGGCATGTGGCTGCATTTCTGGAATCAAAAGTGAATGTCTGTTCATTGGCTTATCAGTTCAATCTATGCAGCTTAGACTAACTGGTGAAGATTGAATTGATTTAGCCTTGGACTTTTTGTCCGTCTGTAGTTAGCCCTAGAAGAATCTAGAAAACTAACCAGATTCACAAATAGCAAACATCACAACTAGTGAATGGAAACAGATAGTCAGACTGAGTTTTTTCTAAACCTTTTGTTGCTTTCCTTCACCATTCACACATTACTCTTCCTTTTTTTACAAAACCCCAGTCAACTCACAGTTATACCACAATCTCAGACACGAAGTCATGATTACACTTGCTGGGTTGTTCAAAATAAACTGTGGGTCATCAGCATATTGAAAATATTTTAGCTCATATTTGCTGACCAACTTTCCCAACACTGAGTAATTGAGGTGATAGCATAGAATTTTGCACAAGAGAGTTTCCACAAAAGAAGAACAAGAATGCTTGTACACATGATGGGGTTCTAATCCCCAGGGGTGCTTGCATATGCAACACTATTACCATGCACACATGACAAAAATGTCCTTTGTGTGGCTTAATTGTGTCACACTGTACATACGTTAGTTTTGGGGGTTTTAAAAGAGTTTGCATCATTGCAAACTAAACTACATCCTAATGTAGTTTAGTTTGCAACATTGCAAATTGCAATAATGCAGCTGTTAGCTCTGCTGCCAGCCGTGGGAGAGGCATGGGGAGAAAAAAGAAGGCATCGTGCCCCTTGGCACTTCTGCCACCTGGGAGTGGGCTGGCTTGTCCCTGGGGCAGGACGGGAAGGCAGCAAGGGGGAAGCTGGGCTTGCTGGCAAATGAAGGCAGCAGGAACAGTGCATAGAGTGTCAGGGCTGCCCAGGCAGGCAGATAGCTGGCTGGATGTTGCCCCAGCTTGGAGGCGCCTGATCCAATATTTCCCTGAGCCCACCTGGGCTTCCAATGCCCTGTGCATGGTCCTTACTGCTTTCTCCAGCTCCAGCACACCCAGCTTGCCCCTGGGGCAGCAAAGGGAGGTAGCAGGAGGGTGGTTAGGTGTGCTGGCAGCTGGACAAGGCGGTGGAGATGGTTCATAGGGTGCTGGAAGCCTAGGTGAATTCAGGGAAGCATTGGATTGGGCACCTCTAAGCTGGGGCAGCACCCAGTGTGCTAACAGCCTACTTGAGAGGCTCTGTGCCTTGTGCACCATCTCTGCCACCTTCTCCAGCTAGAAAGAAACCCAGCCACCCTCCTGCCACCTTCCTGTGCTGCCCCAGGAGCAAGCAAACCCATTCCCAGGTGACCCCAGCTTTCCTGCTGGCTGCAGCAGTCTGCTGAAGGCAGAAGCAGTGAGGGACCTGATCCTTTTTTTCTTTTTTTGGCAGAGCCTACCTGCCTCTCCCACTCCTGAGTGGGGAGGTGAGCTGCTGATGGTTTAAGTGGTCCCCGAGCTGTGGAGGGTCCTAGTCCTTCCCCTAATGGCAGCAGTGCCCCCCAGGCCCACACAAGTGGGTTGGTAGCAGGCCAAGTGCTGCCCCAGCTTGGGGTTAGGGAAGAGTTAGATTGGGCCAGGTGCTGCCTCTGAGCTGAGGCAGCACCCAGCCTGCTAGCAGCCCACCTGGATGGCCCAGGGGGCATCACCACAGCTCAGGAGCCGCTCAGCCCACTGGCAGTTTGCCTCCTGGCTGTGGAAGAGGCAGGCAGGCTCCACAAAGGAAAAATTAAAAAAAGGATTGAACCACTCGCTGTTTCTGTTTTCAGCAGGTGCCTGCCGCTGCCAGGCACCTACTAAAGGGAGAAGCAGTGAGCAACCTGATCCTTTTTACTGTGGAGTTTGCCCATCTCTCCTGTGGCTGGGAGGTGAGCTGACATCTGCAATGTTGCAGTCTGTAATGTTGCAAACTAAACTACATGTGGATATGGTTTAGTTTGCAGCACTGAAAACTCATTTGAAACACCCAAACCTTATGCACGTGTATTGTGTAACACTATTAAGCCACACAAAGGAAATTTTTGTGTGGAAATGTTCGTGATGATCATCATGTGTACAAGCACCCTAAATGACTAACTCTGTTCACTATATAACAGTTGCTTGTGCTCTCTGAGAGCAGGAGTAGGAGTCAAGGATTAGACAAGAGTATTTCTCAGGCCACAGGGCATATGGGCTTGCTGATCTGATAAGGGCCTGTATTTCATCCAAAGCAAGCAGAAAACACCAGAAAGCATGTGCACACACACATTCTCCCCCATGTCATGTACAGATGCACTAAGCACTACAGTGTCTTTAAGGCCAGTATTCTTTAGCTAAACTCTGATAGTCAAGCCTTACACTAATATAAACTCTTCCTGATTCTATCCACTGAAATTTTTGGAGATTTACTGCCAAGAACAGGGGCTTGAGGAGGCAAAGTTTATTACATTTTCTTACATACAAAACACCCTGGAATAATATAGGCACCTTGTGTTTGAAAGGCAGAAAGAAGAAAAAAAGATCTTTCCTTGCAGTAAGTAACTGAGTAGCAGCAGCTAGGAAGTGGATCCAGCTCCTTGTTTTGCTCCCTGTGGATCACAAGCAGACTTTACTTTTGCCTGGCCAAAGCTTAAGTAACAGAAACTGCTGTTACCATATTCTTTTTCACATATACTGTGCACTCCAATCTCTAGCAGCTATTTTTTGGGAAAAGGTACGTTTTCCAAGACAAAATCTGGCATACTTTCAGCTTCTCCTACCTCAGGAGACCCTGCATATCCCATCTGCATAGGAAATCTATGGAAACCCTCTCCTATAGACCCTACTTGCTGGAACTCCATCTATTAAGGGAACTACTCCTCTGACCCCTGCCATGAGAGAGTAGCAATCTGGCCCATATGTTGTTTTGTTTTTTCTATTGGATAGACTGCTTGGTAAATGACAACTGGTGCTAGGGAGATCATTAGGTCCAGGTTTTCATCTCATGTCCTGAATAGCTAAAATGGATGAATTCCTTTGTCGATAACTGTTAATACAGATACCACAGGCTAGCAGGAAATCAGATTCTCACTTTCTCATTTTGAAATATCTGCAATAGCTTTGTGCCAACCACTTCACCCAAACTATATTACAAGTTATTAATGATAACCTACTTTAATAAAGGTTTGATGCTTATTTGTCCAAAATGTGGAGGTCCCTTAGCACACGAGGAAAGAATAAATGAAAATATTTGATTTCTCTTACCAAAACTATTTCACTGCACAAAATTTGTTTCTTACAGCAAAATTTAGCAAAGAAGTATGTTTTGTTTCACTTTGCGTAGTTAAAAAGGTATATTAATGTTTAGACATACAAGGTGAGAAACAAGAATTTCACTCATTATAATACAATGTAAAAATATCTTGCAGTTATGAACATAGTGAGGAAGACAAAATGCTCCAGCAACCTCAGCATACATACCCAAGAGGATAGCAAGATGGATTATCAACTGAAAATGTTCTGGTGTGAAGAAGAGGTTTAAATGAATTTTAGAATTACTGATGAGTAGATTAACAACAGGAACCACTGTAGTTTGCATGCAGTTTTAACAAGATCTTTTTTAAAAGCAGTGTTAAAAACAATGACAAAAAAGGAAATATAGACCAGAATGATCTCCCAGTTCTTCCAAGTGTAATACTAAATAACAAGATAGATGGGAGGAGCAAAAAAGAAAAAGTATTTAAAGGTCAAGTTCAATCTTGGGGTCTAAAACCTAACTCACTTTTGGCTGTGTTTTGTTCTTGGAATGGGGAACTTTAAAAGATCAATCTGATGAGTGACATCATGTAGACAGAGATGCATTAAGACTTCTTAAACTGGTTTTGAGGAGATGCAGGTATTTGACAACATCTTCCTGTCAACATGTCCTGCAACCACAATAACAACAAAGGATAGCTTATTGGGCAACTATGGGAGTTTTACTCACCATTGAATAGCCTACATAACTCTAAATACAAACTGCATTTGTTTGCTTGAATGATAATTTGTCACTTACATATAGTGCCTTTGAACCCAGATTTCAGTGTGCTTTACAAATCCACATTAATCAATTTGTACAATTCCTCTCTGAGGATTGGAAAGTAATATTATATCCATTCCACCAACAGGTGAATACAGGAGCTGGAAGGTTAAGTGTCTTCCCCAGAGTCACAGAATGAAGTCCTAATCTAGGCAAAGCAGTAAAAACATGAATATTTTAAAGCATAATGCTAAACATTATCCCATTGCTAAACATTTGCTGGATTGACAGTAAGAGCTGAGACTAGACTAGAAGTCCTAGTCTAATGTTCCAACCATGGGATTACACTTCTTTCCAATAATTTATATTTTCCTACTAAAATAATTGTATTGGAACAAGAACACATAGGGAACGAAGACATTCTACATCCTGTACATGTCAAAAATAAAACCAAACCAAACCTCATTCAGGTTAAAAAAAATGTAATGTTTAAACAATCTCACATTCAAAATATTTTAAATGATACCAAAGTAACAGACTGTTCATTTAGAGGAGATGGTGTCCATTTTAATATTGTCAATTGCAATGACAAATTCTTTTGTATATTTAAGTCATAATATTGACTTGATCTTAGTAATTTGCAATAAAATCAGTGTTTGATCACTTCAGACCACTGAAGGTCTCTTATGTAAACTAAAACCAGATCTTTTCTTCTGCCCAATTTTCCTGCACTTCTCAATCGCATTGTCAATCATTCTTCTCTCAGCAGTCACTAACCAGGTTATTTGTGTGTTTCCACACTGCTGCATCACAAAACATCATGCCCACTTGCCTCAAGAAGATAATATCTAACACATATGGAGACTGTCTTTGATCTCCGTGGTCTATCTAGAGGTCAGAGGCCTGTCTTCTCCTTTCCCTCACTTCAAATGGCCTCTTTCATTTGCTGTGAAACCAAACATTAGGAAGACAAAGGCAGGAAAATAAAAGACTTGATTTAATAGCAGTTTATGTGTTTGGCTATTTCAAGGTAGATTTTACTCTTTTAGGTCACGTTTTTAACTGCTATGCATTTCTACATTATGGCATACACTCAAAGATTAGTCTTTAAAATTTCAGGCTGCTTTTTAAATCAATATGTGTTTTGTTGATAACAATATAGCTATTAGGATTTCACTAATCAGTTTGCAATACTTGCAGTTTGTGCAAGTTGTATGGGGAAAAACTGGCAATCGTTTGTTTTTGTAACATGGAATTTGTATTTTATCACTACGCAGTGGAACCAGTAGGAATACACATGGCTATCTGGAACATCAGGTGTGTGTTTGGATGAGGAAGAAACATACTAGATTTATAAAAGGAGAAAGTTATTAAAGAAAAAAGTGGCTCCATCAGAAACAACTACTGAATTGGCAGATTAAAAAAACCCATGGGCAAATATAGTTTTAATTTTAAAAAATGGGCAAATATAGTTTGTCTAGGGAATACTTTTGCTGAATCTTTCCTTATACAAGAACTATAACTTTTTAATTACAACTAGGGGTGCACCGATAGAAACTTTGGGGGCCAGTGCTGATAGCCGATATTAAGGAGTCATATCAGCTGATACTGATCTGATTTCTGATACAGCTGCCATCAGCTGGTAAGTCCTATGTGGTGGAAGGGGAGGGTGGAGGGAAGGGGGGCAGATCAATGCCCCTTGCAGTGAAGGAGGAGGTAGGGGCAGGCACTGCCCAGCTGGGGCGGGGAGGGGGCATGGGACAGAGGACTTCCTGGGGTACAAGCGGTGGTGGGAACTGCCCCCAACCCGCAAACTGGGTCTCCATCCTATGTCCACCAGCACCTGCCCCTGACCCCTCCCTCACCATAGCGGGTGCTCCACACCCCTTCCTTCCACCCTCCCCTTAAAACATACCAGCTGGAGGCAGCTCTCCATGCTGCCGGCTCTGCTCCGTGCAGCACTGTGGCTGCACAAAGCACGGACATTTATCAGCCAAATTATCGGCCCCATAAGGCCAATGTCTGATATAGATAGTTTTCTTTATATCGGTACCAATCTGATATCTGACCAATGTATTGGTGCACCTCTAATTACAACCATATTGCTTTAGTGACAAGTTCTGTTTCAGTTTAAGGTGTAATTCAGAAAATGACTCTGGTGCCTAAAGTAGAACTTGGGCAGAATTTAGTCATCTAATTCCAAAACTATGATCCTAGTGGCCCTTTCAGATGCCACCTAACCTGGAAGCACCCTAGTTTTTCACCTTGCTGTTCCACAGATGCTTAAAATTCCATCCCTTCCTTATTCTTGACAGGACTGAGAAGCTTTGTTTCTTGATTCCTCTAGCTAAGTCCTTTCAGTGCTCCCCAGTAGGACTTCTTAGGGCACACCTAATGAATCAGGCTCCACATAAAGTACAGTAGCAGCTTCTATTTTAAAAAAATTCCAGCTGCTAGAAAAGAAGGTAGTGGCCTCTCTTTACCCAGGAACCATGAGTAAATCCGGTCAGGGGAGAGGGGAAGGGGTGCACTGGTACACTTGCTTCCCCTTGATTCTTGGTCCATCCAAAGTTTAAAACTAACTGCCTGGCAGTGGCAGCAGCATTTCTATGCTGTGCTGAGGGAGTCACTTGATTTCATAGCTCATTATACTCTACCAGATCCCTTAAAAACTCTTCATTCCACAAGTGTTAATGGCCCTCTCTTCTGTTGACTGGTCTGGATGTTCCACCAATCAAGCTACCCTTTCTTGTGCAATTCTGCTGTCTGTCAGCTGCTCCTGGTAATGAAACTCCTAATTCACAGCCCTGCAGATTGTTTCTTATAGAATCATAGAATCAATGGACTGGAAGGAAGCTAGAAGATCATCAAGTCTGGTCCCCTGCCATAGATAGGAGGTTAATTAGCTCAAAGTAGCTCAACAAAGTGCTTATCCAGCCTTATCTTGAACACCTCCAAGGATGCTGACCACCCCACCCAAAGTATGTTCCAGGTTCTAGTTACCCTAACAGAGAAGAAGTTCTTCCTTCTGTCCAGTCTAAATGTTCCCTTTGTTAGTTTGTGTCCATTGGTCCTTGTTCTCCCAAAGTGTGCCTTCCTGAAGAGTTGCTCCCCAAGATCTTGGTGCCCCACTGACATACTTGTAGGTGGCTATCAAGTCACCTTTCAGCCTCCTCTTACTCAGACTGAACAAGTCTAGTTCCCAGAGTCTCTCTTCATATGGCCTATCCTCCAGGCCCCTGATCATGCAGGTGGCCCTTCTCTTCAGCCTCTTGAGCTTATCCACATCCTCCTTGAAGTGCAGTGCCCAAAACTGGGCACAGTACTCCAGCTGTGGCCTCACCAATGCTGAGCAGAGAGGGAGAAGCACCCCTCTGGATCTACTGGCAACACATCAACTTATGCATGCCAGAGTTCTATTCACCCTGACGGCAGCTTCATCACACTGTTGGCTCATATTCATCTTCTGGTTGATTGTGACCCCCAGGTCCTGTTCAAATGCTGCGCCAGTCAGTGGGCTGCCACCCATCCTATAGTTATGGTTAAGGTTCTTCCTACCCAGATGAAGGACCTGGCCCTTTTCCCTGTTGAACCTTATCTGATTGTGATCAGCCCAGAGAACCAGCCTGTCTAGGTTGTCCTGGACCCTTGCCCTGTCATCTGGTGTGTCCACATTTCCCCACAGCTTGGTATAATTGGCAAACTTAATAAGAGAGCATTTCACCCCTTCATCCAAGTCATTAATAGATATGCTAAAAAGCATGGTCCAAGCACGGATCCCTGTGGGACACCATTGGAGACAGCTCTCCAGGAAGAGGCCATCCCATTTATCACAACTCTCTGGGACCAGCCTCTGAGCCAGTTATCCATCTACCTCACCAGAGGCTGGTCCAGGCCAGTACCTTTCAGTTTAATTGACAGAATTTCATGGGAGGCAGAGTCAAAGGATTTACTGAAGTCAAGGTAAATGATGTCTACCTCATGCTCCTTGTTCAGCTGGTTAGCTACCTGGTCATAAAAGGACACCAGGTTTGTTAGGCATGATCTACCCTCCATGCAGCTGTGCTAGTTGATTTTTAATAACCTGTCAGTTACAAGCTTGTGATTGATGGCCTCCTTAACAATTTTTTCAAAAGTGTTTCCTAGGACCAAGGTCAGCCTGACCAATCTATCTTTGCAGGGTCATTCCTCCTCCCTTTCTTAAAGATGGGTACTATGTTGGTCCTCTTCCAGTCATCTGGGACTACTCCCAAGTTCCACAGTTTTTCATATAACTTCTGCAGAGGCCCTGCTATGAGTTCAGCAAGTTATTTTAAGGTTCTTGGATGTAGGTCATCTGGCCCAGTGGAATTGAAAATATCCAGTTGTTCTAAGGCCCCTCACCTGGCCAGGGCTGATTTCATGTTGCCTGGGGACTTCCCAATATCCCCCACCCTCTAGATGAGTGCACAGCTCCTGTTACCTTTCTGAATACTGATGTGAAGTAACCATTTAGGACCTCTGCCTTTTCATGCGGATCTACTGTGAGCTGCCCCTCTCTAGGGGTCCCACAGTGGAGCTCACTTTTTTTCTTGCTACCTATGTACCTGTAGAAGGACTTTTTGTTGTCCTTAATTTTGGATGCTAGCTTGATATCCATGCCTGCTTTGGCTTTCCATGTCTCATAACTGCAGACCCTGGTTATATGAGTGAACACTTCTCTGGATGTTGAACCTTTTCCCACTGCCTATATAGTCCTTTTTCCTTTTCAAAAGTTCTCTAATATCCCTGTTGGGCCAGGCAGGTCTCTTGGCTCTTTTTCCACTTTTTGGTCTCCTGGAAATGGCCTCTCTTTGAGCAGAGAGGATTGCTTCCTTGAGGAGACACCATTGCTCCAGAACCCCCAAATCCTCCAGCTGGTGGTCGCAGAGGGCCTTTCTAAGTAGACTCTCAAGTCTGTTAAAGTCTGCCCTTCTGAAATCAAGGACCTCTGTTCTACTAGTTCAAATCCTAGCCTTTCAGTGGATGGTGAATCTAATCAGATCATGGTCACTGTCACTCAGGGTACCACCAATCTGCATCTACCATGTCCTCGCCTTTGGCAAGCACTAAATCCAGAGTGACTTCCCCGCTAGTCAGTCCTTCAACAAGCTCTGACAGAAACAGGTCATCAGTAGTTGTCAAGAAATGTTATTCATTCTAATGAAGTTATATACATATTTTTGTCTCAATCTTAAAATGAATAATGCAGCCCTAGACCCCTAGCATGCAGTGTAACCTCATGAATCCAGCATGCTCAGGACTGAGCACTTGCCAAAAATGTGAAATTTCTGGATTTTTGAAACCAGAATGGCAGCTGGACCATGGCGGGCAGGTGGTGGTGGTGGGGCGGGGGTGGAGGGGATAGCACCGGCCGGTCCTGGAGCAGCAGCTACATGCAAAATGGCAGCATGGGTTGATGGATGGCGGCAGCAGCTCCTACATACAAACTTCCCCCTCTGCTGCTCTGGGACTGGCCACCACTACTCTCCAATGGAGTGTAGTTTTTAAAAGTACCAGATTTTCAATAATTCAAGGTTTTTGATATCTGGATTTATGAGGTTATAATGTATTAGTAAAGTTTCTAGTTTCTTTTAACTGGAGAAAAATGTGTGTTCTTTTTATATGTGATGATGTGCCTTACCATCTGGATCCCCCTTTTAAACAGCCTAGGTGTGCCCATACCAGGAACCTAGGGCACTGACAGATGTTCAACTCCCCAGTTTAACTCATGGTGCTTCACAGACAGCACCATGAGTTAGACCAAGCCTCCTGACCCAACAGATGTTTATTTTTGGGGATTAAGTCTCTCCAACTGAGGAGCTGCAAGTCTGACTATTTTATATAAACTCTATTAACAACCCTTGAAGCAGCATCCAGAACTTTTGGCTGTAGCTCTAAGAGAACAACAAGAACAAATAAAGTTGTTATGATAAAACTAAGAATCTGCTTTACTTAAGCAAAACTGCATTAGCTTCCAAATCACTCAGTGGGCATATCCACACATGCATTAATGCACTGTTATTACAGGTACTAAACTTAATGTGCCATAACCAGTGCTATTGTGCAGTAGCACTGGCACCCATCTTTTGCGTGATGCTAATGCACAGTAGATTAATTCTGCTGTGCATTTGCATGGCTTTCACCATGATGTGCTAATGTGCAGTAGAATTAGTCTATTGAGCTTTTATTGTCTCATGTAAACATCCCTGCTGAAAAGTGAAGGTGTAGTATTAAAAAAAAAGTCCTAATCTCTGTTGCTGACACTCAACCCATTCTTCTCTTGTGACTTTCCCTCCCAAATTCTGTTTAAGACTACTGCTTTAAGACCAGAAACTTTTATAGCTCACCTCAACTAACCCACAAATAAGTTATTTCCATTTATAAGTGAAAATCCACTGAGGACCGTTGGTGGATCAAGTTAATTTGAAGGCAGACAGAACTGGAAATATCTCCAGTTCGGATAACTGCAGTTATCTTTAGCTGCATTTCATTTCTTGGTAAACTTGGTTGCTATCTAATTCATATCATAACCTATTTGCTAACTTTTAGCCCATATGCTGCTGAAAGCACTTCTTATGGATTAACATGCTATCTGGGCATGGATGTCAGCATCTAGCCCTAATGATTTGTCTATGCTGTGATAAAATTTGCTGATGAAAGCAACCCCCAAAATAACTGTAATACTTTAAGTGACATAAATCATCCCCAGTGATATTTAGACACATTAGGGGAGTGGCTTAAGAAATAGCTGATGAATTTCAGCATGAGCAAGTGTTAAGC
This sequence comes from Crocodylus siamensis, assembly GCF_052110815.1. NCBI lineage: Eukaryota > Metazoa > Chordata > Crocodylia > Crocodylidae > Crocodylus > Crocodylus siamensis. The sequence continues at coordinate 201,091,554 of NC_143397.1, forward strand.
AATGCATTTAGAGTCTAAAAATAGTAATACCGGCTGTACATTACTGAGTAAAGAGTGGAATGTACTGAGAATGAAAGGAACTGAGGGGGTCGCTTGCAGCAGCAGAAATATAACTATGAAATACACTGTTCAACTGCAGCATAAAAAGCTAATAAACTAAGAGAAATTACACTTGATGACAATTCACTGGAAGTTCTATATTCAGGTTTAGATTATAGAAGATGTAAAGAAAGTCCACAGAACTATGTCTAGCTCATCAGAGACTTAGCAAGTCTGTGACAGGAATGAAAGAATTTAAGCCTAATACAAAAACATGTCCAAAGAGGAACAGCAAAAATAATTAGAGGTATAGGAGCATCAGTATGAGAAGAAATTAAGCATATCAGGATTATTTTGTCTGCAAAGTAAAAGGAAACAGGCTAGCAGCACTGAAAACAACAGCAACAACAATTGGAAAGCTGTTAAGTCTTATTTACTCTTTCCAAAAACACAAGAACAAAAAGATACCCAATTAAATTAAAAGCTGCAGCTAAAAGAAATGAGTCTTACATACTTCCCTGTATAATTAACTCATGGAATTCATGCTTTGGAAAGTTGCTTTCGAAAATTAGAGAGATAATTAGACAAACAAACAGGTAAGAGTAGCTTCTACATTTACAGTGGTTAGGACAAAATGACAAGGGATCTGAAAGGTTGCTTTTCTTTCTTCAAGCAGCAAATGGTGACATTCCAGGCCGGAGGGAAAGGAGGTGGATAAAGGTAGTTTTAAATGAATGGTGATTTAATGCTCTCTGTATTTTAATCCTGCACGTGGGAGTACAGGATTAAAAAACACTCAGTCAGGCACTTAAAGCTCTTGCAACCTAATAAAAGTAGCTGTTTGTAGTAGGTTGCCCTAAGATCCCATGATCCAAGAGAAATAATTTAGCATCTCTACTTCCTAATGGGTATACATACACACACAGACTATTGTAGACCACATCTAAGATTCATTTTCTAGGCATCTATGGTACTTTTTTCTTTTCTTTCTTTCCTCTATTCAAAGCAACAGAGGTAAAACCTTCCAAGTATAATAGCAACTTGTAATGCTTATCTACAGAATTTAAAAGCCCTTTTACAATGCTGGCTCTAGACAGCCCCAGCAGAGAGGGAGAGCAGGCACTCCTCACACTTAAGAGTCAAAACTCTAGCTCTGGGGCTTTCACAAACCATCCAACCTGAAATCGTTCTGCCACAAATATAAATGTAAGTAACATTTCCAAGGGTGCTGAACAATACAAATACAAGAGCCAGGACTAAGTTATAAAAATAGCAACAGGTCACAAAAGGTAAGAAAATCCCAATAAAATAAAACTCTGCAGCCCCCAAAGTCACAGCTGAATGCAACTTGGGGTGGTTTCTTAAGGAGGTCTTTCCAACAACAGTTTGTAATATAGGAAGGTCACGCTCCCCTGGGAGTGCTGTTCAGTATTACGGAGACTTTATGCTTCCTTTGTCTGCCCACTGCTGGAAACAGGATACCACACAGCTATGACCATTAGTCTGCTTCTCTTCATTGTGAACCTCCTCCAATGTGGCTTCTGTTCTCTTCACTTTACAATGCTGACATAAAGTTTCTAGATCTCAAGGTCTCCAATCCTTTCTTATCCCTTTAAAGGCTTCTGCCACTTTTGACATTCTTGATAATCATGTCCTGAACATTTTATCCTAGCCAGGTTTGGCTAGACTGAGAGGACAAGTATTGGTGTTTCAACATACTTTAGGGGCTGAGCATTGGTGGCCCTGAAGAAAGGGAATAGGAGGAAGAGAGCTAGATGAGAGCTAGCGTGATCTAGTAGAGTGATTATTTCATCATGAGAAGAGTGCCTCTTCTTTCCAGTCCTTGAACTCCTAGGAACTTGTTAGTTACATCAGCCACTACTGGCTTTATTCCCATCTTCTTTCTCTTGGTTTCAATTATTTTTTTCTCATTAAAAATCATTTAAAACTTTATTTTGTCTTTAAAAAGAAAAGAAAGTGATCTTACCATCACCATTGGATACCATTTCACCAACTAGTCTAAAATGGTTTTGCTGATGAAAAAACATTAATATTTAACCATGTCTTCATGCCACACATTGCATACACATATCAAAAACTTTGTGTGCTTTTTCCTCAGATATATTATTTGTATGTTCTCAAGAACAGTGGGGAAAAAAACTTAAATCATCCCAGGAACAGATGGCTAATCCTTTGGATGAGTCCTAAGAAACAGAAACAAATTCTGAATATTTATAAATTACCTTTAAAATGTCATTTTTTACTAATTTTTAATTTATTTTTAAATAGAACTTTATATGATATTTCTGTGTGAAAAACATTTCTATATATGCTTTATTTTTATTTCCTACATTTTAATGACTGAAATAACTAGCAAAAATCAGATGGAGTAATTTATAATTAAAAACCATAATGTATAGTATGCCATCATATTATGTTTTGGTAATGGTAAGAATCTTTTTACATCCCCAAATTATTTGTTACCCTCCTACCAAGCCCTGAGTTCAAATTTTATGAAGGGAAGAGAGTCCCCACTTAGAAACCTGAAAAAATCCACATTACTGGGGATCCTAAAAGAACAACTTCCCCACTTGCAAGCAAGTTTGTTACAAACAGAATTAAAATGTTTATTAAAATATAAATGAAAATTACTAAACCTTACCTATTTTTTACATGATGTACATGTAACCCTTCTGCCAGGCCCTGGCTGGCAATAACTAAACTCCATCACCAAGTCTTAAACACCCTAGCTATCAAATACCCCAAATATCAAACAACATCTTAACATTTCACATAACAACAAACATCTCCAATGATGCACATAACAAACAACATCCTGAACAATGACTTCCCTGGATCTCTTCAATTTGGTACTAAGGTCTCTTTGAGCTCCTTTGTGCAGCATAAACTGGTCATAAGTTTATGAGAATTCCCCTGTTCAGGGACAAAGCTATCAGTAGACGCTCTGAGCCTTTAAGTACTAGGCATCAGCCATTCTCTGTCTTGGTGTTAGAGGAAGGCATGAAGCATTTTGGAGGCATGCTTAGGCTGGCCAGAAACAGACTGGTAAAGGGGCAGGGAAGGGCCCTGCTCCATCTCACTGCCACTGGTTCCCTCTGGGCATATCTCAAGCAGTTGGCATAGGTCCATTTTGCATTACATAGTAGAGTACAGACTCCAACTAGATATGATAAAACTGCTGTGGGGACCTTGATGGTCATAAATTAGTGACTATTTAATTTGACTTCACAAAAATTTAGTAAATCAATAGAGCAAAATGTTGCCAATCTAAGAATTTTTTTGTTACTGTCAGGTTACTGTCAATTTGTTAACTTTTTTACTAACAATCAAACTTTTTTACTGACATATGTTTTACTTGATGTACGTATAACCTCTCTGCCAGGCCCTGGTTGGCAATAACAAGGGCTGGGTTCAAATTTAGGGGTTTAACACTCATTTTCTCAATCTGGCTTGAGTTCCCACCCAGAAACCTAGGAAAATGAATGTAAACTGAGTGTTCTGAAGTGAACAAACTTTCCCACTCACAAGCAACATTCAGCTGAAATAAGATATTTTACAAAGGAAAAAGGGATAAACACACAAATTAGAGAAAACCTCAACCACTAAGCATTAAGTGAAACCCAAACAGTTAATAGTCTCAATCACTTGCAAACCAGCCTAGGGGAGTTACTACCTATTCCAGTCCACTGGAAAGGGTGATACACCTAAGATTGTCATCTGAGAGCTCTACCACCTATGCAAGCCAAAAGTAGCCCCTGAACAGTAATGACACAAACAGTAAAATAGGCATGAATAGTCCCCGGACCTCTGAACTTCCATACTAATGAGTGTATATAGAGAAGGAATACACAGTTACCATAGCAGAATATAATCATAGATGAACTTGAATCAAGGGTTGTCAACCAGGGGTACGTGCCACAGCCACCCATGAACCCACGCCTCTGCCACCCACCACCCCATGGCACCATTGCATGCTGCTTTCCCACAGCAGGTCACACATGTGGCTTTGTGGACTGCTGATGGGTGGCATGAGATTGGCCAGGTGCAAGGCCTGTCAGTAGCCCACAGAGCCACACATGGTGAGTGGCAGTGGTGGCTGCCATGTGCAAGCCCCCTCCTCTCCCCGCCACTTTGCATCCAGCTGCCACCACCAGAAGGGGTACACTTCTTAAAAAAGGTTGAAAACCCCTGACCTAGATACTACAAGCAGAGTTATAACCAAGGATCCTGATTTTCTCTGATTAAAAATTGCAAATTCTCTGATTAAAACCCCCAAATCCATGATAAAAATTAAAGGCCTCCCACTGTCCCCCACAGCACTGCTGGTGCCCCACACTCTCCCCGCATAGCCTCAACAGCCCTCCTGATGCCCCTTACAACAGCCGCCCAGACCTACAGACACAGACACACAGGCACAGACATGCAGACACAGAGGCACACACAGACACTGACACCCACCCCAGCAGGTAAGTGTGTGTGGGGGGAAGGGGTGGGGCAGGACGGGGGAAAGGGAAGGTGCTGGGGGGGTAAATCAAGAAGGGGAGGAGTGTGCCTGCCCCTGTACCCACTCCCATGGGCAGGGCCACTCTGAGGGCCACACACACACACTGGCATGATGGGGTTCGCATATGGAGGCCACCACCACAACTCTGGAGCTGTACCAGCCTGCAATATCTCTTTGCAAAAGCAGAGAATCTGTGGCTTTCCTTGCTAAAAAGGGAAATCTGCATTTTCTCTGATAAAAACAGACAATCCATGGTTTTCTCGTTTTTTCCATGGAAAACAGAAAACCCAGATCCCTGGTTATAACAAGGAAGTGCAAAGTACAAAAATACACATATGTAAGAATTGCAAGTAAGAATTATTTTAAGCATCATCAGAATCCCTCTATTTGTGATTATTATACATTGCAGCATCAACTCTGTCAACCACTGCAGTAGTAATTTGCAGTAATAATTTTCCGTTACAGCCCTGCGACTCCATCCTAACTGCATCATTCTGCTGTCAGTCCTGCCCAGTGCTTCAGATTGCTTGGGGGCATACAGCCCTGCAGCCCTGCCTACCTTCAAAGTAAGCAGCCATGACAGGCAGTACAGGCAGCATATGCCTAGCTACGGGAGGAAAGAGACTATGGAATTCCTATTGGCTACAAAGCCCTGACACAGAGGGCATTTACAGATGTGCTCTGGGGGTTGGCGGGAGGGGGGCTTTAATTAGAGTGCCTCTCAGAAAAATGGGTGTGGGGAGAGCTCTAAATAAAGCTTGTTGAATGAACTTTAGTTAAAGAGCCCCTGCCACCATTTTTCTGCACAGGGGACACTGATACATGTGTGATGCTGGAGCCCGCTGAAGTGCAGTAATTACCATATTCCAGCAGACTCAGTTAATTGAGACTGCTCCAACATGTTGTAATTACAGCATCTTGGAGCAGCCTCTGCACATGTATAGGTGCCCAGAGCTCCCTGCAGGGACCTTTGCTCCTGCTCAGACACAGGATGGAACAATTCTGCTCTGTCTGTCGATTAACACTTTTTGTTTGCAGCCTCATTCTGATGACAGGTCTTCAGACAAGCTCACCATTTCTTTTTTTTTCAGAGACAGTTCAATTTTTTAATAAGATTTATAGACAAGCATTTTTAGCCCTTTCCCTCCAGTTTGCAACCCTAATACAGTATCACTGTTTTTTATATAATACATCTTCTGTGTCTTCATGGAGCAAGGCATACAGCTGTATCAATACATTCCAGGAGTGGCTGCTGGGAGAAGAAACCTTTGTATGACATCCAAAACAGTTGCCTCACCTACCAAAGAAGTAAAAGGATCTGTTCCCTTACTTGAAAGTACTTCACTGATCTCCAGTTTTACCCTGCAACACAGTAGCATCTCTTTTGTAAGCACTTATATTCATATTCATTCCTGTATAATACAATGCAATTTTTCTGTTAACAAAGGAAGAGTTATTCTGTGAGAATAAAGGAAAAAAAATTAGTGCAACAGCCAGACATTCCCCACTCCTACTTACTAACAGCACAGTTGCCAGCATGTATCCCAAAGCAGTACAGCATTTTTGTACAGATAGCCAATTTCAAAAGATATTGAATAGTGCAAATTGGAGGGTTGAAAACTACTTCAAGGGTCATCTATAAAGAGCATTCACTGTCCTTAAAGCACACCAGACAGATTCTCACCTGGTCTCTTCTTGAAAGTCTCCAAAGGAGGACAGGCTTGGGACAACCTGGAATCCTGAAGTTTCGGGGAGATGGGAGTCCAAGATGGGTGGTCGTTCCTCAAGGAGATGATCCTCCAAGCCCAAAGGGAGTCAGTTCCAATGCATACCAAGGGGGGTAAGACTGCTGGAACTTGGGATGGTGACCAGGATTAAAGATAACAAAAAGTCCTTTTTCAAATACACAGGGAGCAAGAAGGCAGCACTGGGTAATATAGGGCCCCTGCAGGACATGCTTGGCAATCTGGTGATTGCTGCAAATGAAAAAGTGGACTTCTTTAATACATTTTTTGCCTCCATTTTTCTGAGCAGGGATTGGTACACCTCCCCCATCGGGAGTACAGAAGGACCCAGGGGAGGCACTGCCAGGCCCAAGGTTAGGGATGACGTAGTTAGGAAACTTCTGGAGGGGCTGGATGTGTTCAAATCAGGAGGCCTGGATGCTCTTCATCCAAGGGTGCTGAGGGAATTGGTGGGGGTTATTGCAGGGGCCCTGGCATGGCTATACAAGTGCTCATGGAGCTTTGGTCAGGTGCCGGATGACTGGAAAAAAGGCCAACGTGGTCCCCATTTACAAGAAAGGGAAAAAGAACGACCCAGGTTCAACTATAGGCCTGTCAGTCTTACCTCGGTCCTGGGGGGAAATCTTTGAGAAAATGATCAAGGAGCACATTTGCGAGGGACCAGCAGGGGAGATCATGCTCAAAGGGAACCAAGATGGGTGCATTAAGGGAAGATCTGTCAGACTAACCTTATTTCCTTTTATGCTCTGGTCACAAAGTCCTTGGACAAAGGCGTGGGGGTGGATGTTGTCTTCCTAGACTTTAAGAAGGCCTTTCTTTAAGAAGACACTGTCTCTCACCCCATTCTCATAAAAAAACTAGGTGACTGTGGCACTGATGCCTGCACAGTCAGATGGATGACTAATTGGCTGGATGGTTGCACACAGAGAGTGATGGTGGATGGGTCATTTTTGACCTGGAGGGATGTGGGCAGTGTACTGTTCAGCATCTTTATCAATGACTTGGACGAGGAGGTGGAAAGCATGTTGTCCATGTTCGCGGATGACACCAAAATGTGGGATGAGGTGGGCATGCTAGAAGGGAGGGACAGAATCCAGCTAGATCTGGACAGTTTACAGAGGTGGGCCAATGAGAATAGGATGAAATTAAATGTGGACAAGTGCAGGGTGCTGCATCTAGGGAGAAGGAACCACCAGCATCCCTATAGGCTGGGGAACACCCTTCTTGTTAGCACAGAGGCGGAAAGGGATCTTGGAGTCATTGTTGACTCCAGGTTGAACATGAGTCACCAATGTGAGGAAGCTGTCAATAAGGCTAACCACACCTTGTCATGCATCCACAGATACATCACAAGCAGGTCCAGGGAGGTGATCCTACCCTTCTATGCAGCATTGGTCAGGCCACAGTTGGAGTACTGCATCCAGTTTTGGGCACTGCACTTCAAGAAAGATGTGGCTAACATTGAGAGGGTCTGGAAGAGGGCCACTCGCATGATCAGGGGGCAGCAGGGTAAGCCATATGAGGAGAGACTAAAGGGCCTGAACATATTTAGCTTCTGCAAGAGAAGGCGAAGGTGGGGAATCTACAAATTCACCAGGGGAGATCAACAGGGAATAGGAGATGCCCTGTTCCTCTGGGCACCACCCAGGGTACATAGGAGTAAAGGCCACAAGTTGATAGAGAGCAGGTTCAGGCTAGACATCAGGAGGAATTACTTTATGGTTAGGGTGCCTAGGATCGGGAACCAACTGTCAAGGGAAGTGGTGCTCGCTCCTACCCTGGGGGTCTTTAAGAGGAGGCTGGATAGACACCTGACTGGGGTCATATGACCTCAACATCCATTCCTGCCCAGGGCAGGAGGTTGGACTTGATGATCTATTTAGGTCCCTTCCCACCCTAGCTACTATGATACTACATTTCACAACTTTAGGAAGCTTATTCATATAGTTACAAAGTTTTTTCTCAAACCATTGATCTAAAACTGCTCTGCTACAGCTTACACCTAACTGCCTTGTGGCCTGCTCTCCATGGAAAGATAGAACAGTTGTTTATCTCTTTTCATGGTATTCTTTTAATATTGGAAACTGTTAAATCCTTCCTTAATCTCTCTTTCCTCCTCCCCCAAACTAAATGCATCTAGTTCTATCACATCTTTCCTCATAAAACTTGCACTCCAGTCACATTATCTTCATCTCCTGACTCTGGCCCTTCTTCAGTTTCTTAACATCTTTCTTATAGTACAATGTCAAAACTGTTCATTAGTGTACGTCCATGTTAAGTGCCATTTTGTTAGGTTTAGAAATAAATAAAGTGCTATTAAAAATGCCTCTGGAGCCTAAATGGAGCTTCCTTAACAGAGGCTGAACTATTAGCAAAGTTTCACTGGCTCATTGTCTTGATATCCTGTGAACCAGAGGTATATATCAATAGAAAAGCTGTTATTCCATGATCATGGATCAGCTCCCATATTTTTCCAAAGGGAAACTGCATGATAACCAAGGAAACTTCGAAGAACTCTAGCTTATAAAATGGGTTGCATATTCTTCCCACCCAAGGGCTGTGTTAACTATATTTAAGTGAAAACAAGATAAAAGATTAACCCCTCCCCCCACTATGTGTTGGTAAGTGTACTGTATTTGCAGATAAAAGCAAAAAAATTGAGTTATAATGAGGTATCTCTTCGATAGTCTCTTCACTTTATCAGCTGGTTCTTGATAACGCCTTCTGGTTAATAACAAACAAACAATGTTTCAGTTAGAAGGGGAAACTGTAACCTCTTTGTCCTAGAACAAGCAACTTTTTCCCACTGCCTGCTGATACTAAATTAATTAAGCAAACTGACTTCTCATAATCATAAACTTACTTGAATAATAAGTAAGTCAGACCTATTTCTCTAACTTACTGACAATTTAAAATACTGTCTTGGCCAGATCAAGCAGAAAGACTGAAGATAGGAATATTTGTATTTTTCTTCCATTTGAAACTTCATAATTATTCCAGATATAGATTAAAGTCTAGAGGGATGCAATATTTTAATAAATATTCCTTAAACATTTGAAGTGCTGTGAATGGAAAATTGGTTTGAAAGTAAGAGAGTTTTTCTCACAGACCTATGCACTATGAGAAAAAAAAGTAAGCTTCTAATAATATTTTTCCCATAGTAACAAACCTGAATTGTAAAAGTTAAATTGTTCAGGGCTAATCAAGCTAATCTGAAAGAGAGGAAGTTTACCCTTCATTTCCCAGCAGATTCTCTTTAATTTTGCAGTCATATTGACAGGTGGCCTCATCACTCAGGGCATTACAGACCACCTTGAAGATATCAGCACCAGTGGCCTTTGAAGTCAGAATAATCAACAAGCCATTTGATACTCTATTGGATGAAATGGCCCTGTCAGAAAAGGGTAGCTCTCAGGTATACTGATTGTCCATCAAATGAAGATAACTTGATACAGTTTACTGGGGTGCAGATTCATGGACCTTGGGGGGACACTATAACAGATGCATTTTAAAACTTTTTTTTTAAACTAAGGTAGCTGTAGATAACAATCAGTCTCTTTTATAAATTGTTTCTGGAGCAAGGGTGCACACAAGTTATTGCAACAGACTAAATGCTTGTTCCCATGAATGTGTATATGGTTTAATCTAGGACGAGAAGTTCAAACTAAAAAGAAAAAAAAAACTTACATTAATGTTTTACTTCATGTATTACATAATAATATGCTGCCACTACAGCTGGCTTCCAAAGAAGAGGCATGGAAGGTTAATTCAATGAATGGTATTTTGGCATTTGTCAAAGTTTGGCACAGTATCTTTTCTTTTTAAAATGAGAGATTTGAGCCAACAGCATGCCCTTATGAGCCAGCAGTATGCCATTGTTGTGAAGAAGACTAATGGCATACCGGGCTTCACTAGTTGGAACGCTGCCAGCAGATCAAGAGAAGTGATTATTCTCCCCCTATTTGGCACTGGTGAGGCCAGATCTGGAGTAGTGTGTCCAGTTTTGGGGCCTCATTACAGAAAGGATGTAGACAAATTGGAGAGAGGCAGAGGGAAATAAAAATGGTTAGGGGGCTGGGGCACATGACTTATGGGGAAAGGCTAAGGGAACTGGGCTTATTTAGTCTGGAGAAGAGAAGACAGAGGGAATTTAACAGCAGCCTTCAACTACATGAGGGGTGGTTACAGAGAGGATGAAGCTAGACTGTTCTTAGAAGTGGCAGATGACAGAACAAGATCTCAAGTTGCAGCAAGGTAAGTTTTTCCTAAAATTTAACCTAAACTTTCTCACTAGGAGGATAGTAAAACACTGGAAGAGGCTACCTAGAGGCTGTGGATTCTCCATCCTCAGAGATTTTTAACACACAGCTAGATAAAGCCTTGGCATGGGTGATTTAGTTGGGGATGGTCCTGCTTTGTATAGGGGGTTGGAATAAACTTCCTGAGGTCCCTCCAACTCTAATGTTCTATTACTCTGTGATTCTGTGATTTGCCTTTAGGACCCTTCAGAATACTAGCCGATTATTTCTGGACAATGTGCACTTACTGATATATCTTATTATCTTACTGTTTATAAAAATAAACCATTTACTCAGAAATGTAACTGTGAAGAGAAATTTAAAATACCTTGAATAATCTACATGAATTTTGGGAATCTGCATTTTTAACAGTTACCTTAATAAATGAGCATTCAAATCATGCCTTTGATTGCCTGCACTGGTTATCAGACGTGCTGATTTTTACAGCTTCATCAAGTGCCAATAGAAAAGATAAAATACAGAATATAGGTTAAAATACTTCAGTGAAACTAATTCAATTAAGACTCAAATACCAGTATTTTTCCAGCTAGAAAAAGGAAGACATATGTGTGTATAATTTCAAAATGAAATGAAATTAACATTTTTAAATGGCTCCAAATCCATTGGCTCAAACCAGTTAAAAACATTCAATTTCTATTTTGATTTGATTGGGGTTGCAAGTGGGGTGGGGGGAGGATGGGAGAAATCTCATACCATTGCTTAACTTCAACATTTAACTAATTAATAAGATTTACCCTGAAAGAAACAAGGAAACTCATGTAACATCAATATTAACGGTAGGCCCAGCAGTATTTCATGTCAAAATTTTGGATGTTCTGTTATGCAAATGACAGACAGGAAGCTCTCATCTCCATGAAAGGCCATGGCATGATTAAGCAGTAATTATACGTGTCAAGCAGAATAGTGGATTGTTGAGCTTTACAGTGGCAAATGATCTATTTGATATCATTAGCATGACCTGGGGACTTAAAAAATCCTTTCCCTACTTCACAGGTGTGTCAGATCTTACGGTCTGCATGCAGAATCACACCAGAGTCTGTGGCAGAGGACAGCTGCCCTGATTTATTAGATCAGTGGAAACAATATTGCTGCTGTTACCAACACATAATCCTTTAAGACTGTTTGACAACTAAGGCCTTGAGCAGTATTGCTGGACATAGCTTCAAATAACAACTTTGACACTGACAATGAATATGGGAAGGTTGGGAAGGAAAATCTGCTGTGAACCATAAATATAGATTGCTTTGCATCAGGGAAGAGTAATAATTATTTTCATTAAGAGCTTCATTACTGACTTTTAAGGAACTAGCTTCTGATAGTGATTTTTCTTAATAATCTGGCCTCTTGCCATTCTCACAGAAATGATGGAGTTGAGATTTTCACTCCAAGGCAAAAATAAATCAAGAACAGACAAAACCTATAAAGTCAATAGGCCAAATTCATCACTGATGGAATTCCATTGATTGGCTTGCAATTGAGGATCATCACTGAGGCTTTAGAAGGAACTGTACATGACTTTAATGAAGATACACTCCAGATGAATCTGCACTCCTATGTGCATGGAAGACTGTGTTGTAACTTTGTCTCCATTCTTGGATAAGTTTCTTCAACACGAATTCATTTTCTCAATTGTTAGTATTGTTGTTCCATCAAGAATGTAAGGTGCCTCACAGAAGATATACCAGTCCCTAGCCTTACACCTTGCAGTCTATATAATACCGATGGAAGATGCATAAAGGGAAATAATGCTTCAGGAAGTGGAGGAATGGAAGTGATGTAGTTTGCATTTGCATGTGCTAATCTCATCTCTTAGGCTAGGGACAGATATTACACATAAATTGGTGTAAGTGATCAGAAACTGGTTTAAACCTCCAACAGAACAGACATTCAGTGAACCTAAACCAGTTTGAAAATGGCTGAAACTGGTTTGGAATAAACCTAGTTGGATGTAGAATCAGACTCAACTGATTTGGGTCAAACCGGTTTATGCAAGGTCTATCCCAGACCCCTTCCTGGTTTAAATTGAATCAGAGTCCTCCAGCATCTCCGGGTTGGGCGGGGCTCTCTGCTCCAGAGAGCTGGGTTGGCCTCTCCCCTCTGCTGTCTCACTGGAGCTCCAGCAGAGACTTGCAGGAACACCTGCATCTGCATTGCTTCCCTTGCCCCTGTGCCCCTTGCTGTTCAAGCAGGGATCCCTCCCACCTCTCTCTCACACATGGACAGTAGACAGTATGCAGTATGCTAGCTAATGCTGAGAAATGTCTGTATAAGGTAGACAGGACAAAGGCAGACAGAACAGTGTCCACTTAGGGCTGTTTGGAGCTAATCAATAGGTAGCTGATAAATGCTCTGTTATCAAGCAGGGGTGGGAACGCCTCCATAATCAGAGCATCCTGCTGGGGTCTGGCCACACCCCTGCACTCCCCCATCAGCTCAGTACTGTGGATGGGAAGGGAAGGCTGCTCTAGCACCCCACAGCATCTAGCCTGAGCCACTGCAGCCATGTGCCTGCATTTTCTCCTTCCATAGGGGATGTCTATACGATTACAAACTGATTCAGCCTGGCCAGGTTAGACTAACCTGCAAAGATTGAATCAATTCAGGCTCAGGCTTTTTGAACGTCTGTCCCTAGCCTTAATGGTTCAGAATACTTATCTCTTAATGGATCAGAAGGCTTTTTTTAGTGACCCCCCCCCCCACACTTAGAAAATATATCAAAACAATGGTATCTTGCAAACTCATAGACCTCCAAAATTTTTGCTTGCTGTTTTTAAGAATAAAGTGTTATTTACATATGACAAAACATTTTTAAACAGTTCAGAAATTAAGCATGGAAATTATGCATATGTGCCTATTTGTATGTACAAATAATTTGCAGGCATGTTTGGTCCCTGCATACACAAAAATCTTTTCACACACAAACTGCATCAATGTATCTTTGGAAGAAAATGTTGAAAATTTTGCCTGGACAATGGAAACTGCTCTATTGCTCCATACAGACTGACAGAAGGAATATTGCTCTTATATTTGTAACAAATATGATGATTACAAAACACCACCATGATTCCTATGATACTCAAAAGCCTCATACTGTTAGTTACTATGCTTCCTAAAGCATGAGGCAAAATAATTTTCAGCTACTAACTTCAGCTCTATTCAGGTCATTTATCTTGCATGAGCTTTGTGGTAGACAACTCTTAGTGTGTACTCAATGCAGAAAAATATTGGATAAATATAAATAATAACTATGTTACCAAGCAAAGACCAAGTTATTCAAAGATCACATCTGTATGGCAATTAAAGACTTGTAAACAAAACAACTAAGCTATCTGAATTATATACGTTTAACTTTAAAAGATAGATTAAAAAAAAGAAAAAATATATTTAGGAAAGGTAGAAGGGAAGACAGTCAGGGTCAGATTTCTAAAGGTGTTTAGGCACCTAAAGATTCAGATTTTCAAAGCTTCTAGCTATTAACTCCCACTAAAATCATGAAGTCTAATTGCAACTCAGAGAGTGACTGCCTCTAAGGCCTGGGGAAGACAGTATGAGCCTGACTGGAGGCCACTGAAGTCAACAGCAGGCAATGGAACAGAGCCTTAACCACTGTCTGAGTTCCTGCATCTATTAATAAGAAGATTATGCCTTGTTCTATCAGAGGGGTAGACGAGTCTTAGCAGATAAGCATTTGGAAAGTCTTCCAAGATAGAAAGAGCTGGAAGGACTAGGAATTTAATTTAATGCCAAAATAATAGAATGTAAGGTGCTGGTGGATGAAGCTGGGCTGCACCACTGCTGAGGGAAGTATATATTCTGTGTGTCCATCCCAGGGGCAGATCCGGGAGGAGAAGGGGTTGCACCGTTGCACTTCCAGTCCCCTTCAACTCCTGACCCACCCAATGTTTAAAACCAACTACCTGGCAGTAGCAGCAGCATTTCTAGTCAGGCAGTTCTGAGAGAGTCACTTGCCTTTGTGGCTCATTATAATCTACCTGATCCATTCTGAATTCTTAATTCTACAAGTGGTCTTGATGTTCCACCAATCAAACTATCCTTTGTTTTTCAATTCTTCTGTCTTCTAGCTGCTCCGAGGAATGAAATTCCTATTTCAGAGCCCTGCAGATTGTTTTTAACTCATTCCAATGATGTTATAATATTTTTCTTCAATTTTAAACTGAATAATATAGCTGTAGGCCCCTAGCATATTAGTAAAGCATCTAGTTTATTTTTAACGGGATAAAAACATGTTGCTTTATATGTAATTATTCACCTTACCATTTGTAACCCCTTTTGAAAATTCTAGATCTGCCCATAGTCCCACCTCAACAACCCATGCACAGGAGAAGTGTTCAGCCCATAACATCTCTTAGGATACTTGTCTTGCTATGGCAGGGCACCTTTGGTGCCTGCCACTTTAAGGTTTGAGAGTAGGCAGCAGGGCAGCCTGCAGGTGTGGGCTAGCCCTAATAAGGCAGCCACATAACTGCAGGAGAGACCTGGGACAGGAGGAGAGGACTGAGCTGCCTCCACTTTACATCCAGGCTCTCAGGACTGAGGCGGCTGTCTGCTATTGGCAGCTGGAAAGACATCACCCTACTGAGCGGCTGCTCAGGAAGACCTTGGAAGTAAGGGCAGGAGCTATGGGGATGAATGAAAACTACACCCTGCTGGGGAAGGATGGCCTGGTAGGACTGCCCAGGGTGAGGCAGTTCCCCAGAAACGCCAGGCCAGTTGCAACTCCAGTGAAAGTTGGGTAGGGGCACCTTCCAACCCCAGCCCCCAATGCTCAGTGGGTAACTAGGAGTGGGAACAGACAGTGGGGGTGGGGGAGGTGGCAGGCATGCCTAGAGAGAGACAACTGAGTTCTACAGGGGTGTAAGACTTGAAAGCCCCAGAGAGGGGGCAGAAGAAGAGAGTGGCCCCAGAGAATTGGACACAAGTTGTGTGTGGCCTGTCAGAGTGAATGGTGGTGCCTGAAGGACTGGGCATTGGTAGGTACAAAGTAGGGTTGCATGGGGTGACCTGAAGGCCTGTACCAGGGTTGTGCTGAGTAGGGTTGCAGGGGTGGCCTGAAGGGCAGCACATGGACCAACCCTGATGTGAATGAAAACAGGAGCAAGAGCCCAGTGAGAGGCTAGGGGCTGAGCTCCACCAAGGGCAGGGCAGAGCATAATATCTGTGCCTTGTAGAATAGGGAAGCTTGAGTGACCCAAAGGTGCTGCCTGTGCACCGACCAGCATGACAGTAGGTTCGCCTGATGACCCAGGGGGTCAATCAAGAGGACCAGGGTGGGTTGAGAGTGGCCCAGTATGTGACAGGGGGGCGGAGTGTGAGAGTAGAATGTGAGAGGCCCAGCAAGGGGTAGAGTTTGCCCAGCCTCGAGCTGGAGTTATGATTGACTTATGATGGACTTCTGATGCTATCTGAGAGGCATGGGACATGGTGTAGGGGTGGTATAGAGTAGTGTACAATGCCTCCTGGCACTGGTGCATTAAAATGGGCAGCCTCCTGCATTTTACACCAGTTATGAAACGGCAAGCTGTGGCAAGTAAGATTGGGTGGAGTGCCCCACATGGATAGGTTGGTGGGCCAATGCTGAGATCCAGCCTTAACTTGGCCCCCTGTGACACTTGCCCACAACAGTATGCTTCCACTGAGCACTGAAAACAATGTGTAAATATGTTATCAAGTATCCAGGTTGTAGCCATATTGGTCTAGAGGCAAAAGGAATCAGAACTCATGGTAAAGGCGATATCTTCTATTAGACAAACTAGACTTTTTTGGGGAAAAAAAATCTTAATTTGCAAGGCTTTTGGGCATAAGCATCCTTCTTCAGGTATAGGAGAAAAGATTATAAAAAGTTTTCTTCGGTGGAAATGAAAGTTCATATTTCATAGGAGAGTTGGAGGTATAGTATAATCTCCTGTTTGGAAGAGTTCATTTTATGCAGATTAAGTTCAGGGAAAAGTTGGAATAGTCTTGTTTACCTCGAAGTTGTTTAGTGGCAAGAAGGATGTAGAGTCATAGTTCCTTCTGGTTATGATGCTTCATATTTCACAGAAGAAGTAAAAATATGGAATGCTTTTCTGGGCATGAATTCCTTAGAAATTCCATCTTTTTACTCTTCTGTGAAATATGAAACATTGGTCTAATAAAAGATATCACCTCTACCACAAGTTTTGATTAAATATATCATCTACATCCCACATGATCCCTATATGCCTGTCCTCCAGTAGAGGCTATTTAGCCACGTGCATGCACAGATCTGCAGATGAGAACTGCATAGGTAGTTTTGCCTGGTTATTCCATACATAAGAGTGCTCTTGGAAAAGCAAAAATTATGACCAAGCAACTTGGCATAATGACGCACAGAATCAGTGGCAAAACCAGGACTATAACTCAGGGACTAGGGACAGACATAAAAAAAAGCCTGAGCCTGAATTGATTCAATCTTTGCAGGTTAGTCTAACCCGGCTAGGCTAAACTGGTTTGCAAGTGCACAGACATTCTTTCTGGACTCAGAGAATATAGTACATGCCTGCAGGGGTTCAGGCTAGAAGCTGAGAGGTGCTACAGCTGCCTTGCCTTGCCTTGCCTTGTCCTGCCTTGCCTTGCCTAGCACTTAGCTGAAGTGGGGCTTGGCCAGGCCCTGGCAGAATGTTTTGATTAGGGAGGGGTCCCCCCCTACTGCTGCTGACCAGTGGGGAAGCCAGCAGGAAGTTGATAACACAGCATTTAGCACTCCATCACGAAAACAAAAGCCTCTCTCATTAGTTGAAACTCTTCTTAAACAACTTTTCCCAAGAAAGGAACAGAGGGAAGTTACCAGCTAACCTGTTGATTAGCTCCAAAAAGCCGTAAGCAGACACTGTCCAGTCTGCCTTACACAGACTGCCTCTCAGCATTAGGTAGCATACCCCATGCTGGCTATGATCCATGCTGTAGGGGTGGGGGGAATCCCTGCTTGAGCAGTAAAGGGGTAGGGGGCAGGACGAAGCCAGGCAGACCCTGCTGTGCCTGTAGTCTCCTGTAGAGCTCCAGCTAGGGAGCAGAGGGTCAGGACCAGCTGTGCTCTGGAGCAGACAGCCCAGCCCAGGGCTGCAAAGCATCTGGGATGCTGGGGGACTCGGGTATAACTTGAACCAGGAAGGGGTCTGGGACAGACTTTGCATAAACCAGTTTGACCCAAATCAGTTAAGTCTGATACTAAATTATTCAACCAGGTTTATCTCAAACTGGTTTCAGCCATTTTCAGATTGGTTTATGTGCACTGAACATCTATTCTGTTACAGGTTTAAACCCATTTCTGATCACTTAAACCGGTTTATGTGTAATATCTGTCCCTAGCCAGGAGGTTTGACTTAGTCCATTTGACCATCCCAACTGCCAGGACATACGACTATACTAAATTCTGAAACATTTTGGCTTCAATAGGGCTCTAGTGGTTAGGTGAATATAAATACATTTGCACAAAATTTGTAATACTATATAGATTTAATATTCTGTGTTAGTTCAGGGCCTCCCTCTTGCCCTGGATGACCACATTTTTTTTCTTCCACTTGAGCTTTAAATACATAATTAATTGTACGCTTCAGTCAAATGCCAACTGTCATCTCTAATAAATTGTCAAATGCAATATGCAAACAGAGAACTTTTAATAGTGAACAAAAACGTAGTGGAGTTGAATTTTACTTCCAGATGTGGAGAGGCGTAATTTCAACTCTCTAAGAGGACTGATGCTCAGATGCCTTTGAGCACGAGAAGCTCCGAAGAGAATGATTTTGAAGGCACTTATTTGCTATGTAATGGCCACCAGTTATAATATCTATTTATAAGGATTTGCTCACAGTTGTTAAATACCATGTTGTGGGAACAGATTTATGAGGCCTAAGGAAATGGAAGTCTGGGAATAATAGGACTTAAAACTGGTACATGAAAAGAAAATCGGGAAGAAACAGTGTAAAATTTGATGAGGTCTGACATGTGTCATCAAATGTTTAGGATTAAATCAAGATCCCATAGAGACACATAATAGTGCTTATTGTGAGTGTTTAATTGCAAGAATAACAAATACCCAACAAAAAGCATAGATTATAGCCTCCTGACTCCTAAGGCTGAGAGGACTCATGCAGAGAAAGCTCTGTCCACCCCCACAGTGAATATTTATCCCACAATTTTCCCATTTCTTAAGTTTATTTTTAAAGCATAAACTATGAACTAAAATGTTTACATTTAGAGAGAAAGTTAATTCAGTGAGTTTAAATTCACTAATGCTAGTACTTGTCTGTATTCCTAGACAGGGAGTAAACAAACACATTTGAGTTCATTCTTCAATTAAAAGTGGTGACTTATTTGACTTTTTCATTCAGCACAATTTTCTTCCTTTCCCCTTAAAGGAAACATAGTTCTTACTTGCAAAGAGTTCTATCTATGGGACAAATCTTAAGGACCAAAGTCAGTGTAAATGATCAGTGATAGAACTTAGTTTATGGAAAAGTGGTTTGAGTAATATGGCAGACAAATGTTCTGAAGTCTAAGAAAGGTTGAGTGGTTTGAACAGTGGATATCTAAGGGAAAGTGTATTCCTTTGCCATTTGCATAAGCAGGTGCATTTCCCCACCAGGTACAGAAACAAGGTAAAATCCAAACTCATTGTCTTCCTGAGTTTGCTTAATTAGTAAAGTAATGACAGTGACATAAGCAAAAATTGGTTCAACAGTTCACAGGACGCTTGGCTGTTCCTGGGATTACTGTCTCAGGACTATTCAGCTCTCTCTGCCTCCCCACTGCCTTTTACATATCCAGGTGGTTTAATGACTCACTAGCCATAACGAGTCTGCAGAACCTGCTTTATCCTTTCCTAGCAAAATCAGCCACCAAAAATTAAGAAGGATATTTCAGGCAAACATGTTGTTACAAATGCCTAATCTGTACAATACATGCCTGCCTCACTGGAACAAAAGGTTTATACTGTAAGCTACCAAACAAGTCCCAATCAAAATGACATGTCAAACCTGGGTTTTGCTTATATTGACATTGTAAAAATGTTGCTCCCTACACTTTCTCTCTACCATGTTTGTAAAATGCATGCATATCTACAAAACAATAACTGGAACAGTATAAACAATTATGGGCAAGTTAGGCATCAAAATTGTGAATGAGCCTTTGTTATCTATTATGTCTATGTTTTATAAGTGTGTGTAATAACATTCCCAACTGAACTGAGAATCAGCAGGAAGTCTATTTAAAAAAATAACTATCAAGTTTAATTTATTTCCAAAGAGCAAAAATGGATAACCCAGAATTGATGCTGTTACTAGGAACATTAATTTTAGTACATGAGACCATTTTGGAGTGACAAGACTTGGCTCTCTCCCCAAGGTCCTACTTACACCACACCACCCTCCAACAAGAAGCATGTCTATTCCAGCCCCTTACAGAGGGGTAGAAGAAAAATCTCACAAGTGCACTAGACCTACTGTGCCAGGTAGAAATAGGACAATTAGATAATGTGTGCTCCCATATGGAAGGAACACTACATTTGCCCTGCAATTGCTTCCTAACTGTAACCACATATTTTTCTGCATAGCATCATGAATTTTAAGGCCAGAGGGACTATTGCAATCCACTACTGCAGGATACAGATCAGAGAAATTCATTTCCATATTGGAGGCAATTCTTCTTTCCTGCTATAGTAGTATAGTTTTTTTTTTCCATACTATAGAGAGGAATCTAATAACTTTAAGGAGTGAAATGGGTCATTTAGTTTAGAAAGACATCCGATTCTGATTTAAAGATGCTAAGTGACAAGCTTACTACATACCTCTATAATCTAACAGTCAATTACCTTCACTTAAAATGTTGCATTTTATGTCCAAATCTGAGTCAATCTAATTTCAGTTTCTAGCCAACTGGATTCTGTTCTACCTTTGCCTAGGAGACTGGTGGACTCCCAAGTGTTAGGTGCTTGCTCCCAACATAGAGCTTTTCACTTCTCCAAATTTTAAATTTGCAAAACTAATTGTGATGGAACTACATGTAAAGAAGCATGGTGAGAATAAGTCATTTGTGGTCACTTTCACTGCTGGTGAATTTTGCCAAACAGGTAGTAAATACCCACCAGAAATAAGTTCTGGTAGAATCACAGTGCAGATTCTACCAGAACTTAGTGCAATTTGCAACAAGTCTGTGTAACTTGCTTGATAAAAATATTTCTTTCATTGCTGGCAATTGGCATTTCACTGTGAAACTTTAATTGCCATACCTCAGGATTAAAGACTACATGAACTACTTAAGTCTATTTCACAAGATGGCACAATAAATACATCACAATACTGCCACATCACATTAGGAAAACTATGATATTTCCCTCCCCTTTAGATTTTTACAGCCAAAGGACCATGAATCTTAGAGGGCATAGAATTAGATGCTTTGTTGCCTTTCCATATGTCTCATACCTGTATCTCACAGAAGAATAGCTGTGCATAGTTCTCCTAGAGTTTCTCTATTTTGGAATGGTTGTTTCAAGTCCAAACTTGTCATCAAAGGAGTATGAGCACAAACAATGAAAACATGTACATTTGTGTGGGTACAATTAAAATAATCTCTGCATGTTTATTTCTCTGTTTTCAAATTTACACAGCAGTTTCAGTATTAAATACCAATCAGAACAAAGAACCAGCAGCGAGCGAACAAAACATCAGCACATTTACAAGTTGTTGGACTCCAAACAGAATGAAAGGAAGCACCTTCGGCACTATCCCAGGCTGTAAGTTGGCATGTCAGTCTGAAGCCCTTAGCCTGACCTTCTTTTAACATCAGCTAAATAACAAAGAGTCTATGCTGTCAGAGCGGCTGCAGCACCTCTAGGCAGGTAACAGTATCATCTTCATGAATGACATCCATGTCACATTTGCAGCTTGTCAGGAAGTCTTTAAAACTCAACAGTTCAAAACAATGCAATATTTTCATAGTGACCTTGAGGAGCTGATCAAATATTGTCACATACAAATTACAGATTATTCCTCCTCTCAGACATGTGGAGACCAGTCTTGAAAATTTGGATTTATGTCTTGACAGACTGAAGATCCATTGATATCCTGATGGATAAATTTATCAGCATTTTTGATGGAAGAAGCAGAACAAATACAGCCTCTGGTTTAGTAAAATTAGCTCTGCTGGGAGTATAGGCAAATTTACTTATCTACAGTGTCATCTATTTAGGATTTAAGTAACTACAAAATTTTAAAAGATGTTTATCCAAGCAACTATCCAACAATAACTCATTTAGGAACCTAGTTCTTACTCTTCAGCCCTGTTCTTCAAATTTTAGACCTTGCCACAGAACCGCTACTGATATTCACTGGAACTTCCCTTGCACAAGTGGTGAAGAGGTAGCTTTTCACTGTATTTCCTATCTTGTTAAAAGTATGTTTCTTCCCAGAAGCTCGCTTCCAGTTTTGGATTACTAGGAAACCAGCCCTCTTATAAGAGGAGTACCATTACACAGGATGCCTACCATCATGTAATAACCTCAACATCTTGGCAACCTACTGGATCTATAATGTCTCTGGGCCACTGGAATGGGACACATGGACCACAACCACTTAGAAGTGGGACAGCTTTGACCTTCATTCAGGCAGCAAGGAAAAAAATCCTTTCCAGCCCCAAAAGATGACTGATGTCTTGAATATAGCACAACCCACAAAACTAGACTTACTATCATTTTGAGGAGGAAGCCTTTGCCCTAGGGCCTGAAATGGCACTATGAGAAAAGGACAGGACATCCCTTGAGTTCACAGGAGCTGGTGAGTTTCTGCCAAGTTCTTTACAGGGAATGTATGGGCTCCCTTCAGTCTCTGCTGCCATATTCATGAGCAGAGTGCCAGTTAGCCAAAGTGCATGTGGGAGCAACAGGGACAGAAGTTACATATAAAGTCCTTTAAATGGTTTAAACCTGTAACAGAACAAAAGTGCAATGCAGTGAGCAGGGCTAGGGGGAAGCCTGGGAGGGACTGCCCCTCATCTCCCCGGGAAGCCCCGGCTGGCTCCAGGAACAGGGACAGGGTTTAAAGTAAAACATCTCTCTCCCCACCTTAGCTTGTCAGCCCCTGCTCTGTTAATTGGGGTGGGGGGGAGGGAAAAAGCCTGGGAGGGACTCCCCATTGAGGTAAACCCCAGGTGGGGTCCCCCAGTGGGAGAAGGGGATTAAACCTCCCTCCTTTCCTCCCCCCCCCGCTCCATCTCAGGGGGCTGGCCCTGGGCCAGCACCTGGCCATGTCTCCCACCCCTCAAGCACTGACGGATGGGGGAAGCCTGACAAGTGGTGTTGCGCCCCTGCCAGGCAAACCCCGTCTGAAGACCTTGCAGGCCAGGGTTGGGGTTTAAACCCCTCCCTAATCATACTTTGTGCCTTGCCAGGGTCTGTCCATACCCCCCTGCCCCTCAGCTCAGCTTCCCTCCAGCTTTCCAGCCACTGCCAAAAAAAGGGGAGGGCTTGCTTTAGCACCACCGCCCTCCCCCTGCCCTTCTAACCTGAGCCACTGCAGGTATGTGGCTGCATTTCAGTAATCAAGAGTGAATGTCTATTCACTAAGGCTGTGCGAGGCTTTGGATCTGGGGCCTCTTCGGACGCTTCAACAACCAAAGCAGCGTGCCCGCAGTGAAGCATGGGCTTTTTCAAGCTGTCTGAAGTGGTTCAGAGCTTCTGAAGCTTTGGAAACTTTGGATACTTAGGACGATGAAAGTGGAAGTTAGAAGAAGGAAGGGGAATGGGGGAGGGAGGGAGGACCGGGGGGGTGGGGGGGGAAGACTATCATGCGTAGGTGGCCAGTGAGAAGGATTTCTCTCTGGCTGCCTTTCCAGTGACAGCATCTGATGGGGAGGGACCTAGAAACAGCATAAAAGCCTCTGTTTGGAGGCATGCTGTGCCTTTTGCTAGCTTGTTCCCTCTCAGGAACTGCATGAGAAAGGTACCCTAGCAGACGCAGGCATCTCAGCTTGGTTACTTTACTCAGTAGTTGAACTTGCCTGCTCCTTTTGTTGTTAGAAAGGATTGGGTAGGATTTAGCTTAGCTTAGCTTAGCTTAGCATCTCTTAGTACTATTCAATTAATTACGTTTGCTCTTTTTCTTTGTGCAAACTTTGAATAGAGAAAGTTGTTTTTTCCCTGCCAGTGTGATCAATATAAAGAAGAAAAATCAGATATTCATAGGAGATGATGACAGACAGCACACAATTTTTACATAGCTCTTAACACTGAAGCAAACAATCAAAGAAGAGTCCAGTGCATGCGTGCAACAGAGGGAATAAAACACACAACACAAAAGGAGTGACACACACACACACACACAGAACTTTTGCAGCACAGGAAAGATTAACATGAAGCATGCTGGAAAGGCAGGTGCCAGGTCTTCTGGCAGGGGAAAGACAGGGGGTAGGGGGAGAGCTAGAGCTGCAAGCCCTCCCCCCTGCACAAACACAGACACATTCCCAAGCAACCATGACATCAGTGCTGCCAGTGGAAGCAAGGAGGTGGGAGCAGTGTCTGCACCTGACGTCCTTGCACCTGCACCACCTCCGCTCAGTCCAGAAGTGGGCACCAACAGTGGAATCACTGTCTCCTCCACCCCAATGTCATCTCTCAGTGCGAGCCTCCCACTGCCAGAGGAGGAGCTGGAGCTAGAACCAGGGATACTAAGTGAGCTGGCTTAAGCAATTTTGGGGACTGAGGGGGAATCAGAGTTTATACTCCACACTCAAATTTCCCCTAGACCCAGGTCTCCTCTGGAAAGCAGCACCTTGGAAGAGGCTGAGGTTATGGAGGCAAGTGATTCAGCTGGGGCAGCTCCTCCTGCTATTGAGGCTCAGCTTGCTGAGGAGTGGGATAAGGCAGGATTCCCAGCCTCAACCCAGAAGCAGGGGAGTAGTATAGTGTGGGAGCATTTTGAACTGGCAGATGATCCCAGGTTTGCCATCTGCCAGCACTGCTGAAGGCACATGAGCCATGGCAAGGCTGTGAGACACTTTTCTATCACAGCGATGTTGCTGCATTTGAGGAGGCAGCACCCACTTTCCCTTCTTCCTGCTCAGCCTGGCATCAGTGCAAGTGTGCCAAAAGGGAAGTCCCCTGCTCACTCCAAAGCCCCCTTTCCCCCAAAGCAGAGGCAGGCCAGCCTGGACCAGGGGGGAAAGGTGGACAGAAAGTGGGGCGCATTCCCAAGGTGAGTGAGATCACCCAGAGCATTGGGGAGATGCTTGCTTTGGATAGCCAGCCCTTCTACCTAGATGAGCGGCCAGGGTTCAAGTGGTTTGTAGCACTTCTGGCCCCATTTTACAAAGTGCCTGCATGCACCACCTTTAGCAGGATGGTGGTGCCCCCCCTGTATGAGGCATGCAGGGAGTACTTGAGGGAGGAGCTGCGCAAGGCAGGGTCACAGGTAGCTTTGCACTTCACCTCCGACATCTGGAGCAGCCAGAGTGGCGATCATGCCTACCTCTCCCTCCCAGGGCACTGGTGCGATCAGTCAGGCCATTGGTGGACTCTACTGCAAGCCGAGGTGCTGGATGAGTCCCACTTGGCAAGGTTGATCATGGGGGCCATGAACCGCATGGTGCAGGGGTGGCTCGTTGGGCAGGGCAAGCTCACCTGTGGGTTCATGATCACCGACAATGGGGCCAATATGGTGAAGGCTGTCTGTGATGCCAACTTTGCTGGGATCCACTGTGTGGCACACAGGCTGCACCTAATAGTGAGGGATGCTTTGGAGGGGGACAGGGCTGCCAGTGACAGTACTGTCACCACTACTGCTACAAGCCAGCTGATTTTGAAATGCTTCCACTGCAGCATCAAGGAGGGCAAGAGGCTGTGGGAGAAACAGGCAGAGCTGAGCATCCTGCAGCACAAAATCATGCAGGATGTGGAGACTCAGTGGAACTCTACATACCTGATGTTCGAAAGGTTGGTGGAGCAACAGAAGGCCATCCATGAGATGGCCTTGCTTGGGGAGACAGGGATCAGCAACTCCCTGAACAGAACTGAGTGGGGCACTATCTCCCAGATCTTGGTGGTCCTCAAGCCCTTCCTTGAGGCCACTGAGACTCTTAGTGCTGGCAATCCCCTCCTCAGCCAGGTGATCCCCCTAATGAGGCAACTGGAGAACCAAATGGAGAAGCTCCAGGGGAACAGTGTTCCTGGTTGGGGCAGGAGGCTGTCACCAGACATGCAGGCACTGGTGAAGCAGCTGAATGGCTGGATCCCTTGCAGTCCAGTACGGTCCACATGATGGCAGGCATGTGTGACACAAGTGTGAAGGGAAGCATGTGCACTGGCAGCACCAAAACCCTCAATCACTGGACACAGGTGCTGGTCAACAAAGTCAGGGAGCCTGAATTACAGTGGCAGGGGATGTGGAAGAGGGGGATCCACTTTCCCGTGCCAGCACTCCCAGCACCAGCAGCAGCACCAGCACCAGCATGAGTACCAGCCAGTCTCCTCCATGCCAGCCACTGCCAATGTGGGCCATGAGCATGGCTTCAATGCTGGGGTCCAAACGCACTAGAGCCCAGCCTCGGGCAGGTAGCACTGAGGCTTCAGTGGCTCTCTATCTCACAGAGGATGTGGAACCACTGGGCTGTGAACCCTTGGCCTACTGGGCAAACAGCAGCCAGATGTGTCAGGATCTGGCCATGGTTGCCCGGCAACACCTGTCCTATCCACCAACCAGTGTTTCAAGCAAGAGGTGTTCAGCATTGCTGGGAATCTTGTGATACCACACCGCACCTGCTTGGATCCTGCTTTGGTGGAGCAGCTGCTGTTCCTAAAGGTGAACCTCCTGCTCCTGGGGTTCTCCAAGCTCCACCTGCAGATGGACTGAGTGCTACCATACTCACTCTGTCTGCACCAATTTCCTTTTTTGAGTTTTTTAAAAGCCAAGTAATGCCCTGCTCTTAGCTGGAGGAGGCACTAACTGCATCACCAGCCAGCAGGGGAAGAACATGTCCCTACTGAGCTCATTCCCCTGTGAGGATGAACTTGGAGGGATGGGATTGGGGCTATGGGGAAAGAGGAGGCCCTAGGTCCTGGGCATGACCACTAAAACTGCTCACTGCCAGGGTAGGGAGGCCTGGTGGGACTGCTGGTGGTGCAGCAGCCCTGTAAATGCCAGGACCAATGATCCCCTGGTGACAAAATCCCTTTGTCAGGCTGAGGAAGTACCTGCAGTTGGTCCTGGGTGGAAGGAATAGTAAAGAAGCCAGAGGCTGGCCTGGCCCACGATGCAGGCAAGAAAACCAGTCAGTGAAATTGGAAATGGAAGCATGAGGGGGTAAGAGACAGGCTGGGGTGGGGGGGTAGGGAGAAAGGGGGATGTAGCAGTGCAGGTAAGAGTGCAGAGGTGCCTGGGGTGTCAGATGTCCAGCAGGTCACAGTGTGCCCGAATTCCACTCTGTATATTGTGTCCATAAGTTTCTGTACCTACTACCTAGGGGGCTGATAAATAGGCCCAGCTCTGAAAGTGGTTTGCATTGTAATTTGTTCCCTCTCAGGATCAGGCCTGAGAGACTGGAGGCAGAGTGTTTTTTTGGTGAGGAATGTGCCCCCACAGATAGTTGGGTTTTGTTGTCTTTGATAGATGCTGGTGTGCAGTTTGCGGGGGTACTGGAGATAGTTGGCAGGTTTTGTGTTTTGAGCTGTAGGAAGTTGCCTTCAGTTCTGGTGATGAGGTCAGGTGCTTGTTTGAATGTATAAACCACTTTTCAGAGCTGGACCTATGAACTGCACTTCATCAGCCTCCTAGGTAGTAGGTACAGAAACTCATGGACTCAATACAGACACTGACAGTGCAATTCCGGCACTCTGAAACCTGACAGACATCTGACACCTCTGCACTTTTACCTGAGCTGCTACATCCCCTCTTTCCCCCTACCCTCCATCCCAGCCTGTCCCTTATCCCCTGACACCTCCATTTCCATTTTCACTGACTGGCTTTCTTGCCTGCATTGTGGGCCAGGCCAGCGTCTGGCTTCTTCCTTCCATCCAACTGCAAGTACTTTCTCAGCCTGACAAAGGGTTTTTCAACCCTAAAGCTTTCAAAGATACATTTTTTTAAGTACTGCTTTTTTTTTCATAATAAACATATAGACATAAAAACACAAAATAAGCCATCACACACCATGACTAACATCATATGTCCAACACAACACAACACAACACAACACAACACAACACCTTTACTTCTTGCTGTCAATTCCTTTATAAAAAGAAAGGCTCTGTGTCAGTTCTGTGGGGTACCTTTCACACTGCTGCTGATGCTAGGTGTTGAGCCAACTAAGTTATTTTACCTATTGTCATGTAAAGTGGTGGACTTGGCATGAGGCTGTAGGGGAGGAGACCTCACTGGGGCACACTGCCATGTTGTACAGAGGCCTCAGCGCCAGGAAGGGCGCACCTTAACACACACACAATGTCACCCACCCACATCATGAATTTTGCCTGTCAGCAGCTTGAGGTGCAGGGCCCCAGAAGATAGACTCCCCCAGCGAGACACACACACAGCTGGCAGGCTTTGTTGCCTCAGCAAGTGCCACCACCCCTGCAGTTTTCAGTCCATTGCACCTTAACACACACGGGGTCATCTATGTCACAAGTTTTGCCTGTCAGCAGCTTGAGGTGCAGTTCCCCCCAAACCCCTGCACCTATCTTCTTGAAACTTGGTATGCTTTGTGGCCTCAGCAGGGGCCATCACCCCTGCAGTTTTCACCCCCTGTGGTGTAACACATAGATGTGACATGCAGTTTGCTTTCAAGAATTTGGGGTGCAGTTTCCCCCCAAGCCTCTGCACCTATCTTCTTGAAACTTGAGAGGCTTCATGTACTCAGCAGAGGCTACCACTCCTGCAATTTTCACCCCAATGAGAGACAAAACAACAAAGTTATAGATATTTCATTGATCCCCCATTATACCCTATGGCCAGATCTCCAAGGTGGCTCCGAAGCTTTGGAGCCGCTTCAGCTGGATCGAAGTGGCAAACTGATCTGGAGCTCCAGATCGGATCACTGACATCTGAAGCATCTTGATCCAAAGCCAAATTGAATACCTGCCTACTCACCCACGCCTACTATTCACATGCTTTTCAGTTCAATCTATGCAGGTTAGATTAACCTGCAACGATAGAATCAATTCAGGCTTGGACTTTTTGAATGTCTGTACTTAGGCTAGGGGACTACATTTTCCTATGCTGATGCAGACAACAACATATTTCATCTCTCATCATGCTGCTCATTTACTTAACTTGGCAGATCTCCAATATGGATAATTTTTTCTTAGACTTTATTTGATGCACAAACTTTAGCCTAAAATAGGAAAATACCTAAAGACCTATTCACAGACATATTTCTAATATGAACAGGATCAAGTACAACTAACAATTTACAGCAATTAACCTGCTTTTGACTATGTAAGTTAGATATTTTTATTATTATGCTTCAAAATACTAATTCAAACATTCTCCATGATCTTTCCTTTCCATGTTTTTTTTTCCTGAAATCATGCCATAATATTATTATACCTTTCTAAAACTACAGATACAAAATGAGTCAGATGTGCTAAACATTAGACCACAATGGTGGTTTCCACAGCAACAGTAACTACACTGAGGCAAAGGATATAAAATACAAGCCCTGTCCACAGACCAAGTAGATAATTTAGGTCATGAAAGACCTGAATTCTGGGGTTAATGTGATGGTGCCTAGACTCTACCTTTTTTTTTTCTTGGCAAACTTTAGAAGGGTCTGCGTTATACAGCCTCAGTCAAAAGCTCCTACTATAAATGAATGCTAGAACTTTGGATGCTTGATGAAAGCACTTTCTTAGGCTTCTTTCTCTGTGCTGCTCAGTGGCATTATTTGGTGAGCCAAAGAACAAGTATCATTTGTCAATTTCAAAGAAAAGACAGATGTTACACCATGCCGAGAAAATAAAAATTTCAGGTAAATCAGGTGTAGCCCTATCTAGGGTTCGAATTACAGGGGAGAAAGCCCCTTTATAAGATTTGACAATCATAATAACCTGGGGGGTCTCCAGTTTTATAAGGGCATCAAGATGGGCTGCTCAATTTTTTTTTGCAGACTGCCCCCCCTCCCCCCCCCCGCTAAGAGTTAAAGTGTAATTCAAACTGTGGCCCTATCTATAAACCTCAGGCTGGTATATAGAAAGCCTGGCTATTATTCAAAGTCACAGAATTTCAGGAGTAGTGGATAAAGGTTAATTTAGTTTCAAATACTGAAATGTAATAGAAGGCTTCCAAGAAGTAATTAATAAACACAAATTTCCCAGTTTACAAGTAACCTAGGAGGAGCGTGCAGAAGGCAAATAAATATCCATCTCATAACATTTAGCTAGGGAATTATCTTGTATGATGTAGCGCCTGCATATTTAACAGAGACAACCTTTTTAAAGTAACTATTCCCACCTACAGGAGGTCTGGTTGCTAGAGTTCTGACAATAATTGTCTTCAAATGAAGAAAAATCTTAAATAAATAAATTTTATATATATATATATATATTTTAAAACTACACTACTGAAAACTTTTCATTATAGGGAAAAGAATGAAAAGGCATCCAAACAGAGAGTTGTCCTTTTGAAAATTTTGGATGCAAACTGATCCCTGGCGGTTTGGGATTGGAAAAAAATAATTGTATGCTGGGACACGAGACAGTAATAACTCACATTGGCTTTATTACTTTATGCCAGATAAAATAAAAATGAAGCTGAATGAGAAAAACCTCCTGATGAATCCAGTGCCATCCATTTTTTCCCCAGAAGATTAGAAATGCTGGGAATGGAATGAGTAGCAATACTAGATATTTGACTATATCTCCATTGCTAGTCTTTTTTATATGCTGGAGAAATAGACTTCAGCTGCATTCTCCATATCCACAGGTTGTAGTTGTAGTTTTGGAATCTTTGCTTTTCTTTAAAAAGTGTTCTCTGTGCTGTCTTCAATGGGCTATCATTTTATGCGGCAAAGCTACTTCAGCATATTACAAAGGAGAAACACACACTTGTACTCTCTCAAAGATTTTAGTGTGCTATTTCCTAAATGAGGCCTTTCAAATTTTCTACCAGCATGTGGAAACACATATCAAAAATAAGTTTTCATAAAAGTTTCCATAATTTTTAAAATTCCAACAAGGAATGTTTTTATTATCCTATCCCACTATTTTCAGTGAAAGTTTATCTTAGTGCAGGGGTTTTCAACCTTTTTTGGATCAGTGTGCCCCTGGCGACTGGATGCAGAGTAGTGCACCCCCAGCAGCAGGACATGAAGTGGGGGAGGTGGGTGGTGATGGCATGTGGCTGAATGCAGAGCAATGGCAGCCACCGCATGTGAGCTTCCTCCACCCCTCGCATCAGGCTGGGTGGGCAGACAGCATGAGATAGTGTGGGGTGGTGCCCTATCCCTCCCCACTCACACATACCCCTGATTCACAACCCCCATCTTAGTGCATAAGATCATGAAAGTAAACTTTACCAGAAATGGACAAAAACAAACATTGTTTAATAGTTTAAATGCATCATCTTTTCTAAGAGGGGGCAGAAGACCTATCAGATAAGTACCTTGCTTTGATACCTATGATTTTACTTAGGTGCCAGAAGTTTTTTTTATACTCTCTTTGCAAAGATAGTTGAAACTGCATTTCATAATTAGAACCCACACTGTTATTTTTGATTTCTGCTCTAGATGTTACTCATTATACCTGTAAATATATGTTCCCTAAACAAGGTCTAGGGAAAGGAATTACACATAAACTGGTATAAGTGATCAGAAACCAGTTCAAATCTATAACACAGCAGACGTTCAGTGTTCAGAAACCACTTTCAAAATGGCTGAAACCAGTTTCAAAAAATCCCAAATGGATGTAGTATCAGACTTAACTGATTTAGGTTAAAATGGTTTATTGAACTTCTGTCCCCAAACTCCTCCAGATTCAAGTTAACTTACAGTCCCCCTGAATCTTAGGATTCTTTGCACTTCCCCTGCAATCCCCCCTTACCCTACTTGGAGAGTAGGTAGGCTAGCCTTGGCCCAACCTGTCTGCTCTAGCTGAGCAAGGAGGCATACTTTAGCATCCTTAAGCTTTTGTTCTGGGCCACTATAGGTATATGGTTATATTTCCAAATCAAAAGTGAATGTCTGTTCACTTGCTTATTGGTTCCATGTACATAGTTTAGATCAGCTCATGAAGATTAAATAGATTAGGCCTTTGGCTTTTTGACTGTCTCTATTTAGCCCTAGAAGTACCTGGGAAACTAACCAGATGCACAGATTGCAAGCATCAGAACTAGTGACGGAAATAGATGCTCAGTCAGACCAAGTTTTTTCTAAACCTTTCATTTTTTTCAGCACATTTCAATGGGGGGCTAAAAATGAAACCATATTTCTTTAAAAATATATTCCTAATACTTCCCCGTGTTGGCAATTTTCCTGCTTAATCAGACTATGATTTATACTGAAAGATCCTGTACTCTTGATATTTTTAGTGACACTTTTAAAAACATATTTTGTAGGTAAAGAGATAAATATATTTTCTATAGTTAGAGATGCATTTGCTCCACAGTGTTTATATCTGGATTAAACCCTTGTCCAACCCTTATTACAAAACATTTTCCAAGTGAATTTTGGTATATGTTCAAGTCCTACTAATATAAAACTTACACATATTATTTATACAGCAAAGTAGGTGTGCATGGTATTTAAATGCTGTAAACTAATCTGGTACTCACAGGCCTGCATGAAAATCACCGTGAGGTTCCTGCATATATATTTTTCTCTCTATGAAGTCTTTCAAATAGCCCTTTGCTTTCAGACCAATCTAAATTAAAAAGCATACCTCAATAAGTTACTGAAAAAGTGTATAGTTTTCTACAACGCAATTTAAGGGATTGGAGAAGTTCCACAAAAAGGGGCAGATCTGGGGGAAGTACAATAGTGCACTTGCCTCCCCCAACTCCTTTGATTCCTGCTTCACCCAGAGTTTAAAACTAACAGTCTGGCAGGAGCAGCAGCGGTGCTGAGGGAATCACTTGACTTCATGGCTCATTATAATATACCTGATCCCTTCTAAACTTTTTATTCCACAGGTGTTAAAAAACCTCTTTTCTTTTTGATGGTCTTGATGTTCTACCAATCAAGGTCCCTTTTGTTCTGCAGTTCTGCTGTCTGTTAGGAGCTTCATTACCAGGATCAGCTATTTCACAGCCCTGCAGATTGTTTTTAACTCATTCCAATGAGTTCCAATATTCCAATATTTGGTTTTTTAAACTGAATAATATAGCCCTAGGCCCCAAGCATATTATACTTTTCATAGCCCTTAGGGCTGGAAGGGACGTCACAAGATTATCAGCTTCAGCTCCCTGACCAAGGGGCAGGAAATCTGCTGGGGTCAAATGATCATTACATGGTAGCTCTTTGGGGGGCCACCAGTTGGACAGCCCCAACTTAGATATAAATGGATATCTGATAGTTCTGACTAAACTATTGACACACTGAATTTAGACCTTTTTCTGTTTATACATTGTCTGCAAATATCACAGTTTCTGTGAATTAGTTTTGGACAAAATTGCTCAGTGAATGTTTCACATGAAGATAATTCAGCATATGGACTGTTTACAAATTGTTCCTTCCTTGCAAATATTTCTTCAATCATTTGACATTCACAGTTCAAAACTGAGCCACTTTGATTGGACACAGGAGCTCAGAATGTGTAATGATTGGCATAGCATAAAGTCAAAAGCATAGAGTATATTGCTATTTTCTTAGGGAAAGAAAGCTAGGAACACATCTCTTGCAGAAAGCAGCCAATTATGAATTTGAAATATACTTTCTAGAATCTTTCTAAAAATATTTACTTAATTTTTACTATATTCCTGCAAGTTATTTTTTCACTTACATGTTAGGGAGGCAAACACCATAAGTGGTATGATACATGAAGTTAATTAATTTAAAATGTTGAAATATTATTTTTCAGTATTTAACTTAGCTCTCATTTGACCTGACAACTTGATAGGAATTTGCAGAAATGAGGTTCCATCTTGTTTATTACTTTCACTCTTAAAATAAATCATTTAAACCAAGTAGGAGACAATAATCTATTATTTTAGAAATACCTCTATGGTTTTGATATTTCTAGTTTTTACAAGGTGAAAATATTTTCTTAAAACCTTCTGAAGCTGTAGCATTTCATAGTTTCATAGTTTCATAGTAGCTAGAGTCGGAAGGGACCTAGGAAGATCATCTAGTCCGACCCCCTGCCTTGGCAGGAAAGAGCACTGGGGTCAGATGACCCCGGCAAGGTGCTCATCTAACTTCCTTTTAAAAATCCCTAGGCTAGGAGCCTGCACCACTTCCCCTGGAAGCTGGTTCCAGGCCCTAGCCACCCTGACTGTGAAGTAGCGCCTCCTAATATCTAATCTAAACCTACCCTCCGCCAGCTTGTGACCGTTATTCCTGGTCACTCCTGGCAGCGCACGGGGGAACAGGGACTCCCCCAATACCTGCTGATCCCCCCTGACCAGTTTGTAGCAGGCCACAAGGTCCCCCCTTAACCTTCTCTTGTGGAGGCTAAACAGGTTCAGGTCCCGTAGCCTCTCCTCATAAGGCTTGCCCTGCTGACCCCTGATCATACAAGTGGCCCTCCTCTGGACTCTTTCCATATCGTCCACGTCCCTCTTGAAGTGTGGCGCCCAGAACTGGACGCAGTACTCCAGCTGCGGCCTGACCAGTGCCGCATAGAGGGGGAGGATCACCTCCCTGGACCTGCTCGAGATGCATCTGTGGATGCATGACAGGGTACGGTTGGCCTTCTTGACTGCCTCCCCACACTGCCGGCCCATGTTCATCGTGGAGTCAATGACGACTCCAAGATCCTTTTCCGTCTCCGTGCTGGCAAGGGGAGAGTTCCCCAACCTGTAAGTGTGGTGCCGGTTCTTCCTCCCCATGTGCAACACCTGGCACTTATCAGTGTTAAACCCCATCCTATTCTCATCCGCCCACCGTTGCAACCTGTCAAGGTCAGCTTGTAGCCTATTGCACCCTTCTAGTGCACCCACATCCCGCCACATCTTAGTGTCATCAGCAAACTTGAACAGGGTGCTTTCTACCCCCTCATCCAAGTCACTGATGAAGATGTTGAACAGTGCGGGCCCGAGGACCGAGCCCTGCGGAACCCCACTGCCCACGTCCTTCCAGGTCGAGAAGAACCCATCCACTACCACCCTCTGGGTGCGGCCCTCTAACCAGTTGGCTACCCATTTGACTGTGTGGGCATCGACACCACAGTCTCCCAGCTTTTTGATGAGGACAGGGTGAGAGACAGTGTCGAAAGCCTTCCAGAAGTCCAGGAAGACTACATCCACAGCAACCCCTGCGTCTAATGATTTGGTGACCTGATCGTAAAAGGCCACCAGGTTGGTCTGACAAGACCTGCCACTGATGAACCCATGTTGGTTGCCCCTGAGCATGCATTCCCCCGCAAGGCCCTCCTGGATGTGTGCCAGGATAATTTTTTCAAAGAGTTTACCCGGGATTGAGGTAAGACTAACTGGCCTGTAATTTCCCGGGTCCTCTTTTTTTCCCTTTTTGAAGATAGGGACCACATTGGCCCTCTTCCAGTCCTCCGGCACCTCACCAGAGTACCACGAGTGCTCATAGAGCCGCGCCAGGGATCCCGCAATGACCTCGGACAGTTCCTGTAGAACCCTAGGGTGAAGATCGTCCGGACCAGCGGACTTGAACACGTCCAGCCTCTCCAGAAGTACCCTAACTCCTCGCTAACCCCTGGCCCAGGCGTGTCTCTCCCGGGGCCCGAGGGGGGCCCAGCAGGGAGGTGGCTGAACTGGTCCCTACTTAGGAAGACAGAGGCAAAGAAATCGTTAAATATGTTAGCTTTGTCATCTGGCATGACGACTAAGTTGCCCATCGTGTCCTGCAGGGGCCCCACATTACCCGGGACCCTCTTTTTACCCCCTATGTATTTGAAGAAGGACTTCTTATTGTCCTTAATCCGGGAAGCTAGTCCTATCTCCATCTCTGCCTTGGCCTTCCTGACTGCCCCCCTACATCCTCGGGCGACTGTAACATAGTCCTTCTTGGTGATGACCCCATCCCTCCATTGGGTGTATGCCTCCCTTTTAGCAAGGAGACATTCCCGGATGCTCCTAGTGAGCCATGGGGGTTTATGTGCCCTCCTGCTCCCTTTGACCCTTGTTGGGATTACCTCCCTTTGGGCATGGAGGATCGTCTCCTTAAGGAGCAACCACTCACCTTGGACATCTGGCTCCCTTCCCCTCTGGGTCCTCAGCGCTTCCCCAACGATCCTCCTTAGCTTGTTGAAGTCAGCCCTCCTAAAGTCTAGGGCTGTTGCCTTGCTGCAGCCCTTTGCCACCTTACGCTGGATGGTGAATTCCAGCAGGCAATGATCACTGTCTCCCAGGTGGCCCATCACCCGCAGCCCCCTCACCAGGTCGTCACCCGTGGACAGCACCAGGTCCAACAAGGCGTCTCCCCTGGTGGGGCTGTGCACCTCCTGGGTTAGATGGAGGTCCTGCACTCTGGCTAAGAACTGACGTGAGTGATCAGACTTAGCTGACTGCTCTTCCCAGCAGATGTCTGGGAAGGTCAGGTCCCTCATGATGACCACATCCTTAGCCCTCACTGCCTTTGTGAGCTGACCTAAGAATTCCTGGTCGAGCTCTTCTCCCTGGTTGGGAGGTCTATAGTAGACTCCCACTGTTAAGTCTCTATCCCCTGGACTGCCTTTTACTCTAACCCAGAGCACCTCAGAGTGCCCCCCCTCTACCCCCTTGCTAATTGACGAGGAAGTATATTCCTCCTTGTATGTAAGTATCATGGAAAAGGCACAAACATATAAACTTTATGAGCCCTGCTGTGCCTGGTTGTATAATTAAATCAAAATGCACTGGAGTTGTAGAAACAGCTGTTGTAGCCTCCTCATATGTGGCTGTTTCCACTAATTTTCAAAATATATGGACAAATGGCTCTATGCCAAGTTTAACAACATAACTTTATACCAAGGACTGAATTGTGTGCCCTACAGTCTGCCCTAGGCAGGGTTGAAACAAACCTACTCTGCTTCAGGCTTTGCCCTAGGAAAGTCTGTACCTCAAAGTAAAAAGAAAGCCATAATTCTGTGAGGAATTCTGCTCCCAGGTACATACCGGAAGAGTAGACCCTGCATGCCAATGAAGGCAGGGCCTGCAATTGCAACAAACCATGGTAGGAGAAAGACAACATAAAAATAATTAAATACATACAGGTTCAAAACTGGAAGCAGTACTGTAATAGTGCATGGGTAAGTGGGATAACACTGCAGGTGCTGATTTAGAGTATCAAAATGGTGGCCCTGGATAGCTTGGCCTACAGCTGCAGTCTGTGCACCATAAGTTTCTCCAATACTGGGCAACCTCCTTCCCCTCCCCCAACACAACATACTCCCCCAACACACTTCCTGCTCTTCAGAATCTCTGCCCAGAGCAAAATTCCTGGTTATTCCCCTAAGCAGAAGCATGTATTTGCACATTACAGTTTATAAGTTTTTATTTAATTGGTTTTGATGTCCCAACCTTTTTTGGGGGGGAGGGAGGGTGGCAGCACACCTTTGGGTGCTTGCCATTTTAAGAGCCAGAGACAGGCAGCCATAAGGTGCTTGATTAGGGTGGCCATGTTAGGTCCTAGTGTTTATATGGTGAGGCAGCAGTTTGCTACCAGACACTGAGGAAGCAACATCTCTCAGCAGAGCTGCTGCTCCAAGAACAGCACAGAGGTAAGGTGGCTTAGAGACTCCTGGCCCTGGGCATGACCTGAAACTGCACCCTGTCAGGGAAGGATGGCCTGGCAGGGCTGTTTGTGGCAGAGCAGCCTCCAGGAAATGCCAGGCCAGTGGCCTCCCTGGTGTAAGGCGGGTAGGGGCACCTTAACCCCAGCATCCACCATCTGGGGGATAAGACTGGAGGGTAGTAGAGCAGCAGGGCCAGGTACACTCATTAGGAGGCACCTGAGCCCATCAGGGGTATGAGGGCCTCGATACCCCAGAAGGGGTAGTTTGTTGTGTGCAGTGTAGAGTCCCAGTGTGGGGGTAGTATAAGGGCCTGCTTAGAGTAGAGCATGATAAGGGGCATCTGAAGGACTGAGCATGTGGGGGTGCAGAGTAGGGCTGCAGAGGATGGCTTGAAGGATGGCACCAGGAGTGTACTGACTAGGGCTGCTCAAGTGGCTTGAAGATTGCTACATGGGCCAATCCCATGTGTGAAATCAGTTTCCTGGTCGGGACTTGGAGCAAAGGCAGCCCAGCATTGGCACAAAGTTGGAAAACTCACAAGAATGGAAGGATGGTGTGGTGGTGCCCGGGTGTAAGTAGTGAAGCCCAAAAGCCCAAGAGGGGCTGCTCAAGAGGAGCTAGGGCAGTAGAGTGTGGCCTAGTGATAGGCAGAGTGAAAGAGGTCCCTGTGAGAGGGGGGCAGAGTGGAAGAGGCTCCCCGTGAGAGGGGGGGAGGGCAGAATGAATGGGAGAGTTCAACAGCTGACTGAATTTGCCTTGGCCTCAGGCCAGGGAGCAATAATAATATGGATGCCATCTGCAAGGCATGGGCCGCAGTGTAGAGAAGGTTCAAAGCTGTGGATAGTACAAATAACATTCAAGTCATGGCAGGAGAGTCAGGGCAGACTGCCCTCGGCAGGTGGGCAGGCCAACTTGAGATCTGGTCCTAGGATGGCCCCTTTGTCACAGGGGGTATGTGATGTAATTGAATCCATAAACAAGATTACAGAAGGTTAACAGTAGGACAGCTGATATGGGGCTCATCACCATAATTTCTGCAAATGGAACTGTGCAATGGTGGAAGATAGGCTCTCAAAAAATATAAAAACTGAATTCCTGCCTTTCTTGCAGCGTGGGATCACCAGTAAAACACTGCCACATCACTGAGTCAGAGGGAAGTGTTTCACTTCAGGGCAGATCCAGATCGGTAAATTAGTTACCCAAAGGGGCTCAGGTAGAATTTTGGCACATCACTCAAAGAAAGTGATCCAGATCAAACATCTTCCAGTAACAGCAAGAGTCCTTAAGTGCCTAATTTCATTCATGTTTTGGTCTGGAAAGCTTCCTAGGAGCCTAAGCATGTGCATCTGGACATGCTCAGAGGCAATGGAATTTAAGCAGCTATCCTAAGCTCTGTTTTGATCCACATTGGATCTGGGAAGGAAACGAAACTCTGTCTCAGTCCTCAGAGAACCACAATCCATTAGGTGTTCTCAGAATCACAGGCATACCTGGCCAGTGGTGTGCCGTGAGCAGCAGGGACAGATGGTACAGGAGCAGTAGGCAGTGGTTTGCTACCTAAGGTGGTGGTAGGGAGGCGAGGTTCTGCCCTGCTATCCTACCCATCATTATGCTACTGCTCTCACACCCACAGAAAGGGGTTGGCACAAATCACAGCATCTATGGCCACAGTCTCCTGAAAAAATGATAAAGGATGGAGAAACCCAAATGAACTCCCCTAGTTTTATGTTGTTTACACTAAAGTGTAACCCTGATCCAACATGCTAGGGTCAGGCTTACTGCCAGTTTTGGATCCCTGGGGTGCCAACTGGTAGCAGCTACGCAGTGATACAAAATGATTATATTTATTTATTTATTGAATATATATGAAAATAAATAAAAATAATCAGTTTGTATCACTGCTTGGCTGCTACCAATTTTTCAGTGGACTGGAAAAAAGACTGAGGCCACTGGCACCCCAAAGGTGACCCTAGCATGATGGACCAGGGTTACACTTTAGTGTAAACAACATAAAACCAGGGGTGGTCATATATATGTATCTGTAATACAAGTGTGGTGTGGTGTGTGTATGTATAAGTTCAAGTTCCTATCTAGCTATCTAGATATACACACACACAAATTATAGGAACTTGAATTTATAAATGACACAGAAAAGAAAAATGCAAAACAAGGCTAATAATACTGGTTAACAAACAATAGTCAACAATCCAACATTCATACATTCACAAATTTGACGACAATATACTATAATTCACATTGGTAACACAGCACTTCAAATACATAGATACTTTGATTTAATTCCACTAAGCATCAGGGTGATAATATAATGCCTTTTGCAGTCTCTCCACTGGTCAGCAGGAAGTGCAGTTCAGGGTCTGCTGTACTCAGCATACACAACTCTTTTTTTCAGGCAGCAGCCAGCAGAGGACACCTTGCCCTCTGGCTTGTCTGGTAGCCAGTTCTGGCTTCTAATACCCTTAGACGGTACCGTTCCAGCCTGATACAAACCTTAAGTCAAAGGCAAACACACAACGAAGCAGCACAAAGGCCACTGTGTTTTCCAACGCCTCTTGGTCTTTCTATAGCCCTTCGCTCAACCCTCCTAAGGTTTCCTCCATCACACAGCTTCCCTAAGTGATGCTCAGTGTCCCCTTCCTTTCAGGCCAACCTGACCTCTCAGAAATGGCCAAAAGCAACCTGGGACTAACTCCCTATAGTCTTGCCTTCCCTCTCACCCTGCATAGAGATCACAGGATCCTTGGGGATGGTGTGCCTGTAGGACTCAGACTGTTATGTATGTGCGGCTGGTGAACTCAGACTGATGGGGCAGATGGAGGAGCATTCAGGAGCGAGGGGATGGAGGGGAGTTTGCAGCCATCTAGGCACAGGGAGGCTTGCAGCCTCTCCACTCCCAGTTGGAGTGCCCAGCTGGCTGCAACCCCCCACTCCCATGTGTTGCTCCACCCATTCCACCAGTCTGAGTTCACCAACTGTGCCTGCTAAAGCCTCGGCTTGATTCTTCTGGGCTAAGCACTACCTGGTCCTCCAGAGGTCCCCTCATGAGCTCTGGCCAGCCCAAGGGGGTGGATCTGCCACTGCATAGCTCTCTCTGCCATCTCTCAGTGCGTGCCTTCTCTCCCCGTTTCCTGCAGGTGGGAAAAACCTCTTCTCTTTAAGGAGCCCTCCCAGCCAATCAGGACACTGGGATTTTTTGTGGGTTTGCTGAAAAATCCTTTTCCTCTTATCTGGGTTTTTCCTCTTCTAAGATGTTCCTGCTGGGGCAGGTTTTCATTTGCCTTTAGTGTGGAGTCCCCAGAGGGACAAAGTTCACTGCTCCCTATGGTGCCTTAGAAGGGACAAACCCCTGCTGCTGCAAGCCATGCTGCGTCTTGCGTGGAGCACTCCCCTCCAAGGTACGTGCACTTTAAAGCTTGTTACAAAAGCTTAGTGGTTAGAACACTTATGAGAAAATGGCAGGCTTGAATTTCAGGCCCTTCTCAACCTGAGGGGATTCAAACTCAAATTAGTATACAGGTTTCCCTCACTTTATGCAGGTCCTATGTGTGTGAATTCATTCTAATGCGATGACCTTTTTA
Organism: Crocodylus siamensis; assembly: GCF_052110815.1. Taxonomy (NCBI): domain Eukaryota; kingdom Metazoa; phylum Chordata; order Crocodylia; family Crocodylidae; genus Crocodylus; species Crocodylus siamensis. The sequence continues at coordinate 201,132,635 of NC_143397.1, forward strand.
TACAAAAAATTAATTATATGCAAAGTAAATTCACTCTTATGCAATCAGTGTGGTGTAAGCCCGTAGTCAGCTGCTTTGTGTGGTGCATTGTGGGAGTGACTTGCACCAAAATATAGTCTCCTGTGTGAATCTGTGCTCCTTGGTCATTGTCTCTGACACATTTCTGTAATTGCCATACCCATTATGATAGTGCTCTGTGCTTGTGTGTATTGTCTGCTGTTGGTGAGTACCAAAATTGTCTTGTAAAAGTGGTAGAAATGGGGCTGGGGGTCAGTACAGTCAAGGTTTTGGAATGTATCCCCATTTGTTACATTGTCATGGAGTGGGGTCCCTAGAGATGGCCTTGATGCCCCTAGGGTTCTGTGATCATGATAGTTTTGTCTTGCAGGCACTTTCTAATCTTGCCACGCTTTGTTGGTTAAGACAGTAGATAAGCAGACTGCCCTTAAGTTGCTACAGTCATGGTCCTGATGGACCCCACTAAACCCTGTGGGTTCTTAGACCCCTTGCTGGGTCCTATTCTAAGAAGGTGCTGCATGAGACAGCCCTTATGGGCCAGATGTGTGGCTCCAAAACCACCCCTTTACCACACCCCATGCCTCATAGATGGTATTTAGATGTTGTCTCTAGTGATGAGGCCTCAATTTAGTTTAGCCTCTTGTTACCACTGGACCCTTAGCCTCAGTAACTGTGCCCTCTGGCACTGAGATCTCCTCACCCCCTGGCGCTGTGCCTTCTGGCGCTGGGGCTCTGCATGGTGGTGTGCCCTGTGGGAGCTCGATGCCGAATTATATAGGACTGAATTAAGCACAGGCTCAGACCTGTTCAATTTAAAACTTTTATTGTTTCACAAAGTCATAAACTAAAGGAGGTCTGTTGGTTCATGAGGTTCCCAAATCAAGCCCTTGCTCTCTAACCCGGAGGCTAGGTGCGGCTGCCTGATTCAGTAGTCTCAGAACTGGTCAACAGCTCATTTAAAAGGAGTCCCTTATCTTTTTTTAGGCAAAAGATACAAAACTGTCCCCATGGTGGAAGCGAGGCATCTAACATAACTTTACTATTAGTTATATATGATTACACTTATACATATGCATTTCTAATTCTTACTTCTACTGGTTATTTAGTTAACTTATCTATATTATAATATCAGGTGATGGCTTTGTATTATAATCATTATGCTTCTTATGTTAATCCTTAATGACCTTTATAGTTCTTATGCTAATTTTCTATAACCTAAATACATTATTCATCTATATGTTTTGCTGGTTTTTGCAGGGTTAAAATGTCAAAACTGACATAATATGCGGTTGTTTTTTTGTCATTGCGGTTTAGCCATGCAGTTTCCTATTCTTAACAATGTAAGCGGCATGTCTGCTATTTTTATCATTGTTCAAAGGTCAGAAGTTCAGTATTTTCATCTAAGGGTCAGAAAGTGATTACCAGAATGTCAATCACTGACTCCTCAACCTCCTTGAAGCATTCTGGGAGTTTTAGTGCATTTTTTTTAATGCTAGGCCTTGCTTAGCATAAACACTCTCTCACATGCCCCAATAAGGCCTCGTCCCCAATAGCTTCAGTCTGGTCCACCGAATTAAACAACAACAAAAATACGAGCCCCTGGGCTATAACCTAACAATAATAATGCCAATGACACTGGCGGCCACACTCTGCACCTTTTAAGAGTGCCAATTTCACCTTTAGAAATGTGTGCCTCTTACCCCCAGACACTTTAGGAGCTCCTAGAGCCCGTCAGTCTCACCAGCAGCCAGAGAGGCAGCCAAACATCTCCATGGAGCCTTTTACGCATGAACTCCTTCCCTCTGGCTGCTGCCAGAGAACTGCCCGCCTCCAGCCCCAGTCCTGGGATTTTGTATGACCGAGTGCAGGTGCAGGCTCTCCCTCAGCCTACTTCCATGGCAACCTGCACCTGTGGTGTTTCTGCCCGACTCCTAGAGCCCTCTCTCTAGGCAGTTTCTACCCTTAAAGGAGCAGGCACATGTTAGTGCCCTGCAACACATTGTAAAGTGGATTCCCTTTACGCGAATTAAAGTTATGCACAGTTTTCCAGGAATGCGTGTACAGCATAAAGCGCGGGAAACCTGTATTCCATCTTCGAAGCAGATATGCTTTACTTAGGGTAGCTGTATACCAGAGCTACTTTATATGCAGTACATAGCAGAACTTCATCTTTTGTATTTAGGATGTGCTGGAATAGGAATCTTTTCATGAAAGTCTGAAGCACACAAAACACTTTACATTCAGCAACAGCTGGGATGCTGTTCTGCATGTTCATGGAAATTAGCAAAATTTGATTGGTTGCTCACTTTACTATTTATTTAAGGAAACCTGCAAAACATTGGAATTGGCTGGAGAAATTCAGATAGAAGCATAGTGTCACAATATAACCATCTATGAAAAGTGAAACACTTCACAAAAATTGGGCTAGTTGTTACCAGAATTTGCTTTTTAAAAACTCTGGACAAAATTTCAATGGAATAAAATTAGATTTTTTTTTGCTCTGAAATAAATTTTCATTTAGATATTTTAGCTGTACATTATTTTATGGAACAAAAGGCTTTAATTTTGTCAAAAACAACATTTTCAAATGACCCAAAGTATCTTTTTCTCTTAATTTTCATAATGTTTAGTGTTAGTGTCTTATCAGAATGAAGCCACATTTCTAAATATCAAAATTCTTTAGGAGACAAAACTTTCCACCTCCACAGAGCTGTACAATTCACCCTATGCCTTAAACCTGAGGCATTCCAACAAGCTTGGTATTCCTGCTACTTGAGCTCAGGTGTGCATTGTTCCTTATTAATCCAATCCTATTTATTTAGTATTCAGTTCAACATATGGTAGTGATAAAAAATGGTGTTACCATCAATACATACTTACACTCTATGAAAATTAAATAAGCCATTCCCTTATTTCTAGCTGCAATAAACAGCAGTATAAAGGTTTGGTAACCTCCTTCTATCTGACAAACAAAAAGAAACAACTAGAAAGATCTTTTTAGTAAATCAGGATTACAGGCAGCACTACTGTAATTATAATCTCCTTCTCTTCTTCCGGTGTCATTCAGAAATACCATGACACACATGATTGAAGTTACCATCCTAGGTAGACATTTGGGGGCTTAAGTTTTTGTATCCAGAACTGCTGAGGACACTCAGGCTAGCTTTGAGGATCAAGGACAACAAAAAGTCCTTCTTCAGATATGTGGGAAGTCAGAAAAAGAACAAAGATAGCATTGGGCCCCTAAAGGATCAAATGAGGCAGATAACATCCAACGCCCAAGAAAAGACCAATCTCCTAAATTACTTTGTCGCATAGGTTTTTCACCTTTCCAAGGGGATCACACTGGCAGAAAGGACACAAACCAGTGTGGGAGTGGGTGGTGGGCCCATAATCGATGTTAATCAGGTGTAGGAACACCTTGAGAATCTGGACATTCACAAGTCCATGGGCCCAGACAGAATGCACCTTAGAGTCTTGAAGGAGCTGGCAGACATCATTGCACCCCCCTTGGCAAAGATATTTGAAAATTTGTGGCACTCCAGCAAAGTCCTGGAAGACTGGGAAAGGGCCAATGTAGTCCCTATCTTCAAGAAAGGGAGGAGGGAATGACCTGGGAAATTATAGACCAATCAGTCTGATGTCTATCCCTGGAAAAATCCTTGAGAAAATTGTCAAGGGATCCATCAACTCCAGACTAACAGAAGGCAAACTTCTGAAAGCCAGCCAACATGGCTTTGTGACTGGCAGGTCTTGCCTGACCCTTGGTCCTCATGGTTAAGCTGGGAAACTGTGGCCTTGATCATCTTACTGTCCAATGGCTAGGTAATTGGCTAGGGGGTCAGACCCAAAGAGTACCAGCTGATGGGAGCAAATCAACATGGCACAGGGTGACTAGCAGTGTCCTGTAGGACTCGGTACTTGGGATGGTACTCTTTAACATCTTGATGAACGATCTGGAGTTGGGAGTCAGATGCGAACCAGCAAAGTTCATGGATGATACCAAATTATGGGGGAGGGTGGTCAAACTGCAGGGCAGGCTGGGGATACAGGCCAACATGGACAGGCTGAAGGTGGGTTGACCAAAACCAGATGGCTTCCAATGCTGAGAAGTGTAAGGTGCTGCACCTTGGTAGGAAGAACCCTCAAAACACATACAAGCTCGGCAGTGCTATGCTTGTTAGCACCATGACTGAAAGAGATTTGAGGGTCTTGATTGTCCACAAAATGAATATGAGCCACTGATGTGATGCTCTGGCTGGCAAACCAAACCAAACTCTGGCATGCATCCACCAATGCATCTCAAGCAAAACCAGGGATGTCATCCTCCAACTTTACTTGGCCTTGGTGAGACCGCAGCTGGAGTACTGTGTCCAGTTATGGGGCCCCCACTTCAGGAGGGATGTGAAAAAGCTTGAGAGAGACCAGAGGAGAACCACTCACATGTTCCAAGGCCTGGAGAGCAGACCGTATGAGGAGAGGCTGAGGGACTTGAGATTCTTCAGTCTGCAAAAGAGAAGGCTCAGGGGGAATTTGGTAGCAGCCTACCAAGGGTATATAAGAAGGGTGCAACAGGACCTGGGAGAACAGCTATTCAGTAGAGCTCCCTGGGGGATAACAAGGTCTAATAGCCATAAACTCCAGGAAGGCTGATTTAGACTAGACATAAGAAAGAAGTTCTTAACAGATTTCCCCCAGAGGTGATGCAAGCACCTGCTCTGGACTCTTTCAAAAAACATTTGGATATTTTTCATAGTATCATAGTACTTAGGGTCAGAAGGGACCTAAACAGATCATCAGGTCCAACTCCCTGCCCCAGGAATGGATGCCAGGATCATATCACCCCAGCCAAATATTTGTCCAGCCTCCTCTTGAAGACCCCCAAGGTAGGGAAGAGCACCACTTCACTTGGGAGCCCATTCCAGAGCCTGGCAGCCCTAACTGTAAAGTAATGTCCCCTGATGTCCAGCCTGAACCTTCTCTCTAACAATTTGTAGCTGTTTTTCCTAGTAACCCCAGGTGGTGCAATTCCTGCTGATCCCCCCTGCTGAGTTTGTAAATGGCCAGCAGATCCCCTCTCAGCCTTCTCCTTCTTTTGTTGCTGGGATCACTTGATCCCAGCTGACTTCCTGTAGGGGGGCTGGACTCGATCTCATAAGGTACCTTCTAGCCCCTAATTTCTATGAATCTAAATCCAGCCACTTTTATTACTGAAGTATACACATACAGATTTAGGAACCTACATTTAGATATGTTGGGACACATTTTTTAGGACTCCTTTATTCACCTCACTGGAAGGACAAGGGCCATCTCCTAGCCAAATTAAATGCAGGAGCTAGGGCACATTTTAGAACCTGATTTTAATCTTACTCTACATGAGTCCATTAACTGGGGCCCTGGGGAGTCCTGGGGAACAAACACAAAAAGGCCTTCTATGTCAATTCACTGCAATTATGAAAGGATCCCCCAAGTACCTGTATATCCTTTTACACTATTGAAAAGGTCTCCAGACCATCCACATATAGGTTATAAGGTTTTAAAGAAAGGAACACAGGACAAGGGCAAGCAAAATATAGATCTCCAGTTTTACGAGTTAAGAACTCTATTTACTAGGCATAGAGAGGCTGTGACCATTATTCTAGCTAATGGGCTGGAATAACTACCTTGTGGATTGCTTTGGGATGTTGATTTCATCTCCCCAGCCCCAAAGAGCGTGAATGCTTAAGTTTGAAATGATGTACACAGTTGGGTGTTACTCTAAGGCATAAAATCACATGGGTTTGTGTAAGTGGGGGCTATGTATATGCATATCAAAGTATGTGCATTGTAGGGTAGCAGACTCCAGCTTGACTTGGGCACAAGCACTTAAGCACAGAACAGTGCTGTTATTCTCTTAAAGAAAGAGGAAAAAATGCTTCTGGTTTCCTTGTCTAGTTACATTGCAATCTGAAGTTGCTACAAATCATGGTTTGAACTGGAATTTCAGCACCTCACTTATCTTGAGCAACATGCGAGGTTGGCAGCTAAAAAACAAACATCTGCCAGTTCAAATATACTGTACAAGTAATGTTCAGAAACACAAACACCTTCTGACAGTTTAGGGATTATAGGCAAAATTGGTAGCAACAACTTCTGCAAAGGTGCCCAACACATTCCATTAAACCCCATTTTAAGGTTATCACTCTGCCAAGCTTTAACTATTTGGTTTGAAATTTCCCAGGCTGGGTGTCTGTCTTAGGCTTAGCCTCAGCAAAAACAGTTCAGTAATTTCCAAGACTGTGTTGGAAGGAAGGCATAGGAGAACACATTCCCTATTGTTGAGAAATGTTATGGTCCCTTTGCTTTGGAACAGGGCTTGAAAAAAGCTGGCACTGGACTTTTGGCCTAATATCAGGAATATGTCTTATTCTGCCTCTGCAGAGATCCTCCCAAATTTGAGCTTTAAAAATTCAGATGATTCAGATGATTTGGAGGCTAAATCTACGAATTCAGATTGAATTGCTGGAAGCTTTAGGCTTTCCGAATTGATTCGGAAAATATTCGGAGATTTGGCCATAGGGTATAATGGGGAATCAATGAACTATCTATAACTTTATTGTCTTTTGGGTGATTCAGATTAACTTACAGGGCTGGTAGCCTCTGCTGAGAGCATGGCACGTGCCAAGCTTCAAGGAGATAAGTACACGGGTTTCTGGGAAACTGCACATCAAAATTCTGAAAACAAAACTCACATCGCATATATATGTTAAGCTACAGCAGGGTCAAAACTGCCGGGATGGTAGCCCCTAGTGAGGCCACAAAGCCTGCCAAGTTTCAAGATAGGTCCAGGGGTTTGGTGGAAACTGTTCCTCAAGCTGTAGACAAGCAAAATTCATGACAAGTGTGACACTGTGTGTGTTAAGGTGCAGCAGGGTGAAAGCTGCAGGCCTGCTAGCCCCTGCTGAGGCCACAAAGTCTGCCAGCTTTCAAGGAGATAGGTGCAGGGGCTTCTGGGGCCCTGCCCCTGTAGCTGCTGACAGGCAAAACTCATGTCATGGGTGCTTGTACAACTGTGTCTGTCTTGGGGCACGGTGGGGGGGGGGCAGAGGGGGTTGGGGAAAAGTACTGCAGGTCTGGCTGCCAGGCCCTGCTGCAGCCACAAAGCCTGCCAGCTGTTAAAGAGATAGGTGCAAGGGGGTTCTGGGGCCTTGCACCCCTAGCTGCTAACAGGCAAAACCTGTGACATGGGTGGCTGTGCTAGCTAGTTACTGTGTTACACAATCAATCATGATTCACTCAGGGATCAGCTCAATACACAGTAGCTAGCTACTAGATAATGAGTTAAGGAGCAAGGATTAATACCTACAAAACCACAGACTAAGGAGAGGAAAGAATCAATACAGAGCCAGGAACTGCTTCTGCTCCAAAACACAGACAGTCAACCCATGTCACAAGTTTTGTCTGTCACCAGCTAGGAGGTGCAGGGCCCCAGAACCCAGAAGCCCCTGCACCTATCTCCTTGACAGCTGTCAGGCTTCGTGGCCTCAGCAGGGGCTAGCAAGCCTGCAGCTTTCACCTTGCTGCGCCTTAACACAGTGTCACCCATGTCACGAGTTTTGCTTGTCCACAGCTTGAGGTACAGTTTCCCCCAAATCCCTGCACCTATATCCTTGAAACCTGGCAGGCTTTGTGTCCCCATCAGGGGCTACCATCCCTGCAGTTTTCACCCCACTGTGATTTAACACACACACACACACACACACACACACGACCTGAGTTTTGTTTTCAGAACTTTCAAGTGCAGTTTCCCAGAAACCCCTGTACCTATCTCCTTGAAGCTTGGCATGTGTCATGCTCTCAGCAGAGGTTACCATCCCTTCAAGTTTCATATGAATCAGCCAAAATACAAAGGTATAGATATTTCATTGATTCCCCATTCCACTCTATGGCCAAATCTCCGAATCGGCTCCGAATCTTCCAGAACAATTTGTCCGAATCGAATCGGAAAAACAATCCAGATCTCCAAAATTGAATCTCTAGCATTCAAATCATATAGTTCCCTATTTGCACAGGCCTATTAAATAGCAGACATAGCCATAAAGTTCTAACAAACAGAGCAACCAGCTTTCCTCTGCAAGTGCTGGGATTGTATCATGAAGTTTGGCTGCCTGTAGGCAGTCGTGCAATCAGATCCAGCTGGACCAAATCAGGAGTCAGGTCGCTCCAGGCAAGCCTTAGGTTTCATGCAGGTCATGAGTCATAATAGTATATAAACTCTGCAAAGATTTTCTGTGTTCTAAGCATACTCCGCAATTGCATCACAACTGTGGCTGAATGACACAGAAAGGAAGTCTCATACATAAGGAGATCCCAGATCATTTTAAGGCTTTAGAGATCAAATCTTAAAATCAATCTCAGTTCGTGCAGCCACAGGGTTGATGATGCCCATGTATAAGTATGAACTGGAGGCCTACAAGGGGTTTTGGATCAGACTTTAAACCAGCAAGACTTTTTTGTGTTACTAAATTGTACCCTGAGAAGATATACTATAGATATGTAAATGACTTAGGCGCATCTTCAAAAACAATTTTGAGCTCTTTGCGCTTCAGCTGGGCCTTATCTAAAGCTCTTTGAAACTGAGTTAAACACTGGTTGCCTTCCGTGGGCTTTGGCTCATGCTCTTAGTGCATTGTGGAGGCGACGTTTCAAGTTACTCTTTGGGAAACCTCAAGTTCATGGCAATACAGAAGAAAGTCCTCTTCCCCCTTTTGAGTGTTGGGCTTGTTTGAGATTCTGCTGCACCAGAAAAAGTATTTGGATCTGTCTGAATTGAAAGATTCTGCCCATAAGGGAGGGAGGAGGGTCAAATGCCTGAGCACATCAGGCCATCAATGGGGTCCCTTTTGACCTTAAAATCTGAGACTATGAAGTTGTCCTTCAAGGCTTACAACACTGACATATTTCATCTTAATTTGTTTGGGGAAAAATGTACTTCTCTGGAATCTTTTGCTTGATAATATTTATGTTGTCTCATCAAGAACAGTCCATGGGGAAGATAAGTATTATGATCTCTATTTTTTAATCAACAGGAAAATAGAGGCACAGAGATGCTGTGACTTGAGAACATCCCTTAGAACACACAGAATGAGACAGCAGCAGATTCAGGAAAGGAACCTGAGCCCAATATTCTAGTCCTCTCTGCACTCACTACAATTTCATTGAGTTACAGGGGCCCCAACCCCCGTTGCTGAGAGTAGAGCCAAACAGCAGAGCCAAGTGACTGAATGAAGAGCTGTGAGTCTGCTTGCAGAGAAGCAGGCTGCAGAGTGGTTAATGGAAAAGCCTGTGCCCAGGTCTGAAATTCAGAGATAAGGTGACTAGAGCGGGGCTGGAGCCCAGAGCAATAAGCCTGGCCCCTATACTAAAGAGAGCACTCTGATCCCGAGTGTTGTGGAAAGAAGAGTTCTCTGGAGAATGGGCTACTATACTGACTATAAGATCCACAGACCAAAAAAAAAAAAAAAAAGGGTTCACCAAGGAGCTAGTGGGAGCCAGCTAATAAGGGTGGGAGGTTTTTTGTGGTAGAGATACTCAAAGGGATACAGTTCACTTGGGTTAAGTGCTCATTTGTTTATGTTGGCTGCAAGGCATGAAAGTGACTGAAGGGAAATAGGGAGGCCATTGTGGGTGCTTGGGAAAGGCCCTATATGTTTGATTGATTAATTGACATGGAGACCTGCAAGTACCACCAAGCACAGGGACAGAGTGGGAGTTTTGCAAGTGGCTGTCAGGTACAAGGCTGGCATGGGAGAGGTACAGGATGGCCTTGTGTAGATTCTTCAATAGGTTAAGGGTTAGGATATGCTTCTGACAAGTAGGAGATTTGGGTTTAAATCTCCTCAGAGTAAAGCGAGTGTAAAACCCATGTCTTCCATGTCCTAGTAGAATGCACCAACTGCTAAAGTTATTGGCCAATTGGTAGGCATCCCTGTGTAGGACACCATCTTTAACACATCAAAATGGGAGTAGGTGCTACCCCCTACTTCATGATATCATGATATCACATGAATGGAGATGCCAAATGGTCAGGCTGGGGGACAGGAATAGAAGCACACCTTGAAGGCAGCATATCCATTAGCTACCACTAAGCATTCTAGGTTGTCAGACCTTCCCTTTGGAGGCACAAACCACTTCTCTCTGTCTTGTACAGAACATCTAGATGCACAAACCTGAATTGCTCTTGGACAGGGGTGTCAAACTCATCTGGCCCCACAGGTTAGATGAGTAGCATGGGACTGGTCCTTGGGCCAACCTGGGCTCTCGGACTGGCTCTGTGTGCTGTCCATACAGCACACGAGGCCTATCCAACATGTTTAGATTCAATCTAAGACTCCTAGGTAGCACCTGGGGCTGGATGATAGGGCTCTGTAGGCTGGATCTAGCCCATGGGCTATATGTTTAGCACCCATGCTCTTGGGCAATCATTAGTTCAAAATGGCCTACTGTGGCCACTTTAAGGCTCCATCTTGGAACAGCCACTCAAAAATTAAATGGTGAAATGCCTAAACTTAGACATATGCCGAGACAATTGACTGTAGTCCTGTTTGCTCAATTTAACCACATGCTTAAACCTACCCCTACTCAAAGTACTTATGTACATGTTTAAAATGAAACTGTTTACAGTTGAGCATCAGCTTAGGTGTTCTGTTATGAGAAATTAAGTTAGAGGTTAACTTGTATATGGTATAGAGTAAGAGATCTACACCACATCATGTATGAGTAATTCACAAGAGCCCAAATAAAATTGTTAAAGTATTTTGTAAGAGAAGAGCCTTCAAATTGAGGCTGAAATTCTGTAGACATTTTTCAAGAAATGGAAGTTGTTGGTTTTTTGTTTGTTTGTTTTTTTAAGAAGCACAACATCATGGGGAGGGTCCTCTGAAATATCAAGTTCCTAGCGATGACCCTGTTGTTTGCCATGAATAGGCTGACAGCAAGGGAAAAAGAGGAGAAAGGGAACCTCACAAGTGTATTTCTACAGCATAACATCAAGTGTATTCTGTTCCATACAGCCTGGCTTCTCTGATGAGATATATTGGCAAAACTAGTGACCCAGCACCATACAGGAAAAGGGTGAAAAGCAGTGCTAAATAATTTTCACAATCTACTAAATGGATTAGTTGTTTATCCAAATCTTATTCCCCCTGCCCCCTATAATCACTTTAATTTAGAAAAAGAAACTGGTTATAACTGGATTATTAAGTTAGTTGTGAATGAGGCATTTATGTTTAGCATTTCATAAATGACTTTAAGCTTTTTGAAGTAGATTAATAAGGATATAATGTGATATATTACACAACTGCCTCCAAGAGTGTTCTTAATAACTGTTAAGAGAGGTACTTAATGGATGACATACTTAAGGATTCATCAAAATAACAAAAAGTACAAAGCAATGAGACGAGATGAGAAAATTATTGGGAAGAAAAAATACAATAAGCAGAAAGCATATCATCAGCAGGGCAACATTTTGGGTAAGCTTTCAACCATCAGATTGAGAATGTCCTAAATGTTAAATGTTTGATTATTCAATGCTGTTGACTAATGCCAGTTCTTTTTTGTTTGTTTGTTTTGGGGTAAAGCGGGGAAGAATCGAATTACTGGGCTTGTGGAGCTTGTAAACAACTTGATTTAACCTTGCTCAGAAATGTTATTTTAAAAGAAAAGTCAGAGTAAAAACAGTACACTTTGTTGTCAGAAAATTCAGTAACCCCTCCTCACATTTAGCAAGTCCCAACATTTTTGACTGACTTCAAGTATTTCAAACAGTCAGTCCTACTAAAATAATTTTCTGTTTTGTAGCCATCACAGAGAGACTGATTCAAATATTATTATTAACTAATTCTGAGAAAGAAGAAACATTTCCATAACAAGTAGTCTTTGCTAGGTTTTCAGTTACCTCATTTTATAATAAACAAAAGCACAATCTCTTTCTTCTGGCCACCAATCAATAACTTCACCATGTTACTCTGAATTTATGATAATGATTTTTTTCTTGTCATTGTTACCAAAGTAAATCCCATTTTCCCCCTTCAATTTGCAGTTTCAGTGTAAGAGAGTTCAATTCAGAAATGAACTGATTAAAGCTAGAAAAATTATTCTGACACATGAAATGTCCTAGTTACAGATTCTTCCTGAAAAGTAGATGATTTATTATGGGCCTCACTATTTCTCATGCAGCAACAGCCATCCAGTATGGAGAAGGGGTGACCAGGAATTCATTTTTTTTGCTAATCTTTCTGTTTTGTGCATTGCAGGAAGATTTTCTGCTATGAATGTAACCATTGTTGATATGTCCTCATACTTTTGAGTCTTAATTGATTTTTTTCCTCCCCTCAACGGAGTGGAGAATAGTATGGGGGATAAAAAGTCATACTCTTCTAAAGCAGAAAAACTGGTCCTTTCCTTAAGATACCTTAAATCAGAGAAGACAAAGGAACAAAGTAGTTGTCATGAAAAGGTCTTGCAAACGTCTACCCACAAAGTCAGCCAATCAAGCCTTCCCCAAAGCAGATCTCACCCATTTGCTTCCTGGCCCCACGTCAAGAGAATAACTTTAATAAAAATTCAGATATTCTGGATTTATGGTCTATGAAGATATACAAACAAACAATTTAAAGATGTTAAGGGAATGATGGCAATATTCCAAGAAAGTACAGGTGTTTCATAGTTTCTAGGGTCGGAAGGGACCTGAACAGATCACCAAGTCTGACCCCTGCCCTGGGCAGGAATGAGTGCTGGGATCATAATACCTCAGCCAGATATCTATCCAACCTCCTCTTAAAAACCCCCCAAGGTAGGGGAGAGCACCACCTCCCTTGGGAGCCCAGTCCAGAGCCTGGCAGCCCTAACTGTAAAGTAATGCCCCCTGATCTCAAGCCTGAACTTACTTTCAATCAATTAGTGGCTGTTATTCCTTGTTATCCCAGGTGGTACCCAGGGGAACAGAGCCTCACATATTTCCCGCTGGTCCTCCCTGGTGAGTTTATAGATGGCCACTGTGGCGGGACCAGCAGTTCTATTCTTCTCCCCGGGTGAACTTTCTAACAGGCCAAGTGGCAAACAGGGGTCAATCCCCTCCCAAAGGCAGATGCCAGTCCCAGCGGCCTAATTCAGAAGCAGAATCTTGGAGGAGAAAAAGAGTTGCAGGAGTATAAATGTCCTTAGGCCGAGAGGCAGCTTTCAGTGTGTGGGGTTGAATGGCAGGAGTCCAGTGCTGATTTCATCATTTCCAAATAATCAGAGCACAGGTCTTGAGTAGCAGAGAAGTGAGCAACATTTCTTTCATGCTTGCATGGTTGAATCAATTTGGCTCAAACTTTCTGGAACAATTTTTTCTTAGGTCCAGACATTAGAAAATTAGCCTGAAACAAGTTTGGGGAAAATTATGAAAAAGAAACTAGATTAGAATGAGTCTGGAAATCAGCCTTAAGGACTGTGCTTGCCTGCTATGCTTAGAAATGAGAATTGAATGAGCTCAATCCTTGATCTTGAGATGGTGAATTTAGGCTTTGAAATAATTTTGCTGAATAAAAGTACCCGAACCCAAACAAATAGAATTTGATCAGCTCTATCTTGACAGGGGTTTGCACAAACCAGTCCAATATATAAGCTCTTGAATATTCCATTTTAAATATGCCGAGAATCAAGAAACCCAAGAACAGGTTGAGTTTCCTGTCCCCTTTCCTTTTTGTATCCTACAGATTTCTCTACATTGGGCCTCATTCTGACAGGTAAAAAATAGGTGGAGGCAGAGCAGCCAAGCCCTGGCAATATTGACTATTCATCCAGCTGTATGGAGTCAAATTACTTGAAAAACAATCCTTCAATTTTTCACTCCACTGACGCTGCAGAGCAGTCACTCTTAAGATCATTACCCTTGTCTGTAATAGAAAGGAATGTGAGAATGTGTTAGAGTAAATTTTGAACCCATTTGAACTTTGTGGGTTTGAAATGTGTTCTCAGAACCAAGTTGTTGCTCTCCATGAATACATCACCTTCCCAGTTAAGCAGGGCACTCACACCAAGATTCTGTGGTTTACTTGATTCAATGGCACCATAAGTCATCATAATACTGTAATGATTACACTGAGAAATGCACACGCTGCCAATACCTTATCACATACAAGACCAGCCTTAAGGTAGAAAAAAAAAATGCAGAAGGAACATGCTTCCTTATTACATTAATTGGCAAAGAGATTCAGGTCACTGATGTGCTAGCAAAAGATGCTAGAACTCTGCATGAAAAATGTAGACACGATGTTTGGAGAGTGGCAGCTTTAAATACAAAGGACAAAAATGAATACTGAGCAGTGTATAAACGAGAGGGGAAAGTGAGCACAGCTTTGCCACACTGATGCGTTTTCCTTCCATCTTTGTCACATGGTGTTGCAGACAGGGACGTTAGGACTTATGCAAGGAGTGTTTTAAAGGTAAATTGTGGCCTAGTTCCGTGAAAAATGAAGGTCCAAGTGGAAAGAGTGTGGGCACATCAGAGGTCAGTAATGTCTGCCACACAAGCAGAGAGGTGAGGACTTAAAAGTGGGGAGGATTTGGGAAATCCATTTGAAAAGCCTAACTTAAGCTTAGAAAGCTGTGTGAAAGTGCAGTTTTGTTGAGGACTTAAAAAAAAAAAGAAAAAAGGAGAGTATACTAATAGTTTACCCCATCATGCCTTTCTTTTCTTTATATCTATCAGCCTCTTATCCCCTCTCACTTTCCTTTTCCCTTTAGAACGCCTAATACTGTGTCCTAAGCTTATGACATATCAAAAAGCATGCAATTCCTTAGAAAAGTGCTATGTGGCCTCTGAGGTGGCCCAAATCTTGAGCATATCAGATTAACCACTCTTCAGTGAGACCAGCTACAGACATTTTGCCAGTATAGTGGATCGGAAACCAGCCTATACCCGTCACAGAAAAGAAGTTTGGCACACAAGACCAGTTTATACCTTGCAACAGAATGGAAGTTCAGCACGTATAAACTGGTTTGAAAGTGGTGGAACCCAGTCTAAGGTTTGAGATAAATAGGAAGGGGCTAATATTATCAAGACATCATATGCTTGGATCTGATCCAGTACCAAAAACCATTTCTCAGGGCTCAAAACCTGTGAGATCAGTCCAGAGACAGGAGCCTTAAGTCAGGCCTCTTTCATGCTGCAAGTCATAAAGTAATTTATTCAGCACATAAACCTGAATATTTGTATTGCATTAGAAGAAGTTTCCCATGAAAACAGTAATGTTTTTCATTTTGAAAAGTTCTTTCAAACATTCAAAGATGCCGAGTATTCTCCCATCCCTCATAAAATGAACAACAAAGATTAATTTTCAATTTAGGCCATAATTTTTACAGTCAGGCGTAACAAATAATATAACAGATTTTCCAGATGTCTGGAGCTCCAAGTCTGTATTAATGGGGTTAGGCTGCCCTCTCTCCCACAAAGAGAGAGCTGCAGCCAGATGCAGCATTCCAGGCCTCCTTACAAACATATTAGATCAGTTTGCCCAGTATGTAATGACAACAGTGGAAGCAAAGGTGGTGGTGATTAGAAGCAATTCCCATTTTCAGATAATGATTGATGCGGTGAGGTTGCGTCTTTGCCACTTTGATTGTCAATAGCAACAGCTTTATTTAAACACACCACTGTTTTGAAAGTAATTTTGAAACAAAAAAAGGTCTGTATCATCATTTAGGGGTACACCTAGGGACCCAGCCCCTAGAATGGATACAGAATCTCTGCAAGTTAGCCAGTTAGCCACATAAGAAGTCCATCCAGGAGCTTTCAGAAATAACCTGAAAGGACTACTTACTATTAACCCAAAGGCATCACTGGTTTATCTGCAGATGGGATAAGAGAATAGAAGATCATGTAAGTGGATCTTTTACTGGCCCGACTCCTGCTTTATTCCCTGCCATGCAAAGAGTCACATTCAAACTGTATCCTGTACAATGAAGTGCACTCAGCAAATGCAGTCTGCTCACTCAGCATGCAGAAGGATTTGTGCAATAGGCACAAAGTTTAGGACTGGATTTACCCTGCAGCTAAAACTGCATTATTGTGGCATTAATTCTTCTAAACATCCCTGAGACTCTTCCATTACTGGGAGGGCAATAATGACTCCCCTATTCCCTGGCAGAAAGATTTCCAGTGATGTGAACCTTCTGTGCTTAAACAAAAAAACAAAAAACAATCAAAAGAGGTAATTTTTTCCCCTGGTAAACCGTCTGAAATCTTTACATCATGTTTGACAAAATAGTGCAGCTAAAGTAGAAGTATAGTGCATGCTTGGTGTTATTCTCTTGTCTGCTTCCACCCAAGAATTTGCAACTGCTGGAGTAATTCCATATTTCCTTCCAGTTAATGTGGGCCAAGAAGAGCTAGTGATAACTACAATATTATATTCTTTCTACAGATCATTAAATTGAACTTACTTTGGTTTTGAGATACGGAATATACCCATCCAGTTTTGATGGAGAGACATGTAGAAAACTGACCACTTTTTAGAAGGCTCTCCAGCTAATTCTATAGGATCATAGAAATTAAGGACTGGAAGGGACCTCGAAAGAGCGAGTCCAATCCCCCTGGGCAGGGATACTGCTGAGTTCAAATGATCCCAGCAAGGTTCAGTCTCCTCTTGAAGACTTCCAAGGTTGGGGGCTGTATCATCTCCTTGGGAAGTCTATTCCAGATTCTAGTCACCGTTATCATAAATAAGTTCTTCCTTATTATGTCCAACCTGAAACCATCCTCTAACAGTTTATGGCCATTCCTCTTTGTCCTCCCCTGTGGTTCTCTAGTGAGCAGTTTCTCCCAGCTCCCACTATCCACCCCTTACATACTTCTAGATGGCCGCCACAGCCCCCCTCAGCCTTCTCTTCCCAGGCTGAACAGTCCTGGATCCCTTAGTCTTTCCTCGTAAGGTTTGTCCTCCAGGCCATTAATCATTTTGTGGCCTGTCTCTGGACCCTTTCAAGATTCTCCACATCTTTTTTTGAAGTGCAGCACCCAGAACTGGACACAGTACTCAAGCTAGGGTCTCATCAATGCCCAGTAGACAGCAAATATCACTTCCTTAGCTCTGCTCACAATGCATTGGCTGATGCATCCCAGTAAGCCATTAGCTCTTTTGACTACAGCATTGCACTAGTGGTTCAAATTCATCCTGTGATCAACCATAACCTCAAGGTCCCTTTCAGCCATTGTGCTGGCCAGGACATCTCCTCCTACCCTATATTCATGTCACTGGTTATTTCTCCCCAAATGAAGCACTCCACGTTTATCCTTATTGAACTGCACCCGGTTCTGCTCCATCCACCTTTCCAGCTTGTCCAGGTCCACTTGAATATGCATCTATCCCCAGCGTGACTGCTTTTCCCTATAATTTAGTATCATATGCAAACTTGGCCGGCTTGCTTTCTACATCCTCATCTAAATCATTGATAAAGATGTTGAACAGCACAGGGCCAAGAACCGAACCCTGCGGGACACCACTGGCCACTTCCCGCCAAAACTGGCCACCTCCCACCATGTTCTTTAGCATACTCTCCCTTTCCCAAAATATGAAAATCTTTAAGTAAGTTGCCAAATAGACACCATTTGTTCCCAATACAGGTCTTAGTAATGAAAACAAATCTTAGTCTTCTTGCAGATCAGTATCACTTACCTGGAATTCAGTTAGTACAAAGGTTGCCAAGTAATCATGCAACAACATTTAATAGTAGTAGCAGTTTATCTACAACTTTCATCAATAACAGCATTTAAATTTAGTACATCTTTTCTGTTGCATCCACAAAAGTTACATATTGATGGTTATGTTTGATCTCCAAACTTGTCTGACACTTGTATGACTCAATATGGTTGGGCTTGTATCTGAGGTTTATTTTCAAATACATCTCCAGCAAAGAAATACTGATCAGTTTCTAGGATTTTTCCTTTTGTTAGTAAGAAGATAGCACTTGGAGAAGCTCCAGGCCTCCTTAGGGTGTAGTTAAATCTCCAAGTTAAAAGGAACACTCCTTGAATGCCACATCTGCCAGGAACTGCTGGTTTCACCAGCTCTTTAGGAACTCCCACATGTCATATCTGACAGTTCTACCCTTACTTCTGTGGAGGCATGTGGTGGGGTATCATAGTTACATTGATGATCCATAATTTTATGCCTTCTATTCAGTCAGACAGTTCTTGACTATTACCCAATTAATTTAGCCCCATGTCCTCCACATGGTCCTTAATTTCATTCTGAATTATGGGATTGGCTATATGGAGTTCCAAGAAATTTTTTTTTTATTAAAATAGTGATCCTTATACTGTAAACAGTCAGGGAAACTGCTGTAATGAATGCTCCAAACTGTACATGTGTTGGAAGACCAGAAGCATGAGGTTTTATAATTAAAGGAACTTGTACCCCTAACAATCCCTACAACAAGCAGAACAAAACGCAAAAACTCAAAATCAAACCCCCACACACTGTGGTAATTTTGTTCTTTATAACTTCTTTGTGACATAGCCTAAAAGCAAGAGCAGGATTTTCTTATGCATTCACATCTCAGGATAAGGAGCTGGAAAGCCCCTCTTTACAGTCATGGGGAGTTCCAGCTGACACTAATAATGAACAGTACTGGGAATGGATGAAGCCTTGACTTTTGCAACCCCTGAGCCAATTTGGCTGGGTAAAGAATATTGGCAGCTAGTGTCTGACCTTGAACAAAGGGGGAAGCCAAAGGAAGGAATTATGATACTGACTATGAGTCACAGTTCCCACCAACAATGAGCAGAGAATAAGCTTCAGTCTTACATTGAGAAACTAGAATTCATTAATAAAAAAAATTGCATAAGACAGGCAAAAATTAACTTCTGAGAGTATTGGATTTGAGCCCCCTCAGCTGTCAGGGAGAAAGCATTCAGACAACTTCAGTCCTTCACTTCCCCCCGCAACAACAGTTACAATTACATTTCCATAAAGCTGAGAAGACATTTGAAGCACACTGCTCATAATTAACAGTTTCTATTAATACTAAATAGTTGAGACCTGAAGGCTTTGAATACAAAAAGTACCAGGGATCAAGTGTTTATGAGCCATCCTTATACAGCAAGGAATTTCTTGTTTTTCTTGAACAGTTTCCCTGCATCATCTTGCAGAAACTCGTGGCGCAAGTAGTTATTACCCAATTTAATAGAGTTGGATAAAATTTCTGGTACCTGGTTTTACACAGGGGGTGTGATTAGAGGGGAAAACAGAGAAAGGTCTCACAGCTTAATGTAGCTAGGTAGGTAGTTTAAATAAAAGTAACATTTCTTCAAGGCATGTCCAACATTTAAACCATGCTTTTTAGTCATTTCCACTAGACATGGATGTGAAGAAGTTCTCTAGGCCATATCATTCCCAACATCTTGTGGAAATTCAGATCTAGGCCTTGATTTGAACTTTGCCACACTGCCCACCTAGTTTTGACTGAATGAAATTGCAAGTTAACAGTTTGATGAAAGGCTGGAATGGAAAGAAAGGAGAGGGGAGGGAAGTGAGGATCCTTACCTTTCAGTCCTCGAGGCCCCTGCTGGCTTCGATGTGCAAGTCCTCCAAACTGAAGCTAGCACTAGCACCTATCAACATTTGAGCAACTCAGAGTACAATGTGTAAAGAGATCCTTAGCCTGCCTGGCACAGTTGCTCACTCCCAAGGCAGACTCAGGTGCCCAGAATGCTCCATCTGAGCCTAGCCACGCACACACACTTGCTGGACACAGAGCTTGTCTGGACCTACATGTGAAATTTAAATAACTAAATTATAATCAGTGCCTTTTGCACAAGAATATGAACTCATGACTGGGACCACCTAAAGGATAACAATACAGTTAATCTCATCTCTGACTTTAGTATTAAGTAAAACCTATGACCAACTATTCTA
Organism: Crocodylus siamensis; assembly: GCF_052110815.1. NCBI lineage: Eukaryota > Metazoa > Chordata > Crocodylia > Crocodylidae > Crocodylus > Crocodylus siamensis. The sequence goes on from NC_143397.1 coordinate 201,152,593, forward strand.
ATTTGGTTATGAACAAGCTCCCCTTTCAGAGGGTTTACGTCTTCCTTGCTATCACATTCCCTCGCCAATCTAGGCATCTCTGCCAGTTGGAAAGTGTTTGGGGTTACACCCTGCTATCACAATAACCTATACTGTGTCTTACACTTTAGGGTCTAAGATGCTTAATTCAGGAAATCAAGTTCTGCTGAAATTAAATCAAGTAGTGTGCCTCCGGTTTAGGATGCTGGGCTACAGTAATCAAACCATATTGTAGGTAAGAAAATAATAAACCTCCAGAGCAATCAAGAGTTTTATGCATGACAGTTTGACCCACAACAAACAGAGATGGATCCAAAAGGCTAATATCCAAATCACAACCAAAGAACAATAACCCTCTACCCTATCAGCTTTGTCTGGACCCTGATCATCAACCTATTAAAAGAAATATGCTTTGAAGAAGATGTATAAGAGAAGGAAGAAGCTACCAGCAAAAAACACTCATCCCAGACCAGAAACAATATGCTGACCCACCATAACAGTGCCCAGCTGACCCCCTTCAGTTGATGGAACCACGCCTGGTGAGAAGTTGCAAAAACCAAAACTGCTTCCTTGCCCATGTGGGTGAGAAAACCATGATTATGGCTAATAAGTACTGGACTTTATTATAGCTTGTTTTGTTTGTAGATTGCAATAAGCCTACCTGTCATTTTCCAATAAGAACTCATTATTTAATTAGTAAAGCCTTTCTGTTAACTATCAATGGAATTGTTGTCATGTCAGTCTTTCTAAGCACTAAGCATCCCATTTTCTGTGCAACAAAGTGTGCAACACACTCCCTGCTGCCGGAGTGGTTGGTCAGGGTTCAAACAGTCCTTCACCTCTTCCACTGTTAACCCCTGACCTGAAAGTGTCTGTCCAACAAGACTCAACTTTGTACCTAGGCTGCTGCATCCTTGGATTATGTTGTTAGTGGGTCTGACAGATTCTTCAGATACCCGACCCAGCTTGCCCACATGCCCCAAGTTTGGCCTGACCTGACTGGTTTAATCTGGAAGATGTGATGGAGTGCACCCTCAGCAAGTTTGCAGATGATACTGAGCTGAGGGGGGGTGGGGAAAGAGGGGGAAGTAGGAGATGTACTAGAGGATATGGCTAGGATTCAGAGAGACTTCAACAAATTGAAATATTGGACCAAAAGAAATCTCATGAGATTCAATAAAGACTAGTGCAGAGTCCTGCACTTAGGATGGAGGAATCCCATGCAACAGTACAGGCTGGGGGCTGACTGGCTAAGCAGCAGCTCTGCAGAAAAGGACCTAAAGCTGAATGACCCAAAAGTGCTGTTGTTGCAAAGAAGGCTAATGGCATATGAGGCTGCATTAGGAAAGTGATTCTTCCTCTCTATTCTGCATTGCAGAGGCCACACCTGGAGTACTGTGTTAGTTTTGCCTATCTCCCCCACCACCAAAGAGAGGATGTGGACAAATTAGAGAAAGTCCAGTGAAGGGTGCAGTGGAAATGGTTAGGGGGATGATGGACATGACCTCTGAGGAGAGGCTTAAGGAACTGGGGCTTATTTAGTCTGGAAAAGAGAAGACTGAGAGGGGATTTAATAGCAGCCTTCAGCTACCTGAATGGTGGTTCCAAAGAGGATGGAGCTAAACTGTTCTCAGTGGTGGCAGATGACAGACAAGGAGCAATTAAGACCTGGGGGTAATAATAGACCACAGTATGAATATGAGCCAGCAGTGTGATGCTGTAGCTAGTAGGGCAAATAATACTCTGGCATGCATCAATTGATCATCCAAGCCATGATCCAGTCCACTGATTACTACCCCATGGTCCTAATCCATGTGGGTACTAATGATGCGGCTAGGAGAAGCCCTGATCGTCTGATGGTGGACTACCACACTCTGGGTTGCGTGCTAAAGGAGACAGGCATACAGGTGGTTCTCTCTTTTATCCTACCAGTGAGTGGACGTGGAAGACGGCATGCAACGTACATCACGGACAACAACTGGCGGCTTTGGGAATGGTGTCTCGAGGCAGGCTTTGGCTTCCTTGACAATGACCAGCACATCACAACAAGAGACATGCTCAGATGGGATGGGCTTCACCTTTCCCTTAAAGGTAAGCATGTGTTTTCTTCTAGGTTGGCGGATCGCCTACGGCAGGCTTTAAACTAGGCTCGTTGGGGGAAGAAAAAAGCGAGGGCAGAGGAAACATTGGACTGTTAGACCAAGCAACACCCACAAGTACAGTCCAGCCTAGGCCGATGAGCGGAACATATACACAGGCAAACGACAGGGGCCAGGGTAATGCAGAAAGTAAGGAGCCAGTGCACACATCCATAGGAGGCCTCAAATGCCTCTACACAAATGCTCATAGTATGGGAAACAAGCAGGAGGAACTTACCCTCCTGCTAGCTGACACCAACCCGGACATAGTGGGGAATCACTGAAACGTGGTGGAACCCAATGCATGACTGGGCAGTGAATGTCAAGAGCTATAGGCTGTACAGGAGGGACAGGATAGGAAGGAAAGGTGCGGGCGTGGCACTCTATATTAAGAAGGAATACACATCCTCATCAATTAGCAAAGAATCAGAGGAGGGGCACTCTGAAGTGCTTTGGGTTAGAATACAGGGCAGTTGTGGGAAAAGAGACTTAATGGTGGGGGTCCACTACAGACCTCCCAACCAAGGGGAAGAGCTAGACCAGGAATTCTTAAGTCAGCTTATGGAGGTAGTTAGGTCAAAGGATGTGGTCATCATGGGTGACCTGAACTTTCCAGACATCTGCTGGGAAGAGCAGTCAGCCAGGTCTGACCGCTCACGTAAGTTCCTAGCTAGAATGCAGGACCTCCATCTAACCCAGGAGGTGCACAGCCCCACCAGGGGAGACACGTTGTTGGAGATGACCTGTTGAGGGGGCTTGACCACCTGGGTGACAGCGATCATCACCTGCTGGAATTCACCATCCAGCGCAAGGTGGCAAAGGCCTACAGCAAGGGAGCATTTTCAGGAGGGTGGACTTCAATGATCTAAGGAGAATAGTTGGGGAAGCACTGAGGTCCCAGAGGGGAGGGGAGTTGGGTGTCCAAGAAGAGTGGTCGCTCCTTAAGGAGACGATCCTCCAAGCCCAAGGGGAGGTAATCCCAACACGGATCAAAGAGAGCAGGAGGTCACATAAGCCCCCATGGCTCACCAAAAGTGTCTGGGAATGTCTCCTAGCCAAAAGGGAGGCATACACCCAATGGAAGGGAGGGGCCATCACCAGGGAGGATTATACTGCAGTTGCTTGGGGCTGCAGGGGGGCAGTCAGGAAGGCCAAGGTGGAGATGGAACTGGGACTAGCTTCCCAGATCAAGGACAACAAGAAGTCCTTTTTTAAATACAATAGGGGACAAAAAGAAGGTTCTGGGTAACGTTGGGCCCCTGCAGGACACGCTAGGAAATGTGGTCGTCACACCAGACGACAAAGCCAACATATTTAACGATTTCTTTGCCTCCATTTTCCTGAGCAGGGTCTGGAACAGTCACCCCCCCCCAGGTTCCCCTTAGATCCCAGGGGAGGCACACCTAGGCCAAGGGTCAGTGAGGAACTAGTTAGGGAACTTCTGGAGGGACTGGATGTATTCAGATCAGCCGGTCCAAATGATCTCCACCCCCAAGTATTGAGGGAATTGGCTGAGGTCATTGTGGGACCCCTGGCATGGCTTTACAAGCACTCGTGGTGCTCTGGTGTGGTGCCAGATGACTGGAAGAGGACCAGTGTGGTTCCCATCTTCAAAAAGGGGAGGAAGGAGGACCCGGGAAACTATAGGCCAGTTAGTCTTACCTCAATCCTGGGCAAGCTTTTTGAGAGAATTATTCTGGCACATATCCATGAGGGGCCAGCAGGGGAGATTATGCTTAGGGGCAAACAACACAGGTTCATTAGCAGCAGGTCCTGTCAGACCAACCTGGTGGCCTTCTATGACTAGGTCACAAAATCCTTAGACGCAGGGCTAGCAGTGCACAAAGTTTTCCTGGACTTTCGGAAGGCCTTCAACACGGTCTCTCGCCCCATTCTCATTAAGAAACTGGGGGACTGTGGTGTCAACACCCACACAGATGGGTTGCCAACTGGCTGGAGGGTTGCACCCAGAGAGTGGTGGTGGACGGGTCATTTTTGACTTGGAGGGATGTGGGCAGTGGGGTTCCACAGTGCTTGGTCCTCGGGCCCACACTGTTCAACATCTTCATTAGTGACTTGGATGAGGGGGTAAAAAGCACCCTGTTCAAATTTGCTGATGACACTAAGATGTGGGGGGATGTGGGCTCACTAGAAGGGAGGAATAGGCTGCAATCAGATCTAGACAGGTTACAGGGGTGGACGGATGAGAATAGGATGGGATTCAACACTGACAAGTGCAAGGTGAGGCACCTGGGGAGGAACAACCAGCACCATACCTACAGATTGGGGAACTCCCTTCTCATCAGTACAGAGGCAGAAAAGGATCTTGGAGTCATCATCAATGCCAAGATGAACATGGGCCGGCAGTGTGGGGAGGCAGTCAGGAAGGCCAACTGTACCTTGTCATGCATCCACAGATGCATCTCAGGCAGGTCCAAGGAGGTGATCCTCCCTTTCTATGCAGCACTGGTCAGGCTGCAGCTGGAGTTCTGGGCACTGCACTTCAAGAGGGATGTGGACAACATGGAGAGGGTCCAGAGGAGGCCACTCGCATGATCAGGGGGCAGCAGGGCAGGCCCTAGGAGGAGAGGCTACGGGACCTGAACCTGTTCAGCCTCCACAAGAGAAGGCTGAGGGGGGATCTAGTGGCCTGTTACAAATTAGTCAGAGGGGACCAGCAGGCATTGGGGGAGTCCCTGTTCCCACGTGCACTACCAGGAGTGACCAGGAATAATGGTCACAAGAGGGTAGATTTAAGCTAGATATCAGGAGGCGCTACTTCACGGTCAGGGCGGCTAGGATCTGGAACCAACTTCCCAGCGAAGTGGTGCTGGCTCCTACCCTGGGGGTCTTTAAAAGGAGGCTAGATGTACACCTTGCTGGGGTCGTTGGACCCCAGTACTCTTTCCTGTCATGGCAAGGGGTCGGGCTCAATGATCTGCTCAGGTCCCTTCCGACCCTAGAAAGTATGAAACTATGAAAACCAAGGAGGTGATTCTTCTGCTCTACTTAGCACTGGGGATACTGCAGCTAGAGTACTGCATCCAGTTCTGTGCACTACACTTTAACAAGAACATGGACAAGCTTAAGAGAGTCCAAAGAAGAGCCACCTATATGATCTCACATTGCAGGCCATATGAGGAAAGGCTGAGGGATCTGGGACTCTTCAGCCTGAGGAAGAAGAAGGCTGAAAGGGGACCTGGTAGCAGCTTACCACTACTAGGGGAGTACATCAAGAGCACCAGGGCACCCAAGACGAAAACCAGGAGTAATGGGCACAACCTCCTGGAAAACTGATTCAGGCTCAACATTAGGAAAAGCTCTTACAGTCAGGGTGTCCAGACTGTAGAATAAGCTCCCTGCAGAGGTGGTGCAATCACCTACCCTGGAAATCTTCAAGAGGAAACTAGATAGTCACTTTGCTGGGTTCACCTGACCGCCAGTTATCTTTCCTGCTCAATGCAGAGGGCTGGACCCAATGATCTTCTGAGGTCCCCTTGCAATAACTAAGCAGGTGGGATGAATTGGGAAATAATTGGTAAGCCTTTGAAATCATGAAATAAAACAGAAGTTTTAAAACTTCAGCCTCCTGACTAAACCATCTCTGCTCATACTTCTAGTTTTTTGTTACCTTCTAGCAAATTTTATTTTTAAATATACCTTCCCTAAAATGTGCTTCATTCCTGCCTATTAGATCTGTTTGACATTGTTGTATGATTAGCTTAACCCCAAAAATATCATTTTAGGGTAACTGGTATCTTGAGAATTTGGGTCAAACTTGGAGATTTGTTTTGGCCAAAAAGCCTTCAAAAGTTGAAGAAAGGAGGGTAAAATTCTTGCCCTAGGTAAAGCAATTGAGAGTTTTGCCACTGACATTAGGAGGGATGGAATTTCACACAGATTTGTATCATATACAGCAGTTTAACTTATCACAGTTCAATTATCATCTACCGTCTTCATATGGTAGATGTTGCTTCCTAGGTATGATAGACTTTAATGTGATTTGAACATCTATAATTAGACAGTTTTGCCAATATTATATTTTATTTATTCGAAAAAAACCAAACAAACCCAGATTTTCTATACAAAGTTTGGCATAGCTCTGTATTCTCACCTGCTGCCAAACATACGCTGATAAGCTTTCAGTGGGCCAATATGACTATATGCATCTGTTGTAAACAAATTCAGGCCAACATAACCAGCTCTTCAGAAGGTCCTTCAAAAGGGAGATTAGCGATTTCCGATTAAATGCTAAATTTCAACTATACCTGTTGCACTGGTTCACTGGCACTGGATACCTGTTGTCACTATGCATTAGTAAGCTATTCCCATGATCTCTCCCTAGTCTTAACTACCTTAAATGACAAGCCTCTGTCCACATTTCTCCCATAGAAGAACTCTACTGTTCATTCTACAACAGTACTCCTACTCACACCGCAGCAATGCCTTTTACCCTCTGCCTTACACCAATTTCCCACCCTACCACAGGTTTAATGATCTTCCTTTCTCTTCAGGTGGGATCCCACAGCTCTGCCACACAAGCTGATTTCCTGAGTGGAAGCTTCTTGAATCTGTCTACTAAGACTTGTATTTTTTCTTCCTTCTATGCAACTCCACTACTCTTGGAATTTAATTTTTTTGTTGGAGTGACTCATGAGGAGTAAGATGAATTTCCATTGCTTTTTTCTTTCAAAGACCAGGCCTAATATAATGCAGTTATTGCTGCTGATGGCTATGTGATGAATTTCTTAGGAGGAATAAGAATTACTTAAGTGGCTTATTGTGACCAGTATGGCACCATAGTGCCAGTGTCATATGCGACTGACTAACAAGCTGGCAAAGTAACCCCTGTCCCTGCCGCCAATGACCTCTGTGAGTGCTCGCCAGCCCTGTCCCCACTGGTGCCACCACTGGCGGCTTCTGCAGGTGCCCCCCACCTACCTGACTCAGGAAACACCAGTTGTCCATGCCCCTCACCATTTTTGTTGCCCTCTGCTTGACTCTCCAATTTGTCCACATCCTTTCTGTAGTGGGGGGCCCAAAACTGAACACAGTACTCCAGATAGGAGGGGAAGAATCACTTCCCTTGACCTGCTGGCAACACTCCTATCAACGCAGCCCAGTTTGCCATTAGCCTCTTGGCAACCAGGGCCCAATGTTAGCACACAGTGGAAGAGAAGCTGAATACAACTCCCAGGTCCTTTTTTGCAGAGCTGCTGCTTAGTTAGCCTCCAGCCTGTACCTGTGCATGGGATTCTTCTAAGTGCAGGGCTTTGAACTTGTCCTTGTTGAACCTCATGGCTAGGGGCAGACATTCAAAAAGCCTGAGCCTGAATTGATTCAATCTTTGCAGGTTTGATTCACTCTCTGCAGGGTAGGCTGTTTCTAAGTGGATAGACGTTCCCTTTCTATTCAGGAAATGCAGACACATGCCTTCAGTGGCTCAACCCGATTGCCCAGGGGTGCTAGAGCAGCCCTTCCTTCCACAGGGAAGCTGAGCTGAGGATGGGGGCAGGGGGGCATGTCTAGGCTCCAGCAGGCCCGCCCTAGTGCCTCCCTGACAGCTGGGAGCAATCCTGGTACACAGGGCTGCCTGGCCCCAGAGGGGAAACTCTTCTCCACCTCCCCCCCTGCTGCTATGAAGTGGGGAGTGGGGCTCTTCTATGCTGAGGGGAAACTCTTCTCCTTCCTCCTCCTCCCCCCAGAGGGACAGTGGGAGTACAGAGCTCAGCATGGCAGGGTGTGGGTGTGAGGGGGATGTTGGGACACCCACACACTACCCCCCTCCCCCATGGCATGCAGCCTCAGCTGTCTGGCAGCAGCAGGAGGTGGGGAGGTCAAGGTGCTCATGCTTGGTGCAGGCGTGGCTCTGGCCAGTGCTTTGTGGGCTGAGAGAGTGGAATCCACCCCATCGCTGGGGCTCTGCTCCCCACACCTGCAGCTCCAGCACTCACAGCAGGGGAAACCCTAAGCTGGAGCCTGTTGCCCCCCCCCCCACTCCCTGCTGTGCAGGTCCCCATACTCCGCCAGGAGTGGAGGGAGCCCAACCTCCTGCTTCCCCAGGTAGTCCAGCATGGGGCTTCTCCTCTGCAAGTGCAGAGCTGCAGATGCATGCCATGGAGCCCCTGTGATAGAGGGTGCCAGCGCTATGCTGGAGCGAGGAGTGCAGCCCCACACAACCTGCCTGGCCACTTATATCCCCGGGACTCCATACCATGCATCTGCAGCTCTGTGCTTGCAGAGGGGAAGCGCCATGTTGGACTGCATGGGGCAAGGCTCCCTCCACTTCTGGCAGAGTATGCAGACCTGCACAGCAGCGAACAGGGGAGGCAGCAGGCTCCATTGCGGGTCTTTATACACATAGACTTTTTCCCTATTGCTTTTAATCTTGTGCATCTTCTTGAATTTTGCATTGCCTTAAGAAACTTCATTTTGTACTGCTGTGTAGCTTGACATAAGTGTTTGACCTTTGCTGTATGTGTGAGAGCGTCTGTGGAACTGGCTGAAGAATGCAGACAGACAAGACCAAACAAGAAGAATCCACCCCAGAACAGCAAGAGAACAATGGCAATCAACCTTCAAGGAAGGATATGGTGATAACACAGCAAAGCTCAGAGGACTGAATTAATTGACAAGGCTATAAAAGATGGGGCAAGACATGTTTGTCTGTCTGTGTTGGGGGGGAGGGAATTTAATCAATAAATGCAGAATCTTGCCTAATCCTTCCTCGAAGTCTTGCTTATTTGAACAATTGGCCATTTGTGTAACACTGCAAGTGCTGAACCTGTAGGTATGGAGAGCAGAGCCCTGGTGATAGGACAGGCTCAGCTTCCTCCCCCTGTGCAGTGCTGGCCAGAACCATGCCTGCACTGGGCATGAGCACCCTGACCTCCCCACCTGCTGCAGCTGCTAGGCAGCAGGGGCTGAACAAAAGCGGGGGTGAAGAGAAAAGCATGTTTGAGGTCCCTGCATTCCCCCCGCATCCTCACACCCACACTCACACCCTGCCCAGCTAAGCTCCCATGCTCCCACTTCCCCCTCCTCCCATAAGGGCAAGAGTTCCCCCCAGTATGAAACAGCGACTCCCCCTACCCCCATCCCCTCAGGGCCAGGCAGCATTGCATGAAGCCCCACCCTGCTTCCCAGTCCTGCAGCAGTGGGGGTGGGGAGGGGGGGAGGAGAACGAATCCCCCCTCAGGGAACAGAGCTCCCCTCCCCACCCCCGTGGGACAATCAACCCAGCATGGCCCCATTAAGGTGAAGGGGGCATGGAGAAGGTTTAATTCCACCTGCTGTCCTTTCCCTGGAGCCAGGGCCTGCCAGCTCCAGGGGCCACTGCTGCAGCCCTCTCCCCTCTGCTCCCTGGCAGACAAACTGACCCCAGCTGTGGTGGGGAAAGAAGGGAAGGATGGAAGACAGTTGCCTCTCTCCTCTTTGCCACCTTTCCTTAATAGGGCCATACCAGGTCCTAGCATCTCTGCTAGGGCCAGTCCCTGCTTGGGCTAGAGAGCAGAGGGGTAGGGTGAGCCCTGTGGTTGGAACAGAGAGCCCTGCCAAGCCCAGAGAGGATGCCAGGATGCTGGAGAAGTCTGCCTTAATTTAAACCAGGAAGGGGTCCGAGCCCAATGCTTCAGCCAGTTTTCTATCCACCTAACAGTTCATTCATCCAGCCCATACTTCCTTAGCTTGCCTGTGAGAACGTTGTGGGAGACATGATCAGAAACCTTGCTAAAAATCCAGGTATAATGCTAAAATCATCTCCCTAAGAATTCAACTGAAACTTTACTCATCTCACTGGGTAATCTATTTAAAGATTTCACTCCTTTTGTTTCTCTTGGGTTAAAATGGAAAATAGTAAGTATTAAAAAAACTAAAATTTAGATCCCACAGGAGGAATTACAGTTGCAGAGCAACTGCTTGAGGCAAGCCATAAATATCAACATATGTAAACAATCACTGAGGAGTTTAACTGAAGCATAGTCTTGAATGATAAGAACAAGAGGCGTTTGTACAGGGCTAGACCATGCTTTTAGTATCAATGAAGGGTCATGTCATACTGGGGTGAAAAGAAGCACATGAATGCATTGCATTTCAGAGAAGCATAATGCTCCCACTTCTCACTCTCAAGACTCTGTAGTGATATTGCGAAGGAAGTAATTTACTATAAGCCTTCAAGAGGATAGCTTTTCCTTTCCCTTCACTCAAGTAGCCGGACAGCTGTGAAGTAATAGCTGAAAAAGCTATGACTCCACACTCAGATACCATCTATCCTTATCAAATCAAATGAGAAGGCTGAAATTGGGATGAAGGAAGAGATGTTTCCAGAGTGCAGCTCTATTTAAATACTCTCATGTTGTGGTGATAGGAAACAGGGACCAAGCTGGATGGATATTAGTACCTTACTGTAACATGAAAGATTTGGTGCCAACTCAATGTTCCCAGCCCAGCTTGCCACTAGGTTCCAATCTTTTCACCCTTGCTTCTGGTCTGTCTGGATCCTGCCCCCTCACATTTATCTTACCTGCCACAACTTGTTATATGTTCACAGGGGGGCTGCCCCAGGATGTAGATGTGGGTTTTGGGCTAGGTCCTTGTCTGAACTCTGGCCCTCCCAAGCCTCAGCTCACTTTTAATCTTTCTGGGCCCACACCTTGGGGTCCATTGAATCACAACCCTAGGTTCTCAGGTTCCAGCTCCAGATTGGTCTTCTGTGGGCTCTGGGCCACTTGGCCCCTAAATACACCTCTTTTGTGGGCATGGAGTTTATACTCCACCCACCCCCCAAGTATTTGCTGCCAGATACCCAGTCCTCAGACATGCCACATACCCTTTTGAGTGGTATGTGGGCAGTAGCCCAAATAAACATCCCACAGCTCCAGCCCCTGGTAGTGGTTTAAACTGGGTGCCACTGCTGCATTCCAGTGATCTCCAATCTGCCCCTTACAGCTACTGCAGTCCTCCAGTTCAACCATAAATCAAAAATATGAATGTCTGCTCCTAAACACAGAGCTTGCCAACCACAGGCTCCCTCAACAGGGTTAATTTTCATGCCAGGATAACACAAATGCAAAAGGTTCAAAGTAGTTCTCATGTTGTTCACAGTGCAGGGTCTCTTCCACCCTTCTGTGGCACACAGTCCTTTCCTCCAGGCAATCCAGACTGGCTCCCCCCAGGACTTTGTCCCTGGCAACACCTGCAGCCAGACTCTTTTGGGCTAAGCCCTGGGTTCATGAGCCTCTTTTTGCGTCACCTGATCCTTTACTTCCACCCCAGGCCTGCCACTCTCTGCCTATACCTG